>NC_142460.1:143810218-144504385 GCF_049115385.1 Moschus berezovskii | reverse complement strand
TCATCTCTACAACACAAGCTTGCAACCAAGAAAGTGAAAAATGTGTTTTGCTTTGATATGTAGGAAAAAAATATGTGAATTTAATTGTAATACACCTGATGTTATAAATATCCAAACTTAGAATGGAAAATAGATTTATCGTATGAATTTTACTTTGAACAGTATACTTTTCTTATGTAATAGCAATAATAATACATAAATCTTTTCAGATAAGTATAGCAGATTTAGAAGTAAATGTGCTATATTTAACTATAATATACTCAATAACTTTCAGAAATATTTAAAGATGGAAACATGTTTTCCTATTTACTGAATCTTTGGTTCTGCACTGTCCATTATAATTAGAGTTTGACCTTTTTGCTAAAAGATTATTTACAATGTCTTCCAATGTCAAATGCTCCTAATCTCAAATTCTGGAAATATAAACTATGGAATAAAGATCATCTATCCTTCTCCACATCTTTAGAAAAATTAATGGTTAATTCTTCTCTGCAGTTCAAATTAAATCAGGTCACATATCTAGACTTTTCCTGTGTTGTTCAAAAGAAGAAAAGACAAAGAAATAATGCCTCTCCGTAGCCCTGGAAGGCAATTTTCTGGTTGCATTAGATGGACACTTTTGAGCTACCTGCATCCATTTTTATTTTATCCAGTAAAAATATAACTATAATCCTACATCAAGAAACTATCTACATTACTTTAGTCAAATAATATAAGATAATTAATTGGTAATGAGTTTTCTAATTCATTTGCAATTTCAAACCAACATTACCTTGTTGGTCTCATATTGTAGAAATTGTTTTATTACTAAGAGTCTAGCAGGTTTAATTTTAAACTGTGTCATGTAGAATTCTTTTATATCCTATAATATTTGAAATACGATAAAACTATAAAGTGTTGTAGCTCTTTATTATCAAGATGAAATCATGTCCCCTAAAGCTAAAAAATTTATTCCTGAAAATGTTCGCCACATTGGTATATCCCAGTAGAGAGACATTTATTTGGGAGACTTAACAAACCTTTATAGAAATAAATTTCATTTGCCACATTGGTGTATCCCAGTAGAGAGACATTTATTTGGGAGACTTAACAAACCTTTATAGAAATAAATTTCATTATCAGTTTATTTTTCCATAACAAAAATCCCAAAAGTTTCACTCTACCAGAGTTATTGTGTTACTAGTCATATAACCATTTCTTAAGTTGCTTATATGGTACACAGACTTATGCTAGTTGTATTATTTCAAAAAATTTAGAGACTAAAAGTATGTTACCTTTTTAAAAATGCAACACAATTTTTCCATAATTTAAAAAAAAAAAAAGGAGATGGGAGAAAAAATGGTAAGAAGGAAGGAAGGAAGGAAGGGAAGAAAGAAGCTACTAAAACAATATCTCCTGGTATCTGACAATAACACATTACAACTTAGAAACAACCGTGGCCTTCTCATTGGAAATATGTAGGATAAATTGCATGTTATAAAGCCATTTTGATCCTGTGAAGCCTTTAAAAATGACTATAATTTAGTATATCTCTCTAAAAAAATTATCAAAACATGAACAAACCAGACATTTTAAATTCTAGATGTGGTATTTTGAAGAAAAATCTAGATTGAGCCTGTATCTAATATTCCTCTAACATTTGAAATATCTTAGAATTTTTAAATATCTAAAAGGAAATATACAAAACTATAAAACATTAACATATAAAACTGTAACCACCACTTACAACTCAAAATTTTACATATCAGTTACAACCAACAAAATATAGCCTTTTATTTGCTAACAGGTTACAAATATATATGAGAATGCCAAGCTTTAAAAAACAGATAAACACATGTATTTCAAAAGGTAAAACAGAGGACTCTAGCAGTTTCATAATCTGACAATAAAAATTATTATTGTTCTCTGAGACATGTGTTATACAGAAAGTAAATCATGTATGGCTTTCACTTTCTCCCCTACCATCCCCACCACCCACAATTTGGGTCATTAGGAAGAAATCTGTTAATCTTTTCATAAATTTCAAAACCTATGCTTTGGGCAAATCTCAAAACTTCTTTGTCACTCTCTTCAAAAATATCTCAAACTTTAAAAGTAAAGTCTCATTTACGGAGTACCAAAAATCTTGATTAATGCCCTGAACATTTCTATTTCTCTCTAATATTTATTGTACAAGCATATAAACTGGAGAAAAAGTTACTCACTTGTTAATCATAAGATTACAATTCTACTGTGAGCAGTAGTTCCCTTTTGCAAAGATACACTTTTGAAACTGGAATTATCTGTTAAGAATCCTAAGTTTCATTCGGGCTGTTCTGTGAAATGTTCACCATGCAAATATAATAATCATGGTGGTACACCTCTCCCTCAAAAAAAGATGGATTTCACAATTCCGGATGAAGAATAAATTCAAGCCACAAAAATTCAGTCATTATTTCAGAGTAAAATAAAATATATCTCACAACTTAAAGATATCATTACAGAATATGGTGAAACTATATTATTACTTCAGGATATAATATACATGTTATGATCATGAAGGGATTAAGCTGTCTTCCACCAGCCCTACAATGCAACAAGCATATATGCCCCTTGTATTCATAAATCTGCTCCTGGGAGACTAAGAAGACTATTGCTGTGAAATTTGCTATGTGCCAAATACTTTGCTAAGAGTATAACTTATATGCAGAGTATATTATGAGAAACACTGGACTGGAAGAAGCACAAGCTGGAATCAAGATTGCTGGGAGAAATATCAATAATCTCAGAAAGTGAAGAAGAACTAAAGAGCCTCTTGATAAAAGTGAAAGAGGAGAATGAAAAAGTTGGCTTAAAGCTTGATACTCAGAAAACTAAGATCATGGCATCCAGTCTCATTACTTCATGCAAATAGATGGGGAAACAGTGGCTGACTTTTCTGGGCTCCAAAATCTCTGCAGATGCTGATTGCAGCCATGAAATTAAAAGACGCTTACTCCTTGGAAGGAAAGTTGTAACCAATCTAGATAGCATATTAAAATGCAGAGACATTACTTTGCCAACCAAGGTCCGTCTAGTCAAGGCTATGGTTTTTCCAGTAGTCATGCATGGATGTGAGAGTTGGACCATAAAGAAAGCTGAGCGCCAAAGAATTGATGCTTTTGAACTGTGGTGTTGGAGAAGACTCTTGAGAGTCCCTTGGACTGCAAGGAGATCCAACCAGTCCATTCTAAAAAAGATCAGTCCTGGGTGTTCATTTGGAAGGACTGATGTTGAAGCTGAAACTCCAATATTTTGGCATCTGATGCAAAGAGCTGACTCATTTGAAAAGACCCTGATGCTGGGAAAGAATGAGAGCAGGAGGAAAAGGGGACAACAGAGGATGAGATGGTTGGATGACATCACCGACTCAATGGACATGACTTTGGGTGAACTTTGGGAGTTGGTGATGGACAGAGAAGCCTGGAGTGCTGTGGTTCATGGGGTCACAAAGAGTCAGACATGACTGAGTGACTGAACTGAACTGAAGAGTATAAGACACTCATCCTTACTCCTCCTTACAAGGCTCATTTTAACTTTGTGCAATAGATGGAATCATTACCCATGCGATACTGAATCATTACTCATATATTACAAATACAGCATACACTTGAAACACAGAGCAGTTAAGTACCTTACCCTAGGTCATACACTCAGTAAGGAAAAGCACCACTGAGACAGTACTTATTTATCTTCATGGGCCAGAGAGACAGACATAACTTCTTAGTTTCAGCCTCCAACGGAAGGGTGATAGACTGCCCTGAAAGAAAGAGTGGAAGCCAGAAAGAGATGGCCAGTAAACTCAGAGTGAGGGGCAACTAGCCTCCTGGTCAGCCAGATGACCTGCCATGTACCCTTTTCAAAGGGAAATGATCATAGAGCTTGGACCTCACCGCCCACCACTACCATGCTGTAAAAGCCTCACTTCTCTAACAATGGGGAAATACTAAGTGCAGAAAGAGTACCTACCGTGGGTCACCACGCGGAGAGAAACACTGAAAGACTGGCCCAATTCCGTGGGAAACCCAAGGTGAGAGGGTGGTAGAAGAAACTAGAACAACCTGGACAACAGCAGGACAGGAAATGCCAGAGTGACAAGGGCAGGAGAGAGATTCTGTAAAGTGGAATGACCCCATTTTCCAACCAGGGAGAGGAGAGAGGCAAGCAGACTTACTGAGAGTAACAAAGTCTCACATACTGAACATTCATCTAAATGAGTGCAAGGCTACAAAACCGAGCCCCAGTCACCTTAGCCAGGCAGATGGGGACCAAAGGAACAGAAAGGATATGAAAACAGCTGACAGAGAAAGCAGAAGGCAACGACTTAGCCATCGTCAGAAAACATTCACCCACTCCCTAGGCAAGGACGGAAAATGTAGTCAGAGAAAGGGTTGCCCTGATACAGTCTATAATTAATTGCCATGTTTGATTTCGTATTTAGTAAATGGAGTTAAGAGTTTTTCCACAGAGCCCTTAGAGTGTTCTCTAGACAATCCATTTTTAATTACAAGTGTGAGAACCTTAGTAGGAGTTTGTCACGCTCCGATAACTAAATACAGCTGAAATCTAACAAGACACTGGACGCTGGACAGATGTGCAGAGACAACATGACCCAGCTGCAGGCTGATGGGGAAGGGTGAACGGCACCAAACAGTGTGAGGACCCTTGGCGCTTCTCAGCCACTGCAAGTAAAACACAAAGCTTTTTCAGTTTCTTATCTATGAAGTATCAGATGATTAGGTATGTGCCAGAAGATACAGACATAACAGGGTCAGTTTGCTGATGCCAGTTAAGTAAACAATTTATGTAATACTGAGATAGGGTTTTGTTTGTTTGTTTGAGTTTGAATTATTTTGAACATTTTCTTTTTCCCATCTTCATCCTGTCATTTTTCTTCTTCTTCAGTTTTCTCTTTGTCAGCTTCTTTTTGTTTTTCTCAGCCCTGAGCATCTCTCTCCTCTTGTACTTCACATCTACCTGACAATCTCCCATCCTGCTCACCTGTTCAATCAAAACCTAGTTTTCTACCATAAATTCTAAAATTGCATGATGTATGTGATCCATTAGAGTTAAATATGTGTCTTTCTCTCCTTCTCTGAAATCCTTTTAACCTACTTTTGCTTCAAATTTTTTATTTTTTAAAAGCTAGGAAAAGGAGTTTAGCTTTCCTTCCCAGTTCAAATGTACACACAGAAGGATTTAGTGGATGCCCTGAACAGAAGTTAGCTAATTGGAAAATCTATTTGAATCCTATCCAATTATAGCATAAGATAGTACAAAATAAAATCTCTCTCCTGTTATAGAAAGACTTCTATTTTAGATTCTATTTAGAAAGCCTTCTATTTTAGAAAAAGCTAGCTGATAGAAATTAATACAAATAAACAGCAATATCTTTTTAAAATCCATTATATTTGCATTCCACTCCCATCTCATCCTTATTATTTCTTTTTAGTTGATGCCTGTAGCCCTGTACTCTTTTTCCAGTTTTCATGAAGGAATTTTTATTTCTTTCAATTACAAATGTTCCCAATATTTAAGTTGCCACTAACTTTTTTCCAACAGAAGGCCAAAAGTCATAGCTTTGTCATGTTGTTTTTGTCACAATAAACATTATAGCTAATGTCCTTTGTCTAAATTGGTCTTCATTAGTCTTCACATCTTTGTGCTGCTTCTTTTGTGCATTATATTTTTTCCAAGCGTTGCATCTCCATTCTCTTGAATATCTAATGTGCTGATATTATTTTCTGAGACTCATTATTTCTAGCACTCTACCCAGAGTGAACAGCATACACTCTATTATTTCCTAAATTGCTTTTAAACTATTTTTAGGAAAGTTTCAATAATTTGATTACTATAATACATGACTCTGAATTTCTTTTTTTGATTGACCAGGACAAATCAGTGGAAATATAGGAACTGTACACACATTAGTGGAAAATAAAGCATATCAAACACTATATGAGTTTAAATTCTAAGAAAAATGTCAAATATAATTTTAAATACAAAAATTAAAATTTCTCCTATATAGAGAAATATCATATTTTAAACATAAAATTTGCAGAATTTAGAACTCTTCTGAAGTGAACCTTTAATTCCTGTTCTCTTCATAATTCTATTTTATTGTATTGCATTCAGAGTAGAAATAGCCAGCCAGGGATGGGATTCACAAAAAGTTATTTTTTTTGTGGTTTTTGTTTTGGCCTTGTCCTGGTTAAGTCAGAAAGAATATGAAAAACATTTTATGAATTAAACCCAGTCTAGATATACTATTTGAATAGCGAAATCAATACATGTATCAAGAAATTTTTCACTTTTCTTTGTATGTTTAACTACAAAAATATTAGACTGTACTTTTACATGACTTTGAAATTCAAACCATAAAACTTTTAAGCGATTTCTGCCCATTTATAGAATAGAAAGTGGCTTGAAGGGAGAAATTATAATCATTTGTTTGTTCAGTCACTAAGTCTTATCTGAATTCGTGACCCCATGGACTGCAGCACACCAGGTTTCCCTGTCCATTGCTATCTCCCAGAATTTGCTCAAACTCATGTCCATTGAGTCAGTGATGTCATCCAACCATCTTATCCTCTGAATAATAGGGATTTTGTACAAGGTGGTTTGTAATTATCAACCTGAAACCAGGACAAAATCCTAAAGATTAGCATCCTTTTTTTGTTGAAGGGTTCATGGGAATTTATATCATAAATCAAAAATTACTAGTTGATAAATAATTTTAATGTCATACTAAAAACTGAACTCCAGGTTGTATCTAAGAGGAAAATCTATCCAAAGAATTAGCCTCAATTACAGCCACAAAGATTACCAGGAAAGATGGTGCTCAATTTGATTTTACTAAATGTGTATTTTTCTGCTCCAGGGGCCTATGGTAACCTCAGGTGTGCACTTTGAATTATGGCAGAAGTTAAACTTTTAACACACCCAGAGTACAGTCCCAAAACTAAAACCTAAAGACAGTCACAGTTTACTGGAGTAAATTGAAAGTTGATGAGGAGAGAAGGCGAGAGACCTATATTACGGGTTAAAAGCAACTTTTCTTAAATACAACCAGCATCTCAACAACAGCTTAGCTCTAGAAACTGAAGATATTACTAGACTGAAGGTATTCATTCCCAAAGCAAACATACCCATCTTCAGGAAGCTAATGTTTCTCTGAGAAACAGAAGTTTATTTTCAACTTGGTTTGTTTTTGATAAATATAATAATGGACTGTCTTTGTACGTGTGCCTAGTTGCTCAGTCATGTATGACTCTTTGTGACCCCATGGACTGTAACCTGCCAGGCTCCTCTGTCCATGGGGTTCTCCAGGCAAGAACACTGGAGTGAGTTGCCACACCTCCTCCAGAGGATCTTCCCAACCCAGGGCTCAAACCCAGGTTTCCTGCAATGCAGGCAGATTCTTTACTGTCTGAGCCACCAGGGAAGCCGGGTCTTTGTATGCTGATGCTTATTTACTGGGGTAGACACAACCCTGAAACACAGCTATTTAGATATTATAATATGTAATATTTTAAATACTTAGCCAATGTTGGGAGTGACTAAGATAGCTCCATGTCTCTAGAGGAAATTTCAGAGAAACGGTCTTTCTAGGTAAGCTTAAGGAGGCAAGAATATGTTTTGAACAGGGATTGTTAGGTGTTCTGAATACAGAGAAGTCACTCCCTGCTGTTTGAAATTACATCAACAGAAAAACCTGGAAAAAAAGATGCCAATCACTACCCAAGGTAGTCAGCCTACTGGCGAAAGACTGGCCACAAGCCAAAACTTTTAAAGTCACATATACCCAGTTTCCAATTTTATTACTGTTACCATCATCATCATTATTATTACCCTAACATGTAAATACTTATGTGAACCATTTTCATGACCTCTGTCCACAGTATTTTTACTCCTGGCATTGGAAATAGTCATGACTACAACCTCTCACCTCTATCTTTAAAATTCTGATCCTTAAAGTGGTTCCCAAATCCCATTGTTCAGTTTATTTAATGAGAAATAAAATGCACAAACTGAAAAGAATCAATGAGAGGAAGACACACTTTTCAGACTTTGTTTTAACATGCCTAAGGATGAATTCTTATTTTTTATAGTATTTTAAATGAAGACATCTGAAGAACACTTTTTTCATCTATTTCATTTCATTAACTCATATGAACTAAGGGTAAACCTAGGTGTGTAAAGAACATTTCATATATATATGTGTGTGTATATATGTATGTATATATATATATATACATAGATATATATATCTACACACACACAAAATGACATCTATGGTGTAATGATTTTTGTTTAAAACATCAATGAGCTATTTATCAGTTTTAATGAAGATTTGCTGTTAAGACTGTTAAGAAACAAGACTATATGCTTGTCTGTAAAATCTTAAGTTGATGAAGGTATACATTGATACATGAGCTCTCTGCATCAGGGATGCTCAAAAGAGAAATGAATTTTAGAAGTTAGAAAAGGATAGAAAAGAGATAAAATTGGTGATGGCATGAGAAGACCCCAAAAGGGCAATTAAGCTTCACTCCCACTGTAGAGAGATGAAATAGACAAGAAGCAGAATTCTTGACAGAAGTGAGAACTTAAGAAGTCAAGAATGGTAAAGTTTGTTTACTTTACTGCTATTACCTATAATCAGAAAATACTGCCCACACCACCAACACAAAGATACTTGTGACAAAAATCCACAAAACATTTAATATTTTACAGATATTAATTTGATCTTTAAACTCCAGTACATTCTCTCAAAAGCATTTTTTTAAAAGAGGTTCAACTATAAGAGATTAGCCTTTATGTTACCATAATTCATCTTTTTTTTTCCCTCAAAATTTACATCATTTGCCAGACATACTAAATCTCTTTTCCAGACTTATTAAACCTCTTTCGTGCTAACGTACTCACTTCCTACAATTTGCACTACATTACCCCAAATTTGTCCTCACTCTGCAGAAGTGCTTCATGAAGACTCTCATTGTTTGCCAAGAAATTAACTCTCAAGACTGGCCAGAGGTTCCCATACAAGTGCTAATGAGCGCTTGGCTCCCACACAGCAAGCCCGCCACTCCAGCTCCCATACAACAGTGTTAATAAGTATTTAACACCTTTAGGGAAGCCTCCTGGGTTGACAACAAAGCCCTCGAAGGAGGATGTTCTAATCTTCAGCCCCAGTGGTTCTCCACCTCTGGCATGTTCGGCAAATTTTAGAATCACCCAGGGCCCTTCCTAATATATGAATGCTGGGGTTCTTTCACCAAAGGTTCTGATGCTATGGAGCTGGGGTGAGACCCAGGAATCTGAATTTTATGTATCCATCTCCACCTGCAATTCTAATGCTGCTAGTTCACAAATAAGATTTATGCTGGAAGAACCCAGTTTCTGCTTGCTCTCTTGATATGAATATTAACAGAAATCCTTGTTTCTCAAAGTTTCTTTGTTTCAACAGAGTCACCAACACTGGATCCAACATTATCAAGTCACCCACCTGTATTACATTTGATTACCCCTAGTCTAGGGTTTCCTTGATAGCTCAGACAGTAAAGAATCTGCCTGAAATGTGAGAGACCTGGGTTCAATCCCGGAGTTGGGAAGATACCCTAGAGAAGGGAATGGCTACCCACCTCAACATTCTTGCCTGGAGAATTCCATGGACAGAGGAGCCTGGGAGGCACCAGTCCATGGGGTTGCAAAGAGTTGGACATGAGTGAGCAACTAATACGTTCAACTTTGCTTTCATTTTACACTATCTTTAAGGACAGAAAGTGGTCCTTACTGATCTGCAGCCCACTTTAGACACTCTCACAGTTGTACCCATTCATTTGACAGCTATTTTTGAATGCCTACTATCTGCCACATATTGATCTGGGCCCTTGGACATAGTAGCAAACAAATAAGGCTTATATTTCCTAAGAGTGAGGGGAGTCAGATAACAAACAGGGAAGCAAGACATATACAAAGATGTCACTTAGAAAATGCTAGGGACTTCCCTGGTGGTACAGTGGATGAAAGTCCACCTGCCAGCGCAGGGAAGCATGGGTTGAATCCCTGGAATAGGAAGATTCCACACACCACGGAACAACAAATCCATTCAGCCACAACTACTGAGCCCATGTGCTGCAACTGCTGAAGCCTTTGTTCCTAGAGCTTGTGCTCTGCAACAAGAGAAGCCACTGCAATGAGAATCCAGTGCACCCCAACAAAGAGTAGCAGCTGTCTGCCACAACTAGAGAAAGCCCACACGCAGCAACAAAAAACAAGAGCAACCAGAAATAAATAAAGAAATAATTTTTAAAAAATACTATAAAAATAAAAAGAAAATTCTAGGACAAAACTAAGACAGGAACTGACCTGAAGAATACCTGAGCATGGGGAGCAATACACCGCAAGGGTAAGGTACTTGAAGCATAAATGCTTGAGAAACAGACCACAAGTCAGGGTGGCTGACAGGTAGGCTGAAATAAGATGAGGGCAGAAAAATAGTAATCATCACAATGGCAATGTTCTGTGAGCCAAGCGCAGGTATAAATCCTTTATATACATTCATTCATTTAATACTTAACACTATCTCTATAAGGAAGTACCCTCCTTCCCATTTTACAGATGAGGAAACAGAAATCTGGAGATATAAGTAACGTGACCAAAGACCCATAGGTAGCAAGTCATGAAGCCAAGATTTAAAGTCAGGAAACCTGGTCCCAAAGTTCATGCTTTCAGAACATCTCTCAATGATGGTGATAGTAATAGTAGTGGTGATCACAATAATAATAATAGCATCTCACCTTAAATGAGTGCTTACTGTTACACTCATTTTTAAGTGCACTTCAGGTATAATTTCATCTCATCCGCACAAAGAGTTTTGGAGATAGATACTATTATTTTCCCTATTTTACTTATGGGAAAAGCTGAGGCACAAGGCTGCTGCTGCTAAGTCACTTCAGTCATGTCCGACTCTGTGTGACCCCATAGACGGAAGCCCACAAGGCTCTCCCGTCCCTGAGATTCTCCAGGCAAGAACACTGGAGTGGGTTGCCATTTCCTTCTCCAATGTGTGAAAGTGAAAAGTGAAAGTGAAGTCGCTCAGTCGCATCCGACCCTTAGCGACCCCATGGACTTCAGCCCACCAGGCTCCTCCATCCATGGGATTTTCTAGGCAAGAGTACTGGAGTGGCTTGCCATTGCCTTCTCCGGAGGCACAAGGAGGAGCTTATAATTTTCAAAAGGTCACAAATCAGCAAGTGTTAGAGCAGCAGTAGATCACAGTGAGCCTTGCAAACCGTAAAAGGTCATGTCGAATTAGATAACTTTGGTTTTTTTCTACACATGATTTTGCTTTTGAAATAAAGAATCTAAATGATTTTTCAGTAATTTTCCTGTCTTCAGTATATCTTCAAAGTGGACCTTGAGTATTAGCCTTAGAGTCTCTTACAAACCACTTAAGATTCTTTTTTGCAACATCTAAATTCTGCTTTTCTCCTGAATTATCACATTTCATGGGCTACCCTATTCTTTCTTGGCACATTTCCACTTTTCTACATTAACACTCTGTCACTAGACCAAGCATTCTAACTGTGCTTTTGCTTTCATTTTGACACTTAACAATATATGGATTTGTTTTGCTTCTTTTTCATTTATAAAGACCAGATCTTCATGATTCTATGGTTTAAACTAAATATGTATTAAAACCCTGCCCTCTGCCATGGGTAACAGAGGCCCAGTTCTTAAGTCTCCAAGTACACAGCAGTAGAGGAACCTGTAGCTGTGTGTCTCTAAAACAAGGTGTGTGTATGTATGCTCAGTCGCTCAGACGTAGCCAACTCTTTACGACCCCCTGGACTGTAGCCCATAAGCTCCTCTGTCCATGGGATTTCCCGGGCAAGAATACTGAAGCAATTTGCCATTTCTTTCTCCAGTAGATCTTCCCAACACAGGGATCGAACCCCCAAGTCTTATGTCTCCTGCATTGGCAGGTGAATTCATTACCACTGGGCCACTTGGGAAGCCCCTAAAACAAGGTACAATGTAAGAATCACCCTTGGACTTCTATGCATTCCATCAGTTCACAAATCTCATTTCCATACTCCCACACCATTACCACAAAACTGGCCGTTTTTTTCCACACAAACGCCACTTTAGGTTATTATTCTGTACTTGCTTTTCCACTTTAAAGTTGTTCTTAACATTATTCTAAAATGAACATCACCTGCATAAAATGGCTGGGCCTGCGAGAGCCACAGTAGCAAGCTCTCCACCCTCTAGAAACGGTTGGAAAGCAAAGTAGCATTGCTCTCTGTGTACTAATTCCAGATATTTTGCAGACTTAATGCTTTTATAAAACAATTTGCTCAGAAAATACACCCCACGATCTCATTAGCTTCCTCATTATCATTTCACAAATAAAATCAAATCTGAAGCACAGAGAGGCTAAGTGACTTGCTGAAAGATACAAAAATCAAATGGTGAATACTAGAAATAATCGAAGAAATGGAATACAAGAGCAGGACACCATCTTCCTCATACAAAGAGATGGCCATCTGTCCATCTGTAGTGAATCATGCAAACACTGGAGAAAAGACACCCAGAGAACAATTCCCAGAAACAAAGCAGAAGCAGACCTTACTTGCTCTAATCAAAATCCAGCAAGCATGCCAGAGAAATCATCCAGCTTTAAATTTTAAAAAACCATTAGCCATCCAATTAGATAGAAGATGAAAGAAAAAAATTGCCTTTTGCTGAGACCTACTGCTAAATTTGGTCAATTTTGTTGTTTATCAGAGCAGAAAGTCCTTACACTTACCATTTGACAAATCTTAAACACACACACACACACTTGCTGCAATCAGGTAAAGTAGGTTATTAATGATTCTGAACAGACACACAGGATTGCCTCATCCTGAGGCAATTAAGGCTGGGGAGTAAGTGTTTAAAATCTCTGAGGACTGAGGATCATGGAATAGGTGGTCTTCCTACAGTTGGCATCTTTTGTAAAATTCTGAATTGCTCAATACATTTCATCTTTTTAACAAATCACTCATGAATTTAGAGGTTTTCCTTTTTTTGTTAACTCCAGCTCAACAACAACAAAATTACCCAAAGAATGCTGGAGATTTTACAAAAGAAAAACAGAAGCTAAAAACTAATTATCATTATAACTCTTTGTATCATCAAGTTTGGAAGAAAATGGAGAGCAACTATTGAAAGTGAGAACATAAATCAAATAAAAACAAAACTTTCATGTGAGTTTGCAATATACGCATCCTTTTGACCTTGGCTACTAGGTCTAATATTATTTGCCTGTAAAAACTGTAAATCATTTGTAAATTACTGAGGACAAAAGTTCTTGGGAGAGAGAAAATTTACTATTTCCCAAATAGAATAATACATTTGAACAGAAATTAATCCAATGTCCAAGTTTCTATTTTATGTTATTTACTCCACAGAGCTTCCCCTCAATCATCTCTACGCCATACACATACACCCAAACACAGGATTAGATCAGATTGTCTTAAGTGACTCTCAAAGTGCCCTGTACTTCCCTTATTCTAGCAGATATCACACTTTACTGCCACTGATTATATAATTTACCATCTTTCCTCATATTAAAGTATATTGAGCCTCAAATAATGGAATCACAAATAAAATAACTTAATAAGAATATTTACTATCTATTTAACATGAAAATGGGAGATAATTGAATCAGGATGATCATCAAAGAACACATTTATTTCTTCCCTTTCTCTCTGTCATCCACGGCTAATCAACTCTACCCTTCATGGTCACAACCACAACATCTCTCCAGACAGGTGAAGGGAAGATGGAATCCTGACAGAGTTGAATATATACTGAGCAGATAAACTAAAAAGATATTTCAAATTCAGGAAAAAGGACTTCCCTGGTGGTACAGTGGTTAAGACTTCGCCCTCCAATGCAAGGGGTTTGGGTTCAAACCCTGGTCAGGGAGCTAAGATCCCACATGCTTCAGGGCAGAAAAACTAAAAACGTATTAATAAAACAGAAGCAATATTGTAACATACTCAATAAAGACTTTTAAAATGGTCCACATAAAAAAAGAAAAAAAAAATTCAGGAAACTACTCTTGAGCCAAAAAGAGCCAGTCTAGTCCTCAGTAAACCATCTAATCTGAATGTGTGAGTTCATTCTGCCTTCAGCTCTCTATTTCACGCCACATGAAGCTCGAGTCATACCAAATGTGTATCAAGCCCACCACAAATGGTAAGAAATAATTCAGTCCTTAATACACTTATGAGAAATGGCTATGTCTTTTTGGAAATGACCTTATTTTGGAATCGTTCTGTCATTCTGTTGCTATTGTCACCACTATCAGACACCTGCTCCAGGAGTAAGTGCAGTTACACACACAGGAGGTTCAGCAACACTCCCTCTAAAACACTAGGGCATAGAAAATGCCCCTGTCTGACCACCACCTTGCCCCTGAAGCTCTCACAAGTAGAGTGTTTTGTTTTCTCTAAAGAAGAGACTACATACTTCCCTTACTATCATCAAAAGATAACAATAACAATATCAAGCAGAATCACTTCCACTTTCATAACTATATTTTTACAAGGATGATAGTCAATTTTTTAATTATGTTCCCTCTAACTTGTAATAGAGCCAAATGATGACTAGTCTTTTTCACATGCATAAAAATCTTTGGTTTTTCAATGGTTTCAATAACTTACAGTGCAACTTACTGTATAATCTATCCACATTTTCTAAATATTGTCCAAAATGTAAGACTCTCTGAAAGGGGTCACTGGTTATGAGAAACAGAATGAGATCATCCCTTCCTGTATTCTGATGTTTTATCCCCACATCTAAATAAAGTCAATCTTTCTGTTGAGTGACAACTACAAATACTGCCTCTCTGTGGCCATATCCTGTGGTACCAGTGACTTTTTCTGATTATGTAACTCAAACTTAATTCTGTATTTCTCAGCAAAAAGAATCCCAATTAAAGTATGCCCACAGCAATAGGGATACCTTTTCTGAGTAGCAAACAAACAAAAGAAAAAGACACTTTGAAAAACAAGTTTCAATAACATCTATAACATCTAACTTGTTGTGCACTAGTATGCCACCATCAATTTGAAAGGTGTTTTGCCATAAGATTGAATCATATTTTTAAAAAGAGAAGGATGAAGTAACCTAGTGACCCAGGAGCACCCAAATAGGATAAGTAAACTCCTTAATTTTTGAAAGATCAGGTAAGCCCCCAACATAGGTATTGCTGTAAAGATCCCCATTCTAGCTTGGGTATTAAGAAGAACAGGCTAATTCTAATATTGGGAAATGTAGGTAAGAAGAAATAGCATTTTCCCAACTCAAACTATATTTGTTGTCCATCATAGAAACATTAGACTGCCAAAGTATCAAAATTATCAATATTTACTTTTTTCAGACAATGAAATCTGACTTGTGTAACCATTAGTTGATCAAATATTATTTTCCCCAAAATTTCCCTGGAGAAATGATTTAATTGGGCATTTCTTACCCTTTTCAGTTTAAATAGTAGGAATAGGAACAATGTGTTATTTTTAAGGCAAAATTTTAGCAATTCAGTCAGTCATTACAACATTATTGCTTAAATGACAACATTGTAAATCAACAATACTTCAATTTTAAAGAAGTTAAAATGAAATACAAGACAATCAACATTATTTTTCAAGGCCACTAAAAAGCATTCTGTTCCCCCAAAACATACAGAAAAATAAAACAGTACTGAGTATACATCTGTTAAGCTATGTTCTACTAAGTATATCGTATTTGGATAATTTTTTTCTGTGCAAAATTGTGCTTCCAGATTTCTACCCACTGTGTATACTGCCTACCTCCACACACGTTCTGGCACTAATCTTGGTTCTTACGGCCTCTAAAAGCTTCTTTCGTGTATGCACCTATACATCACATGACTTATTTCAGCCTTGGAATCATAACCACCGATGGGTCAAGAACTTTCCTCCCAAACAAGAGTCCACTAAAAATATCGTTCTCCCATATCATACCTGCTGCACCCTTATTTCAAGGTTTCCAGGACAGACTAGGTTTCTGGTGAGTAACTTAGTCTTGCCTTCCTTCAGAAATGCAGTTCACACTCAGGACTTCATTTTCACTATTTACATTCAGAGCCTTTTGTTCTGAGGCACATGTGGGGACAATAAATTTGTATGAGGCACAGATTTGTCTTTCAGAGATTACAATCGTCATTAATGTGTCTCGTCTCACAAATAAAAGGTGGGTGGAGACCTGGAGACCTAGATCTGGCCCCGGACTAGCTATGTTGGTTAGAATCAGTTCATTTCCATAACTTCACTTTCTTTATCTATAAAAGAAAGGATCCAGTGTAAGTGGTATTTGGACCTCCACCAAGATAAGCCTCTCTTGTACCATATTATATTCCCCAAATTGCCTAAATGATGAGAAATCCTTTAGGCGATCATATTTTGTTTCAACCAGCTTTAATGTTATCTTTTTCCTTGTACTCCTCCTGCTAAGTCCCTTCAGTCATATCCGACTCCTTGCAATCCCATGGACTATCGCCGTCCAAGCCCCTTTGTCCATAGGACCCTCCAGGCAAGAATACCGAAGTGAGTTGACATGCCCTCCTCCAGGAAATGTTCCCAACAGAGGGATCAAACCTGCATCTGTTACATCTCCTGCATTGGCAGGCAGGTGCTTTACCACTAGCGTCACCTGGGAAGACTATGTGTGTGTGTGTGTGTGTGTGTGTGTGTGTGTGTATATATATACATATACACACATGTATGTGTATATATATATATGTATGTATATACACACACACACATATATACAGGCTTCTCTGGTGGCTCAGCAGAAAAAATATCTGCCTACAATGTAGGAGATGCAGGTTAGATCTGTGGGTTGAGAAGATCCCCTGGAGAAGGAAATGGCTACCCACTCCAGTATTCTTGCACAAAGAATCCTATGGACAGAGGAGCATAGCAAGCTACAGTCCATGGGGTCGCAAGGAGTTGGACATGACTCAAGCGACTGAGAACTCGCACACACACTTACATACAGAGCTGATCAGAATAATTCCATACATGAAATCTTTAGGTTTTTTAAAAAACTCTCAATACTATAGAAAATTTAAAAGGTATTTGCATTTTCAGAACTAAAAGAGCCTGAGTGCTCTTCCAGAGAGCCATACATGGAGTTTTTCCCATCAGATTCATCATGACTGAAAACGCTGGTGAATTCTGCACCCGAAAAACAAATAGGCAGCTGATAAAAGGCTCCCTGCCCTCAAGAACACAGTTGAGTTATCTGCACCCTCAGTTTTGCAGGTGAACATTTCAATATGGTTTGGCACAACATGTTCTGAGTGATGTGTCCAGTGTGAGGTATCACTGTAGCCAATGTGAATAAACTGCTTTTGGTAGTTTCTACTTCATTTCACAGTTGTAGTTATACAAAAAAAAAAAAAAATGTTGTTTTAAAGATCTACTGGGCTGATTAGGGTAGGAAAACAGTTAAGATGTTGCTATAAAGAATAAATTGTGAATAAATATTTCCCACATCTACAAAAGCACCCACATAGAAAACCAATTCCCAGTCAGCTGCAATGTAATTTTATGCTTCCTAATAAACAGAGAATGAGATGGCTGGATGCATCACCGACTCGATGGACATGAGTTTGGGTGAACTCCGGGAGTTGGTGATGGACAGGGAGGCCTGGCGTGCTGTGATTCATGGGGTCGCGGAGAGTCGGACACGACTGAGCGACTGAACTGAACTAACATACTAACATACTAAAGCTGCGGCTCAACCAATACCTAAAATAAAACTCCTGTTAGAGAGGCTTACTTAAGATAGTAGGATATCTAAAATATTGAAATCTCAAATTATCATTAGATAAGGTGGCATATTATATCAATCTTATTCCTTAACAGATAGTTGATTTTCTCATTTATTGCTCTAAAAAACAAGTTTTTAAAGACTATCTCATTATAGATATCTTTACTTTTGTAAAAATGGAAACCTATAAAAATATTAAACTCCTATAAATTTGTTTTAGTCTGCATGTGTGTGTATACATGAGTACGTGTGTATATAGATATCCATACCAATATAAAGCATAAAAGTTTAAAAGCATATCGACTATTTAAATAATTATTAAGTTGTTTTACTAAATAAGTTAATATAATTCACATTTATACTTCATGATGCAAGATGATAATATCAACTTTTTATTCCTCCACCTTAGTTGATTAATATCAACACAACCATATTTCCAATATAAGGTTTGTTAACAGTGAAAAACAACAAATATTACAGAGAAATTTTTCCTTTGGGAAAGAGATTGTAATTAACTCCCCATTCTGATCCCCAAGCATACCAGTATAACAGAATTCGCCTGAAGGGTTCTATTAGTCCACCAATAAGCTTACACAACTATGTGCATTTTTTTTTACAATCTGACCAAATACAGATCAAAGTTCACACATACTAAGGAAACTTTGCTTAACCTATCATCCTTCTCTCCAATGGCTGTGCTACAATTTTGTCTTGAAATCTTCATAAGAAAAGAGGATATCTGAGCTAAAAGAAAAGGCATATTAAGCCATTATAAGCAAAGTGTTTTTTAAAGAAATAGAAACATAGAGTTCTTATGAATTTTTATTAGATAATCATCTATACTAAGATACTAATGGTTCTACTCACTTGTTTAAATATATAACAATAATATCATAATGAAAATAGCCTGAGTCTCTGATTAACCATGAACCAGAACGTCATGAAATTTCACAGATATTTACTGTATTCAGGAAACTTCATTCACAACTAACACTGAGAATAAAGGTATCTTTTAATCAAAGAACCATGCTACAAATATATTCAGAAATAACTAAACTTTAGGCTTCTATTAAAGGAGGGTTGCAGAGGGAGCAATTTAGAATTATTTAACTGAAAACAATAGAAAAGTTTTAAATCATTCTATAATCCAGAAATTAGATCATTCATTCAAGATGAACATATCTTAATTTTAAAGTGATGATCACGGTATGGGATACAGGATTTATGTAGATTGTCAGAGACTTATAAAATTTGAAGGAGTTTGAGGTAAACAGAAAACAGATACAGAGAAATTTGGGAGGGAGAAAGAAGCAATGAATGCAAATCTTTTACCTTATAGACTCAAAATAGATAAACATCTCCTGTCAAGTCTCCTAGAATCCTAAACATTAAACATGAGATTAGAACAATTTTCCTCATTTTAATTCTTACTCTAGAGGAAGCACATATTATAGGGATTCCAGCTCACTTTCTAGTCACCTAGTCAGGGGCTACCCAAAGATGCCTGCATCTTGAGCCCAGTGGGATTTCATAAATTAGCACCTTCTAAAGTCACAGACTCAGCTGACAAGCATGCAGCCCTCATCCTCTCTGCTACCTAATCTGATTCTCTCCCTGCCATCGCTGTTTTCATGTTTGTATTAATGACTTATCTATCTAGGGGTATTTTTTGCCTGTATGTCTGTGTGTACAGAGGTTGATTTCTGTGCATGTGAACAGAAAAATGGTCAATGAAAAATGCAGAGTACAGTTAACTGTGAGATTCATAACCCATTAATTCAAGGCATCTTTACTATTTTCACTGAAATATTTGTGGGCTGATAACTAACTTTCCTAAAGAAAGAATACCATTCAGGAACTGACTCCTCAGGAATTCACTTCAGAAGCATTTCCCCTCCACTAGTCCCTCTACACTTTACTATATCTGCTTATGAAATACTGGTTGCCTTGGGCTCCATGAATAAATAAATATACATAAGCCCTCTGGGAAAATGTTTGTGTACACCTTTAGCTAGAATCCTGTGGCGTTTTTAAAGCTAGAGGGGATCAACTAATTGAATAGCAAGTCATCTGTATTTTTTTTAAGAATGTTTTTCTAACAATATACAAGGACTCAGTTTTCTGTTCTGATGCTCATTCAGTCCCCCTCTTCTGTAAATTTCAAGCCCTATGTACTGTCTTCCAAAATTGTGTTCATAGAGGGCTAGTATATTGTAAATGTTGGTAATGTAGGGAGAGAGTACTTAATAAGCCAAACAGTATGTTATACAATTATTTTCGTACAGTTTCCATATGAACTCATAAGGTTTAGAGGTAATTACAGACAGATTTTTTTTGAGACCATGATACAAATATGTGACTTCCTGTCCTAAAAAAAGCAGTGGCAGTCCTAGACAAACTAAAGTAAATGGAGATGAACTCCTGGGTTTTGATGGGGCATAGATATTTAAGTATACCATCACAAACAACTGTAGCTGGGTGATTAGCAGAGTGACCCTCACCAAACTCCTAGGAAAGGTTAAGATTCCTAACTTTACTTATTTGGGAAATTATATCTGAAGTGAATTTAATTGCATTCTCATTTGAAAAATTGATTGACCCTCTAGAGATTACTGGGGGGAAGGGGGGTTCTTTCCATTCCCCCATTTATCCCCCAGTTTTGAGAACTTGTTTGACCACGATGACTTACTGGATCATTACTTAAACAGAAACAAGGTTTTCATTTTCCAAAATGTTCTGTCTTCTCAAGGCTCCCCAAATAGTCCGGGAAGATTTTCCAAGCAATTCCCTGGACATCTCAAGGTTTTTGTTTGTTTGTTTTGGGGCCTGAATTGCAAAAACTTTCAAGAAATCACAACATTTGGCAAGGCAACTTTGCTTCGACTCCAGGGAAGGAGGTAGGGGAAAACCCCGGTGTTCCTCTCTTTCCTCCGCCAACCCTTTTTCTGAAATCTTGACATCTACCGGGTGGAAAACTAGGTTAATTAGGCAAGAGTCTCTGGCTCGGCCCCCGGCGGCGGTTTGCAGGTGACTGCGAGACCCGCCGCCTTCGGAGCGTGGAGTGATAAAAACTAGAAGGAGGCCGCGAGGACCGGCCGGCCGCACACAATGGCGCAATTATTTGTCTAAAAGTTCCATCCTTCGCCGAGTTCCTTGCATAATTCAAGCATAATTAGACCGACGGTGTTCCCTTTAAAGGCATGACTTTGAGCCGGGAAGCGGGTGTTTATTTACTTTGGGGCTTCGCTTGGAGAGCAGCTTCCGGAGGAGCTAGAAAATGATTACAGGCGATTTGGCACCATCTGCGTGGAGAGTTCAAAAAGTTTTTCGTCTTGCAAATCTAAGCTCTGCAAACTTTCCACTCCCCTGCTCCTGTCTTCACTTGCAAGCTGGTGTCACAGACTCACATTCAGGAACCGCTGGCTTAAGAATATTTCTATATATCCACCTAGGAACTGTGCTCTCATGCCCATAAGTTTAAATGCTGGCTCTCACCTTAAATATTATTCCTCCTGATCAACTACCATATTTCCTGGTGTCAGGAGTAAGTTTGAGTCACACCCTTTGCTCAATTCGCCTTGTCCCAGGTCTCAGAGCCACAGAATTTGGTTCTCGAAACTCGAAACTCGACATGCAGGGGGAACATTTGAACCAAACTCACAATACAAGGAAACTAGCTTTGAGGCTAAGGGGCCAGTTAGCTAAGGCTAACTGGAGAGAAAGTTGGAATGTTTTGTTCATCTACCTATTTTTATGATTTTCTTATATCAAGATAGTGGAAGTGATGTAGGAAGTTAGAAATGGCATGACAAAGAAGGTGCTTATTATGGTTTCCGCCAGCTAGGGTTAGAGCCCAAAGACATCCTCTGCATCGTGCAAAATTGTAAAACACACTCTAAAAACAAATGTGTGTGTCTCCAGCTTTAGTATACATAAAGATCACCTAATTTATAATATGCTTCCTAGTAATGTCGGTCCCTGTGTGCAATTTTATTATCATCTCTTAATATACAAATGGCAATACACATCTATAATATGTATCACCATCTATACATATAAATCCTAATATGTAACACACACCACGTAATACACATACACCTCATTAATGTACTCTTGTAATATATGAAAAGAAAGTGAAAGAGTATATTAATATACATCAAGATGGTGTTTTGCATTAGGTGAGACAAATATAGAAATATCTATATATAATGCAAATACATATATTTATGCATAAAAATGTTACACCTATGGGCACATGTTAGATGATGTGTATTAGACACTAGGATCAGCTTTGAGGCCCCATTTTCTGCTGTTGAATGGAGAAGGGAATGGTTACCCACTCCTGTATTCTTGCCTGGAGAATTCCATGGACAGAGGAGCCTAGCGAGCTACATTCCACGGAGTCGCAAAGAGTGGGACACAACTGAGCAACTAACACACACCAGAGGTGGAACTTAGCACATAGAATCTTCTCTTTTTTCCCCACAAACTCAAGTTCGTCGAGATGTCTATCACTCCAGGGACAAAGGAAGGGAAGTCCTTGATCAAACAGCCAACGCAGGGAACTTCTACTTCAGAGGAAGCCAGGACAGCATAAGCCACAGGAACACTGCCTAAACGTTCAACTTCCACAGCTCTCTCTGCTAGGCTGGATCCAACTTTCAACTTGAGGTAAAGAAGTCTTAAATCTACCCGAGAGGATCACGTCGATCACATCACGCCCAGGCGGGCTGACCTGGCCAGGCCTGGTCGCTGGGGTGCTCAATACTTGGGCGGAAGCGTGCTCCAGACTCGCCTCCCCCTGCAGCTCCTCCTCCCGCCCCCCAAGATCAGAGCACCTTAGAGACACTTCTCTCCTGACCTCCGCAGCAGATCCTCGGGCAAGTGCAAAAGGAGAATTAATACCGAGTTTCCTATTATTGCATTTCCGTTTTCCGGATTCTTAATTCTGGCTTTTTCTAAGCGCTATTCTGCGCCAAGAAGAGTTCGATTTTGCCAAACGCTCCCGCAAGTCGGAATCTTGACCACTCGGAGCGACTTTGAGAACGGAAAATTCGTTAATTTTAAGAAACTATTAAAAGAAGTTGTGTAGGAAAGGGACTAGTGCTACTCTAGAAAAATCCATGCTTGAACCCACGCCCCCGGCGCAAACGGCCTCCTGGAACCGGATGGAAGGAACGCTCTTCCCCAACGTGGGTCGGGACGCCTCCCCGCTGCGCGGCCGCTAAGCGATTAGAAGTGTGCGAGTTTCTGCGCATAATTGAGAATATATCCTAATGTCTATCAAAACTTGGTGGAAAGAATTTGATGAATGTGTCTAATTGGCTTAACCTGCCAACTATTCAGGAGAAGAGTGCCGTCATTAGCCTTAATTAAGTTTGTGTTTTTTTTTAAGTCTCTGGCCTTAATGATCATAGAAACCGCGAAGTCCAACACCAGCATCTGTGTCATTTTAATTACCCTGTTTATTTGTTGGGGATGTGGCAGAGTTACCCAATATTTTCCCACATCCTTTCCAATTCATAGGGGAGTGCCGCGAGCAGGGCAGGCTCGCATCCAACGCAGAGAACAAGCGCAGTGTTTGGAAAGTTGAGGCTGGAGTCGCCTGGCGGGGCTTCCAGTCTCTTCTGCCACGCGCGCCCCCGAGCGCCAGTTATTTGAAGAATTTGGACCACAGCCTGAGGAACGATTTGCCATCGGATTTGTCTTCGGCAAATGGCTCACCAAACAAATACAAACACACACACACACACAAAATCCTGCAAGTTGCAAATAAGTGTTCAGGAAAAAGGGTTGCTGGAAAACTTCTACACACCTGACCGCACTGGGAGGCTCGCGGTCCCTTTGTCATCTGTCCACCGGGCACTGCCCTGACTGAGGAGGAAAAACGCTTCTTGCTGCATCTGGCCAGGACACCCGCCTTCATTCAAAAGTTTCCGTTTAATTCCCACAGTTTTCCTGGTTAGGTAAACAGGAAGACAAACTTCCTGGAACCCGGTGGTTGGACTGAGCTCCCACCCCACCCCACCACCAGCAAATCTTTCACACACATAAAAGCACACACAAAAGCAATTAGAGCCGATGTCAGAATGCTTAAAACTCATCCATTCTTCGTGTTAATTAAACTTTGACAATTCAGCTTCCATGGGCTGGGACCTCGAGGTTTCCCCACCCCACACCACCCACACATACACACACACTTGTATGTCAGAAACTTTGTAGCTTATACTTCTCAGAACTTTGGCCCTCAGCTCTGCCAGTCTCTTGATTGTTAAAAAGAAAAAAAAGGCTATAAAAAATCCAAATTCTTGAGCATTGATAGAGATACAGAAGAAGCTTGAGTCCTTGAAACTCAAGAGTCAAAGGCTTTATTCCGCCAGGCACTAAATTTTATTTCAGCAGCAACATCCTGAGAGTGCTTAAATTTTTTGGTATGATTTTTGCTTCCAGCTTCCTAAATCTAGGAGGTGGTTGAATAAAAGAAATAAGAGAGAAACCACCTAAGCCAGATGAAGTCTTATTCTGTAATGTCTGGGAGACAGTCATTATTCAAAATGGAATTTAATATTTTTTTTCTCAAAATAGAGAAAAGGGATCATGAGGGAGTTAGCACCAAGCACCAAGAAAAGAGCAGCCAATTATTTATTATTATTATTCCCCAGAGCAAGAAGGCAAGTGACTGATTCTTTGGCAAGTGTCATTAGCCACAGCTCTGGACTTTAGGCACCACTCTCATTTGAGGTAACTCAAGCTGGTCTCTCTGAAAATCTGAACCACTTGGTTGACTTTGGATTCAGTGAGGGCCCAAAAAGCAGGTCCCAGACATGTGACAGGCCTTGGATTTGACCCATCAGAACTTAATTTCAAGAAGTGCTTCCCACAGGTCCCTCTGAACTTGGAAGCACAGAGTCTAAAGAGCTTGTCTGGGTGGAAGTGGATCTGGAAGCAGTAAGAAGCCTCGGCGCAGGAGCCATCTCTTGACTTATCAGGTACTGTGAATTTCCCCTCAGCTTGCAGCCCTCTTGCTCCAGGCTCTGGGCTGGGGGAGGAAAAAGTCATTTAACACTACTTAGTAAATTTTGTAAAGTTTATTTAGTAAACTTTGGCTCAGCAGCCCAGGCTAAAGTTGTCCTGTAGTTCTGGGAGAACCTGAACCAGACAAAACCAGTCTAAAAATCCCTGGTGTCCATTACCCCTCCTGAGTGCTTCCAGCGCCCTGCCCACCCTTGTTGGGTGGGGAAAGAGCAGGTGTTGTGGGGAGAAAGTGTAAAATTTTTAATTTTCATCCTTTGGAGAAATTTAGGCCTACAAAGTGCCACCCAAGGGGGTTGAACCCTCAGGGCATTTCTGTCAGCCCCCTCAGTGAGTCCAAGATCAACACACCTATCCCACAGTTCAGGAAAGGCACTTCCTTGGTCCCTTCCCCTGCCTCCTGCGTCTGTCCTCCAGCACCTATACCAGCTTCTCCAAGGCAGACAACTTGGGATAAACAAGTGAAAGTCATTCAGACACGACTGAGTCCGACTTTTTGCGACCCCATGTACTGTAGCCCGTCAGGCTCCTCTGTCCATGGGATTTCCCAAGCAAGAATATTCCAGTGGGTTGCGGTTCCCTTCTCCAGGGGATATTCTTGACTCAGGGATCCAATCCAGGTCTCCTGCACTGCAGGAAGGTCCTTTACCGTCTGAGCCACCAGGGAAGCCAAAGATCCCCTTCTTAACAAGACCATTCTAGCTTTCCTGTTTGTTGGAATTTCCAACCTCCTATTCTTTTGTTCTGTAATAAAGTCCTTCTCACCCCCATTCTCGGGAAGTGAGAGGGTCTTTCCCTGACCCTCTCCCCCTCCCTCGTCCCATTCTCTCCCCAAATTCTGGATTTTTTGCACCCGTGCTCTATTACTTAAGGAGAAGTAAAAACGTCTAGAGAGGCTGCGCTGCTTAAGAAGAGACCGAAGACAAGCCCTGGCGGCCTCGGGGGAGGTGGGAGGTGGTATGTGCAGCCTGGTCCGGTGTGTTTTTGTGCAGAGTTGGCGCCGGAGCAGCGAAGGAGTCTCCGGCCCGGCCAGACAATGCGCGGCTGGACAACGGCGGCCGATACAAAGGGGCCCGTTGGCCGCCGCTCTGTTTACTTAGTGTCGGGCCTGACCCCGGGGCCGCCGGCGGCGGGTACAGATGCTGATCCCGCCCTGGGAACCGGCTTTCTCCCCTCCGGCCGCTCCGACTCCTGCGGGTCCGCGCCGGCCCGCGCGTGTTTGCAAACAGCTTCATTGACTTCTCCAGTATTCGTCTGCTGGCGTTGGTTTTGGAGAAATCGAAGGGGAGACTCGTGGGGCAAAGGCCTGCCGCCTCCGGAGGGTTGGCTCCCCACACACGCGTCCAAGCCGTCCGGCTGATTATCTTCGCCTCTTTCTGGAGGAGGCGGAGCGTCTCCAGCTTTTGAAAATTTACTGTTTTAATTTCTCAGCCACAAGGTCCGGAAGAAACCTGACAGCAAGCCCACAAGCTGCTGGGCTGATGGAGCAGCCCTTCTCAGAGTCGGCGCGCGCGCGCGCGCGCGTACACACACACACACTCACTCCCTCTCTCTGCGCTCGCGCGCGCGCACACACACACACACACACACACTCACTCCCTCTCTCTGCAGTCTAGGCCAGAGGATTCTCTCTGTGAACGTGGACGAGACATCCATCTAGGACTGCTGCTGGTCCATTTCTTCCATGCTCGTCTACTGAATCACCCTGGAATCCCCATCCCTGACATTGCAACTTGCCTTAGACTTAAAAAGCGGAAGTCCGCTAGTCTATCCTGCCAACAGTATCTCAAAAACGTTTAGAATTTGTTTCTTAGATGTGCAAATTGAGGGGATGTAAGGTGGGAGGTGGGGCTTCCCCGGGTGGCACTAGTGGTAAAGAGCCCGCCTGCCAATGCAGGAGACTAGAGAGACCCAGGTTCGATCCCTGGGTTGGGAAGAGCCCCTGGTGGAGAGCATGGCAACCTACTTCAGTATTCTTGCCTGGAGAATCCCATCGACAGAGGAGCCTGGTGGGCTATGGTCCATAGGATCTCACAAAGTCAAACAGGACTGAAGTGACTTATAACACACACAAGGTGGGAGGTACCTCACTAAAGTGCCCCCCCAAAGTCTTCCCCTTTGGCCAGGCCTTCTCTTGGAAGAGCTGCCAGTAACCCACATCTGAAAAGACAACTGTTGGGGTGCCAGAAAACTCCCAGACCCAGGATGTCCTATGCCCCACCCCGAGTCCACATCTTGGCCTAAAGACCCTGCTGTGTCCTCTGCACCCCAGAACTTCACACCATGATTTAGCCTGTCCTGAGCTTAATTGGGTGATGTGAGAAGCCAGCCTAACACAAATTCTCTTCCCCTAATTTCAGCAGATCTCCTTTTTCCTAACTGCCCCTGTAGGATTGAGGGTGAGGGTAGGTTTCTGCCAGGAGCTCTTTCTTTGAGTGCAGGGCTGACACCTCCCTGAGACCCACTGGAGAAAATGGTTGGAAACCAGGCTGGGGCAGGGGAAGCCAAGTTCCTGGTGCCCCAGTCCCCCTTTTATTCCCCTTCATGACATTGTTCACAGTGATGGTCTAGTTCAGATATGATGAGGCCAGCGCCTCCCTTGAAATGGAAACAGAGGACTGAATAAAGAAGAAAAAAGTACTTTGTAGTCTGCATCGTCCATCTTTAATTCACAGACGCATCTATACTCCTGGGAGCTCTGCCTTTGATCTCTTTGATTTTTTTACACCAGATCTGTTATGGACTAAAATTCCTAGGTTTTCCATAGAAACATCTCCATTCCTTCGGGATATTGATGTTTTCTTCTTCCTGGGGGTTATGATATGGTAAATCAGATCCAAAAAAGAAGAGACAATGCCAGCATTCACTGGCCTGGGGTGGGGTTTCTCTTGGCCTTCCCCTCGCTCATATTCTCTTCTCTTCCCCTCGCTATTCGTTCATATCCTCTCTCCCCCTCTGCTTCCCTCTCTCTTCCCCTCCCCTCTTTCTCTCCTTCTTCCTTTCTTCCTCCTTTCTTTCTCTGCTTCATTTTCACCCCGTTGTTCCCGGGGAACCGAAATAGGGTTGTGATTCTGGTCTCTTCAAGCCCTTTCAAGCGCCTTCAACTTTGGCGGCGGCAGCAGCAGGTTGCGTTGCCATGGAGACTGTACTGTATGGCGGCGGCGGCCGCCGCCGCAGCTCGAATCCCCGGAACAATGCCGCGCCAAGTGCAGGTTTCTCGCCCTTTTCCGTGCACTTTTCCCTTCTAATGGGGCTAGTGGCCTCAAATGGGCGCTGCATCTTGACACGACAACAATCCCTACACCCTCTCTTTCCCCCTCCCCTGCTTTTCCTTCCTCCCTCCACGTCTTTGATCTATTAAAAATCAAAAGAACAAAGTCACAGAGGAAAGTTGGGTTTTGTTGTGTCTGCCACTGCACAAAATGGGGCTCTTCAAACAGTGTGGTGGAACCGCGGTCTGACAATGCTGATCCAGGATTGGTTGTAACTACAGGTCAAACTGGACAGCTCTATACAAGAGAACGCAAATTATAACCCGGCCCGGCAAGGGGCAGCCAGCCTCTCCATCTCAAACTGGCTGTAGCTAGGAGCTTCTGGTGGCCAGAGATGCACCCAGTAGGGCTCCAAGTGCAACATGGGTGAGATCAGGGTTCTGAAGAGGCCCCCAGGTGAGGAACCACACAGGGACCCAAAGCTAGAATATCTGCTCAATTCTAAATCATGTCACAAAGCCCCTGCGTGGCAGTGGGCTCTGCCCGGACCTGGACACGCTTCAGCTTTCTCCACAGTACTTGGCATACAGCAGGTGATCAATAAATAATCGCAGGTTGTGCTGGCTGCTGGTAGACTGTCAAACCCTCCGCTAGGGGGCAGGAGAGGGGTTTACCCAGCCAGGAGGGAGTGGTTAAGACACTGAAGTCAAGAAACAATCAACAGCCATCCTTTGCCATAAAGGATGATGAGATGGTTGAGGGAAATGCCAAACCATCTGTAAACAGACACTAAATTCATTGGGTTCCCCCCCAAATGTCAGTAACAATATTATAATCATCATATGTCACTTGCCACAGTAGATTCCTGGAGAGACACCTTTGAGCCAAAATATACTTGGGCCATTTTCCCCTAGCTAAGACCATTGTAAGAACTTCAATCTTGAGACACTTGAAACATTTCTTTATGTTCATCACTCACAACTTAAGTATAATAGCAATATTAATTGAGCCAGTTACACTTGTGTCTTATATGCAGACAACGTGTTTATAGATTGATTTTTGTCCCAATGAATTTTCTTAGAAGAAAACACAAATAGATGTGTATTACATTCATCTCAAATCAAAGTTAATAAGAAAAGAGGACTTAAAAATTTTTACACTTAAGTATTCAATTTCTTTGGCAACCAACCTCTGGCTTTCTGTATTTGAAAGCTCCCATTTGAAATAAAACTAGATAAAGCTCCACTCTGTTATAAATCATAAAGTGGAGAAAGGAAAGCAAGAGCAACTTGAAATCTTTGAAAATCTGGATGATGATTATTCTGGTAGTGTGATGTCCAACCTAGCATTTCTCAAGGAGCTGCTGCTGCTGCTGCTGCTGCTAAGTCACTTCAGTCGTGTCCGACTCTGTGTGACCCCATAGACGGAAGCCCACCATTCTCCCCCGTCCCTGAGATTCTCCAGGCAAGAACACTGGAGTGGGTTGCCATTTCCTTCTCCAATGTGTGAAAGTGGAAAGTGAAAAGTGAAAGTGAAGTCGCTCAGTCGTGTCCGACCCTTAGCGACCCCACGGACTGCAGCCTACCAGGCTCCTCCATCCATGGGATTTTCTAGGCAATAGTACTGAAGTGGCTTGCCATTGCCTTCTCCGTCTCAAGGAGCTAGTGTGCTTCTAATCCCTTGGAACATTTTAGCAATCTCTGTAAAGTTTTGGGCTACAATATAACTAAGAAAATGTGCTAACAAGTGGACATTTGAGAAAATTTAATTTCTTTTCAAACCAGGAAAGAAGCTATGCATTAACAAAATTCCAATCATTTTTAATAACAGGACTATAAGAGGGACATGTCAGTGCAGTTAGATGTTTCATAATGCATATTAGAACAGTATAATTATTTGTAATGTGGAGGGAAAGTTTGGGGGTATTGAAATATTGCTAAGGATTTGTGAACATAGAAAGATTTGTACAAACTCTAGCCAAGATCTCCTTAGACCTATAGTCTCCAAAGGCAGACTAGAAATATCTTCCCTGGTCACTAAACCTGGAGAAAAAAAGATTCAAAACTGTTGGCAAAATCAGCTGGGAGCAAATATATAAAGATGTTCTTGATCCATGTGACCAGGATTTGGGCTTTATACTGTCAAGTAAACCCAAATCTAAAGCAAACTATTGCCTAAAATCATGAAGGCTTATGGTATGTGTTGTCTAACCAGTTAAGCATATCACATAGACACACATATACCCACACAAAGAAAGTTGAATTTGAGGGATTTTCTTTTCATGTTTTTCCTTCTTTATACACATACATTTGCAGTTCCAAATAAATGAAGAAAACCATTCCCTAGAACATGAATTGGCTAAAAGTTTCTGGCCCGCCTTCCAGCCTTCAAGGACCAAAGGGAGAGGTCTATGATGCCTCTTTACAAGCAGATGGAGAGAGACCAGGAAGTAATCATGGTAACCACCACCTAGGCTAAAGAAGGTGATTCTGTAAGGCCTGAGTTCTCCTGTCCATTTAGAATGAAGCCTAAACACAAAGGTAGTCAGCAAAGTCTCTAACACACACATACACACACAGACACCGTCTCACAAAGAGTAAACCTACCCAGAGTGACTAGCACTTTCAGTGACCAAAGCCCAATTCCCTCGAGTTCTAAACACCATAGCTTCATGGAAAATGGACACTAAGGGCTTGTAAAAAGACATATTCTGGACACTGGTCTTCTTTCCTTTTCCCCATCCTCTCATGGAAGAAGCCCTCACCATGAAGATGCTATGGTCATTTCTGGAGGAACTAAACCTTCATCAGAGTGAATTCACACTTCCAAAGTATCTTCTGGCTTGGGAAATTTGAGGAGGGTACTCTTCCCATCCAGCCAGCACCATTCTAATTTTGAATGTCTATGTTTTTCAGACTTCTCTCTGTCTCTACTGCTGAGATGTTTACATTTTCTCAAAAGATACTCCCAGAGCTGTAGCCTCAGCATCACCTGAGAACTCATTAGAAACACAAACTCTCTGGTTCTACCTCAGGTCTACTGAATCAGAAGTCCTGGGATGGGGCCTAGCAATCTCTGGTTGTTTTGTTTTTTTTAAGAGACTCTGGGTGATTCTGAAGCTTGATAAGTTGAAAAACCATCTGTTTAAAGGACCCTATCACTCACGCATCAGATGGCTATGTTATACTTTTCAGTTTGTGTCTCTGAACATGAATTGGCTAAAAGTTTCTGGCCCACCTTCCAGAAGACAAATCTGGGAGTAGAGTCCAGGAAGCTGGACTGACAACTCTGAAGCTGAAAACTGACAGCAGAGAAGCCAAATCAGAGGAATGGCTTCTAGCTGCTCCTTATGGATGAAGAAGGTGGAGGGGAGGAAGCCAATCTCCTTCCCCAAAAAGAAGTCTGTCTCCCAAATGGGCAGGGGAGATACTAACCTCTGGTGTGGAGAGAAATGTGGAGGGAGGAGGGTTTGAGGCGAAGAGGCTGGAAGCTAGCTCCTCCCACACAGAGAAGAGCTCAAATACTACCAGGCCAAAGGCAGTTTGAGGGGCTGGCCTGTGTACCTGATTGAGAGTAGGAGACTAAATATGGGTGCCTATGAGTGCTGTGGGAAATGTGAATCAAGTGGGTGCATAAGAAGTGGAGGCAATGCCAGGAAGCGTTTGAGGAGTGTGGAGGATGAGGACTGGTGTAAAAGGATTAGGGAGGCGCAGAGGTGTCAGAGAGCAAGAGGAGCCTGTGGGGTTGTGAGAGGTTGTGTAGGAGTTCAATGGGGTATAGAGGTGAAAGGGTGTGGGTGGAGTGGTGAAGGACATGAGGAGGCTGAGAGGAAGGAGTAAGGGGGTGAGGAGCTGGTGGGTGTGTGTGGGATAGGGTGAGAAGGAAAAAAAGTCAAGGGCTGGGAGGGACTGGGAAGGAGTGTGAGGACTAGAGGATTTTGAAGGACTGAGAGAGTAGGAAAGGATGAGAGAGTATGAGGTGTCAGAGGAAGTAGGAGACAGGGAGTAGGGAGGATGGAGCTGACCGCAGGGGTCGGTCTCCGGGGCTGCTACAGGAGACGGGGCCCTGCAAATAAACAGGGGTCCAAAAAGCCTGAGGGACTGCGTAGGAAGCCAGGAAAACTTCACTGCCGGCCCCTCACTCACCCACCAGCCGGCTTTCTGATAAATCTGAGAATGAGCCCCCACCCCTCCGCTGCTCTCTCGCGCTACGGGCCTCGCTCTGCTCAGGGTGGAGATCTGCTTCTGAGAGTAACTGAGTAACACGCGCTGCGCTGAGCCCTATTGACAAATTAAGGGAACTCCTGAAATGTCAGCTGAGAATATGTTCACAGACCTTTCAGGTGTGGGCTCTTTCCCGGACCGGGGCCTGGGGCCCTTCACCCCTCTCTAATGTTTTCACCCCTCCCTCTTCCATAACTCTGAATTCACAACTTTTACCAAAAAGAGAGAGGATTAAGATGGAGGTGGGGATTTTCCACAACTGTCCATAGGAACAATTTCTGCTTATCCCGGTCTTAAATCTCACTTCTCAGGGCGAAGATCTGCATGACCCTTGGAAATGCCCCTTGGCATCCAAGCCCAGTTCAGTATTACCCCAGCCTCCCCCTTCTCTTGGCCAGGACTAGATAATTAGGGCCTGATGTCAGATGCAATAGGCACTGGAAATAGGAGCACAATTTGGTCAGAGATTGTGTACCAAGAAGGAAGTGAGAAGGACTCTCCTTTTCTGCACCAAGAAAACCTAGCCTTGTCATCAACCAGGGAATAGCTGGTCTCTGAACCCCAACTTTAACACAGCCTGGCTATCTACTTGCACAAACACAATGTCTAGGGGTGGTAAATTTAGGCTATTTCAACTCAAGTTCCCTTGTTAATAATAAAATTCGCATGCCTCCAAGCCATCTCTAAGTGTTCACTTGCTGGGTAGAATGGAATTTAATAGCAGGTAATTGTTGAGGATTGTTAAAACAATATAAACCATGTCTGCATGAATTAGGGGATAAGAATTATCTCTGAAGGGATAAAATGGTACGAAGGTCTAGGGTGCTCCCTCCAGTATCTGAAACTTTACTTTTTCATTTTATTAATAATTTCACTGCACTGTAAGATAAAAAAAAAATTCACAGATCCTGGCAGATGTCATTTTATAGTCGTCAGTAAGAATATTATTAACACAGAAGTTAATGTGTACTATAGAATCATCTAAAAGATGTTAAAGTTTTAGCATCAGCCAAATGCAATCATTTTACCTTTAATGAACTGAACTTTAATTTCATATGCAAATAGATTTTCAGCAAAGGTTTTCTGAACTACTCAACTCATAATAAATCAGTTACCTTCATTTCTCAACTGTAGTTATAAACTAATTTTAGATCTATTTTTTCCTCTAAGGAAAATAACATTACTATAAGAGCTTGATTATTTTCAGAAATGATAAAAATCTTTCCTCCTTTATTTTCCATTAAAGTTGTGTTATTCATTTGAATAAGAATGGTTTTGGCAATTATGTATCAATATTTTGTGTCAATAAAATTACTATATGTCATCTTGAGCACTGCCAGAAAAAAACACATACAGACTTCACAATATAAATATTTGATGATATTTTAAGTTTGGCCAAAAATATGCACAATTTCTATATGTCTTCCAGCAATAGGATTGAATTGATCATCTCTCTTCAATTTGCTTTATTATAATAGAATAACTAAATGAACACAGAGACTAAATAATTTTTGACACCTAGAATATATGTGAAATATGTTTTATATAACAGATATTTTCTAACTAGATGTGGTTTATTAAAATGTATCTACTTAAAACTAAGCAAATTTGGAAATTTCTTGGTTTCCTAAACTGATTTTTACAAGAACTAGACCTGAACCTCTTTTATATTCATCATCATGGGTTGTGAAATCTAGGTCCCAATTCACCCATAAGCCTGAACAAACTTCATCTTCCTCAAGCACAACTATAGGATAGCTGGAAACATTGCTAGAGGTTAGAAACATATTACTGTCCTGCTTTCTCCATATCATTGTAGAATATCTCAAAGGACTGAGCCCTAAAATGTGCACTCTACCTTTTTAATTTCTAAATTCTCTAAAAGATTGGGGAATGGTGACAAGGGGCAAGGAGGAAAAAGGGAATACCTAGAGTCATTTTACTTTTAAATGAAACAATTTTTTCAAATAGCTTAAATGATTATAAGTTTAAGAAAATAAGCAAATATTCTCTGAGAACTTAAGTCTTATTTCTGTTTATATCCAATTTCCTACATTCCTAAGCCTAAAGGCAAAATACACAGGCTATCATTCACATTGTTTTCTGTGAAACTTACAGACTGTTTTGAAATGGTTCATACCTACCACATTATTAATTAAATAACAAGGATAAACTAACGAATCTTATATGTAAATGAAATTCTTAAGGAGGAATTATTGAAAAATAGAGGTAGTATCCTTAATTTTCTTCTATATCCCTTAGGTTCATACATCTTTTGAGCCCCTCCTGATTCCAGTTCTCTGCAAGTTACTTGTTCTCAAATTTATCTTTTTCTTTTGCATTCTGGGCTTGTTGTTTTTACCTTTCTACTGCTTTTGTGCTACACCAAAATTCTATGGGGGACACAGTTTTTGTTAAACAAACCTCCCCCAGCTCTGACCCATAATCCCTGGGAGTGAAAAAGTAAATTCAGCCCAGAGAGCTAGAAAAGGGCTTCCAAGGAGAACTGGTGACCTGCCCACCTGCAGAAGGTTAAAGGAAACCTGAAAGAGACCTGGCCAGTGTTTGGAGAAACAATAGAGGCTCTCGGGACATTCAAATCTGCATCCCCAGATTGTGTGGCTTGAGTTTGTGCTTCTCTGGTCAACACCATCCTTTTGGAACAAAGTGAACACTCCACTCACCCAAAGGAATGACACTCCCTAAAGGGAGTACTTCAAATGCCCCAGTTCTTTTTAATTTGTCCTCTCTGTTACTACAGTTCTACCTGCCACAGAAATTAAGCCCTGGAAATTTGTGATGTGTTGCCATCTTGATGGCAAAGAAAGGAATGTGGAAAATTCTGAAGCCAGCTAGGAAACAAAGCCAAGGGAAGTTCATTTTTTCCCCCTATGTCAAAGTTCAGGGAAAGGCAGCCCAGCCCTCTAAATCATTTTGGATCTACAAAGTACTAGTTAAAAAGAGGGTTTAAACCAATTTTAGATTTTCACAAGATGTTTTTCTCCACCTGCTAAAGTATTTAGTTTTATTGGAGGAAGTATTCAGAACCATAAAGCTCAAAAGTCAAGAAAACTTCCCCAGTCCCACAGGGTTCCTGGGGCCCCGGAGAGCTTCTTCACTCTCATGGCTCCTCCAGGAACAATAAATCCTCCAGGATCTTCGGGTTCGTTTCCTAAACCTCCCCATTACCAATTGTCCTAAGCATTAGTCCTCCAGTTCTCCCCACTGTTCCTCTCTCCTCCTTCATCCACTTCCCATCTTTGTGGAAAAGTCATTTGTAGAACTACAGTCTTGTGTCATGGGTGTAATCAAACAAGAATTTCTTGACTCCCCCAAATATAAACTTTCCTCCAATACCAGTTTTGTTTCCTGATTATCTTATTGACTGTTTGAAGGGGTGGGGGGAGAGAAAAAAATTAAAAAAGACCAGAGAGAGATGTGTATCCCACACTCCAACTGTCTTCTGTTTAACTAGCAACTAGCAATCATCCGACATTAATTTATACGGTTTGCACAAATACCTAAGCTATTTAAAAGGCTGCTCTGGGTCGTGTGTGGCAGGGAACATCTATCTGGTGAATAGGCAGTGTCACACGGTAGCATGCTCCCTTGTCAAGGCCGATTGTGTTTTAGGCAAACATTTGCGCAAACATAAAGGCAAAGGTCAAGGACTGTTCAGTCCCAGTATGTGCTAATTCACCTAGCGAACCAATGGGGCAAAAGTTGCATTTTATATGCTCGCCCCGCCAGACCCAAGCGCAGAAGTCGCGCCTGCTAATGAACAAAATCGCCTCCGATCCGCGATCAGCTCTCTTGTCAACTTCTCTCTGGCTTCCTAAGTAAGTTTCTCTGGGCTTCCTCAGCGATAACTGGCAAAGATTTGTTTGCCAACGACTGGATCGGCTCTGCCCAACCCTTGGCGCAGCTCGCGTTTTTTCCACTCTCCTGAGTAGGGGAGAACTAAAACTGATTAAAATCTGGCTCATGGAAGACGCTTGCAGGTTACTGTTTAGTGCGTCAATGAACGACCACTCGGCAAGGATGCCTAAATATTCGTGTCATGAAATACACAGCAGACCATCAATATTATTCAAATCACAAAACCGAATCCCAGAGCCGCGGGTTCGCGACAGTAAGTGCATATAAGTACGCATCTCCAACACATATCTGTGGAAATGTGTGTGCGCGCGCTGGGAGCCGCCTTTCCTGTTTCTTTGGGGCCACTTTTCTACAATTCAGCGAGCATGGGGTATCACTTTCCGGTGAGATGTGTCTCTCACACTGATACATGTCTACACCAACTCCCACAGATCACTCCTAGTTATTTTTCCCACCCCTGAAAAAAAAAAAAAAGATATAAGCGATTTCGAGTGGAAGTCAGCGTAAGCAATTCGGAAGTGGAAGACTTTTAGGGTTAAAGAAACGCGCCAGCGCTCCAACCCGTAGGGTTCACTTTGCATCAATAATCATCTGGGCGAGAACCAATGGCTGACTTTTTCCGAAACCCTCCATTTAAGGGGAGTTTTTTCCCCTGGTAAACCGGAGGGTCTCAGCTGTGCGCGTCCACAGGCAAATAGTTACACGTGCAAAATTCATTCCTGCGAGGCGAGCCCCTGGCTCAGCTGCAAAGCGGCGCGGCGCTCGCCCGGGGCTAGAGGCCAGGACTTGTTGCCTCTGCGGCCCGAGCGGCTCTCCAAACCCTTGGCACTCTGGGCTCCGGGGCCTCTGGGACCGTGATGACAGGGCTCGGGAAGAAAACGCCTCCTTGTAAAACACCCGCAATAACAGAGCAAAGTAGCAGGAGGCAGCCTTCCCAGAAGGGAGGCTGGAGTCAGTTTCTTTTCCCTAAAAACAACAGGAAAAACTCTCCCCGAAGTGCACTTTTACTGCTATCCAAAACCAAAGAGAACATAGAGGAAAAAAAAAAAGTAACTTACCCCGACCTGCCACAATACTACATTTTGGGCGTCCTTTTAACACTTTGATTCTTCTTTAAATGCTGCAGCCTTTTCTTTCCTCTTGCCAGAAACCAACTTTCAAACTAGCTACAATGTAAAAAATAAAAATACAAAAACAAAAACTAAATAAAACCGAGTTTTACCCTTCTCACATCTTGCCAGTTAGGATCTGCCTCAAGTACTTCTTCCTTCATTCTTTCTTTACCCAAATTTCCTAAACACCACCTGGGCAGCTTCACAAGGCTTAAAGTTTGTGTGGTTTGTGTGCGCAAATGTGCTAGTGTGTGTGTGTGTGTGTGTGCGCGCGCGCGCGCGCCCGCGCGGGTGTGGGAGCTAGTTGCTTTTAAAAAGACGTCGTTGTCATTCAGAGTAATAAAAGTGTGGCCCCCATCTTTGGGTGTGGGTTTTTACATGCACCTCTCATTTCAGTTAACTTTTTTCGAGCTGAGAAAAGCTGCTAGCTTACTTTCGGGAGACTTTGCTTGTTATTCATCTGTTTAGTCGCCTCAGAGGCACAAAAGCCGATCCGCGGCGTTATGAAAAATGGCCTGGGCGCGGAGAATGTCACAGTGGTCGGCGTATTATTTTAGCCTTCTTAAAAAAAAAAAAAAAAAACTCAGGGAAAGTTTGCTTTTGATGAATTCAATAAAAGCGAAGCTGCAACGGAAGAGATTTTCAGCTAAAATCATACAGCATGGGGCAGAGCTTAAAACAGCCAGATGGCCAAAGGTAGATAGACTCTCGGTTTCAAAACCCAGATCTGGAGTTCCTCCGGCTGAGCTTCTTAGTTTATTTAATCCCGCATGTATCTTTATTTTTTTTCAACTGATCTCCCCCGCTCTTTTTTCACCTCTTTTGTGGTCCCCCACCCCACTATCCACCCCAGAGCTGCTGGCAAGACCCCGTCTTGGGATTTGCAGAAGTCACTTTGCAATTTCCCCTTTGATAATAGAGTTAAACTTTGCAGCGCACGCAGCCTGGAGAGAAGCTAACTCTGAAGGCGGTAGGCCCGCTGTTTGTGACCCATCGTCAGGTTCTTAGTTCAAATGCTGCGGCCTTTGACAGCTAAGGCCTTTGAATATGAGGACAAATGTGTTCATCCCACCCTGCCGGACCGCGACCCCTCCCCCATCCGCAACGCGGAAAATCAAGAGCTCGGCTTACTCAAGTTTTTACCCTCATGGGTCCCTCCCATAGGATCCCAGCCTGAACAGCGTTAGAGTCCCTTGTAAATTTCTTAAGGGTCTCCTATAATATCCTTAGGATCTCCTATAATATCAAACAGGAACAGACTGGAGTGGTCACTGTGGCTTCATTCCGACTTGGAAGGGGAGTTGTGAAATTAACATATATCCTATTTAAACCTTGTTCTTGAAGTCTGATGTTGGCTAAACAGAGAACTTGGGCAGGGGACAGTGAAAACCGATGACAGGACTTAATACCTGCGCCCCTCCTCTCAAGATGTAAGGCAGGATCGGAAAGCACCCAGGATCCCATTCCTCAGACCCGGCCTTCACAGGATTTAATTTGGTTTGCCAGTTTGACCACTGCCTCCAGGAAGGCCTCTGGATGAACTCTGTCCTATAATCACTGAGACTCTCCAGGCTGAGATGGGTGTGAAGGGGGCGGGTCTTCAGAAGGAGTTGAGAATTGGGCGCAGCCTCTTCTAGTCTAAGCCCAGAAGACACCCACCCACCCCCCAACATACACATGGCAGACAGTTAGGGGCATGGCTGGGAAAGGGGACAGAACAATCCAGAAGAATAAGGATTAGCACTGGAGTTTCGACTGGATTAACACTGGAGATCCTGTGGGGGCAGAGAAAGGGGAGGTACCCCCGACCTGCCCCACCTCCCCAAGCCAAAGAGGAGATGCAGCCCAGGAAAGGAGAACCCTGGGGCCTTCAGGGACCCCCTGCTCCTAGTACCTGCTGTGCCATTTCATAAGGGCCCCTGAATAAAATCCCAGCCCTCTGTTTCCTTGTGGCTCAGCTGGTAAAGATTCCACCTACAATGAGGGAGACCAGGGTTTGATCCTTGGTCTGGGAAGATCGTTGATGAAGGGAAAGGCTACCTACTCCAGTATTCCAGCCTGGAGAATTTCATGGACTGTATAATCCGTGGGGTCGCAAAGAGTCAGACTCGACTTTCACTTCTGTTTCCTCATCTCTAAAATGGGCATAAAAGTAGACTCTGTTTCAAACTGGGGGGGGGGGGGTTTGGTTCATTCGTTTTAAATAGGACTGAGTACCAAAGAGCGTACAGAAGGAGCACAATGAACATTTACTGCCCTGTTGTCAGGGTTACTTCTGCTGTTTTTGCTATAAATGCTGTAGTAGGCTTTGTGGGGACAGTACCTTGAAGCATAGGCTCCCAACAAGTGGGTCTCCGGACCCACGTTCTCCCTCTCCCGGCTCTGGAGATCCAGGATCGGGTCCCTGGAAACCGACGGAAACCTCAACAGTCCTGGGGTTGGACTGGCTGTCCCCTTCCGCGTCGACCTGGTCCTAGTGGCTGCCTGGCTGTCCCCCTCCTTTCCCTGAAGAAAGCTAGGGAACCCACGTGCCTCTGGGAAGGACTGGAGTGTCCCCCAACCTGGTCTCTCAACAGTGCCCAGACTCCAGAGAAAGCCTGCACATATTGGAAAAGAGGAGGCGCTCGCTTTTCTTTCAGAAGCGAAGGGAAACCAAATGGGAAAGGGGAACTGGTGGAAAGATGTTGGGGTGGCTGAGAGGCTCAGGCCATGCACCAGCTCACTCCAGGTTAACACCTCGCAGCTTCCCTTGCAAGTGTTTTTTGCAGGGGATGCCTTTTTCTTTTTTTGTTATTTTTGCAAAGGGAGGAAAACTCTGTAGTGGGCCCCGCGGACCTGAGGGCAAGCGGGCGGAGAGGAGGGGGCTGGGCCCTCCGGAATGAAAGTTGTAGCCCCCAACTGCTCCAGGACTCTGGAGGAAAGCAGAAGATCGGAATCCAGACCTCATCTCTGAAATAACTACCATAATCAACGTCCCCATCTTGTGGGACAAACCGCACTAAAAATCCACATGACCTGAGGCTGGTTCACATCAACCAGCTTTAAGGGGCAGGTAGAGGACAAGCCCCTTTACCTCCACTTGGAGTCCTCCACTCCTTTGTGGTGTTGGAAGTTGAGAAAGGTGATTCCTGGTCCCCACCTGGTCTGAAGAGGCCATGAGAACCAGAGTTCCATCAACGTTTTCCCTACTTTGGGCATCTTGAACTTCAGACCTAAATTGGAGCACTCCCACGGGCCCTCAAGAGAAGGGGGTACCCGAAGAGAAGGGTATACAACAAAGTCCAACTGAGGCCTTGGATTCTCGCTTCTGCAGGGGAAGCTGAGTCAAGCATCTCGGACTTTAGGGCCGGGTCCGTTCCCTCCTCTTCTCTCCTCGCTGCCGCCCAGGTTCTTTCTCAGGCGGGTGACAGCGTTCCTGGTCGCGCATCACATCGAATATTTACACCCTCAAGAAGGACGGCGGAAGCGAACGGGATTCCAGGACTGACTTCAGTGCCTAGGTTGCTCCGAAATGGGGGGAATCTATTGACTTTCTTCTGAAGATTTCTGTAGTTTTCACTCAGAAAAAGAAACTGCCTGTGGCCAATAGACATTTGTGGGGGTGGGGTGGAACCATTTACATAACTGTCCTAACACACCTCTGACCTCTGGGCTGAAGATTTCATATGATTGATGAACAGCCTCTGCTTTGCGCTTTACAATTTTAATTAAACTACCAGACACTCAGCCCAGTTAAATACCTGTCCAGCTCTGACGTGATGAACCGTGTGGTCTGTCCAAGGCACTCGCTTAACCTCAGCTTTTAGGGCACTCCATTCAGACAACGCCACTGGGCCAACGTTTACTCACGACACAGTTCACCCCCACTCCCTACCCAAAATATCCCTCTCTTCCTTTTTCCCTGTCTTTCTCTCTCTCCCCCTCTCTCTCAATTCTCCCTGTTCTCGGCTTTCTGGGTCGGGCAAGTATCCATAGAAAGGAACTTGGGCGCAGGGTGGATGGCTTTCCCACCCGAAGTGGAGCTCTCGCATTAATTGTCCCAATAAATTGAGATATAGTGTGCATAATGCAACGGAACAATATGGTTATAGTCCACGTGTATGACTTAATTAAGCTATTTGCAGCCTGATGCTGCAAGTCAACGGGTGTGCAAGTGGATTAACAATTGCCTGCTCCCGTATCCTCAGGATGGCGCATAATTACTTTACTAGCGGTACATATCAATTTTTGATGATTGCGGAAGCCATGCTCGCTTCACCAAGAAGCCGCTTAATAACTCTCAGTTGTGTATTAAAAAAGTAGTGTTTGGAAATATTTTGAAGTCGCTCCCAACGTTTTTATAGGTACTGATGGTGGCCTTTAATGGGCTGCCATTTTATTCCTGATGTATATTTTATAAAGGGGCAAAGGCTAAACTCCTAAATCCCTGCTCCGAGAGAGAATTGGAGTCCCCCTCCTGCTCTCCACCCAGCGAACGCCTCGCGCTTCGACCCAACCCGAGTTGGCTGACGGGTATGCTGTGGATCCCTATAAAGGCCGGGGCGGCATCCTTTAAAATCTCTTTCAGATTCCCCGTGCTCTCTCTCTGTCACACACACGCACTCACACACACACACACATGCACACGATCTCTTTCTACTTAAAGATGATTCAGAGTGACTATGAGCTCCCCCTCCTTCCAGGAGCCTCATCTCAGCTCCACAAACACCACTGTGTCCTGAAGGATGTATGTCCCTCATGGATAAGCCTAAGAAAAGCAAGGCGTCTGGTGGCCCAGCGGGAAGTGTGTATAACACGGGTTGATAAAATTTGCAAGAGGGCTAATAAAATTACACAACCTGATGACAGAGACATTGACATTTTGACTTCCTCAGTTCCTTGTCCTTTGTTTGGAGTAAGATGGCGCCAAAGCCCCCCCTCCCCCACTTCCATCCTGGTGGCCTGCTGGTTGGGGATGGTGATGACGATGTGCATTTGTTTCCTGTGATTTACTATTTGAATCTTAAGTCAAGGCTGATCGTTTGACCTCTCTGGATTGAACTAAATTCATCACCTATAATTTTATTAAAAAAAACCTCGTGGCCATCAATCATGAGAACATGGAGAGCCAACGTTTTCCAGGGAAATGTGTCAACTTCACAGACACATGGCACTTACACCATCCCTTTCAAGCTGTCCTGAACTGAGCAGTCACACACCTAGGGTTCCCTCTGAGGACACAAGGTTAATTCAGCTCCCATGGGTGATGACATTTGAAAAGAGTAGCTCTTTGCTTGCCTAAGACCAAAGCTGAGTGAGATGATGCCAAGATTTAGGCTGAGTTCTAAATGAGTCCCCTTCCTTTGGACTCAAGAGATGGTTTAGGAGCTGTGCGCCCATCCTCAATCCAAAGAAAATTTTAAAACATCCCCAAAATTCCTGTGAAATCAGAATCAGAGTTGATCTCCCTCATTCTTAATATTGCTGCTGTAAATCACTTTGAAACTACAGTCTATCTCAGCCCTACATCTTTCTGAGTATCCATGTTATTGCCTTTTAGTGAAATAAGTGTTACATCAGTCTCATTAAAACAGTTAAGAAGGGTAAAAATTTCCAGTGGTTTTTAGACCCAACTCAACATTAATTCTTAAAAACTAAGGTGACAGTCCCTATTTTGGAGATTTTGTGGTTGAAGTCTATTTGTTCTTCTACCTGAAGCAGGTGATGTTTCAGCAGAGACATCTGAATGACAGCAGGAGTGAAAGACAAATCTAATAAAGCCTAATAAAGCATGAGCATCGAAATGTCATTAAACTTACAAAGATGAGACTCAGAATCACCAAAAAGGTAAATGTCTTCATTAGTCTGATCTCTGAAGACTGTCGAACATTTCATTAATTTATAATTTATGATTGTTTGACAAATATTGAAAAGTATGTAAATATGAGCCAGATAATGTCTTTTCTGCGGGAGATGAGGAAATGACCCAAACTGTACATGCCTGCAAGATTACACACAGGACCCAGCTCTCTGTTATCAAACTGTGCCGCCCCTTTAGCCAACATATTGTGCAAGTGACAAGTGAAATAGTGCAGATAAACCAATGGTTTAAAACGTAATAAAGACAACAGCCATTTGCATTTTTTACATTTTATTACAAAGGTAATTTACTATGACACATTTCTGAATGTAATTTATGAAAACATGTTAAAGCAATTACATCGCATATACAGCCCTCAGAGCTACAAAATTCAGATAAATAATAATATTATAGACCTTCAGAGACTTTCACTATTGAAAACATATCCTTTATTTCAAAAATGGGTTGTACAGAAGAAAATAATGGCATTAAATTTTTAAATTAAGAATAAAAGCTTAGAGAACAATAGAAAGTAAATGAATAATATTATTTGCTGGAGTTGAAAAATTAAACCTTTATGATGACAATGTGCTTATTTCACAGGGTTTATTATCAAGTTTTTTTTTTCCTCTCCTTCCTGGAGTCAATGTTAAGTGCAAAGTATTACAGGCGTTGGGGGACGGAGAGACAAGAGGAATGTCTGTTTCTTCTTTCAAACTTCTGAGCTCATTCTTTCACCCCATTTCTCTTTTCCTGAGCACAGGACTATCCCAGCTTTGAAAACTAAAGAAAAATCCATTCCCTGAAGGTCAGTACTGTCTGAGCTGATCCTTCAAGCAGATTTTCTACATCAGCCTGTCATGAGTTATCAGAATGGGAGAAAATTCTATGAGGGAAAGGAAGAGGAAAATTTACATACTAGAACAGGAAATAAAAATTGAAATTAACCAGGAAATGTTTAATTTCTGCTCTAATTTCCCAGACATTAATTTATTTCATAATAACTTCATATTATGTTTTAAATCTGGAATGCACAGTTAGATACTTTAGAGTCAGCCTCCAGCTATTCTTATCAACTTTGGCTGGGAAGGGGGGATCTACCTTCCTTTTGTCTTTATAGGTAAAATGTTTTGCAAATGCTTTAGCTTTAAAAATTCAATGATAAAAGCAAGCCTGAAATGGGCCCTTTTCCTGCCTGTGTGGGGAATGCCATGGGTTTATTCTGCAACCTTGAGACTATCTGCAAGGCCTGTTGTATTTTTGCTTATTTGCTTGGAAGATCCCTTAAGCAGTGTTACCTGCCATGATAGACTTACAGCCACAATTTCCCTCTCAGCCCTATTAAACCTTCAATTTGGAAAAAAAAAAAAGACCTTGACACAACTCAAATCCGAATTTGGGGGCACTGGAAGCATTTAAGAACTCTGCATAGCCCTCTTTTTCAATTGGGAAATGTAACCAGCTTCCAAAACTTTCCCCACGCCTCCCTATTGGAGGGCTCAACACACTCAAGTGGATGCACAGGTACAAGGGTTCTTGAAGGAGGCCCACAGAGTGCTGTCCAGTTGCCACACGTGGGCCATCGCCGAATGTGACACAGTACTTGAGAGGAGTGGGCAAGTGAGGCCCCGGTCTAGTGACCTGGACTCGCGAACTCTCTGCTCACGAACTTGTGCTCTGCCCCTCCCCCTACTATACAGAGCACGTGCCTGACGTTCCTTCCACCTTCGGGAGAAGAAGGTGGTATCCGGACACTCCTCCGCCAAACATTCCTCGGGTTGACGTCACTGATGGCCAGACCAGCAATTATCCCCCTACCCTACTGGTTCAGTGCCCTGGGTCGCCCTTCTACCCGGCTTTGGAGAGAATTCTCACTTTAACGCCAGAAATGGCCCCCACCAGCGATCCCAAGAGCAGCCAAGGCTGAGGCCTAAGTCTGTTAGTCCCTGGCCCTAGCCAGGTCTCGGTACTCCTCTTTGCCTCCAGAGCTGGACAGGGCCAAGGAGGTGGGCTGTGGGTTAGTTTTCACCAGGGTTAAGTCAGTCCTCAGTTCCAGCTTTTGTCTCTCTTGAAATGTTTAGGGGCTGCATATGCTTTCGTGCTGCAAACAGCAATTGGGGTCCCCAGGAGTCCCTAAGCCCATGCCTTGACGCGAGCACAGTTTCCCTGGACGACTGTGACTCGGTGGGCCTTCGGGTGATGGTCTTGAGCAATCACATTACCACACACATCCGAGCCAGAGCAGACAGGCAGCTCTGCTGCGCTCAAATACACGCTGAAAGTTCCTAAATAACTAAATTATTTAAGAATGAATTGTACTGACGATGAACTCTCTGAATTCAGGGACTAGATGAAGGAGGGAAATATAATGAGGGAGGCAATCAATAAATAGAAGGAGCGGAGGGAAGAAAATACAGCTGATGTGTCAACTGCAATGGGCAAACACTCTTCTAATAACAAATGAAACAATGAAAGGGCTGCATTGTTTCCTGTTAAGCGCTCCATCCATGACCCCATTTCTATCAGCACAGCCATGTTTTGATGACTTCGAGTATATGCAAAAACAAACTTTCCCGTGGCGTTATTTTTTTTTTCCTCCTTCTACTCTGCTTGTCAAGCTTTTCTTTACAAACAGTCAGATGATTTTAAAAAGAAGGCAAAGAAGAAGAAGCGGGGTGGGGTGGGGGTGTTGGGGAGGGAACTCCACCACCATCTCTACCCAAGAAATGATAAATAGCTTCGAATTGCTAATCGCTGGAGGGCGCGTTTACCAATTCATAATCATTTATTCTGGGTGATGTATGACTCTTACTCTTAAATCTGAAAAGCTTCTATTTGAAGGTGTAAATAGCTTTTTTTCTTTCCTGCAGTAAACCTTCCTGCATTAGCAGTGATTGATCTCATGTACAATTCGTCCCAGAGTGCTATTTTACAGGGGGAACACTAGCTTTTGGAGATTAACTGGGGAGTCTGTTACATATTAATGAAGCCGGGAGATATACTAACGTTTTGGTAATTTAGTTATTTGTGTCTGTAGCTATCGTCGTTATTTTCTTTTCGACCCCTGCGGTTGTTATCCATCGAATTAAAAGTGGTCCTCAGAATTATTTTTTTTCCACTGGCGACTAAACGCCATTTAATGTGAAAAACAAATGTTGACTTCTCTCTTGAAGGAAGTGTGTTTCTTGGCAAGACATCAAAGTGTTTTAAACTGTATTAGTGGGTGATGTTAGTTTTCTTACTCCGCGGAGCCTGTGCTGAAGTAATAGCTAACTAGAGGAAAAAGAAGTCTTGGCTTGCCTCTATCTTAGAAAAATTATTTGATCTTCTAGGAGAGGGGGGGTTAAAACTCTAGGATAAAAAGGTTCCTGGCAAAGGGTCCCCCAAAACATTTGGAAATCCAAATCAGTGTTGGGAATGGAGGTGGGGGACGAGGGGCGGAGATTGCTCATTGATTTGCAACTTGATAATTAATATCCCATCAAATGAGACATCAACGTCATTAATGTCTGTGTGTTCCCGGAGAGAGACTTAGTGAATTGCAAACCCGAATAAAAGCCACGTTCAGCAAAGAGATTGCTTCATGCCCCGGGATAAGATAGCACTACTTCTGTGTTCTTGTAAGGTTTTTATGGGGAAGGAGGTTTCCTAAAATGCTCTGGATTCCCACCGAAGATCTGGGGGAATGTCTGCGGGCAGAGTCTCTCCTGACACACCCCAATTTCCCAGGGTCTGTTGGGAACGCGGGACCACTGCCGATTGCGGAAATAGGGATAGGAGAGAAAAGCGGAAAGCTTTGGAGAGAGCGAGCGAATCGGTTTTGCATAGGAAAAAGTGGATTACCCATTTCCACTTCCGGGAATTGCCTGCTGAGTTCAGGAGCGGCCAGGAAGTGGCATAACATCCCCAAGGGACACAACTGACCCCTGGGTCCTGACCGTTTGAATCTTAGCCCCTTGGCCCTTGGGATCGCCTGCCCCAGGCCGGTGCGTCTCCCATCCCCCCAAGGGAGTCCCCTCTATATTCCTCTCCTGTAACCCAGTACCACTCTCCTTCCGGAAACCCGGATCTGGAGTTCTAGATGATTGGGTCCTTCCAGGGCATCGTTTGCAGTGAGGGTAGCTTCTAGACGCAACAAACTTTCTAGAACCGCGAAACACTGAAGCGTGATGGCGCCAGTTGGCTGGGACGCGCCCCTTTTGTTTTCGGGGGGCGATTTATGTTCTTTATAAAAATGTGGTTTGGAAAAATAGAAAGGGCCTTGAAAACGTTGTTACAATGAAAAAGGACAAATTAGAAGACATTTTCCGTGATCAAAGGCGGGAGGGCGAGCGCGCATGGGCATTCACAAAGCTTGACTTATTCACTCCCCTCTTTTGCAAGCCGGGGCAACAAGCGTGTCCCCCATTGACAAGGCGCCCTATTCAGACTGCAGGTGCGAAGTGGGCCGGCGCGCCCGGCCACATTATGTCAAGGTTGTTGGAGATTAGTGTTCGGCCTTAATAACTAAAGCGCTTGATTTACATTGGAAAAAAGCCCCCTCAGCCGTGAAAACAAAATCGTTGAACGCGTGATCATTGCGAGGGCGGCTGATATCCTAATACTCGTATTGTTCTCAGCTGGGCCCAGGCGCGCCCTGGCCTCCTCAGGAAGGGCAGAGCCTGAGTTTCTGGCCTTGGACCAGGTCTCCAATCATACTGTCTGGGTTCTGGAAGAAAAGGTGATGGATAGAAGTTTTACAGGGGCCTGTGGAAGACAGAGTGGGGAAGTCCCTAGGAGTCCAGATCTGGGCCCCAATTTTGGCAAAACCTAGGATGGGAGAATCGTGGGGGATTCACGGCTTCGGGTCCAATGGTGAGGTGTCTTAAGGCTGAAGGGCCTCCAGTGTGACTTTGGTGGGACAGCCAGGGGTGTCATAGGCAAGAACAGTCTTACTCCAAGGTGATGATTCTTTGGAAGTGACTGGAGAGCTGAAGGAACTTAGGAAGGACTAAGACACGCTCCCTAATTTGGACTGCTCCAGGCCAAGTGGCTGAACTGAACTGAGGAAGGCCAGAGTGTTCAGGCCAAATCGCTTCTTCAAAGGAGAACCCCACTTCCAAGGCATCCAGAACTGCTTGGAGCCCCTACCTTGCTTTTCCTGCACTTTCCCTGTTTTATTTTCCCAGAGATGATGGGAGGGGGGCAGTGTCTACCTTGGCCTTGGTCCTGCTTCCCCCTGTGTGGATATTTTAGGGCAGATTCTCTCCCCACCCTCATATACTATATTTGTGCCTCCCAAACTTCCCCCTCCCCGACCCATGAAAAGGAATGCAGAGAACAAGAGATAAGTGGTTGGGCCCTGAGATATGGATATGTATCTATTCTAATTGCAGTATCTTTTTTAGAAGTCTAGCTACTTAAGGCAATTTCCCTAAGATCTGCGCTAGAAGAATAGGTTTGGTGGGGACAAGGTGAGAAAGCTCTTAACTATTGTCTGGCCCTGAAAAGGTCGTAAGTCAGCGCCTTGGTAGCTGACCTGTCAGAGGAAGGTATAAAGGCTTTATTCATGCAGTCCCTGCAATGTTCTCAGCTCTCACAAAAGTGTTTTTTATGATTCGATTCTCTTACCTCTTTTCTTAATTAAAAAGCTGAACCATTAGAATAGCACCTGCATCATGTCCTGACGGGGCCTGCATACTAATTCCAGAGCCTTTACAACATGTAATTATAACATAAAATCAGAGATTGAATAAAACAGAAGGATTTTGCTCCCAAAGCCCTGCTAATCCCCTTTTAAAAGGGTCTGGTGAAATAATTCAGAACAGTATCCGGAAGTTGGATTACCGCTCCTTTATTTTTTTTAACTTTTTACAATGAAATGATATTTCACATTTAAAGGAAGTTATGTTTGTCTATAACAGTTTATATGTGTGTGTGTGTAAGAAAGTTGGCAGGTTCTTTGAATGATACAAAACATTTGACTATGGATTCCTTGCTTACTAAATGCAGAGCCAGAAAATGTAGAGGAAATTTGTACCGACAGATTTGAAACACATTTTCTCAGGTGAAAGTGGCTGCAATGTGATTGAGAATTGCATACGTGCATCAGCAATTGTTCTCCCTTCTCTCAGAGGAAATAAGCAAATCTTTTTGGGTGATAGGCTTGTTTTTTGTGACTTAGAATATGCACATTTCAGGCAAAACACTTTTCACTAAGAGACTGGGTGTACTTTTTTCTAACGCTTAATGACTACATCCTTGAGCTCACAAAAGCTAGATGCCTCCATTATACCCTGAGCAAGATCTTGCAGTAGCATAAGCCAAAGACCTTGAGCTGTCTGCAGTTTCTCCCCAGTTCTGGCAAAGAACATTATCCTCATCTGGCTAATCTGATCTTGCATGGGCCAGTCATCAGTTGCAGACAAGAGAAAACTGGTCATCCTTCTGATTTCCTGTATGAATCATCTGATAATATTGTGGTTGGGGTTTCCCCCTTTCTTCTTCCCATTATTCTACAATCACGTGGCACAGACAAAACCATAGAAATTTACCCGATTTGGGTTTCTTTTCTCTGCAGACATTTCTCAAGCCTGCCCATTTATTATTGAGGTTCAAAAGCATGCACAGCCTGCTTGACTTGTTTTGAAGTGATGAATATTTTTGCCCTGCATGTTGGCTCACACAGAGTCTAAATTGGATCTAAAGAAGCCCAAAATGTAAGACAGGTTTCAAGTTCATCTCCCTGGTCCTATTTATATTTCATCAACTTACATCCTGAAGTAATTTTTTTCTTCCTTTCTCTCTTTCTCTCTGTTTCTTTTCTTACACAGCTGTTTTGGATGTTTGCAAAACTACTGGAAGGTTCAGAGGCAAATGCCAAGAACTCTCTTTGTTGTCTAATGAGTTTCTCTTTTCTTAAATGATTTTGGGGTCTGGACTTGGTAATGTTCCTAGAAAACTCTCCGGCATTTTCCTCATTGAAGATATTTGGCTAAAAATGCAATGCTGTCCTGATGCCCAGACAGGAAGTTGGTGACAAATAGAACATGTTATTGTGGGATTCTCAGTCACTTGGTGACAAAGATATTATTAATTTTCTCAGAACAAGAATGAGAATTCAGCATGAAAAGTGATTCAGCATTTAAATGAGGATTCAGCATTTTAAACAACTATGTTTTTTTTAAGGTTCTGATGCCTTCCTGGAAGGAATGTGCCTTTGTGTGACTTTTGCCCCAAACTGCTCTGTCCTGGGTTGCTCACTTTAACCCCCCACTTGCACATTCCCGCCCTGCACACCTGGACCATGAAAAGGCCACATCTGGATTCAGAGTAACCGCAGAATTATGGTAAAAAAAATAAATCAACATCTGGGCCGGCTGCAGTGTCAGTGTCTTAACAAGTCATGGGAGTGACATTAAGACGATCCGGTTTCTCCTGCTTAGTTTTGCACAGAAATAAACTCGATTCCCTCTCATTTTTCTTGAGCTTTTAAAAATAAATGGCGTCTCTGCCTCTGTGCTCTCCTCCCTCACCCCCGCCCCCCCCCCCCCCCACTGAACCAGCATCTAGAACTCTCAGGGTACATACACTCATGCTGTTTCAGGACCCTCAGGTGCTGCCTGGAAAGACACGCCCTGCTCTGGAGCTTGAGACCTTTGAAAGTGCCTCACTTTCTAGGAGGGTCTGGAGACCTGATTCGGGGAGGAACTAAGGGATGTGTCTGAAAGATGGAGTCTTGTAAGTAGTCCTGATAACGACAGCGTTAACAACAACGCTCTAAATGGTTTCAAGGATTATCCTATTTACTGCTCCAGGCAAACTTGTGAGGACCATTCTTGGAAATTCTCTTTCAGCAGACAAGGAAACTGAAGCACGAGGCCAAGGGTGGACAAACCTAGCCAGTCTTCCCCTCTTACCCGCACTTTCCAGTCGGTGCTCGCATTGGAAGTAGCGAAGAGGCTAAGGGGTCCCCAATCTTCCCTCGAGGCTACCAGTGTGGGATAGGAGGTGGGCAACTTCCCTAAAGATTTTCTCTAGGGTGAACTAGCCAGGGGCACTCGGGCACCAGTGACCACCCCCTCTGCCAAAGGTCACACCATTCAACTTTTCTGCCAAAAATAACTCTTCTCCCAAAGAAACCCGAGCACTCTTAGGGGCAGCGGCACGCAGGTGCCCCAGCACACTTGACCTGTCCTCTCCTTCCCTCTCGAACCTGGCCAGTTCAACCTCGGGTCTTCTACCTGAGACCCGAGTTTCGGGGTCGGGGGAAAGGGGACAAGGGCGGCTGCCCTCCGCACATCTCCTCTTGGCTCCCAGGGAAGGCTGGGCTACGACTCCCCGGGCGACCCCGCGGCACAGCGTGGTCCCGGGCGGGCTTGGGGAGGCATAGCTGGAGGGTCCGTGGTCTCCTCTGGCGGCCGTGAGGACTCCAGGCAGAGGATCAGGCCCAGGGTGCCCTTTCTCATACTCACTTGCTCCCCCAACAAGGATTCCGTCGGTGAACCGGCTTTACTGAGCGTCCTCTCCCACAGAGGCATGGCGCAGAGACCCAAACAGCTGGAGAGGCTCTATCCCGGCCCAGAGCCGGAGGAGGGGGGCCCTTCCGCGAGAAGGACGGGAGGGGGCGCTCACCCCAGGACTAAAGTCCAGGAACCTCTTCCCCCGAGTCGCCCACTGACTGCGACGTGTCGCGGCTGTTCCAGGGGCCGTCCCCTCGGGGCTGTCTTTTCACACTCGCGCGTCGCCCTGGCACCTTTGCGCGCCGGGGTGCCTCCGGCAACCTTCTCTGCAGGCCTGCCACCCTAGCCCTATGACTTGGTTCTCCCAAGGTGTTCTCGAAGGGAACCTAGCATCCAGACCTCAAGAGCCATTGTCTTCCCACTAACTCAGCTCATCTCAAGCCCCAGCCAGGCACTCGAAACCCAACTTCTCTTTCATTAGGAAGGGGTCCGGCGGATGCTGTGCCTACGCATTCGGAGGGAAGGAGCAAGGCACGCGGGTGACCAGAGGTTCAGTGACCGCAGGGGAGGGAGGAAGAAGGCTCTGATGGTTCAGGTGGTACTGATATATCTGAAATAATTTCTCCAGTGGCCGGTTGGGATAAGAGCTTCTCCATCAGGTGCTAAAATTCACTGAATCCCAAGCTCCCAATCGGAGCTCAGATAAGAGTCCTGTGGGCTCTAGCCACACAATCTTCGGGGGGAGGTGAATGGTCTGAGCACCGGCTACTCCCAGAGGGGAATGGCGTCCGCTGGGAAGACTCCTGCGGGCAACTGTACTCGAAATACCCTCATTAGGGCTTATGTTCTTTGCTGTGCTTAGTCATTCGGTCGTGTCCGACTTTGCGACCCGGTGGACTGTAGCCCGCCAGGCTTCTCTGTTCATGGGATTTCCCAAGCAAGAATACTCGATTGGGCTGCCATGCCCTCCTCCAGGGTATCTTCTCAACCCAGGGATCGAACCCACTTCTCCCGCATTGCAGGAGGATTCTTTACCCTCTGAGCCACCAGGGTAGCCCCATCAGGGCTTAGGGAAGACTTGGAGGCAACCTGCCCTCTCTTTTTCTTTGTTTTATTCCTGCCAGGTACCAGGCATCTCTCTAGGAAGTTAGAGGTGGTTTGTGAGAGGTTGAGGTACAACTGCAAGACAGCCCTGCCAGGAACACACTGAAAGCATCGGCCTAACTTTTCCCCTTATGCAATGGAAACCAGTTATTGAGTGCCAATGTTACTGGGGTGAAATTGGGGGCGAGAGAAGTCTTCTTTAAAAAGGGCCGCTTTGGTGGGTCCTTCTGTTTTCGCTGCTCCGAACGACTAGACTTTGGAGATGTATCTGGAAGTCATGAGGGATGGCAGAGAAAAGGAGTGGATACTGCTGGGTGGGCCCCAAATCTCTCCCAAGATGACGAAGCAATAACAGGACACTCGAATGTCAAAGGGAAAGGAGAACATCACATCGTTTATTTCCAAAAAAAAATAGGGAAACATACCTCCGTGTACACAAATATCTTTGGAGGGAAAAGCAATCATGTGTTTAATTCATTTTTACATATTTACAGCAGATTAAGCCACAGGTTTCAACTATATTTTCGTTCAACAATCACTTCCAGTGAAATACATAACAACTTTTTTCCTTTCAAGTTAGTTCATAATTTAAGGATGCTAAGGGGATAGATAATAAATCACTAACAGTGTGGGTAGAGAGGGTACCAAATAGTCTAAGGTTTCAGCCAGGCTTTCTTGTGTGAGTAAATTATGATCACAAAACATTTGCCTGTCTGTATAATTCACATTCATTGCAATCATTACATTTTCCCATAAATTAGCAATATAAACAAACATGTGGGGACCTTCAGTAAACAAATAAAAATCAATATAAGAGACAACATTTTGTAGCAACTATAATAACAGCATGGGTTACAGCTTGGGGAAACTTCTTTACAAATCATTTAGTCAGCACACACAGGGGTAGGGAGGCTGGAACATCCTCCTTTATGTAAAACACCTTTAAAACCACATCAAAATGTCTGGGGAAAGCTGGACTGGGTGAAAGTTTCTCTCTCTCTTTTTCCTGGGCACAAAATGAAATGAAGGACTGCACATGTGGGTGGGGGAGCGGGACGTTTGCATGCACTTTGGGGTCGAGGACCTTCTGAACTCCAATTGCCAAGATGCTGAAGGAAACAGGAAATTATTTAAAAAAAAAGTCTCTCTCCCTCAAGCCCCTCTTCTTTCTATTAATGGCAGAAAGGGCTTGCTGATAGCTGCTAGTGGGAAGAAACACACAATGTGTCTATTTTTAGCTGAGATTGTCTTTGAAGGAGCAGGAAATATGAACAATTGCTCTGCTGCAGCTTTAGGTTCCAAGGATTGGGGACAAGAATAGTGGGAGCTCGAGGGGTCCCCGGGTGACCTGACTTGGACTGATTGAGTGCAGAGCAGCAAAGAGAGACGCAGACCCACAGTGTGGGCTTAGGGTATCTACCCTCTGCCTGCACTGTCTCTGCATTCTTTCCCTCATGTCCCAGAGCCTGGGCAAAGAGCCCCCTCAACATCTGCACACCTCCACAGGCTCTGGACCTGATGTCTCTGCAATGCTTTTGTTTTCCCCTTGGCAGGACTTAGCCCTAAGTTACCAGTTAGTGTAGTGTGCATGTATTTTTTTTTTTAAGAAGTTAGATTTTATCTCTTTAGAAACGGTTTGAAACTAACCGGGCAGAGGGAGTTTGACAGAGAGGAGAACAAATCGCTGACAAAGAACCTTTTACGTTTCATCAGCGTTGTTAGGACGACAAGGAGGAATGTCTCAGATAATAACTCCCACTTCAAAGATTTCTCAGCTGAATAGAAAGCGGACCATCCTTTTTATTCAACCACAAGGACTGGCACTAAAGAAGACTCCACTGTTTGATTTTTTTTTCCACCGTGTTTATTTTTCCCCTATTCACTGGGGTACTTGGATAAAATAAACAACAAGACAATTAAGGGAACATGGACTTCTAACTTTCCTTCCATCTTCCCTATCCCCTTGGCCTTGGGCTCTTAAGTCTGTGTCCAGGCCAGCCAGGCCTGAGGGGTTCCCTACACCCCACCCTGGGGAGAAACAAGTTTGGGGGTGAGAAACTTCTGGGACAGAGGGGCCGAATGAGCTGTGCTGGGGGCCAGAGTGAAATGTCCCAAAGGCACAGTCTGAACTCCCCAGACTCATACAGGGCGGTTCCTGCTCCTTCTCCCAAGTCCCATTTAAATTCAGGCCTCCAACCTGCTCCAGAGGCAGAGAGCTGCTTGGCACAAAACCGAGCTGGGGATGCTCATTTGTTAAGCTTCCGAGCTTGCCCTAAAGTTATTTACTCCTGACCCTGGAGCCTCTTCAGGGCGCAGTCAAGATGCACGGAGTCCAGCTCCTCCCTTTCCTGAAAGCGTCCCTGGTGTCAAGCGCCCCTCCCCCGCATCAGAGTGCAAGGTAAACCCCTAAACGCTGGCAAGGCAGGTCCTAAGGAGGAAGTATATACTGGAGAGCACAGTGACAGTATTAAATGGCGTGAAAGCAAAGGTCAGCGCAAATGTATCTTAATAGAGTGTCTGCAGTGAAGTGTGCCGCCTTTGAAGCGGCCGCTCCCCGCGCGTATTTCCATGGCGAGCCTAACGCGGCATGCTGATGCACCGTCAAACTCACACTTTCAACCCCAAAACCCGACTCTTTGAACAACCCGAGTTTGATTAGACCTTTCTCCTTTTCTTTCCCCTCTTACAAACCATTTCCTCGCCTTTAGAAACTCGCCATCAAACCCAAATGCGCCCTCTGATCACCGCAGAAAGCAGAAACAAAGGGGGCTGAGCGGCGATTCAAGCGGCCCTTTTCTTCCCTCACATTATTATCCATTTTTATTATGATCGGGAACAAGTGCCCATTCGCGTGGGTTTTGTTTACCGGAAATTAAATGAAAATGATTTAGTCCGCGTCAAACAAAAATATATACTTGTATACACAAGAAAAAAGGCCTGTTAGACGTAAATATTATGTCCTTAATGAAAAGCCTGGACGGGCTCCAGGCTCGGCCTTTCAGGATTTCAGTGCGACTTGCCCATTGCCATAGAAATCCTAACTTACCATGAAGATGCACCGTGGCGAAGAAACATTGCTTTGTGCGCGGCCCCTTTGATGTCGCAGGCGCGAGATGCGGGCGCTCAGCTGCGCCGGGCGAGATTACCTTGCGAGCAACGCGGTGGACATCTGTAACAAGCAAATGAAAAATTAAAGGCGATTAGTGATCGACTACGCATTTTTTATTTTATTGCATTATTTTGCATGGGGGTGGAAGGAAAAATGGGGCCTAGAAAAGCAAGAGAAAGAAAGGAGTCCTCTTTGGAGACTGGGACATTTTTTAACATCTTCAGAAGAAGCAAGTTCCCCAGATGTCCCCTGCACCTTGGCGGCGGGGCGGGAGTTGCTGGATGGGAGAGAACCGTTAACAGCCGACCTCCAGCCCTTGGCCAGACGGCCTCTGGGCCCTATTGTAGTGGGGGCAGGGCAGGAAGAGGACTGCAGAGCCCCTTCCACAAGGGAGGATTCACTAGAAATGTATTTGGAAGATTCTGGTTTTTATTAGGGGTAATGAAAACAGTCCCTCTCCAGTTAGGACGTTATTTATCTGATGGAAGTGCATGGCGATGGGGCAGGAGCGACAATCTTCCAATGGTGTCTGAAGAGGAAGGAACAGAAGAAAAGCCAACAGAGTGGCAGAATCTGGGCTGGTTTGCTGTGTCCAGCTTTTTAACTGAGCTCCTTGGGGGCTCCCCATAGGTAGGAGTATCACACCTCTACTTATCTCCAAATTCTTAAGGGACTGGGATGGGTCTACCAAAACTTTTCCCTGTCTTTTTTATCTGCCCCTCCCCCCAAATCTTAGCAAGAATTTTGAGGCAGCGCCATCATCCCTTCAGAGGGTAACTGACTGGGAACCAGGCCCTGATCTTTCCTCTCCCTTGGCAACAATTGCAGACTTTTCCTTTTCCCTGCCCCCAACATCTGGTTCTTTTTCAGGGGATTTGGTACCCAGCACATCAAATACACATTCAATCTAGACCCATTGGGTGTTTGCCTTCAAAATATTTATTCTTGCAGTTTGTCTCTTGTCCCATGCCCCCCCCCCCCATTTTTAAAACAAAACAAACATTGTGTGATTTTTGACAAAGACCATCACAGAATTGCCGCGATTCACCCAGACACTGTCGCCTAGGCGGGATCCCTTTGCTGTGGAGGCCTAGGGTCAGTGACGTCATTGGTCCACTCTGCATCCCAAACCGCCAAGCACCCACAAGATTCCACAGGCAGCTCCTGGACCAGGGTGGGGTGTGGGGAGAGCGTGACTGGTCTGTGGAGTCCTCAGAGGATTGACTCCCAACCCTTTAGCACACTTTCTTTTGTATTTCCTGTGTTGGGACTTCTCTCCTACCCCGGGTATAGAAAGCATACCGCAGCCGCAAACAAGACCGCAGACTGTGTGCCTGGGCCAGTCTATGGAGGAGGGGCATATAATCCGCAGGGAAGGTGCTTAACCTCCCCCTCCCACACCCCTACCCCCCACTTCCCTATCGTGTCCTTTACAGAAGTGGCTGGAAAATTTTCGATCTGGGACTTGAACAGCAGGGAGAGGGGAAGTGTAGGGAGGCAAAAGAGGAGGAAAACAGGAGGGAAGATAACGGCTCATGAGTTTCCTCTGCCATCTTCCCGCGTAGGAATTCCAAGGAGGCTCCGACTGGGAGCTGGGAAGGGAGTAGGGGTCGCAGTCGGAGAGGCCCAGGCCTCGAGGAAACCATTTCCCATTCTGTGAACCACACAGGGCTTTGTGGTCTTACTTTTGCCACCTGCAGTTGCCAAGATTGCGCAGAAACTCTAAGATGTTTTCTGGTTTTTTTTTTTACCTTCTGCCTCTTTCTCTATTTACCTTACCCCAACCCTGGCTTCAAGCTACCCAGTCGAGGGCATCTGGGTGGGTGGGCAGGGTGCTGGATGTGACTGCAGAATCCATGTGGATACCATATTGATATTTTGAGACAATGTACATTATATCAGCATATTCGGTGAGCTCTACCCCTATTGGTGGTGACCTTCCTCCCTGCTTCCCTCGCTTCCTTCCTCACTCTCTCTTCAAGCCTCAGTAACCCGGCCTAGACCTGCCAGTCAGTGGACGTGGAAGCATCACCCACAGCAGCAACCTTAGCACAGGCGGCGGCGGCGGCGGCGATAGCGGCGGGGCCAGGCGGCGGCGCGGGGCTTGGGGGCGCCGCGGGGGCAGCCGCTCCGGGGCCCGCGCCCTGACACACGTACCATTCGCTCAGGTCGGCGCCCCGCGCCGCCACCGCCGCCGAGGAGGCCGCCGGGGGCTCGCGACCGAAGTCTGACGAGGGCGACACGAGGGCAGACGGCGTGGCCGAGTCGTAGCCAGAGTTGGGCGGAGGCGGCGAGCGCCCGTGCACCTTCATGTGCTTGCGCAGCGAGCTTGGGTGCGTGTAGCACTTGTCGCAGCCGCGCACTTTGCACGTGTAGGGCTTGTCACTCGTGTGCACGTGCGAGTGCTTCTTGCGGTCGCTGCTGTTGGCGAAGCGCCGTTCGCAACCCTCGAACTCGCACCTGAAGGGCTTCTCCCCTGGTGGAGGCAACGCAGAGACATTAGTGCGCGTGGGTAACATCGTTACCCTTTCCCAGTTTCTCTTCCATTTTTGGGAAGAGGGCCACACACAAAAAATTCAGAAACCTCTTTCCCCATCGCAGCAGGCCCGGCACCCCCTTCCCCCACTCAGAGCGCGCCCCCCCCCGAGCTCTCTCCTGCAAGCCTCCAGCCCTCCCCCTCTCCCGCCTGGGCCTGGGGGGAGGGGAGGGAGGAGGAGCGACAAAGACTCCATCTTAGTCGAGTTGCCTTCCTTGGAACATCCCGATCCACTCCAGTTGTTTTCCTCCAAATTTTCTTCACTCGGAGCCAGAAGCACCTTTGCCCGGAGAGTAGAGTTGATTGAGGAGCTCGAATCTGCTCAATTTAAAGTTGCTGTTCCAGCCAAGCGTCTCTGCTCGCCCCCCTGCTACCCGCCCAGTGGTCCACCCCGCACACATCTAGTCCTGGCCCACATTGTTTCCAAAAGTAGGTTTTGTGCAAACGCCAAGACGATGGAATAATTTCAGGATGCGCAGCCGATGCACACGGCGTGTGCCTAATGTGGACTCGTGCTGCAGGGAAAGGTATTCTGAGAAATGATTCACTTCAGACGCGATTTTTACGGGAAATGGAGCCCCCTCCCCCTTCCCCTTTACCCCCCGAGGGCAAACATTTAGCAGCATTCTTCAAATCTTGCCTAAACTGTCCGGGATCCCTCCAGATACGCGCGCAGGCAATAATATTTTATTATGCTGCTCCAGCGGCCTCCTGGAGACTGTGCCTCGGGCAGCCGTCTCTCCCAGTCCAAACTGACTGTGAGAGGTCGAGCGGCCTCCACAGACCACCCACGGCCCACGGTCCGGTCTCCCGGGTCTGAGCAGGGAAACCAGCAAGGCAGGTTCTGCCCGGGCCGAGCGGGATCTGTGGCCTCTCCAGTGATCCCACCCTTGGTCGCGGCGGCTTCAGGATGAACGCAGCTGCTGCGGTCAGGCCAAGCCTGGCTTGGTGGACCGGAGGGCAAGCGTGCAGCCGGGATAGACCCGGGAGGTCTCGGCTTCGCGGTGCGATGCCCTGTAGAGCCGCGGGAAGGCGCGAGCGCGCGTTAGGGTGGAAATACTGGCCTCGGACCGAGCCCCAGATGGGGAGCTCACAGCCCGCTGGGTTCGCTAGCGTCTGGGGGAGGAAAGGACCCCAAGAATCCGGAAACCCAGGTTTCTGCTGGAGCTGCAGATGCTGCGGGAAGGAGGGGAAGAAATGTCCGGGCGCTTTAAACACTTGGAGGCTGTCGGGCGCCCTGGGTGGAGGGAGAGGCTATCAAGCGTCTGGATAAGGAGGAAGAGATGCACGGCTGGAGGACTGTTTGCCTTTGTGGTCCTTCTCCCGCCGCTTCCAGGAGAGATGAGTGCTTTGGGGCAGGTTTAAATAAACAAAGCCCCTGTTCCCGAGTCCCGTGGAGGCTTAGGATGAACCAGAGGTTTGCTCACAACCCTCGCCTCCGCCAGGCAGCGTGTTAGAAGCCCAGGGCTCCCTCATCGCGCGGCCGCTGTGAGTTCCCACTGCAGGAGTATTGTTAGTTCAGTGGAAACACTGGACAGTGCTGGCATCTGCCGTTTCTCGGCACACTTGTATAATTTTATTTTAAAAAAATAGGAGAACGATGCAGAATAAACCAGTGTCCCGATATGCCTCTCCTTTTCTCCCTTCTGCTCCCTGTTAGCATCTGCAAAACTAAAACTTTTCTTCCTCCCTTCCGTCTTCTCTTTCTAAAATCACTTACAAGAACCATGTAATTCAGAGCCTGCAAAAGAAAGCAAGATTTGCTAAGACAACAGAGGAGAAATAGAATTTGAGGTTGATTGCAACCCCCAATATTGCTTCCCTCCCCGACCCATCTTGTGAGCGCCTTGTTGAACATTCACCTAAAACAGAAACAATGATTTCGTCCCAGCCGAGGTACTGAGGCGAAAAAAGCTGGGCACTGAAGGTGATACGGGCAGACTGGTAGTTCGCAGGCCCAGGGGAGGCCAGGTGAGGCCGCGCCCCGGCGCCCTCCCGGCCTCTCCCCAGCAGCAGGAGGAGCCCCGGACTCCTCGCCTAACTCTGCACACCCCATCCTACCCCGCCCCTACACCCTACACGCAGCCTCCCGCCCTCTCCCTCCCACCAGATCTGGGCGCTGCGCCCTGGGTGGGTGGGTGGATGGATGTGGGGAAGCAGGGTTGGGCCGGGGTCCTGCAGCCCGCCCCGAGCAGCCTGGGCCTGAGGCTGAGTCCTGAAAGGCCGGCAGTCTCCTCCCAGAGGCTTCGCCGCCGAGAGAGGCCTCCTTTCCCGGCCGGGCGCCAAGCCCGCCCGACAAAGTTGGGCAGCGGTGGGGCGGTTCGGCTCGCGCCATTTTCTCGCACTTGTGGCTGGGCCGGGCTGTCCGAGCATCAGCCCCGGCGCGGTCTCTTCTCCTCTTCCTTGGATCCCAGCCCTGCCTCCCTCTACCGTCAGCCTGGGAAAGTGGGGCGAGCCACCGGCCCAGGGGTCCGGGCAAGGGCGCCGGGCAGCCGGCCCGCGTCTCCATCGCGGCAGCACCATTGTTCCGGGATCGCTGTGACCACCGCGAAGAGAAAGCTTTCGGAGTGGGCTCGGAGCCGCTGCCTCTGAAGCCAGGCCCGGCATTCGGATCCGAGAAAATCTCAGCTCCCAAGAAAGCGGCTCCTGACTGCCGCTTCCGCGACTCAAGGAAATGAAACGCCATTAATATTTGAAAAGGCAATTATTTTCCTGTTGAATCGAGAACTGTCTTCATGAATAATTTGTAGTGAGGTCTATTGCCATTTCAGAAACATTTTGTTGTAGTTGTTGTTTTTCTCCTCTTTTCATTACTTAGGAGGAGGGTTTGAGGGAAACGCCAGGGCAGAAGCTCTGTAAATTTTTTTTTTTTTTTGACTCCGCGATAATGAATCAGGACTGCCATTAGGAAGGGAAAGGATGCACTTAGAATTCTGTTCTGAATAGACGCAAACCTGAGCCAGCTCGGGCGCACTGAACTTGCTTCTCTGCTGTAGGTCGATTGCACTGAGAATTTAACCATTTTCTGCTTCACGGACTTCAAACAGTAGGCCGGCAAAGAGCAGTAAAAGTTTGTTTGTTTAAAACCCCCTGTCATTAAAAATGAGTTCCTTCTCTGGCTCAGGACTCGAATCTACCTTCGCGGTGCGGGTCGCCAGCTCCATGAATAGCGAGCCTGAGGGCGGCGATCTGGGTCTCACTTCTCTCCTTCTTCCCCTGGATAAAAATCGGAGGGGGCGGGGAACAAACTCTTGCAAGAGACTGTGGCGGGGGGTGGATCCTGGAAACAGCTCGGATAAACCGTACGTTTCCGGAAATAAAGTAGGAGACTAACAGTGGACTTTTCTTGCCTCCGAGTGTGCCAGTTTCCTGACGAAGACCTTCCCCAAGACTGCAGAGTTAGGGGGGATAAAGTGGGATTTTAGCAAGCTTCTTTTCCTGGTTAGTGCCAGCCTGGGGGAATTCTTTGATAATTGCTGATGTTTCCACCAAGAATAGAGGTAAGGCAGAATGCCAGGGAGTAAAAAGGGGCACTAAGCTGAAACTTATTTCATCCTTACTGTCTCTCCCATACGTGCCCTTCTCCCGCCCCCAAAATGGAGGAGGGGATATGTTGACTTCATAAACTTTGAGGAAGCAGGGCAAGAAAACCCTAGCTAAGGAGAGCGAAAACACTGGCTGCTAAACTAATTAATGTAACTTCACAGACTGTTCTGGGAAGTGTGAAAACTTTCTCCTTGCAATTGCATTAATTAGAGCTGCTTCTGGCCAGAGGAGTTCAACTTTTCAGGCTCTTGAGCTCGCTCCTTTTCTTTCTGTTAACTAGAACTAACAGATGTTGTTGACACATGTCCCCATTTCACTTAACAGCTCAGTAAATGACATTTAAGGCAGATGAGTCTCCTTGGGTCTCTGCTAAAGCAAAGGGGTCTGTGAAACATCCGCAGTATGGGTGGCCAAGGCTTCAGGCAAAGTTAGCCCATGAGACTCCCAAATCCTAAAGAAGGCACCAAGGGCCTGGTGATCTCTCAGTCCAGGTGGTAGTCAGGTTTTCAGGCTGACCACTGGAAGAGTACTCCCCACACAATTCCAAAGGGACCAGGAAAACAAACTGTTCCTATGTCTTTACAACTCTGATGAACAGTGCCTTTTAGAATACCTTAATATCAAACTCAATAAGCAGGGACCACACATTTGCACACACAGAAACTCAAGCACCGCCCCCCCCCAAGCAGAAATCGCACACTATCCTTCCCACACACAGCCTCAGGAAACTTCTGCGATTCTAATAGAAGGGCATAATTAATATTTTATGAACTTGGCTGATGGAAACACCAAAATATTTCTCCTCCCCCCAGGTGGAACTTGAGGAAATCCAGCTCGAAGGCCCCAAGGAGGCTCCCTTTTCCCCCAGAGGGTCCGCACGAAACAGACAGTGCCGAATACTGACCTGTGTGAGTTCTTTTGTGTATTTTGAGATTTTCTGATCTAGCAAAGACTTTCCCACACCCCGGGAAAGGACAGGGGAAGGGCTTCTCGCCCGTGTGCACGCGGATGTGATTTACAAGTTTGTATTTGGCTTTAAAGGGCTTGCCCTGGCGCGGACACTCCTCCCAGAAGCAGATGTGGTTGGCCTGCTCAGGGCCTCCGACGTGCTCCACGGTGACGTGCGTGACCAACTCGTGCATGGTGCTGAAAGTTTTGGAGCAAAGGCGCGGGGGCACAGGACCGTCGGCCGCCAACCACTTGCAGATGAGCTCCTGTTTGATGGGCTGGCGCATGTAGCGGAAGAAGGCGCCGGGACCGTGGGGCGCGGCGAGGTTCATGGTCAGGTTCATGCCCCCGTAGCTGTGCAGGGCTGCGGCAGCTGCCAGGGAGTCGCTGCGGGCCACAGGTCCCGGCGGGAAGGGTTCAGGTCGCGCGTACATGTCTCCGGGGAGCCCCAGACGCAGGAGTCCATTCAGAGTGCCGCTAGGGGAGGCCTGGGGAGGCTGCTCATGAAGGCCCGGGAACACCGAGGGGCTGGAGGCGGCAACGAGCTGGGGGCCATGGTGTCCGGAGCTGCTACCTGTTGTTGAGACAAATAGTGTGAATGAGAACGTGTGGCGTGGGCTGAGCGTTCTACCGGGCCCCAGGGGGCAGGCCCAGCCCAGCCACACCACGGCCTCTGCGGTCAACGCCGCGACCGAGAGTCAGATGGCAGCGGTTGCGACCCGGGTGGACATCGCGGGGCAAACGCCGCCACCGCGGCCTGGCTGCGCGGCTGTTTCGTAGAGCCCCCTGCCGCTTCATGAGCAGGAGGGTGATTGTGGCGGCGGGGTAGATGGAAGGGGTAGTGGGGTGCGCAAAGCTGAGGCTGTGGGATGCTGGGGGGCCCCGGGCTCTGCTCCAAAGGGGTCCGACTGGCTGCTCCGAGTGCGCTTTGGCGGCCAGCTCCCCGGGGGAGTGGAGGTGGGGGAAGTGGCGATGTTGTAGGTGGCGATGGTGCCCAAGCGCCCCGGCCATATATACGAATTTCAGCGCCCAGATCGGCTGAGAGGAGACTTGCTGCATCCCGGCCGGGGCTCCCTGGAGCTCCTTGGGTCGGGGCACTCACGCCACCGTCACCTAAAAGCGCGGAGGGGAGAGAACAATCACAAACAACTTCTGCAAAGTTCTCCCCCCGCCCCCCGAGTTTTGGGTTGTGACTTTTTTTTTTCTTCCTCTCCCTCGGTCTTTAATGTCTACTTGAAATCCCTTACACTACAGAGGCAGCAGCGGGGCGCGTGAGGAAGTGAATAGAGATTCGGGGCCGTGGCCCGGGCCCGCCGAGAGGAACAATCGCCTAGGTCGCCCATTGGCCCGCGGCCCGGCCCGACGTCAGCGATGACAGGTCTCTCCGCACGGGGGACACACACATACACACACGTACAGAGTCACAACTGCTCGCGCTCCCCTCCCCACCCCCCATCTCGCGCTCCTACTGCTCATGCGCTTTGACCCGGGCACGGATTCTTTTCTCTACTCGTGAGCCCCCTCCCCCTTCGCTCCCGAAAGCTAGGCAGATCTGCTCGGCCTCCGCGCTCTCGGAAGCGAGCGAGGCTGGGTTTTGCCTCCAGTCACCGAGACTTCGGGGAGGGGGCGTTGCGATGTGCGTCATGTCCTCCCCGGCGGCCCGGAGCCCCCAACCCTGCCACCGCCGGCGCGCGGGGACGGCGGCCTGCTTCGGCAGCTGGTCCCAGGTGTCGGGAGGAGGCGAGGGCTGGGGATCCCGGGAGGAAAGGCGGCTGCAGATTAGGAGGCCGAGAGCAGGGGAGCTCCCGGGCTAGCAGCCCTTGCCCCTAATATTGTTTTCTCGCTTTCTCCGAATTTGCTCGCGTCGCTCAGCTTTCTCGCTCTCGCTCTTTCTCCAGCTCTCGCTCTCAATTCCACGAGCCCTCTGAAGACACTTCGCCTTCCTACTTAGATCCTTTCTTCTCCGCTCCTCCTCTCTCTACCTTCCACTCCATATTTTTCCCGTTTAGCCTCGTCGGACCCTCTTCCCGGATGCCTGGAACGTTTAAGAGACTGGCGGACTCTAGAATCGGGCCCGGAACCGAGCCCCAGGAATGGGTCAGAGACGGTGATGACGTAGGAGAGGCTGGTTTCGAACCCACGCCGTCTTCCGGAGAGGGCCTAAGGATCCTTCCTCCCCGCCGCAAATCACAGCGAGCCTCGGGTCGATGGGCCACAGAGACAAAGGCGAGGGGAGCTCAGCGAGGAGGGCGGGTCCTCGACCCCAGGTCTCTCCCCTCGGTCCGCCTGCGGTCCTGAACTAGGTACCCAGCCGCCAGACGGAGCCCCTGGGAAAGGAGACTTGAGCATCACTTCCACTCTGAGTGCCCTCAGGCCACTTGTTGCCCGTGGCCGGAGTCTGTCCTCTACTTAGCTTGCCTAGAGCCAAGGCCACGTTTTCCGGCCGGGCTGTGAGAGCCACGGCCGGCCGCGGCCTCCTCTCCCCGGACGCCCTCCCGGGCTGCGGGTTCCTCTGTCTTGAGGTGGAGGGTCGGCCTGTGGAAGAAGCCTTCAGTCTTCATTCCTGGCCCAGCCGAGTGTGGCCTCAACGGGGGCGGGGGGGGGGCGCGGGGAGCGGTTCTTTGTTTGTGCCAACCGGTTGGGGCCGGCTGCAGCACCCGGCGATTTAAAGGGCTGCTTGTCTTCAAGCCGGCCTTGCACTCAGTAGCTGAAAATGCCAACCCAAGTTCTCTCGGGCCTCCCGGCGGCCACAGAAAGCGCCGTCAAAGCAGTGAAAGACTTAAGAAAAGTTTTAAGGATTGGGTAAAAGACCCGGCTCCCCTAGCAGGGGATGAGGAGTTTGGACAGGTTACTGGGAACCCTGATGGAGTTGACTGAGTTGTCTCAGCCACCCCCAGCACCAAAGACTATTCTTAAACATTTCCTGGTCAGTCAATAAGGATTTCTTTTAGATTTTTAAAAATAATTAACTTATGTATAATGGTTGGCAGAGTCTTTGAGACTTTCTTCATTTAATGCATTGTTCCTTGCTCAGGGCCGCAATTTAGTGAGGGATTAACTTCCGCAAGATTTCCCTCGGCTTTGACAAGTCCAGGTCTTTCTGCTCCTCTGGCCGGAAGAGCTTAAGCAAGCTACCAATAGATGCTGCGTTAGCATTAAAAAAAAAAAGGAAGAAGAAGAAGCTGAAGGAGAGCCTTTGACAGCCGGACGCCTTCTGCTGTGAAATCAAGGGCTTCCACCCAGTAGTGCTGAGACTAGACTTGGAGGATTTGTCTCCTTTCCCGGGCTTTCACCCACTCCCACACTCTCCCTTGCTGGTTTTTATCCCCTCTGCCCACAGGTGCCTCCTTTCCGTCTGCCTGCCGCCCATATTCCCTTCCACAAAGCGTTGGTGTCAAGGCGTCCCACTGAGAAGGTGTCTTTTGAATGGTACAGTGATCTAGGCGAACCCATGAACCCATGATGGGTTCTGAAAACACATAGTCCAAAAACAAAACCCAGTGTTTTCCTTTTGGGGACCTCTGGCCCAAAGGCTCTTTCTCCTAACCATTTATCAACATACAACTTAGATCCATCCTCCTGTAGCATTCAGGCCTAAGTGTAGGGGCACTGCTGCAGTAATCCAGCAATTAAATTATTTTCTTTAAATTAAAGTATTTTCTTTCCCATCCAAAACTAGGTGATCTACAACCTAATGTTTAGGTTTTTTTTGTCAAACTAACCATCTACTTTGGCTTCCATTAAAACTGATTTGCACAAAGAGGACCCACTTAGTATACGCGCTGTGACCCCATTTGTGTCAAAAGCTTTGAATAACAACACAGAACAGGAGTATTCAAGTTGGTCTTTGGTTGTGGACTCTTTTGGAAACCTGGTGAAGCTAGTGAACTTTAATAATCCTGTGTTTGTTGCCCACACTCATAGCATATAACATTCCATTAGAAGGTGGTAAAAATAAAGATGCTTTTTTTTTAACCATCTGAGTTTGTGGACACCCCTTCCCCCAGAATTCTAAGCACTTCCACAGAAGCCAGGGATAGTAGAGGTTTTACATACATAGACTGTTACTACACCACACAGTGTCTCTTGATAATTTTACCCTTGAAAAGCTTTGAACATGTGTATGACTTTTTGTGCCAACGGTGAAAGGGCAGATGCATCTGATTCAGCCAAATTCACGGACAGTAACCCGGCCCCATGGAGCTCCTTCCCAGATGCAGCCTTCTCTTGAAGCACTGAAAACATCTGGATGCATCCTGGGTAGATGCTTCTTGAGAAGTCAGGGGTCAGTTGACCTAAGGTCACTAAGGTTGCTTAATCTTTGCAAGTGCCTTGGAGCCACGTGGTTCACACTTTGGTTGGCTAAACACAGAATGGAACCATGCATTCTCTCAGAGGGACATTTCCCCAGGGACAGATATAGGGAAGGAAAAAAAAACATTTTACTCACTATTATTTATAAAGAGGGACCTTTGGGGTGATTACATAAGGGTCTTCAAGGTGATTCTCTGAAATAAACCCCAAAGCAGTATCCAGCTAGTCACAGATGACAGGTGGGGCACCAAAATCAGGGAGGCATATTTTAGTTTTCAAGGCTCTTCCTCTGAGTCTTTCAGAACCCAGGAAGCAAGTATTCCAGGTTCCATTGACTATTGATTGGGCAGGCTGAGTAGCAGGTGTCCCTCAGTAATGCTCAGAATTTTTCTTTCAGAAAGTTATCTCACCACACTTACCCCAAATACCAAATGCTTGACTGGAGCAGTCTACTTCTAACCATGCTGGGGAGTATAGCATTGTTGAGCCCACATTTCTGCTTAATATACAGAAGGAAAAAAGATACATTCTGCAGCTCGGAGATCTTCAGCAGAGTTTCAAGAAACACTGGGGGTTTTCATAGGAGCCTGTTTGGAGCAAGTCCACCACTAGACTCCAAACATCCCTCCAGACCTCAGAATCATGCCCTAAGCATGGTTTACTCCAGCCATGATAAAGCAACATCATAAACTAAAGTGATTTTCTAGTCCTGCTGGATAGAAACATATTTGGTGACCCTACCGTCTGCCATAGCTCCTCACATCACTGGCTTAAGTGGGCAAAGGTCTAATTTCTCTTCCTTGGAGAGAAAAAGAAAAATGAGAGAGATGTACAGTCAATAGCTGGGCTATTTTTTCTATTTTGATCTTTTCACCAATGCTAAGTGATGATCTCTTGCAGGTTATGCTGAGAGCCAGGATCCCAAAAAACTGAGGGCCATTGCACAAAGCCTGGCCAAGCACTAACCTTGTTGGCTGAATATTCTGCATCTTGGTCTGCAGAGTCACTGGTTTAATCTTTTCTTCTCTGTTTCTAGCCAGGGTTACACCCAAAGCAGGGGGGCAAATCCTTTCATAGGCTATTCACAGACAGAATTCAAGATTCCTAGAGTGAGAAACTGTCTCTGGTCTTAAGGGGGGAAAAATACCTTAAACCCCTGAAGCCTTCTATGGGTCCATGACCACATTATAAGAGGAGGTGAGATCTAGCAGGATTTTGAAGATAAAGGATGATACTCCTCCCCTCTGCTATGAAAATTTGGGGTTTAATTATCATTAATGGAAGTGCATATGAAAGAAAATATACTTGGATAAAATTTAACTTCCAAGCAAACTGTCTTTTGACAAATGATTAGTAAACATGGTTAAAGGAGCTTCCAGAATAGCATTGAGGAATTAAAACAACGGAATTTACATAATAACCACATTTCTCTAGAGAATTTTGCCATCAAATCCTCCCAAAATAATAGAAGAGAGTCATTTCGTAAGTTGTCCATTTAGCTTTTGTTAAGAAGGTTGCTTTTCCTACCAACAAGGCAGCTGTTGGTATTGGAGGCAACCTCAGCTGGTGGTATAGTTGAAATGAGGCAGACTAGATGCCTGAAAGGGGAAACTCTCAACCCTAAATCATATGCTTATTCTAAATAGAATATTAAATTAAATTCTTCACAATGAAGGTATTCCTGACAGAGCGGCTGTCAGTCACTTCCCGTTCAGACACCACATTGTGGGAACATCGTGGCTGCCACATTGCAGAAGGCTGGTGTCCCTGGTAAAGATGATGCATATCATGTAAACCCCATCACCAAGATCAAAGTCTCCTCCTTTCATAGAAGCCAATACATGTCAAACCTCATTCCAATCAAATTGTCCGGAAATGAATTCAAGATGAATATGTCATAGAATAATGTGACAGTGGAACTGCAGAAGGTCAGGGGTTGTTGTTTCAATGAGAGAGTCGTCAAATATTAATTCTAGAACGTCCAGATGAGTAGACATTGAGGGGGATTAGCTGGCTGCTGGTGGGAAGTTGTGTTGTTGATTTGTATGCAAATGCATCAAACACTAAGGTGTTGTTTTAAGTTTCAATGAAACTCAAGAAATACCCCAAACTCACAACCAACATAACCAAAAATCAACAACAACAACAATAAAACATACAAAAGTAACTTACTTCCTACTTAAAAAATAACTTCAGCAGACCAATATTCAAATGAGGATACTAACTTACTTGACTCTTTCAGGGCGTTTCGGTAAAGCCGTATTCGTTTCCTCATCACCAAAGAAGTCTTGGATCTCATTTTCTGACTTTGAGCCTGTTTGGGAAGAGAAGACAGCCACTAGTTAAATGATTTCCTAACGTGTTTGTATGGCAAGACTGTGTGGACTGAAGGTATGAGTGAAAGAAAGTGCTGGTCTGAAGAGCTTTTCACTGTTTTTTTGACTATTTTCAAATTTGGAAGTGAAAGAATTCTGCTGAGAACTATCCCTCTTTACAGCAAAATAATATATCCTGGGTGATGAAAAATATTTTAAAAGCATCATTTCCCAACTAGATTTTTATCTGTAACTTATTTGTGGGTCTCTTCGAAAGTAGAGTTATGCACCCTTTCCATCAGCCAATGTTTGAACATGTCTCATGCCAGAAATTGAAATTTTTTAAACCTGAGAAACCCCCATCATTTTCTTTAAACTTATTAATTAATTAAGTTTAGCAAGAAGGAGGGCTGGGTGTCCTTTGGGAGGTGAGCAGGTTAAAAAATGAGTTGTAAGTGCTGGAACTGAAAGGAGAGGGAGTTTTTTGCAGGTGCGTAGCTCCTGTTATGCCCAAGGTGATGTGGAATCCCTAAACCTCATATGGCTTGCACCTTCTCACCCATTTGGAAGCGTAGCTGTTGGTTTTTCAAAGTTAATGTAAAATTCATTGGATTGCGGGGAGATCGTTTCTATTATTTGGTCCTGGATGTCTACATTTCTTACTCAAGAAGCTCAGAAATGACCCACCCCCACCCCCAAAATATTCGCATTCCTTATCAGATTCACTTTGTGGATACAGCTACCCAGTATTTGGCCATCTTAAAGACTTAAACCCATCCTGGGGAATCTCTGCATTTGTCAGGCAAGGCTGAAAGCAGTGGAGCAGCCAAACAGGCGATTCACCCAGCCCCAACCCTCAATTTGGACTAGAAAGACAAACAGTCATTGAAAAGTTCTCAGGCTGGACAAACACAGCAAGCTCTCTGTCAATGAGGACGTCTGCCTGTCTTGACACTCCAGCCCACAGAACAAGCAGTTGTTTAACTTGTTGAACCACAGGCCAAATCCAAGTGGGGCTCTGCTATCTCAAAGGCTTTCCAGTTCTCTGTGCTGAAAGATTTCTTTCTCTAGCATTCAATCCCCAACCCGGGCTTGAACTGGCTTAGGTGTTTTCACCCTTCCCTCTCCCTTCTTTTCTAGGTTCAAGTCTGAGGGGTGGGGGTAGGGGGTTAGACTCACCTTTTCCCAGAGTGTTTTATTTATTTTCAATTCTTTCTAACCAAAAGGCATCTGTCCCCAAAGGTAATAAGCTCCTTCCTGCACAGATCAGGAAAGAAAAGAAGCCCAACTTCGCATTCCTACAGAAGGGCGGCATGCTGGGAGTCCTTGCTCTAAAATTTCCTCATGGCAGGATGTCTGGCACAGGAAAAGTCCTGGTTGGTTGGAACTAATAGAATTTACTTTTTTGCTTCAGAGGGAAATGGGTGTGAGTTTCCCTAGAGACCTCTGTCCACCCACAATGCTGCCTGAGCCCTCCCTTTAAGAGGCTTGGGTCACTTCTACCCCCAGTCCTGGCGGTCCTTTGTGCATTATAAACCCAAAGGCATGCAAACAAATGTTTCAGAGGCTGGACTTCAGGCAGGCAACTGGGACCGACCTTAGGCTGCTCCTGTAGCAGCTCCATCACCGGCCTGTGCACGGAACCTGGGTAAATATCTTCTCCTTTGGTTAAAACTCTGACCCCACTTAGCAAGCCAGTCATCTCACTAAAGGAGGGGTAAGAGAATCTAGGAGCTGTCCCTGGACCCCTGGACCTCAGGTTCTTGCCAACTCAGGGATCTAAAAGCCCTGAAAATTCTCGGCTTGGTTTCCTCCAAATGGTTGCTCCTGACTTGACTCCTCACCCCAGCCCTGGGCACTGAATCCCCAGCCAGGAACACAACCTGGAAACTTATTAGAATCAGCCTTCCTTCCCTTGAGACAAGGAAAGGGTGCCAGTGAGCATCGGTAATTCGTCGTGTTAGGGGAGAGCCACGAAAGTGGGGCCAGTGGGTACAGGCAAAAGGCATCATTTTTTTCTTCTCGGGGGAACAACACTGCACGTTGTGGGGTCGTGAAATCCAAAGGGAGTTTCCTGCCCAAGGTCAGAGGTCGTCTTCTGCCTGCTTCCCAAGCCAGCGACCTCAGTCCCGGAGCCTTCCTCGCTGCTCCACACTGATTACCCCGCAGGCGCGCCGGCAAAGGGATGCCCGCCTCTCGGCCACAGCTCAGCCAGCGGGGCAGGTGCAGAGCGGGGGGCGGGGCGGAGGGGGGTCCCTGCAGGATGCCTAGGAGCGTCCCGGCTAAAGGCAAAACGGCTCCCGGCCTCTGCCCGCGGTCTGCGCTCGCCAGCTGCACCCGGCACCTCCCGGGCTCCCCTCCGTCGGGCCCTCAGGCGCCAGGAAGGTGGGCCGCGAGGCTGAGTTGTGCGACGGCCTTGGCTCATTCTTCTGTTCCCTAGAGGGGAAAGCTAGGGTTCCTCCAGCTGGGGGCTGAAGTCTGGGCGACCTCCGTGTGCCCAGAATAGAATCTGCGTTAGTGGGTCCCTTAAAGGACCAGCCTGGACATTGAACGGTCCCTTTGAATCGCCCCCTGCCTCCAAGCTGCCGGCGGCTAAAGTGGAAGGGTACGTGGTGCCTCTTCGCGGGTCGCTCTGAGGCCATTGCTGTCGGAAAAGGGGTAGAAATATGACCTTGAAATCCAAAGGGAGTTTCCTGCAGACGGTGCAGGCCAAGTTGCGGCCCCTCCAACGCCCCTTCTCCATTCCTAAGACCTCGCTGGCTTCCAGCTGTCCCCACGGACTATTCATCAACTCCGAACTTTCCTATTAAACCTTTGGGACAGTGCTAGATTTCTTTCACAGTCAGACTCTGTTCCCGCCCCACTTGTCCCTAATTTCTAGGGCCTCTAGATGTCTAGGGTAGTGCCGAGAACCCCAGATAGCTGCGGCCTTCTCCCTTGGGAGCTAGTCATAGCCCTGGTTCGCATTCGGGAGAAAGAAAGCCAAGTCCCCAGTCCACGGGCGGCAGCGCGCAGAGAGTGGGTCCCAGCGGTCAGCGTCCCGAGGCAGGACCAGACCGCAGGAGGGCGAGGATGCGGCCCCGCAGCTGACCCAGCCGGCATCTCCCGGCAGGTTGGGGCGGAGAGGCTCCATCATCTTGCAGCCAGCCGGCCTAACTCGGCTCCTTTGACCCCAGAGAGGGGAAGCCAAGTCCTTCCCCGCCGTCCTGGCTGGGGGTGGGGGGGCAGGACGGAGAAGCTGCCTACAGGGGCCCCCCTCCTGCGGGGGCCTGGGGGCAAGGGAAGCTCAGGGCCATGACTCCCCTTCTGGTGCCAACGGTGGGGCACCCAGGCAATTTACAGAGAGGGGAGGGAAGGCGGGCAGGCAAAGAGCTGCTCTTGGTCCGAGTGCCAGTGGGAGCCCCATTCATCCCCCTTGCCCACCCCCCTCTGAGAAGAAGGGATGGACTCATCCCCAGCGTAGCCTCTCCTCGGAAGGGCCCCCTCCTCCCCTCAATGTCAGTGGGGTGGGGCCTATACCCACAGTTGAGGGGCTCAAGAGGGGGGGATGGGGAAACACATCAGGCTGGGCCTTTTACCCCAGAGGGGTTTGGGTGCCAGTGGCCGAGATAAGGGTGCGTTCTACCCGGAGGCTGGGGGTACAGGTCTGGTCCGCTTGTCCCCCGGACTCACGCACTTACCCTGCTCCACCTGTTGCCGGGATCGCCTCATTTCTGCACATCACTTTGGGGTGGCTGAGGGGGGACCACAGAACCCTCCAAGCCTCTCTTTTGTGGTTCCAGCGAGGCGGTCATCTTTCATTTCTCCTTTTCCAGCTTTCGGGAAGCAGTTAGGGAATGTATGATGAAGCAGAAATGAGCCGTCAGGATGATATTTTAATGGCTTATATGTCACGTTGGTGCATGTGGCTTTGAACTGGAGCCGCTTGCGTTTCCTGCAGAGAGCGCCGCAAATCCCACTTGATAACTTCTACAACCCACAACTTTTTTTTTTTTTTCTCACATTCACTCTTACTCTGTATATTTGGACGCGTTTCCTAAAAATACCCTCTTGTCAACGTCCCCCTTGGATATTCCACGGACTGGAGAGGAGAGGACTGACTTTTCTTTTATGAAGAATTATTTTCCCTCTTCCCCCCTCCCAACCGCTACCCTTCTCTCCTCAGTACCCCTCCCTTGCTTTTTCTTTTCCTTTTTTTTTTTGCAAGGCAGGCGAGGTGGGCTCAATATTTGTTCTCCCTGGTGAAAGCAGTACAGCCTCTAGAGAAAACTTCACCTTGCAGATAAGATTTTTATGACTACCGTGAGGCAGGATCCAAATTCCCCTTACAGGAAACAGAAAAGACTCCGAGTGGCTCCTCAATATCTTTTTTGAACAAAGTGTATGGCAGTTAAAAAAAAAAAACCAAACAAACCCTCAATCCCTTTGCCTTCATTCCCCATCCCAGTTCTACTCAAAGTTGGCAGGGAATTCGGGGGCTGCTGCACTCAGACTTGTTGCTGGGGACGGAACATTTGATTTTTTTTTTCTTTCTTTCTCAAATTTCTGTTTCCCAGCACAACAAGCTCAAATGCTCAGCCAGGTTCCCTCAGACACCAGGAAATCATCCCAACTAACAGAAGTCCAGTTTTGAGGAGGGAGAACCCAGGAAAAGAGCAGCTCAGCTCACCAACCCCAAGCGGGAGTCTAGTTGGTGAAAAGACCAGAAAACCAGAAAGGAGGAGAGGCCGACTCTGACCCTGCCTTCCTGCAGCCAGTGCAGCCTGAGCAGGCGGCTGGTCAAAAATATTCATTTTCATTTTCCTCTGGCCCAGGCAGGCACTGGTGAGTTTCCTAACGGGCCGCCTGTGAAAGGATGAGTTGAGGTCTCTTTGTCTGAGAAAAGAGTTTAGGGCTCTGATTCAGCTGCAAAGAAGCCAAATGAAGTTAGAAACAAAGGGCAAATTGAAGGATTCCGACTCTTGGCTTTTTGTGTTTTCCTTACTACAAAATAATTAGACCTAATGAATATGCAGACGCTTCTGCTAAACCCTCGGCCCGGGCTGCTGGGTTTTAAACAGAGCTGCGGAGAAATGCAACCTTCATCCCCCAACCCCTCGTAACTGCATGCATTTTTTGAAATGCATAAATGTTGCTCGCCTTAATTGATTGAGTCACAGGGATTTTTTCCCCTGCTTTTAAGTGCCATACTCCTCTACCTTTCAACAATCATTTTAATATATAGTCAATGGCTCTTTGTGGACGGGACAAAAAGCAACTACGCGCAGTTGTTGAATAGACTTTGCGCTGGGCAAAGACAGGTTAATCGAGGGCCGCATCGCGAAAACAAGCGAGTGTTGTATGTTTGCACTGAATCCAAATGTCTGCATTTTCCTAACTAAATCAAAGGGAGTGTTATTTCTTTTTCTGCTCACTCATCTGAAGGTAAGTAAATTTTCTCTGGCGATCAAAAGCCTGGTCGGCAACAAAGACCGCGCCCGCTTTTTCCACCGTCCTGGTGTGGCGAGTTGCGGAATTTCAATAACTGTGACAAGGGTGACTGATTTGTGAACTAGAAAAGGTTTGAATGTCACAAAATTTACATTGGTCCTATCTATCGGAGATTTAAATACCAAAAAAGTATTCGGGGATTTCTAGGGAGCTCTGGGCAATCCTGAAGAACAATGGCGCGTTGGGAAATTTACAGTTTTACCTGAATGAAAGGGGCCCGGGTTGGGAACACGAGTGCAGAGGGAGGGGTTAGCGGGAGGGGCAGACAAGGGAGACTAGGGAAAAGGGAGAAAAGAAAAGAATAACACAGGAAGGGAAAAAAGAAAAATCGGCAATAATGTTTTTAATTTGCTTAAATAAAAAAAATCAAACTTCAACCAGGAAAGTTAGAGCTCTGATCCACCTGTGCTTTTTATTTTTCTGGCGGGGGGGTGGGTAGGGCGCAAATAGCCTGATTGATTTAAAAACAGTGAGAAAAATCGAGGCAACCGCTCATCCTGAGAAATAACATTTCTTGTGAAGAGAGAGTGGAGCGTCTGTGTGCTCCCGCGATCTTAAATTATAAGCAGGAGGGGGACGAAGCAAGAGGGAAGCAAACTTCAAAAGGACCAAATAACAAAAGCCTCCTTTGCTTCCCTTCAAGGCGGGGACAGGGGGAAAGAAAGAAAAGAAAGTTGCTGAATCGGGACATTCTGGAAGTGCCTTAGCTGTGTTTACCAGCCCCATCCCCGCCTCCTGTTCTCGGAGACGCCCGAAGTCGCTAATCGCTCAGCTAAGAGCAGGTTTGCAGAAGGACAAGATAGAGAAAGACAGAGAGGTGGAGAGGGAGAGGGGTACGAATAAAAAGAGAGAGAGAGCGAGAATGTATATGACCGCGAAAAGGAAAAGAAATCGTGGCAAAATTTTTTTTCCATGAGAAGAGGGAAAATTTTGGCTAAAAAAAAAAAGTTGCTACTCCTGGCAGCCCTGTTTGTCAAAAGGGGATGTCAAGCGCTTTACAATACCTGGGATTGATGAGGCGGGCGGGCCAATGAACGGCGCGCGGCGCCTCGGCGCGCCCTCCGTTGGCGCGGCGGCTGCGGGCGGGGGGAGTGCCGGCAAACCAATGGGCGCCCGCGTCAGCAGCACGTGACACCTCCCCCTGCTCCCATTCATCAAGGGGGGGACGGTGTCGTCCTTTCAATTCATTTATCTGCAGGAATGATTGCTGCTATCAGTCTCGCGCTCACCGCCCGGCTGAGGAGGTGAAAGTTTCTCCCCAGGAAGATAAACCGCAAAAGACAATATTGTGCATGATTTGCGCCTTTTCTTTGGCTTTTTCTTTCTTTCTTTTTTTCTCCCCCTCCCCCCCTTTTTTTTTTGCAAAAAGCAGAGGGGGGAAAACGGAGAGTGAAGGAGCGAGGAGGCGAGCCTGAGAGAAAGGAGAGAGAGAGAGAGAAAAGAAAGGGCGAGGGGCTAGTGGAGAAGTGAGGAGGGGCGTACGGAGCGAGGCGGAGAGAGAGCGAGTAGTCGCGGCTCCGGCGCTCACATTCCTCTATGCTACAAATCCGGGAGGAAGTTTTTTTGGGGGGCTGAGATGCTCCATGCCTTTCCCCGGGCAGCCTTGACGCGGGGTCCTCTCGGCAGAAACTGAGCGACGAGAAAGTGAGAGCCGGGCCGGCAGGGTCCGCTCGGCGGGCGCCGGAGCCCGCTTTGCTCGCGGCCCACAGCCGTCCGGCTTCCCTGCGCTTGGCCAGGCGGGCGCCCCGGCACGCCGCGCCGCTGCCTGCGGGCTAGGACTTCGCGAGGTGGGTCGACTCCTCCTCCCTCCTCTTCTTCTTCTTCCTCTTCCTCCGCCTCCCGTTCCTCCTCCTCCACCACCACCTCCTCCTCCTCCTAATTTTCCCTCCTCGGCGGGCGAGGGTGGGGGGGGCGGGGGAGGCCGGGGCTCGCCCCGAGCAGCCACGATGCTCCTGGACGCCGGCCCCCAGTACCCCGCGATCGGCGTGACCACTTTTGGCGCGTCCCGCCACCACTCGGCGGGCGACGTGGCCGAGCGAGACGTGGGCCTGGGTATCAACCCGTTCGCCGACGGCATGGGTGCCTTCAAGCTCAACCCCAGCTCGCACGAGCTGGCCTCCGCGGGCCAGACAGCCTTCACATCCCAGGCTCCCGGCTACGCGGCTGCGGCGGCCCTGGGACATCACCACCACCCGGGCCACGTTGGCTCCTATTCGAGCGCAGCCTTCAACTCCACGCGGGACTTTCTGTTCCGCAACCGGGGCTTTGGCGACGCGGCGGCTGCAGCCAGCGCGCAACACAGTCTGTTCGCGGCTTCGGCCGGGAGCTTCGGGGGCCCACACGGCCACACGGACGCCGCGGGCCACCTCCTCTTCCCCGGCCTTCATGAGCAGGCGGCGGGCCATGCATCGCCCAATGTGGTCAACGGGCAGATGAGGCTTGGCTTCTCGGGGGACATGTACCCGCGGCCCGAGCAGTACGGCCAGGTGACCAGTCCGCGTTCAGAGCACTATGCCGCGCCGCAGTTGCACGGCTACGGGCCCATGAACGTGAACATGGCCGCTCACCACGGCGCTGGCGCCTTCTTCCGCTACATGCGCCAGCCCATCAAACAGGAGCTCATCTGCAAGTGGATCGAGCCTGAGCAGCTGGCCAACCCCAAAAAGTCGTGCAACAAAACTTTCAGCACCATGCACGAGCTGGTCACGCACGTCACTGTGGAGCACGTCGGCGGACCTGAGCAGAGTAACCACATCTGCTTCTGGGAGGAGTGTCCGCGCGAGGGCAAGCCCTTCAAAGCCAAATACAAACTGGTCAACCACATCCGCGTGCACACGGGAGAGAAGCCCTTCCCCTGCCCCTTTCCTGGCTGCGGCAAGGTCTTCGCCCGTTCTGAGAACTTAAAGATCCACAAAAGGACGCACACAGGTACGGAAACGGCTGTCCTAGACAGCCCTTGGTTCCCTATCCCGGCCCTGGGACCCGCAATTCAAAAGTCAGCGGCGGGGGCGCACAAGCCCGGCCTCGGTTGGGTCTGGAAATCAGATTTCAGCAGACAGACAGCGAAAGTGTGCTCTGGGTTTTAGTTTGAGGCTTGAAAGTCTCATAAAGTATAGAGAAGGTTGGAGGAGAAGGATCTGGGCATATAGATTTTTAAATAAGAACTACAAAAGGCTGGGAGAGCTAAGAGACAAACCGGCTTTGGGGAGCCCTTGGTGCGCGAGAAGCCGGGAGAGGTGGCTGGCTCCCGGCGGCGGTGGAGGCGGAAGCGCCAACCGCTTCAGCTGCAGGCAAATCTAACCGTTTGCTTCCAGCCAACATCCCCTCTCTATGCACCTTAGTGAGGACTTTGCCAAAGGGAGGAGTTGAGGAAACTGGAGGAGATCGGATGAAAGGGCATAGAAACAAAAACAGAGACAGAAAAGAGGGGGTGGCGGTGATGAAAGCAAGTCAGTCGGCCTTTGGAGGCTTTTGGAGGTTTATGCATATTTAAAGAGCCCCGAATTTAATAATGACTTGTTTGTAAGTAGATTCGAGGAGTCGGGAGAATCGGCAGAAGGCGGAGAATTCCTTTTTGTCAATTAGATTCTATGAGGACGTTTCCAAAACCCCGAATACCTTGAGTTGGCCTTTAAAAATAAAGAGACCAGTCGGGAGCAGTTAAAAGAAAAGTTCGCGGCGAGCTTAGGGCTGAAATCTGGGTCGGGCAGGCCGTTCTGGGCTTATTGGGCCAGCAAAGCCGGGAATTCGGGCTGCTTCATGGTTCTGGTGGGCCCAGGTGATATCTGAGAATCGCCTTTGGAACTTGGCGCTTAACGCCCGAGTCAGAGAAGAACTTGCAGTGCTGCGCTCTCGGCCCAGATTATCCTACAAAATGTGTATATAGGAGGTGGGGTGGGGTGGGGGCGGCGACGGCGAAGAGGAGGGGGTAGGGGGAGGAGAGAAGAGCCAAACTGTAGGAGAATCAGCCCGGAATGTGAAAATTAGAAACCGGGAGCTAGGTAGACGCTTCCCTGAGTCGTCTGTATAGCCCCGGGCCTAAAAACCTGCAGCCAGACCTGCTGCTACTCTGGGATCTAAAAAACTACCACCACCAAAAAAATAAAATAAAATAGTAAAATCTGGATCTAATTGGATTGAGTTAAAATAGTTCAGATGTTTATAATTCCAGCGCAGATATATGATTTCATTAACGACCCGGGTTTTGAGCTTGAAAAGTGCTAACCCTGAGCCGCTGCTTTTTTTTCATTTTTGTCTTTACTTTTAATATTTGTTTACTTTTTTTTTTTTAAGAGCCGCGGGGTTTGCTCTAATCAGACCTCTCTGTTTCTCGCCTTTCGCACCAGGGGAGAAACCCTTCAAGTGCGAGTTCGAGGGCTGCGACCGACGCTTTGCCAACAGCAGCGATCGCAAGAAGCACATGCACGTGCATACGAGCGACAAGCCGTATCTTTGCAAGATGTGCGACAAGTCCTACACGCACCCCAGCTCGCTGCGCAAACACATGAAGGTAATCGCCGCGCTCTCGCCGCCCGCCTTGGAGCCAGGAGCCCTCGCGGCTCTTCGGCCGGGGTCGGGCGGCGAGTGGCAGCTGGGCGGTGGCAGGAGCCGGCAGAGACGTAAAGGCCACGATTCCTCTCTGCAGACTGCGCAGAAAGGGCGGGGGCTGGTAAAGGGGATGCGGGTACCCAAGGCCCTTCTAAATTTACTGTTTAATAATGAAAGTCAAAAGAAGCGAGCAGAGGCTGCGACTGAGGGGGAGCCAGGAGAGTTCCGGCGGGATGATGCTGCCGAAGTGGCGGCTTCGGCGGCTTGGCTGACAGCGCCTGCCCGCAGTTGGGGTCTTGCATGCGGACCTGAGTACTGGCTCACCTAACCTTGAGCCAGCAAATTTCAGCGGCTGCTGGGGGGCGTGTGTGTGTGGGGGGCACCATCTCGGGCTCTGGCCTCACATCCAGCCTCCTGCTTCCCACATCTCTTTTCTTTTGTGAGGCGGGGGCGGGGGGGGGGGCACTGTCCTTTCCCGGAGCCGGGTCTCTGCATCGCTGAGGCGGCAACCAAGCCCAAGTCCCACGGGTCGGGCCTCCTTGGAGTTCAAGGGGATCCAGGACTCCGAGGTAGGGGGATGGGGGGCGGCAGGCAGCGCTCAGCCTTCGTGCTCCCTAACCGGCCGCCGTGGCGGCTCTTTATCTCCGTAAAAACGCGACTTTATTCCCGCAGGTCCATGAATCCTCCTCGCAGGGCTCGCAACCTTCGCCTGCCGCCAGCTCGGGCTACGAGTCCTCCACGCCACCCACCATCGTGTCTCCCTCCACAGACAACCCGACCACCAGCTCCCTGTCGCCCTCATCCTCCGCGGTCCACCACACAGCCGGCCACAGCGCGCTCTCTTCCAATTTTAACGAATGGTACGTTTAAAATCAGAAACAAAACACCGAACAAAACCCTATTTAAGAGACTGAGCACACACGCGTATACAACACATAACTGAAAGAATCCTGAGCGTCAAAACAGCATCCCCACCCCCAAATCCTGTTTTTTTCTAAACCTGCCGATAGAACCAGGACCGAATGAGAGAAAGCACTAAACCTTTACTTTTTTTTCTTTCTTTTTTTTTTTTGGCAAAGGCTTGGTAGCCAACGGGTGGGAGGGTGGGCGAGGAGAAGGCGGCCGCCTGACCAAATGCCGCCAACCCCGAGGGCCGGTTTCTCCTGGGAATCGGAACAGGCTCTCTGGGATTCGGCCTTTTTTTTTTTTTTGCTTTGCATTCTTGTAAATACAGAATTATTAGCTTAAAACTGTACTGTTGGATTCTGTATATAGTTCTATCTCGGTTGGAACGGGCGGGTGGGATCGTGGCGTTGTGGTCTTTGCATTGGGGGAGGGGGGAGGGGCTGGGCGGGAGCGGGAGGGGGAGGGGTAGGGGGGTTGGGAGGCCGAAAGCCAACTGTTTGTACTGAATGGCAAGAATGTTCTAGTAAATGTGTACCAAAATGTGAATTACTTTGTACGATTACAGTCTCCACGTCGACCTAACAGAATATTATTGGTATTAATGTGCTTTTTTTGTATAAAGTGCAAACATTTCGTCCCAAAGTCTAAGTACCTTAGTGCAGTAAAATGTTGTTTCACGTCCTGTCAAGAATTCGTATAGTACGAGCCTGGATCTGCGTGTCAAACTGTTCCATTTGTTTATGTAAAGTGATATTAAAAAAGATATAAACTATAACTGTCCAGTTGCTTTTGGCAAAAGATACAACCACATAATGTATATAATTCCTAGTTTCCATATTTATCCGCATGTAAAGGGCCGGTTTATTCATGTTACAGCTATTCAATATTTATGGCTAGAAGAACTCGTATGTACACTTTAGTTTCCAGAACTGTTTGGTAACCTTTCGTACCTTATTAAAGTTTCTGAAATATCAGTGATTGTGGTAGGAATTTCTTCTTCACCCCCAGCAACCTGCTGCCTCTTCTACCAGCCTTAGTGGGTCTCGGGAAAAGCTCACCAGTCTTCCCTTTCTGTCATCGCAGGTCGTATAAACATGATAAATGAAAGCTACCCTGCTGGCTCTCGGAGAGGGTGTAATTAGTATTTATATCAAAATTTATGAAACAAATTTTCGGCCGCAGTATAATTTAAATGACCTTTGCAGACATAGAATAACAACCATAAAAATAACAGAAATAGATTGCCCAGGCGACATCAATATTAATGTAGGCGAATTGTCGAAGCTCAGGGGCTGGATCTGCAGCTTTGTAAATGAACTTGCAGCCTAGGGTTCCGCTGTCCCCCAAATTAAATTCCCCCAGCTGAAACCAAGTTGCAGATTTACAATATCATATTTTAAATTGCTGTCTTCAATTAAACCATTTATGGCCATAACTAATTTTCAGGATGTCGATGCATGCTTTTCCAGGCCTGCCTTCTTTGTACAAAAGTAAACGTCCATAAAGCGTTTTACTTATATTTCTTCAAACGTGATGCTAATTTAAATTAATTACCTCCTATGATATGTTATTATTCCTATAATTTTGCCACTGTTATTAGTTCTCTCAAAAATACATCTAGGGAAGAGAATTATTTTATGTAATTTGATTATCTTTCTATCTCTTTTATTTATTTCTCATTTACTTAAGAAATTCGTTCCATTGGCTGGCGTTGATACAGTAAATTTGTAAATGAGGAGACAATATAAAAAATCTAAATTACTTGTGCTTAATGACTGTAGCAGAACGCCTTTTCTCTAAATCAGATTGTCTTTCTTGCAGTTTAGTTTGATAGATTTGCAAGCTATGCTGCTCCCTCGAAGTTAGCTGCGCTGGTAGGAACGCAAGCTTCTTTGTCTCTGGTTGTAGCTTGCATGATCGCCCCATTAAGCAGACAGCGTAGCCGGAGATGACAAATCAGGGTCTTGGCTGTAGCTGCAAGGGTGTGGATGGGTCAGAGCTGGAAGCAGAAACTGACCCCACTGAAGGCCAGGAGCAACCCAGACTTGGATGTTTAATATACTGTGTGTATTCAGGAAGTCACAGGCCACACTGACCGTGAGAATGAAAACAAGAGGGAAAAATACTCAAGAGTATAAGAACACCTTAAAATACTGTTCCAAAGTATACCTTCAACCCATTACAAAGTCAAAATGTTAAATTCTCTTAAATCTGGGGGGGCCTGTCCTTTCATTGCTTGCTCTTTATATTTGTCACTTTTGGTCAACAAAATTTTATTGGGTATGGAGGGGATTTGCTACACTTTCTGCAGCACATCAAAAAACTAGAGCTGGTGGTGTTTAACTTAAAAAAGAATGTTATTATGATCTATAAGAGTAGATATCAACCTTTCATGAAAAGAGCGCCACCTTGCAAGGTTTGGTGAGATTTAAGGAAGTTGGAACACCTAAGCAGGAATTGCTGCTGGTTCTGAAATTTTGTGAGAGTAGAAGCTGGGCCCCAGTGGCTTTGGAGGTTTAAAAACTGACTAACAGCATAGTATTTGAAGTGACTACAGACATTAGGCCCAATAATTAATAAACCTAGAAAGAAGAATAAAAATAGCTCAACTTTCTAGGAAGGAAAAGCAAGCACCTCAATAAATAATCCTTTCCTTTAGAGGTCAGAATTTCTGGGAGCCTGATATAATAGTAATAATAATAACAGTACTTTTGTAACTTTGTTAGGATGTTAACATTTAGGAAGATAGTCAATGAGTGCATTTTTTCTTTGAAAAATTCCTGAAAGCAGTTTACCTCAAATTTTGAAATATAAATGTCTCATGATTTGTTGTATACCTGGTACTCTTTTAAACTTTAATAACATAGTGTAATAATGTAATGAAATATCATACTGTGATATATGAGTTAAATAGGATATTTTAAAGATAAATTTTAGGGATAAATATTTACTTCACAACTACTTCATAGTGTAAAATTTTTTTTTAGACATTGAAGGTCAAATAATTAAAAAAAAAAAAACATAAAACCATTTGAGGAGTACTGTATGTGTGAATAATCACACTCACCAGAAAGGAATTTTTCTAGTAGCAGCCAATATTTATGTCAATTCCTCTTATGCATTCTCTTTTCTAACACTTACCACAAAGAAAAAGTCATTGATGATGTAGGTTGCCTAAAATAATGCTTCATACTTAAATGTAGTCTATTATTTTGCTGGTACCTTTAATGTCTGCTTGTTGAGATGTATTCTTCATACTTTTCTTCATGGGCTATTAGGTTTTGAAATACATGAATGTGAACAGCGAAATATATTGTTAGACCCTATTTAGCAGGAGCTGAAGATGCTGCAAATGGCTGGTTTCCGTGTGTAGCTGTGGATTTTGATTTAGGCAGAAAGTTGTCCTGGTTCATATTTTGACTGAATTGTATTCTGTTACTATCAAATGATAAGAACAGCTAACAAGTTATTAAAAAGTTATATTGTGTCAACAAAAAATGCCTGAGTACAAGCAATCATATTTGAGAAATGAAGAGAAATGAGTTGTGGTATGTGTGTGTGTACATTTATAGAGTAAGCATGTAAATATACAAGCACTATTTATGTGGGGGCTAAGTAATTTTCAAACATTTCAGGTCCTTTGTTTTCTTCTTCAAAAGCTACCCCCAACTGCTTTAAGCATTTGCAGCTGATGATTTTGATTTTTTAAAGTCAAGCATTCAAGTTAACCTTTAAGAAGCAAACCACCTCCAAAAGAAAGATGTAACCTTTCAATTGCCCCATATGCTTATCATTTTTTTTCTTTTTCCTTTTTTTTTTTTGCTTTAGCTGACAATGAAAATAGCACTAACCTTCTTTGCTGATTGGCCTGGCATTTAGATGTTTTTATTTGTTGATGGGGAAGTTTTCTCAGAACTTTTAAAGGCAGGCAACAGAACTAAATTCCCTAAATACCTTACCCAGCCTTGAAACCTTCCGGATGTTCCCTTTTTGAGGTCAAATTGTGATCAGTGTCCTGGAACCCTTGTGAATCAGTGCTAGTGGAGTTGGTACCTGAGCATACTGCTTTACAGGAAGCAGCTTGGGGAAGGCCATGGTCCTTAAAGAGCATCAATTTATGATGGGTTGGGGAGGAACTCACTATATGTAGTTTGGCAAAATCAAAATGAAGGCACTGAGCTTGTGCCTTTGATTATTTGTGAGCTAGGTGTGATGTCAGCAGATTCCCAACTCATTTCTTTCTTTTTTCCAACTCAAAATACTAATTACAAATTTTTCTCCTCCTGTCTAGGTATAGAGTTCTCCTTGTTCCTAGCATCAAATGTAGTTCTTAGAACTATGTGTTCATATAAGGAAAACAAAGTCTTTGTTGTTTTCATAAAATTTGCTACAGTTGATATCACTCTCTGGTTTTAGAATTCTTGAAAATAGAGTGGCAATGGAAAGATTTATGTCATCTATGCCAGGCAAACCACTAAAGGTTCATATTACCCAGGGTTTTTTTTTCAACTTTTTACCAATCCATTCACATCAGTAATATGTATCCATTTAAACTGGTTATATATACAGAATATAAGATTTTATGGGGGTAACTATAGAGCAATCTCTTTTTTTCAAATGGTAATCACTAGTTTGGGGTTAGGAATAAGAAAAAAATGTTAATAACTTCCTATAGCATGTCACATTTGAGCCTTTCCCTCAAAATTTTTTTAACTATAATGGCATAATATTAAAAAAATAAGGGAAGTGTTCTCTATTTATCTATGCAAGGCTGGTTCACTCCAGAACGTCTCACCAAGCAAGAGGAAACATGATCAGGCCAAACAAACCAGGGGCTATTTTTACCATGCAAACTGAATTCTGGATTAGTTCCTAACGTTTATTTCCACTTTAGAGCAAGGACCTAAAACAGTATGAAGTTTCCAATTGATGCTATACCGGAGGTGGGTTTTTAAAGAATAAGAAACTGACTTTAGCCATCTAGTATGGAAAAAAACATTGCTTGGCAATACTACTAGAGACTTACCATTGTCTGTCAGTTGTCCACAAAATTTTGGCTGTCTCTGACATAGCGGATGTACTTTGTAAGTCTATGCGTAAGAATTCATGGGTTATGAAACTTAAACACAGTGATATTTTCACCTACAGCATACACAAGAATCAATTATTAAGCGTGTATATAAACAGATGGGAATGCTATCTTTTTTTTTAAAGACGTTCAAAGTCTAGCGACTTTAGCAAACTTTTAAAAAGTATGATTATTTTGCATCAACTTTTGTGTAAAAATCCCCATTAAGCTACAGAAAACATAAGGAGAAAAAGGTGAGAGAAGCTCACATCCTAACTCCTTTAAAATTTTTTTTCTGTTTATCCGGGAAAATCCTAGCCTCTGGCAAAGAAAACTGAAAGTTGCGGAGGAAGGTAAAACCACGAAAAAGGATTGGGGTGGGTGAGTCTGTGAGTCAAGCAAGATTTTTGTCCTGGAGATTTTCTTGAAAACATATAGACAGAGGCTTTGGAGGTGAGTTTGTGATGGTGGGATGGAACACCAAGGCTTCCCCACAGCACCTCCACCGAAGGTCTTGCGGTCAGCGTTTGACTGTCCCCCTAGGCCACCCTGCAACCCGGCGAGGTGCTTTCCAAGTCACTGCCGCGGGCTGGGACTGTAACTGGGAGAGTAGTGCGCATGCGCGGCCCGCGGCCCGCGATTCCACGTGCTGGTGAATATGCATGAGGCGCCCCCCGCCCACGCGGGCCGCGGAGGAAACAGCTTTGAGGCTTCGGCCTGCGAAAGCCTGTGACCTGCCTGCCAAAATAGTGCGGCGAGGAAGCTGCACGTGTTTGTTTTGAAACCTCGCGGGTTTAAGTGAGATCACCAAGCCAGGCAGACAGCGTAGGTTCCAGCAATCGTGTGGGCCCTGCAATTTCCCCTTCCTTAAAGACCGCCCCGGTGGACCACGAACCATGCCGCTTAGAAGCGGTCCTCCTCCTGTCCCCTTACAGGGAGCTGGCATCATGGCTGTTCTAGTCACCTGGCACGTCTCCAGTCATAGACCGCATGCCTGAGATGTTGGGCAGAGTACTAAGTGTTTTCCTATCACCCACCCTCTTTCTTTGCTCTGATCCAGGCCTTTGTCTTTCTCCCTCCTTTCCCCTTTCCTTTCCGGGTTCCCAGTCCTGTTTCTGACTGTCCCCTAGTCCCTACCCACTCATCTGGTGGACTATCAGCCCCTTGTTTGAACAACTGCTCTATGGTTTTCACTCGACCCTTCCCAAATAAAACGTCCGCTCACGCACGTTTAAGAGCTGGTGTGGTTCTATTAAGCTCAAAAGTAGCCACTAGTGGAGAAACTACTCTGTCCAGACCTGGAAAGTGTAGGGTTTGGGGAGAAAAGCCCAGAGTTCAGGCGCTGGGCTATTGCTTTGCTTTCCTGGTGATGTTCTTTGGGTTCTGCACTTTGCATAATATTTTGTGGCCAATGTGCTGACATTCCAGAGCGAGTGCATAAATTGTCTGGTGGTGTGACCAACACTTGTAAGCAAAGGGGAGGGGTAGTGGAGAGCCCCTGGGTTCCTCCATCCTCACACACCAGTGTCCATGGAGTTAGGGTTTTCAGTGTTTCGGTCAAAAATCCTAGGTTCCATGACATCAGAAAATGCCTCCCAGACAGGTCCCAATCCTCTGAATTTTACTTTCAAGTAGAGGCAGACCCATTCCATGGGGCCCTCACCTTTTACTCCCCTCACTGCCAACAGGAGAGGCCTTTTGTCACTGCCCGGTTCTCAGTGCAGCTAACCAAGAGCCAGCTTCACTCCTACCAGTTCTGAGATCCCGGCGCCATAGCATCATTTCACCTGGCAGCCATCACTAGCCAATTCTTCAGCTTTGAAACTGGAGTTGCAGCAGAGGGGTTTTGGAAACGTTCCTGCTAGGAAAAGGCCTACCCGGAGGCCTCCGAGTCTCGAGTCTCAGAGCTAAATAACATAGGGGTGTCTAGATTAGAGCTGCCGGGGACCTGGGCCTGGGGAGGCCTGGCAGAAGTCAACCAACCTGGGATCGGTCCCAAGGACTCGGAGGAAAGGGGTTGGCGCATCATAGTTCTCTTGTTCGAGGTCCCGGGAAGACAGTGCACCCCGCGTCTATTTAGGGGAGAAGAGGCCCTCGATCCACCGAACCTCCATTGCAAGGGCCACCCCACAGGAAACTCGCTCCGATTTGGGTCCTTTTATATTTTAATATGTTGGGGGGTGTGTGTGTGTGTGTGTGTGTGCAATTTTAACTCTTAACTCCACGCTAATTATGAAGTCCTGTGTCGGCTCATTCTAAGCAGAAAGCTCAAACCCAGCGTGGGTTCCTGCGTTCTTGCCCCAAAGGCCAAGGCCCAAAGAACCCTTTTCATTTGGCTTAGGGCTAGAGGGGAGGGAGGGGCGGGAACGGAAGCGGGCCGGGGTCCGCCAGCCGGCGGCCCTGCGTGGCGGACAGGCCCGGCTTCCCCGCTTGGCCGCCAGGGTCCGTGCGGGCGACGCGGTTGCCCTCTCCGGGCCAGAGAGTTGGGGACGCCCCTTCCCCGCCCCCGGCGCCCCCAGCGCCCCCGGGGTCGGCGCCAGAGACCCGGCGACCCGGAGGCTCTGACTTGAGGCGGCGAGGAGGGCTCTGGGGCCTCCCCGGGCCAGGCCGAGTTTAGTCTGAGGAAGCGACGGCGGGGGACACGGGTCAGAGCCAAGGAATCGGGGACCCCAAACCGGACAGGCGCTTTCTTCCCCTCCCCATCCCTCCGCCCCAGTCCCAGCCCCTGCCCAAGTTGCCTGTCACCGGTAGGACTGACCGTCTGCCCGGCCTTACTCTGCTGCCAACCTTGCCCGAAATCTAGACCCCAGAGCCGGTAAGTCGCGTTCTCCCCTCACCCCGCCCCGCCACCTTTCTAGCGGACTCCGCGGGCGGCGGCGTGTGCGCGCGAGCCGCCGGAGGCGCGCGCCGAGAACTTGGGCCCCTGCGGCTGGTGTATGTGAACACAGAGCGCCCGAAGCAGTCAGAGGTGGCGCGGGGCTCCCCTGTGAGGACGGAGCGGAGGGGGGTGGTCCAGCCTCGCTCCTCTGGATCCTCTTTGTCCCTGTGGACACTCACTAAAGCGATCTGTTAAGAATAAGCTTTCTGCTGGTCTCTAAAGTGTGTGTGTGTGTGTGTGTGTGTGTGTGTTGGGGGAGGGAAGCAGGGGGAGGAGAATTGCCCCTTCCCCTAAGCAGTTTCTAATTCCTGAGGTCCCCAACAAAGTTTACTCATGATTTCCATTCGAATGCTGTGAAGTTATTATCATTACTATTTCAAGTGAAGATTTCTGAGAGTCACAGCTTCTCAGATATACGTGCCTCTGGAGGGCATTTCGACAATTACCTTGTCCACTAACTCCTCTCCCTTCCCACTGGAAAAAAAATAAACTTAATTTTTCAGTAGTTGCCTTAGGACACGTCGTTTACAAGTCCCTAATGTGAGGGAAGAAGGGAAGAAAGAAAAACAACCTTGGCATTTCTCGTTGGGACTCCGCGTGCTTTTTTATTGAAATGTGAAAGATGGATTTTTTGGGGGGAGGGGGAGGCAGGGCTCTGGAAGAGTGCTTTTGAACCGCGCTGCCCTGTTGCACGGGGCTGACCTTTGGCTGACACGGCCACGGAGCCGGCCGTTCGTTAACGAGGATTTGATACATTAGACATTCGAGCTGGGCGTGTAAACCCACACTCTGAATCCAGATTTCGCTCAAATTAGTGTACGAGGAAATGATCTTTTTAAGTCCTGAGGCTTAACCAAGTGTCAGGAGGGCCGACTGCTGCCTGAAAAGGGCAGCGAAAGACACTGGGTAAAAGGCACATTCACTGCTCCTTAAAAAGCAAACAAAATCAACCCCCCAAATCATCTTTGGAAAAATTTCCGAAATCCTCCAAGTCGCTCCTTTTAAGTGTTGCTTATAAATAAGGCTAATCATCTCGTTCTAGTGAATTCTGTTGTATTAATTCCTAACACGAGGCAAAGCTGTGAAGACAGTGTCACAGTTATGGATATATATGTGTGTGCATGGAAATATATACACATATATGATATATATGTAATGCACATTTATATAATTTTTTTCTCATTAATCGCTGGAGATGTTAGCATGTGACAGTTCATTTCTGACAAGCAGTGGGGCACATATGGAGGGGAAAGTCACAGATTTTAAAACCGTTTCAAAGTTGACGCGTCTCGATTTAATTTGGTTCGACTCGTGGCCAGACTTCGGAGCCCATCAAGGGAAGGCAGGCTGGCCACGGGGATTCCGGCCTGGCGCGGCGGCGGAAACTGCAGCTCGCCAGCCTCACGGATGTGACTGAAGTTGGGGAGTTGGCTGTGACAGTGGAATAGGAGGCCAATTGGAGGCTGCAGCGGCTCCCGCGGTATTTACTGACTTTGGAAATGTGTGATTTTATTTAAGTTGACAACAGAGTTCCAACTTAAAAAAAAAAGAAGCACCCCTAGAAAATGTTTTTCTCCTCCTTCTCCCAAAAGCAGAGCCCGCGAAATGCTCTGAATTGGAGAGAGGGGTGAGAAATTCGCTCCGGCGCGAGTTCCCAGCCATTCTTAGGGTGGAAAGGGGAGGAGGAATTTGTGCCCTGCAGCCCTGCAAAGGCCGATTTCCCTCAACTACCATCCTGGGGGAGGGTCGCAGCGGCTGTGGCAGTTTTCTACACCTGAGTGTTGGCTTCTGCCTCAGGGTTTTGCTGGGGCTGCACAGGGGCGATTCCTGGGATCAGAGTTTATTAGGCGAAGCAATTTTGGCCTCAAATCTTTGCTCTGGGAGCCTGCCTCCAATCCCCTCTTGTCCTCTGAATGTGGATGAAAAGATGGAAAATTAAACGACAAAGGCACCTGCTATCATGAAAAGAAAGAGTTTAAAAACAAGGATGCTAGGGGAGAGAAGTGATTCTCCCAGACCTACGATGAAGAAAGTCAGACAGGGCCCAGGAGAGGTACAGGATTCATTCCAGACAGAGCTCTGTAGACCCAGTCCCACGCACAGGCTGACAGGCTCGCGTGTCCCCGACCTTTAGGATCAGGGCAGCTGAGCGGAGGGAACACTTTTCTGGATTCAGGCTCTGACCTCCTTTCGAAAAATCACACCTCTGCACAATCTTGAGAACGCCCAAGGTTTGGGAGGGTTACAAAAGTTGGCCTAACGATGAACAGGACAGTAGGGGAAGAAAGAAAGGTTGGGAGTGGAAAGAGCAGTTTGCTGCCAGTAGTCTTCAAGATCGAGTTCATTTTTCCCTGGTGGAGGGTCCCAGGTTTGGAGCATCAGCAACCGGTGCTTGGGGGAGAAACTCTCCGAATCACCAGCTGCCAAGTTGTGTCAAGTTTGAGGTAGAAAAACGGTGGGTCTGTTTCATTTTAACGTCCACTTCTGGAGTCAGTGGAAACCATCTAACGTTGACTTTTATAAAGAGTGGAAGGAAGGAAACCCCCGCAGCTTGCAGACTTGTCTGGAGTTTCTTTGGCCCTCTTGTCTAAACCGCCCACCCACGTCCAGCGCCGGGAGACTCCACGAGCGTTGGGGCCTCGGCACGCGGTCCCGAGTCTGGGTGCCCGCGTGTGCTCGGAAGCCGCGGACGCTGTGGTTCTGACTGCCACAGGACTTTCTGGAGGGCGCCAGGGCTGCCTCTTTCGCCGCTTGGGGGTTTCCTCCGGCCCTGACCCGGGCTCCCTCCCCGCAGCCCCCCAAGGCCCTAGGCCTGGCCACCCCAGGGGCTGCCCTGGACCTGACGCCGGCAGAGCGGTCGCTGACGTCAAGGGCTCCCAGTGACCCGAACCGCAGCCCCGGCCAGGAGGTGCGCGGCACGGGTATCATTAATTACCAGACACTAAATGTTACAAGGGAAGCTCAAGGTTTTTCAGGAGGCAGCTGATTTTGAGAGTTATATGTGTGTGTGTGTGTGCATGTGTGTGTGTGTGTGTGTGGGGAGCGAGAAAGAAGAGGGTGGGGGAATGAGAAACAGTGATTCGATTTCTCAAAGCATAGTGAGTAACTTCTCACCCTCCAGTGTCCAGGTCCGCCCCCTGTGTGCACCCTTCCGTAGGTGTGGGCTCCTCACTTTGTAGCTGGTTTGGCAAATTTTCGGTGGAAGCGCTAGTATTTGTTCCTACGGGACTCGCATCGACAACTTCCCTGTAGATTCAAGCTTGAGGAGTTTAATTATCTCCAGAACCCAAGGGGGTGAGATAGGGTGGGCATTGCGCCCTAAAGATGGATCTAGGATGTTCCTATCACCCTTTCTATTTGGTTAGATCTTTAGCCAGAGATCTGATATTATTATGGTTCTTGTTGAGTAAAAAGAAGGGGGGAAACCCCATGTACACCGATAGGGTCAAGATAAATGAATAGTGAAATTCGGTATTAGCACCAAAACCTTTCACTGGTAATGTCAAAAGCAGCTTTCTTTTTTTCCTTTGTTTTAAAAGGAATTAGGCATGCAATATCTAGCTCAAAATAGAATTTTAAGCGGTAATAACGTCTTCAAAATCACACCAATTCTTGGTTCTAGCTCTAATACATTTTTAAAAATCCTTTCTCCGAGGATCACTGCCGAGTAAACATAGGCAGGGTCACTGTGAGGCATAGTCTCTCTTGGGCCCTTCTCTGCAAAAGGAACAAAAATCCTGCAATATGATAAATTCCACAGGTGATAGTGAAGTGATTTTCTGAAAAAAAGAACAAAGTGAACTTAGAGTTAAACTAAAACCCCACCTAAATTAAATTTTTAATGTAAATGGAAACAATAATCCACAAATTCAAACATCTTAAATATTATATTATTTGCCATAAATAATTTCCTCGAAACTGGCTAGTTGAATTAGCCATTTGGAAGATCTTGAATATGAAAATAAAACTCACATATATCACTGCATATCATCAGTAAATAGCAACTCTCACAAATATAAAATTATCTTCATACATGTGAATACAGAATGTATCTGATAGTACCCAGAGTCAAAACACAAAGCCTCTCTAGTTATATCTATAGGAGGTAGAAATATCCTGAGAAGTACTTTAAATAGCAGGTAATTTGTTAGAGTTTCACTGACAGAAAAAGAATGAACTGAACTTTAATTTTTCTTTTGAAACTTTTAGAGCCCTGTAGGCAGCTTTTGATTCAGGTCTGTGATGATGACCATTTTATTCTGAAATCAGTAATTTATTTTGAACCAATAATTATATGATAAACATTTAACAAGTATATACTGATTTCTCAGAAGAGACCTAGTTCATAAAATGTGAGGAAAAATGGAGCCCATGCTTAATACCAAGTGTAAATATATTTGTAGTATAGAAATTCTATGGAGAATTTTAAAAAGCTTAAAAGGTCATATTAATACCTGTATTGAATACAAAATTCCAGAAACACACACCAATAAAAATTTCCAGGAATTGTGTTAAAAGTATTTGAAAAGAGATATTTGCATACAAAGAGAAAAATAAAAAATAACCTCAGGGTAAATAAAAACAAAGGTCCAAGTTCCAACCTTTTTTCTTTAATTATTATTATCTGTTTTCATGGCTTGTACCTAGATTTTTATTTAAAATTCCAAAAATGTGTGTTAAGTGTAATAAGAAATATTTGAAGTTGAGGACAACAGTTAGTCAGCATCCAACAACTTCAGTGCTATTTTACTTACTACTACTTTTATATACTATAAATAGTCCCAGAGAGTTCTGCTCTTTTTTGGTGCAACAGGTTGAAATTTATGGGTCTAAGATATTTTCCAGACTATATGTGTTACGCTCTGGCTGAGAAAAACCTTAATATATTCATTAGATTAAAAAACTCAGCTAATATTGCTATAGTTCCTGAATCAATTAATTATTTATAGATTTAAGGCAATAATTGAATTGAAATGCCAAATTTCAAGGTCATTATGTATATATGTGTATCTCCACATAAGTAATCTGTACAATTTGGATAGTATCCTATGGGGCTTATGTGATTTTTGGTGTTGCCTCAGTCATGATTTCACTTGCTGACCCAGTAAAGTCAGTTGATATCCTTGACTCTTAGCTTTTTCACTGTAAAATTAGTGCCCTAGATAAGATGCTCACTGAATTTTTATATAGTTCTTAAAGCAATGATCTTGCTTACTCTTACTTATAGATTGATATTTTAAAAACTTTTAAAGATATTATTTTATTTGTGAAAAAATTAAATCAGGAAAATTTACTTAACTGATTGGATATAAATGTAATCAGCAATTCCTATTGTAAAACTCATGGTTAAGGTTTTTCTTTTGTGTGTGTGTACTTGAGAGAGAGTCCTGTTTTAGAAATATGCATTCTCTTAAACAAGGGGTGGGGGATACAGGAAATCTATCTTTCTCTTTTAGTTTGAAAAGGAAATAACATATATTCCTAATGTTTTGTTTATGTGAATTACAAGGACCTGGGGCAGAGAGTACTTAGGAGATGGAAACATTATTAAATTCAGTTGTTTAAGGGCATGCGTTTGGGAATTGTGAACTTTCAAGTTCTGGCTGTATGCAAATATATGTAAATATGTTTGCTGTACATATTAATTCACTTAATTTATAAATCCCACTATGTAAAATAACAAAAATAAGAAGAAAACACAATTCTGCACACTCTCATTCCTGGATCAGTATGAAGGGCTAAATATATTGAGTATATTATTTAATCTACAGGTTTTGCAGCTGTTGCTTGTTACTTACCTATAAGCTGACTACATTTGACTGGACCAATTAATTAATTGATTGATTAATTAAACCAACAAACATTAAAGTCAAGTATGGTAGTTGTTATTGAGACTGTGGCATTTCAAAAAATATTCCAAATGCTTTCTTCCCTCCAGGAATACAACGGGAGAGACACATAGAATTAAACAGAATTTAAGGTAAAATATGGTATTTGTCAGAAGGGAGGCATGAAGAAAATATGGTTGGGCAATGTTTGACTTTCTGATCACTTGCTGATGTACCAAATCAGAAGAAAATATTGCATCACAAACTTTTCTTTCTCTCTGCTTCATGCTCTCCTTTTCTCCATCCCCTTCCTTGCTCTCCTCCCTTTTCTCTTCCCCTCTCCCTGACTCTGGAACCTAAGGCAATATGACATTTGCAAAAGACCTTTCTCAGGGTGGTGGTAGTGGGTCTGTGAGCTTGCTGCTTGAGTCCTCCCCAGGTCTTTGTCTTTGGGGAGCAGTTTTGTCTGAGTGCCCATCTATAGCCAGCTAGTCTGGGCACCCATGGATGAGCTTAAGCTCTGTGAATGTGGGGCCTTAGAGATGGGTCAGAGGTTTTCAGGTACCAGAGTGTCCATTTTTCTGGTTGAAGTGGGTCAGGCCAAGCAGAGACCAAATTCTGACAACTCCAGGCAGATACTTGAAAAGAGAACACTGATTGCTTGCAAGGACGTTTACACTTTGCAGAACTGTGCAGGATTTCTCTCTCCTCTGTTACTTATTTGATCTAAATGCAGGTTCCTTGTCACTAATAAATAAGTCTTTTCTTGCTTTTATGATGGTTCATTTGTTCATTTCTATTCAATTTTAAATTTATTTGCTATACAATTTTAGCATACTAATTGTTTCATAAATTTTCGTTCTGTTCTGTAATGTTAAGCCATTGAGCTATGTTTTTCCTTACCCCGAGGCTGACTTGATTTTCTGGCAGTATTTTCCTGGGAAATTTTATGTCTTGCTTATAGTATTGGATAGTCATCCCATGAAACCAAGGAATAATTAATTTTCTCCAAAATAGGTTGCATTCAAGTGTTTTAGAAGCTCTAAGGAGGACTAACTTGTAACTAACCAAAGAAGTAGAAGTAACTGGTCAGGTTATATATCATTCAGATTCCTCTTTTCTTCTTCTTTGTTGCTGTTCTTTGGGTTGATTGGAAAGTGGCACAGCCCAGACCAGTCTGATTAGTACTTACTGGCTGTTTGGATGAGTAGATTCAGGCAGGAGGGTTTGCAAAGTGTGTCTGAGGACATTTTTGTGTGATTCCTATCTTCTTTATAAAATAAAGTTTTCATTCTGAACAATTTCTAACATATACAAGTAATAAATCTCCATTACCCTACATCAACATTTATCAACTCATAGCCAATTTAATTTTGTCTATATTTCCATCCACCATTCTCTCCCAGGATTATTTTGAAGCACATTCTAGGCATTATATTATTTAATATGTAAATATTTATTATTTAACTATATATAGTTAATGTTTGCTATAAAGCAGAGTAGCTTTTTCAAAGCAACTAGTGTGTTTTTCTGAAACACTGCCTGGTTTGAGCTTTTAGGTTGCTGTACTTGATCCTTTTAACAGTTTTACTTCTAATAAGAGAGCCTTTATTAGCCACTGGAATCAAGGAGCTCTGTAGTTCTCAAGAGGAAAAGAATAATTCAGTTGATTATCTTCATAATCAATGAAGATGGAAGCTTCAAGTGGAAAATCTCACAATTCCCAGAGTCTAATAGTCACAGTGGAATCAGAATAATTTACTCAGAAGTTTCTGAGTTTGGAAAAATGTGATGACTATAAAGTCCTTTTATAAAAAATAGGATGAACGAATAGTGATATGGAAAAACCATTGTACTTAAAAAGCTATCACCTATATGCCTTGAATTTCAACTTCATACTACCCAAGGCAATCCCCCACCAATTATTCATACAATAGTAAGTATGAATTCATGCACTGTGATTTATGTATAACGTTTTCTTATCTTATTGTATGAACGCATATGTTGTGGTTAATTTTTAAAAAGAGTACTGATCCTTTAGAGTTCTATGCCGAACTATTTATGGATGAGGTAATACAATGTCTAGAATTTGCTTCAATAAACTTGGGTGAGGGGTGGTAAGTGAGTGAAAGAAGAATAAAGATTTTTATTGCTGAGTGAGAGGTACTTGATGATATTCTCACTACTTCTGTAAATAATTTTTTTCTTAATAAAATAGTAAAAAAAAAAAAGCCAGGAGAAAAAAAAATCCCACTAAACCATCTATCACTTTAACAGTGTCAGCAGAGAAGTCAAAAGTTAGAATGAAAATGTTTGGAATTTAAAATTAAAAAGGTGGAGGTTTATTTCCTTCATCTTGGACTATCTGTGTGTATACTTGAAAAAGCCAATGAACCTCTTTTAATTTGCATTTTCACATGTATAAAATACTCCATCTGGTTTAAATAAATGCCAGTATTTTTCCATATACCCCTATATATTAGATATAAATTCCTAACGTGACTGAAAGTAGGATCCAGCTGCTCGCCACTCAAACGTCTATAAAGAGGCCAGGTTAATGGAAAGGAAAGTTTGCTTTATTTTGGAAGTTGGCAACCTTAGACTGGGCATGGAGGGGGTAGGGGGGGATGCCTATATGAAGGCCAAATCTCCCTGGTGACAATCAGGGGACAAGAGCTTTTATAGACAGAGTAAGAGGGCTACATGGCGAAATAGTATAGTCAGCTCTGACAGTCATCTTGAAATTGGTCATGCCGTAGTCTGACCGGCGTCATCTTGATTGTTTTTAGGTACAGAATTGATGCTTTTGAACTGTGGTGCTGGAGAAGACTCTTGAGAGTCCCTTGGACTGCAAGGAGATCCAACCAGTCCATTCTAGAGGAGATCAATCCTGGGTGTTCATTGGAAGGACTGATGCTAAAGCTGAAACTCCAATACTTTGACCACCTCATGCGAAGAGTTGACTCACTGGAAAAGAGTCTGATGCTAGGAAGGACTGGGGGTGGGAGGAGTCGGGGATGACAGAGAATGAGATGGCTGGATGGCATCACCGACTCGATGGACATGAGTTTGAGTGAACTCCGGGAGTTGGTGATGGACAGGGAAGCCTGGCATGCTGTGATTCATGGGGTCGCAAAGAGTTGGACGTGACTGAGCGACTGAACTGAATTGAACTGAACTGAATCTTCAGTTCTAGGGTTGGTTTGTTTCCATTTCTTTGAGGTCAGTTCTCAGAATTGTGGCACTTTATAACACGGCTACAGTCTGGTCATCATGTAGTCAACTTCCCCACCTGGGGTTTTACTATCTATAAGACAGCTTGCAGGATATGAATCAGAATATTATATATGGCCCTTGAGAATGAACTGAAGGTCTTTGACTGTGCTTAATGATTAAAGTATTATTTGTTCTCCTTTGACTGTTTTCCTTTGTTTCTGCATCTTCTCACTTCTCTAATTAAACTTATTCTTTGGCTCAAGTTTTTCCACAGACCAAAGGCAGGCTGAGGACATAGGGGGCAAGACCATAGAGTCCTGCTCTGTTTTGCTAACACCTTGCTAGTGAAAATGTTGCTTAATAATTTAAACTTGCAGTTACCTGAATGTTTGCTGTCTACTTGTTCTGAAATCTCTGGAAAGACTTAGTTGTTACTTTCTGTTTGTACTCGTTTTGTGCATTGATTACAATAGAACCGTTCTCAGTATGTGAGGAAAATGATAGCTGTAGATTTAAAAATGAGATTATTGCTAGAGCATAATGCTGGGCCATCCACTTTCCTGGTGGGGGATGGAGACTCTTGAAGTTCAGGGTTAACCCCTGCCTCATTGTTTCTTCTTTTATAACACATCTGCCCTTCAGACTCTCTGGGCCATTCCTGCTGGAGAGAGAAAATATAGCATCCTCAGCTGTAATTCATTGTGGAACTTGGTGCTGAATCATGAGTTTTAGACTTGGGTTTTCATAACATATTATGTTACCCTTCCCAGTTTTCTAGCCTGGTCTGGAATATTAGGGACGAGGACAAATAAGTCCTTCAAAGTGGCAAGTTTACCTTCCTCCTGACTGATCTTCCCATAGATTGGGATTCTACGTGTGTTGGCTAAGCCAGGTTTTCCTGCCTTGAACTCAGATCTCCCCTAGGGTACAAAACAGCCCTAGACCTGAGATTGAGCACTAGATCAACATTAGGAGCAGCCTAGCCCTTTCCTTTCCGGGGCTAGATCCTGGTCCATTCATCTCCAGTAGCAGTGGTTATTCTGACCGTACTCAAAAATGGTGACTTTTTTTTTTTTATCACTGTGCTGTGCCTACTATGACAGATTTCTGGTACCAAACCATTTTTGAACATGCCAAGCTTTGGATGCCATGCATTGAACTAACTAACCTTCCCTGGTCCAACCTTTATAGTCAAGTTAAACTCTCTCTGGGCCACCATTTCCCAGAGGGTTGGCATCAAAATCATTTGGAGGATGTTTGTAAAAATTCATATTCCTTGCCTTTACTCCAGGTCTAATGAATCAGGATGTCTGGGATAGGATGCTCATCAGGACTGTGAATTTTATTTTATTTTTTATTTCTTTGGTTGTGCCCTGTGGCTTGTGAGATCTTAGTTCCTCCACTAGAGATTGAACCCACCCTTGGCAGTGAAATCATGAAGTCTTAACCACTGGACTGCCAGGGAATTCCCAGGAAAGCGCATTTTAATTAAATGAAGCTTAAAAATCACTAACTAAAGCCATAGACTTTGCCCTTGGATTTGAGTTTTTTTCTGAGCCCAGGTTTTCTTTTCTTTCTCTGATTTCCATTGCTATGATTTTAAATTTGCCTGATTCCTGCACTTGCTAGTATCTTGACTTTAGTAGAAATGTAGAAAAACACAAACAAGACTGGTTCTTGGCATGCAAAAGTGGTTGTCTCAAACACACTACTTGTGTTACCACCAGTCCCCTTACTGCAATTCACTGTCTTCTTCTTGATCTAGTATTAGGGTAAGAATAAGTACACTATGTTAGTAATAATAATGCACATGAAAGTGCCTTTTATGAAGTTTAAAACACTATATAAGTGCAATGTATTATTTAACAAACAGTTAATGAACTCATAGTCATTTGGGGGCACTGTATAACTTGCCCCCTGAACACAGTACAAAGAAAATGAAGGACATATTTTCTGCCCAAGGGAAGTCTATAATGAGGATAACAGGCACACATAATGTTACATGAAAACGATTGGAAAGCAACATAGCTGATTCATACCCCAAATATTCTCTTTAGTGATGCAAATCTGAGTTCCCTGGATGATACTGAGTAACCTTGTGTTTATATACCAACCGTTGTATCTGTTGATGTATCTATGAATTTATGTAGTCATCCTTCTCAAATGCCTGGTATTTATCATATCCGTATTTTTCTGCTTTTAAAGTGGATGTGAGGTAGTTAGAATATAAGCTCCATGGGGGTGAACGTTTTTTTCTGTTTTCTTTACTGATGTGTTCTCACTACACAGATTATGTCAGCTCCATAATGTTTGTTCAATAAATATTTGTTGTCTCACTATCATTGTGGTTGACTAAATGTAGTTAATCAGAAAAGATTTCCAAAAGGTGATGAGTATAAGGGAGATCTCACAGGTGCCCATAGGTTGGTAGGAAATGGTTACAGGTGGAGGCTATGGGATTGTAAGATAAATTGTCTTAGAGGGGTAAATGTCTTCATGATTGACAGCTTTCGTCTGCCTCCTATGGGCTAACCCAGTTACTGATGACTTGAGCTGGTTATAATTGTGATTTTCTGGCTCTGGGGAGGAAACTGCACCCCCCTTTTAAATCTGAGACTGTTATGAAGGGGAACTTAATTCTGTTTGGGGAAGTAAGCACAGGAAGGTGGTTTTTGGAATTAGAAAATTTTCTTTAGGAATTCTGTCTGTTTGCCTATAGAAATATATTGAATGGTAAAATACATGTAGCAAGTCTGATTGGTTGTGGTTTTATTGTAGCAACACCTCCTTTGCAATTTCAGTTTCCAGTCCATATGAGGAAAGAAAGGAAGATTTTCTCTTGGAAACTGTAAGTGCAGCTAGTCAAAGTTGAACCAACAACTGACCATGTACTACTTGTACCCAACCAGGATTTTAAATCTATCTGAAATATAATTTGGCAATCTTTTGATGTATATCATATGTGATATTTTAATTGTTAAAAATTACTTATGCTTATAGCAATTTAGTTTGTTGTTTGAATCCAAGTACTGAAGAACAGCGTAATAGTGTGTGTAGGCATATGTTTTAAAACTGCAGTTTTCAACCTTTCATTCACTCACTTAACAAATATTTATTGATTGCCTCTTAAAAGTCAGGCCCTCTTCTAGTTTCTAGAGACAGGTGATGAACCAGTCAAAGTTCCTTGTGGAAATTACATTTCAGTGAGTAGACAGGTGATGATAATAAACATGGAAAGAACACATATAAATAGGAACTTTGGGTAGACTTAAGGGCTGTGTTAAACCAAAATAAGGTGACAGGTTAGAGAAGACATTGAGGGATGGAGAGTCTAGTGTAATCAGTGGTCTTTCTGAGGAGTCAGTGATTGAGCTGAGACCCAAATGCTGTACAGGAATCAGCCTTGAGAAGAATAAGGGGTGGGAGATTCTGGCTGAGGAAAACAAGTATAAAGGCCCTGGGGCAGGAACATCTTGATGTGTTCATTACACCATCCATTTATCCTCTCCACAAGTATTTGCTCAGTGCCTATTTTGTGCCAGGTACAACATACTCTAAAGTGCTAGGGAAATGGTGAAGAGCAAAACAGACAAGTTGGGTTCCAGTTCTCTCAGAACTATGTTCCAGTGGGAAAGACAAAGCAAAAGCTAACGAGAAAAGTATCAGATGATAGTGAACTAATACTCAGTGAGAAAGAATAACATGATAGAAACTTTTTTGGTGGAGCCAGAGAATGCCTTTCTGAGTAAGTGACCTGTATATTAAAAAGGTGCAATGTGAAGTTCACATTTGTGTCACCTACTCCCTTTGAATATTTCAAACGATGGACTGGGCCCTAGTAATACAGGATGAAGATAATGTGTGACTCCTGTAGATTTACTAGTAAACCCGACACTTTCTCTTCCACTGTTGAATGTATGTGGGAATGCAAGGAACTCCAGCTGTGTGAGTTTATAAAAAAGGGAAATAGTTTGTAAATTTATGTACTTTATTAGTAGTAGCAAATTACATACAACTCTTCTCACCAAGGGCTTGGGATATTTAGGCTCAAAACAGCTGTTTTAATGGATGGGAATGTACGGCAGAATTAAGGAACTTTTGCTGAATAAATGTTAAATAATAGCTTTAATAGTGATCAAACTTAAAATTAAATAATGAGGGCATGCAAATTAATGTGAATATGAGCAATCCTGCAACGGCAAGAATCAGGCTTGGTTTTTGCCTTCTTATACTTTTTAAAATTAAAAGCAGTGGATTCAGCATTGAGGACCTTTTTTTGTATTTTATATATTTTTTTCAAGTGTTGGAATATTGTCTTAGTTTGTACCATGGAAAATATAGTGGATATTTAAGTTAAGAGTCTAGCATTGTAAGGAATCCAATTCTATTTAAAGTAATTCATGTTAAAGGGTGTTTATTGTTAGGAAAGAGCACGAGTAACTAAACAGAGCTTAGATATGTGGCTGGCACTGAAAAGTGGAAGACCAGATGTCTCTCTGTCTCTATATATCTGCACCATCTATTCTGTTCTTCCTTCTCATAAGCTTTCTTTCCTTAATTATGTTTTTTTTTTCTGTCTGAAAATTCACTTTGCATATGGTGTTGGTTGATAATAGTCTCAGACTCTACGTGGTCTATAGTTTCAGTCTTCACAATACTCTGAGTGACTTAATCTCTCCACATCTCTATTCCAAATTCCTGGGAGAGATGATCTGATTTTTTTCCCACCTTGAATTAGATATATACTCTCGCCCAGTTGACTTCCCTAGTGGTTTAGTGGTAAAGAATCTGCCTGCCAACGCAGGAGATGCAGGTTCTATCCTGAAGATCCCTGGGAGGAGGGCATGGCAACCCACTCCAGTGTTCTTGCCTGGAGAACCCCATGGACAGAGGAGCCTGGCAGGCTACAGGACATGGGGTTGTAAAAGAGTCAGATATGACTTATCGACTAAATAATAACAACTGATCCAATCAGATGTAGCTGGAGTATGGGAACAGCAGATAGGGGCTACATAGTAGTACCTGTGATACATTAGGTGATTATTAACAAATAATCGATTCCCCATTACATAAAAATAATTAATGACTATATCACACTTAAAAGCTTAAAACAGTCCTTATCAGAATAAAGTACCATATTTATAGACTTTCTAGCCACACCAATCCTGAGCACACTCACCAACCCTCCCACCCCATTACTGCTCTCCCTAGAGCTAAACTAGGTTTGGAGATACGCACATGTACACATGGGCTTCTTATGGGGTGCAGTGATGAAGAATCCGCCTGCCGATGCAGAAGACTCAAGAGATGCGGATTTGATCCCTGGGTTGGGAAGATCCTAGAGGAGGAAATGGCAACCACTGCATTCACTCCATTATTCCTGCCTGGAAAATTTCATGGACAGAGGAGCCTGGTGGACCACAGCCTGTGGGGTTGCAAAGAGTCAGATGTGACTGAGCACACACATACACACAGTTGTGCACTGGGGATTTAACATTGAATGAAATGGATAAAAAAATAAAATGAATAAAAGAATCCTTGCCTGCATGGAGTTTACCTTCTAGGGTATGCAGAGAAAAAACTAAATAAGTGTTATATGATATTTGATAAAATCATAATTGCTATCCAAAAAAATAAATCCTGAGGATAAATAGGAAACAAATACAGTGGTCAGAGAAGAACTCCAACTGAGGTGAGATTTGAGCCAAGACTAGTAAGAGGTCATCTAGAGAAAGGACATTCTAAGCAGAAGGAACATCAAGTGACATGCATGTTCAAAAAACACGAAGCGGTTCTGTGAGTTTGAAGCAGACTGAATGAGAAGAGAGTAGGAGTGGTCAGGGTGACTGAGAAATACCGGGAGCTGGGGAAGGAGCTGGGGGACTGATCATTCAGGTTCTCACTAACAAGTTAAAGGCCTCTGGCTTTTATTCTCTGATGCTGGGAAAGGTTGGGGGCGGGAGGAGAAGGGGACGACAGAGAATGAGATGGCTGGATGGCATCACTGACTCTATGGACTTAAGTTTGAGTGAACTCCGGGAGTTGGTGATGGACAGGGAGGCCTGGCGTGCTGTGATTCATGGGGTCGCAGAGAGTCGGACACGACTGAGCGACTGAACCGAACCGAACAGAACCTGATCTGACATTTAAAAAAATTATTTGGCTGTGCCAGGTCTTAGTGTGGCATGCTGGGCCTTTTTGCTGCAGCATGAACTCTTAGTTGCAACAGGTGGGATCTAGTTCCCTGGCCAGGTTGGGCACCCTGCATTGGGAGCACAGAGTCTTAGCCACTGGACCACCAGGGAAATCCCTGATCTGACACATTTTATGTGGATCATTATGATTTCTGTGTTGAGACCAGACTGAAGGAGACTGGCAGTGGTTGGATGTTAGGAAGCTGTTGCTATGATCCAGGCAAGAGCTCACAGTGACTTTGACAAAGAAGTATGTAGCAGGTAAGTGGTGAGTAGTCAAGATTGTGGACTGGTTCTGAAGATAGAGCCAACAGAGGTTTCTTACAGATTAGATGTCCGCGCGAGAGAAAGAGAGAAGTCAGGGATGACAACAAATTCTTGAACTTGAATAACAGGAATGGAGTTTTCATTAGCTGAGACACAGAAGACTGTGGAAGGAGAAGGTTTTTAGTATGTGTGTGTGTGTGTGTGTGAAAGTCAGGAATGTGGTTTTGGGAATGTTAAAGATGCCACGGTAAAGAATGTGGGAAATTGGGGTTCAGTCCATGGGTCAGGAAGATCCCCTGGAGAAGGGAATGGCTACCCATGCCAGTATTCTTGCCTTGAAAATTCACAGAGGAGCCTGGCGGGCTGTAGTCCTTGGAGTCGCAAAGAGTCAGACATGACTGAGAACCTAACACTTTCACTTTAGACATTTGGGTGGAGTGGTTGAGCAAGCAGTTGAATTTGAGTGATCAGCATAGTGACAGTATTTAAAGCCTTGAGACTGAGTGAGACCACAGAGAAATGAATTTAAAGGTACAAAAGAAGAGGTTTAAAGCCCATCTTCAGCACCCCAATATTTAGAAGTCTTCCTGTGGGGTTCCCAGGTGGTGCTACTGGTAGAGAACCTGCCTGCCAATGCAGGAGAGAAGAGATGCTGGTTCGATCCCTCAGTTGGGAAGATCCCCTGGAGGAGGGCATGGCAACCCACTCCAGTATTCTTGCCTGGAGAATCTCATGGACAGAGGAGTGTAGCAGGCTACAGTCCATAGTGTTGCATAGTCGGACATGACCGAAGCGATTTAGCACACGTGCAAATCCCATCTTTGACACCCCAATATTTTGGAATCTTAGAGATATGCAAGAATTAGCAAAGGAGGCTAAGAAACAGTGAGAAAGGAGGAAATCCAGGAGAGGGTGGTGTCCAGGAAGCCAGATGAAGGGAAGAAAGTCTTTCAAGAAGGAAGGAATGATGGGCTATGTAAAATATTGATTATAGGCCATCAGATAAATGAAGTGATCATTTGTCTGATTCAGTTAAGTAGAGGCTATTTGGCGTAAACAGTTGTGATTGTGGTGGTAGAGATAAAGATATCTTTGCAGTGGGTTTGAAGGAGACAAAGGAAGAAAAGAACTGGACACAATGAGTATATAAGATGAATAAAATGGTATTGTTTTATGCAGATTTTTCTCAAGCAATATGTGCTAGGGATTCATACTATTCTTTTAAAATATATATTTATTTATGTATTTATTTATTTGGTTGCCTCGGGTCTTAGTTGTAGCACATTGGGTCTTTGCTGCATTGTTGTTTTGGTGAATGGACTCTAGTTGTGGGACTGGGCTTAGTTTCTTCACCGCGTGTGGTCTCTTAGTTCCCCAACCAGAGACTGAACCTGCAGCCCCTGCATTACAAGGCGGATTCTTAATCTCTGGACCATGAGGGAAGTCCCCATACTATTCTTTATAGCTTATCTTAATTCTCTTAATCATTCCATAGTTTTCAGTTAGATAAATGACCACAAAGTGTTTAAGATGGTTCTCTAAACAGATGGTTCTCTGTTTTAGTAGTAAGAATGTCAGTTATCCCTACCCTAAAACACTAATACAAATGAAATGAAATGTTAAGTGGAAATCCAAAAATCATAGGAAAGGCCAAAGCATTTTGAATAGTCTGTATGGAGACAACAGTGGACAGCAGCCTGGCTACAGTGGAAATTTCATAAGGAAACCAGTAGAAAAAAAAGATTCCTAAACTCATCTTTGACAACTCTCCTTGGATTAGGACCAGCACTACACAGGCAAACACAATTCTCTGAATCCTAAGAGACCCCTTTCAGGCCACAGATTCTTCTGCCATAATATAATTTTTTCAAAACATGTAAGTTCTCATAATTTGGTTATGAAACCAACTATATAGTTCTCCATTTCCTTTCTTCTAAGTACCAATGTTGTTTGGCTACCAGTCTCCAGGATGAGCATCCTTGCTTTCTGATGCTATTCTCTCTACTCTCAAAATAATTCATCCTATTTTGGAATGCGCTCTAGCTAGAAACCTCTTTTAGTTCCAAACTCTTATGAAGACAGGAGCTGTCTCTCCCCAACCTCCCACATTACACAGCTGTTAATGAAACTTGTAATTAATGAAGATCTGCTAACAATCACACACTCAATGATGTTTCAGGCTTGTGGAAAGAAGCAGGGTGGATAGCAGTCATTGGGATGGACCTTCAGTTATTCATTTTGCCAACGGGCTGTAGATTGGCTATTGTATTTTTTAGTAAGAGAATTTCTGGAAACTTTACTTACACCATTCAGGCTATGTGATGGGAGATATGAAATGGTCTGAGCCATAGAAAAATTAAAGAGGAATTTTCTGAATAGAATTAGTTGGTTGTTGTTATTGTTAGGTCTATCTAAAGAGTAGTAATAGTACATCCCCTACAAATCTTCAGAAAATTTCCCATTTAGTATCTGGGTTGGTTGATTTCTATTTTTGATGGTTTATAAAATGACAGCATCTGCAGCCAACCTCACTTTCATTGTTCTGAGGATGAGAGCTTGGTCTAGTATGAAGGTTGAAAAGTCAGGTATCTGTAGGAGTCTAAGAAGAAACCAAGCAAAGCAGCCTGGTATCAGAAATCAGTGGAGGGAGATGAGGACTGGGGTGGATCAGGGAGAGAAAGCTCTGCTCCAGTCAGTTGCCACGTGAGAATGTCTGCCTGCTCTCAATACTCAAGTGTTTCAAGAGAAGCTAGGAATCTGGATTTTAACATGACATCGTTCAGCTTGGAAATGTTGGCAGCAAACTCAATACTTTTAAAAGTACTCTGTAACCCAATACATTGCAGGCCAACGCAAACACATCTGCAAGCTGGATCAGACGCCAGGCCATCAGTTTGTGACTTCTGGTCCAGATGGATCAGTGGTGATGGCGATGATTTGAGACTGGTTCTTTTCAGACTTAAAAACAACTGGTTGCTAATGATCTAAATGTTCTCAATTACAGGTTGTTCTCTATATTTCCTGTTTTTGCAACAAACCTTAAATCACAGTAGCCTGATGTTTGAAACCTGCTGGTTAAAAGCAGAGTGACCATACATCCAGGATTTCCCAGCTTTGCACTGGTTTAGGCATGTACCAGTTATTATGTATTAATATTGTCTCCTTTTGTTCCTGACATGTTCCAGTTTGGACAGTAAAAACTTTAATTAAGAGTCTCTTTTATGCCTACTCTCCACCCCTTTTAAACTTACTTTTATTATTTATTTATTTATAATAGTAAAGACTTATGTTTAGAATTAGCCAGCTAGACTCAGTTTTAATGATCCCAATTTTGCTGACAACATCTAAAGCATCATAGTCAGGAGCCAGTTGAACATATGCCTTCTTCTCTCCATCAGGCCTGAGCAGAGTGTTGACTTTAGCCTGTCCATGTCAGAGAACTTCCTCAAAGCCTATTTAATTTGGTGCTTGTTGGCCTTGACAATGAACACCAGTGTGCTGCTGTCTTCAATTTTCTTCCTGGCTGACTCCATGGTGAGGGGGAGCTTTATGAAGGCATAGTGGTCAAGCTTGCTTCTCCCAGGGGGCACTCTTCCGAGGATATTTGGGCTACCTCCTAAGCTGCAGTGTTTTGGACCTTCAGAAAGTGGGTGACCTTTGGATCTTTTTCCTTTCCTTTTTCCTTTCTTTCTTTTTTTTTTTTGGTGGCTGTGAATGCCTTTCAACACTTGCTTTCTTGGCCATCAAAGTCTTTGCTTTGGCTTTGACATTGGGAGGGCCTGGGGCTTACTTCTTTGCATTTGGTACCATCTTCATGAAAACAGGTCACTTATTTTTAAATTTTTAAAGAGTTATCAAGGGTCATTTGAAATAGTTGAGAAACTGATAAACATCTTAAACCTCTATGTAGCCATCATCCAGTTTCAGCAATTATCAGCTAACATCCATACATGTTTCTTCTATATCCTTAGCCACTCCCTACCCCGTGTAGTCTTTTGAAGGAAATCTCAGATTCTGTATTTTATCGACAATTTTATGTCTTTTGAGTCAATGTACCAAATCACCACTAAACACTTACATTTTAACCCATTATGTTTCAAATTGTTATTTTCCCTAGTACCTTGACTTCTTTGTAGCCTCTTTCTTTCCCCTCTGTCTGCCAAAGTCTGTCATTCTGTTCCTGAATCCTAGTGTTGAGAGTCGAATACTTCTTACTGCTGAGGGAGATATCCATTCAGTTCAGTTCAGTTCATTCGCTCAGTCGTGTCCGACTCTCTGAGACCCCGTGAATCACAGCACGCCAGGCCTCCCTGTCCATCACCAACTCCCGGAGTTCACTCAAACTCTTGTCCATCGAGTCGGTGATGCCATCCAGCCATCTCCTTCTCGGTTGTCCCCCTTCTCCTCCCACCCCCAACCTTTCCCAGCATCAGAGTCTTTTCCAGTGAGTCAACTCGTCACATAAGGTGGCCAAAGTATTGTAGTTTCAGCTTTAACATCAGTGAACACCCAGGATTGATCTCCTTTAGAATGGACTGGTTGGATCTCCTTGCGGTACAAGGGACTCTAAGAGTCTTCTCCAGCATCACAGTTCAAAAGCATCAATTCTTCGGCGATCAGCTTTCTTCACAGTCCAACTCTCACATCCATACATGACCACTGGAAAAACCATAGCCTTGACTAGAAGGACCTTGGTTGGCAAAGTAATGTCTCTGCTTTTTAATATATTATCTAGGTTGGTCATAACTTTCCTTCCAAGGAGTAAGCGTCTTTTAATTTCCTGGCTGCAGTCAGCATCTGCAGTGATTTTCGAGCCCCCAAAAATAAAGTCTGACACTGTTTCCACTGTTTTTCCATCTATTTCCCATGAAGTGATGGGACCAGATGCCATGATCTTTGTTTTCTGAATGGTGAGCTTCAAGCCAACCTTTTCACTCTCCTCTTTCACTTTCATCAAGAGGCTTTTGAGTTCCTCTTCACTTTCTGCCATAAGGGTGGTGTCATCTGCATATCTGAGGTTATTGGTATTTCTCCCAGCAATCCTGATTCCAGCTTGTGCTTCTTCCAGCCCAGCGTTCCTCATGATGTACTCTGCATATAAGTTAAATAAGCAAGGGGACAATATACAGCCTTGACGTACTCCTTTTTCTATCTGGAACCAGTCTGTTGTTCTATGTACAGTTCTGACTGTTGCTTCCTGACCTGCATACAGGTTTCTCAAGAGGCAGGTCAGGTGGTCTGGTATTCCCATCTCTTTCAGAATTTTCCACAGTTTATTGTGATCCACACAGTCAAAGGCTTTGGCATAGTCAATGAAGCAGAAATATATGTTTTTCTGGAACTCTCTTGCTTTCTCCATGATCCAGCAGATGTTGGCAATTTGATCTCTGGCGCCTCTGCCTTTTCTAAAACCCGCTTGAACATCTGGGAGTTCACGGTTCACATATTGCTGAAGCCTGGCTTGGAGAATTTTGAGCATGACTTTACTAGCGTGTGAGATGAGTACAGTTGTGTGGTAGTTTGAGCATTCTTTGGCATTGCCTTTCTTTGGGATTGGAATGAGGACTGACCTTTTCCAGTCCTGTGGCCACTGCTGAGTTTTCGAAATTTGCTGGCATATTGAGTGCAGCACTTTCACAGCATCATCTTTCAAGATTTGAAATAGCTCAACTGGAATTCCATCACCTCCAGTAGCTTTGTTCGTAGTGATGCTTTATTTGTGTCTAAAAACAAAGTATCATTAAATTTATTATTAAATATAAAAGATTGTATTTTAAATTTTGTTTTTTTCTAGTCCATTAACTGCATCCATCTTTTCAAATGTTGATTTGCCCATTAGTTTGCCCCTTGAATAATTTTTGGTGGTTTTATGTCATTGCCTTGCTCTGCCAGATTGCAGTTCTCCGAAGACCTCTGTTGTCTATTGTGGACTAATTTCAAGATTCATTTGATGTTTTGGTGGGAAATGTGTGACTATGTCCTCTGAAAAACTTTGTGAATTGCTAATGATCAGAGAGAAGAGGCATGACTGTTAAACTTTGATAAATTTGTTAAGGACTCAAGATACTTTATATGTTAGAATTTTATTCATAGTTTAAATTTTTTAGATTAATACATATGAATGCACAGCATATAATATATATATGTGTGTATATATATATATATATATACACACACACAATTTGGGGGCTTCCCAGGTGGCACTAGTGGTAAAAAAGCCACTTGCCCACACAGGAGATGTAAGAGATATGGGTTCTATCCCTGGGTCAGGAGGATCCCCTGGAGGAGGGCATGGCAACCCACTCCAGTATTCTTGCCTGGAGAATCCCATGGACAGAGGAGCCAGGTGGGCTACAGTCCGTAGGGTCACGAAGAGTTGGGAATGACTGAAGCAACTTAGCAGGCAGTCATATACAATTTGATTATAGAAATAATTGATTCCTCAAATAAGTTTTATTAGTTTGCATTCTATCTGGGAAACTTGAATAGAATAAAAAGTATTAATTTTTATGCTTTTCTGTATTGTGTTTTTATTTTTTTCATTTCTATGATTTTTTTTTCAATAACTTACATTCAGATTTTTTCTTGGAGTGTTACATTGTTTTATTCTTTTCTTCATATGTTGGTAATCCCTGTCTGCATTCTTTCCCATTATTTAATCTTCACATAGATCCAACTTCAACATTTTCAAAATGCGTATATTATGCATGGCTTAAAAATGAGAGCTGTGCTGTGCTTAGTTGCTCAGTTGTGTCTGACTCTTTGTGCTCGTGGACTGTAACCCGCTAGGCTCCTCTGTCCATGGAATTCTCCAGGGAAGTATACTGGAGTGGGTTGCCATGCCCTCTTCCAGGGTGTCTTCCTGACCCAGGGATTGAACCCAGGTCTTCCACATTACAGGTGGTTCTTTACTGTCTGAGTCCCCAGACTTTATTTATTTCAAACTCAACCAAATGATTAAATGTATTTTTATTAATTTTTTCGCTGCACCATGCAGCATGGGGGATCTTAGTTTCTAACCAGGGATCAAACCTGCGCCCCTACAGTGGATGCATGGCATCCTAACCACTGGACCATCAGAAAATTCCATAAATGTATTTTTAATGAGCATATACCTTTCATGTGTGTGCTCAGCTGCTCAGTCATGTCCGACTCTTTGTTATCCCATGGACTATAGCCCACCAGTTTCCTCTGTCCCTGGAGTTTTCTAGGCAAGAATACTGGAGTGGGTAGCCATTCCCTTCTGCAGGAAGCTGACCCAGGATCAAACTCATGTCTCTTGTGTCTCCTGCATTGGCAGGTGGATTCTTTACTATTGAACCACATGGGAAGCCCATATACCTTTCATACTACATTGAAAGTGCCTGAAGACCAGACTCAATCTTTTATATGTGTATCAGTAAATCAACATAGAGTTTGAATATGGTAGACTCTCCAAATATCTGTTGACTTAAAATCTAGATAGGAAAAATCATGTTTTATTTTGTTTCATATACTAGCTGATCATAATATAAATAAAGACATATGTAAGTATTATGGTTTTATGCACTATAAATATTTAGAACATTAGCAAAATTAATGGAATTTTAATAAAGCACAAAAAAGGTTTAGCCAGAACTCCACTATTCAATAAATCAAACTTCTTTCATTAATCTATTTTCCTTCCAAATTGCTACTTATTTATAAGGGCAAATAGCTTTTTTAAAAAGAAATATTTTTTAAAGTTGAAGATAATTGATTTACAATGTTGCATTAGTATATAGCAAAGTGAGATATATATATATATATATATATTTCAGATTCTTTTCCATTAAAGTTTATTACAAGATATTGAATATAGTTCCTGCACTATACAGTAGGACCTTGTTGTTTGTCTTTTTTTATACAAAGTAGTTTGTATCTGCTAATCTCAAACTCTTAATTTATTCTTCTCCCCCCTTTCCCTTTTGATAACTGCAAGTTTATCTTCTATGTAGGTGAGTCTGTTTCTGTTTTGTAAATAAGTTCATTTGTATCACTTTTTAGATTCCACATATAAGTGATGTCATATGATATTTCTCTTTCTCTGTCTGACTTAATTTCACTCAGTATGATAATCTCTAGGTCCATCCATGTTGTTGCAAATGGCTCATTTCATTCTTTTTGATAACTGAGTATCTGTCCATTGTATATATATATATATATATATATATATATGCCACAATTTTATTCCCTCATCTATAGATGAATACTTAAGTTGCTTCCATGTCTTGGCTGTTGTAAATAGTGCTGCTGTGAACATTGGAGTGCACTTGTCTTTTTGAATTTGAATTTTCTCCAGATATATGTGAGGGCAAATTATTTTTACACAGCTATATTTATTGGCATGGATGCTGCTGCTAAGTCACTTCAGTCGTGTCCGATTCTGTGCAACCCCATAGACGGCAGCCCACCAGGCTCCTCCGTCCCTGGGATTCTCCAGGCAAGAACACTGGAGTGGGTTGCCATTTCCTTCTCCAATGCATGCATGCATGCTAAGTTGCTTCAGTTGTATCTGACTCTGTGTGACCCAATGGACAGCAGCCCTCTAGGCTCCTCTGTCCACAGGATTCTCCAGGCAAGAATACTGAAGTGGGTTGCCATATACTTTGTTTTAAAAATCAACTTTATTAAGGTATAAGTCACATATAATAAAATGTACCTATTTTGGGTGTACATTTTGGAAAAGTTACAAAATTGCAAAATTACATTAAATGAGAAAATAAAAATAACTGCGTGTCACATTGGGACTTCCCTGGTGGCACTAGTGGTAAAGAACCCACTCGCCAATAGAAGTAGAGGTAAGAGAGGAGGTTTCAATCTCTGAGTTTTGGCAAATTTATATACCTATGTAGCCATGTCTACAATCAGGATATAAAAAACATTTCATCACTCCATCCCAATCAATCTCCTTATCGTCCTGGATCCAGGCAAACCCTGACATACTTTGTGTCACTGGAGATTAGCTTTGCTTTTTCTAGAGTTTCATACTATTGCAAACATATGATATATATTCTTTTATATATGGCTTCATTTACTCAGCATAATATTGCTTATATCAGTTATTCCTTTTTAGTGCTGTTCAGTATTCAATTGCATGAATATTCAACAACTTATTTCTACATATACTTGTTGATGGAGATTTGGGTTGTTTCCAGTTTGGGAATATGAATAAAGCTGCTATGAACATTAAGGTACACATCTTTGTCAGATATATGATTTTATTTTCTTTAAATAAATAATTAAAGAGTGGAATTGCTGGTTGGTACGGTAAATACAGGTTTTATTTTGTATAACTTAAAAACTATGCCATTTTAGTTTCGCAGCAGAAATAGAATACCATTCCTGGTGAGAAACAGAGATGCTCTACATCCTCGTGTGGCACATGCACGCATGATAAGTTGCTTCAGTCGTGTCTGACTCTTTGTGACACCATGTACTATAGCTCCCCAGGCTCCTCTGTTCACGGATTCTCTGGACAAGAATGTTGCCGTGCCGACCCAGAGATTGAAACCTCCTCTCTTACCTCTACCTCTGTTGGCGAGTGGGTTCTTTACCACTAGTGCCACCGGGGAAGTCCCAATGTGACACGCAGTTATTTTTATTTTTCTCATTTAATGTAATTTTGCAATGCTTTCTGGTCTTCATAGTTAATCTTTATATTTTGATTATATATACATATATTTAATTGAAAAAAGTTGTTCAAAAGTAAAAATGCTATTCATTTTCTACTTACTGATACAAGTATTCACTGTCTTACTGTACCTACAAATTTTCTGGCCAAGACTGGCCCTGGGTAAGATTTGGAAACAAGCAAAGGTTTTGCTTTTTCTTCTCTTGGAGTCCATCTCTGCTTCCTGCACCTCTTCATTCCAAGGTGAGTTTTCACTACAAGTCACACCTCTCCCTCTGGTTTTCATCACATTGGGACAAAAGCTTTTATACTTTAGTCTCCTGAGTTTGTATTTAATGTGCTAATACCTTTAGAGGTAGAGATTTTCAGTCAAATATGTGGTGGTTTAGTCGCTAAGTCATGTCCGATACTTGGGACCCAGTTGTCTGTAGCCCATCAGGCTCCTCCGTCCATAGGATTTTTCAGGCAAGAATACTGGAGTGGGCTGCCATTTACTTCTCCAGGGGATCTTCCAGACCCAGGAATTGAACCTGGGTCTCCTGCATTGCAGGAGGTTTCTTTACTGGCATAGTTATGAGAGAAGCCTAGTCAAATAGTTCAGTTCAGTTCAGTAGCTCAGTCGTGTCCGACTCTCTGCGACCCCATGAATCACAGCACGCCAGGCCTCCCTGTCCATCACCAACTCCCGGAATTCACTCAAACTCATGTCCATAGAGTCGGTGATGCCATCCAACCATCTCATTCTCTGTCGTCCCCTTCTCCTCCCGCCCCCAACCTTTCCCAGCATCAGAGTCTTTTCCAGTGAGTCAGCTCGAAAATGCTCCTTAATCATGTATTGTTTGAAGACTTACCTCTTCTTCTATAAAGTTAGTTATGACAGTACATCTAGTCATTTCCAGATTTCTTTCTTTTGCAGGTATCTAAGTCTTATCCTGCAAAGAGTGCATGAGGCATCATGAGTGTGTGCATGTGTATAAACCAACTTGTGTTTTATTGCCCTGGAAAAATGTATCCTTCTTCAATATCTTCATAATATTCTTGTGTAGGATGAGTTGGGGAGGAGTTTTACACTTTTCAAACTTTTATCAATTCTCTAGTCCTTACATAGGAGAAGGCAATGGCAGCCCACTCTAGTTCTCTTACCTGGAAAATCCCATGGACGGAGGAGCCTGGTAGGCTGCAGTCCATGGGGTCACGAAGAGTTGGACACGACTGAGCGACTTCACTTTCACTTTTCACTTTCATGCATTGGAGAAGGTAATGGCAACCCACTTGTTCTTGCCTGGAGAATCCCAGGGACGGAGGAGCCTGGTGGGCTGCCATCTGTGGGGTCGCACAGAGTTGGACATGACTGAAGTGACTTAGCAGCAGCAGCAGCAGTCCTTACATATCCTGTTCTTTGCCTAGCTGGGTGGATAAAGTGTAAGCCTGAAGAGCTATGCTGCCAGAATGACCTTTCATTCTCCCAGGTGGCTTGAATCAGATACTGCAGTCCTCAAATACTCAATCACAATTCTTAGTCACAGACTAGGTCACAGCCAAGCAATCAGCCTCAGGGGATGGTCATGTTCAAGGTCAGCTCATTAGTACCAACCCGGGCTAATGTCTTGTTTTTGTTCTCATAATTCTGTTAGGAAAGTGCAGGATTTAGACTGCTTTGAAAAATTTAATCCTGTTTCTCCAAGTTTTTGACTGTGGAACAATAGCTAGAGAGGGATGGGCTTTGGAGTCAAAATGACCCATGTGTATATACTCCTTCTCTCCTTTCTTTTCTTCCTTTCTTGTTTATTTTCTCATTTGTATATTTATTTTTGAAAAAGAAGATAAAAGAGCATGATATAATTTCAAGCAAATTTAAGAGTATGTGATGGAAAGTAAGCAGTCTCTCTGTCTCAAAGTCTCTAAACTCCTTTCCTGAAGGCAGTCACACTTGGCATTTTCTAATGTGTCCCTCCATAAAATTTCTGTTTATAATCAAGCACATATTTGTATTTAGCCCTTTAATTTAGATTCTGTTAGAAAGCTCAGATGTATCTGGCTTATTTTCACTTGAAATGTGTCTTGAATATTGTATGAAAACAGCACCTATAGATCAGCCACATCTTTCTAGAGACCATGTTTAGCTGTCTAGTGTTCTATTGTTTTGTACATACATTGATTATTGGTTCAATGACCTATCCCCTATGGAGAGAACTTATTTCCAATTAAAAAATTATTTTTGGTTATTAAGGATAATAGCCAAATACTGCAGTGAGTATTCATAGAGATTTATGGGGATAATTATTGGAGACATCCCTGAAGTAGATAGCTATGTCTAACATTTAAGTTTTAGTAGTAATTGCCAAATTGTCCTTCAATGAAGTTGCGTCAACATATCTTCCCACTAACAACCTTTGAAAATGCTTGATTTCAGACTGTTCACTATCAAACTTTTCCAACTTTCCCTACAAGTTCATTTTTCTTCAATAAATCAGGAGCATGCTCTCTTTTCTCCATTCTCCTGCCACCTTTAATTTTCTTATTTTTAATCATGGAATAAGATGTTGACAGTTATAACTTATTAGAATTAAGCATCAATTCCAAATGTTGACTATGCAGTCACTCCTTATAAGGAGGAAAGGGGTGTTTCTCTGGGCCTACATTCAATTTCCATGCTTCAGTCCCTCTTTGCTTTAACTCTGCCCACATGCTGGTATGTGGCAGTGTTAATTGGGACATTCTGCTTTTTGAATCTCAGGTAGAATGTACATCCAACTAATTTACCACAGAATTAAAAAAAAGATGAAGGTAGTGAACGCAGTCATTGGAGTTGTTGTGAATAATTTGAGTTAAATGTAAATGCAGAAAGAAAATAAGAAAACTACTATTAAGTACATTTTGCCCTTCTCAATGGAATATAATACAGATTTACAATGTTAATTATTTCCACCATCTATCTATTTAAAAGCTGTGAGATTGGAATATGAATATGTCAGGTAAATAAATATTAATTCACTTTTAAAAAATCTATACTTTATTAAAATATCTTTCTGCATATTTTAAAGTTAAGACTTTGCTATGTAGATGTAGAGGTAAAATTCCCATTTGTTGTCCACTGAATGTGAAGGAAATTGGATTTGTCAGGAAGCTGATTGATATCTTGAAGTGTTTTGTTTTCAGTGACTGGCACTGCCGAGTTACAACCATCTATCATCTAACAGGTAATTAGTCAGATTTCTCATCATGAGCCTTCAATCCTGCTGTTTTATTATTGAAATACCACAAACCAGTAGGCAATCTGAATGCAGATAAAGTTCTCTGCCATGGTCTTAAGGACAAAGATAACATTTTGTGATTCAGCAGTGGTGAGTTTGAATAAAAGTCACCGAAATGTAAGTTTGGGTCTTATAAGAAAATAAGCATAATAAAAAATTTAATTTGGTTCCTGGCTTGTTCTCCAAAGTGACAACTCACAAATTAGCTATTTATAAAGCCACCTAATGTTCTAATATGAACATTTCATTATAACCTTTTTAAGGAGAACATTGATAGCATGAAAATTGGAATTAGATAAAATAAAGGAGGTACCGAATAGCTTTCATCCATTTTCTAAAATATTTTGAGATGGTAAATAAAAATAATCTGTAATTAATAGTAGCTAATCATATGAATGAATGATCACGATAATGTGATCACTGACCTAGAGCCAGACATCTTGGAATGTGAAGTCAAGTGGGCCTTAGAAAGCATCACTATGAACAAAGCTAGTGGAGGTGATGGAATTCCAGTTGAGCTATTTCAAATCCTGAAAGATGATGCTGTGAAAGTGCTGCACTCAATATGCCAGCAAATTTGGAAAACTCGGCAGTGGCCACAGGATTGGAAAAGGTCAGTCTTCATTCCAATCCCAAAGAAAGGCAATGCCAAAGAATGCTCAAACTACTGCACAATTGCACTCATCTCACAGGCTAGTAAAGTCATGCTCAAAATTCTCCAAGCCAGGCTTCAGCAATATGTGAACCGTGAACTCCCAGATGTTCAAGCAGGTTTTAGAAAAGGCAGAGGCACCAGAGATCAAATTGCCAACATCTGCTGGATCATGGAGAAAGCAAGAGAGTTCCAGAAAAACATCTATTTCTGCTCTATTGACTATGCCAAAGCCTTTGACTGTGTGGATCACAATAAACTGTGGAAAATTCTGAAAGAGATGGAAATACCAGACCACCTGACCTGCCTCTTGAGAAACCTGTATGCAGGTCAGGAAGCAACAGTCAGAATTGTACATGGAACAACAGACTGGTTCCAAATAGGAAAAGGAGTATGTCAAGGCTGTATATTGTCACCTTGCTTATTTAACTTATATGCAGAGTACATCATGAGGAATGCTGGGCTGGAATAAGCACAAGCTGGAATCAGGATTGCCAGGAGAAATACCAATAACCTCAGATATGCAGATGACACCACCCTTATGGCAGAAAGTGAAGAGGAACTCAAAAGCCTCTTGATGAAAGTGAAAGAGGAGAGTGAAAAGGTTGGCTTGAAGCTCAACATTCACAAAACAAAGATCATGGCATCTGGTCTCATCACTTCATGGGAAATAGATGGAAAAACAGTGGAAACAGTGTCAGACTTTATTTTTTGGGGCTCCAAAATCACTGCAGATGCTGATTGCAGCCATGAAATTAAAAGACGCCTACTCCTTGGAAGGAAAGTTATGACCAACCTTGATAATATGTTGAAAAGCAGAGACATTACTTTGCCAACCAAGGTCCCTCTAGTCAAGGCTATGGTTTTTCCCATGGTCATGTATGGATGTGAGAGTTGTACTGTGAAGAAAGCTGATCGCCGCAGAATTGATGCTTTTGAACTGTGGTGTTGGAGAAGACTCTTGAGAGTCCCTTGGACTGCCAGGAGATCCAACCAGTTCATTCTAAGGGAGATCGATCCCGGGTGTTCATTGGAAGGACTGATGCTAAAGCTGAAACTGCAATATTTTGGCCACCTCATGCGACGAGTTGACTCACTGGAAAAGACTCTGATGCTGGGAAAGGTTGGGGGCGGGAGGGGAAGGGGACGACGGAGAATGAGATGGCTGGATGGCATCACCGACTCTGTGGACATGAGTTTGAGTAAACTCCGGGAGTTGGTGATGGATAGGGAGGCCTGGCGTGCTGTGATTCATGGGGTCGCGGAGAGTCGGACACGACTGAGCGAATGAACTGAACTGAACTGAATCATATGAATAGTCAAAGCTGTGGTTTTTCCAGTAGTCATGTATGGATGTAAGAGCTGGACTATAAAGAAAGCTGAGTGCGGAAGAATTGATGCTTTTGAACTGTCGTGTTGGAGAAGACTCTTGAGAGTCCCTTGGACAGCAAGGAGATCCTAAAGGAAGTCAGTTTGGAATGTTCATTGGAAGGACTGATGTTGAAGCTGAAACTCCAATACTTTGGCTACCTGATGTGAAGAACTGACTCATTTGAAAAGACCCTGATGCTGGGAGGGATTTCATTTGGGAGGAGAAGGGAACAACAGAGGGTGAGATGGTTGGATAGTATCACTGACTCAATGGACATGAGTTTGGGTAAGCTCTGGGGGTTGGTGATGGAAAGGGAAGCCTGGCGTTGCTGCAGTCCATGGGGTTGCAAAGAGTCGGACCCACTGAGTGATTGAACTGAACTGAACTGAATCATATGAAAAGTTTACTTCTTTCCAAATATTAAAAAAAAAATAACTGGAAATCCTAAAGATGAATTACTTGATCACATTTACATGCGTTTTGTGCTAAAATGGCTTGCTCCTGAATATTGATACTGATACTTTTGAGGTTTGTAAATTTCAGGTAATTGATTCACATTATTGGTATTCCAACAAGATTGGTAACTTCATAACACTGAATATTATTTTCTTGACTTCATTAAAAATTTTTTATCATTCAGAAAAATGTATCTCAAAATACTTCAACTTTCAAAAAGTCACAGACACTATAGCCATTGAATCTTAATGAGATATACATATGTCTCTTCTTTCAAACATTTTACGTGGGCATGAATATATTTACATGCTTTCTTAAACCCTGGTTAAATGATAACTTCCTTTACTCCACAAAGTAATGTATATGCAGAACATATACATTAAAATTCACTAGATGAGCATTATTTTAATTGAATTACATAGTTATGTTTTCTGATAAATAATAGATTTTACCAGAGAAAATTTTTATATAATTGATTTTGATTTTAAAATATAAATTAAAGTGTAGTTCTGTGTGCAGATTAAACACATACTTTATATAGGATATAATGTGGGCATTAATTCTCATGCAATATGTAGAATATAATAGCACATATTATGAAGATGTTTAGACTTGTTTAAAATATGGCACTATAATTTTTCTTGTATTATCTTTTTAAAAAATTTATTTATTTTAATTGGAGGCTAATTACTTATTAAAATTATTGCAAAGTACACATATCTTTGTATTTCTTTAAATACCTTAAGCTTTGGTTCTACATGAATATTTCATAAAAATCTTTTCATGTGAAAACAAATACCAATTTATCATAAACCATGATTTCTTTTAGTATCTTAATGCAGTGTAAAAAATACTCTTGTAGGTATTTTCACATGAGAATAAAAAGTTAAGAGTAATTATTAGATTAAGCTGTCTTAAATAGATAAATATAATATTACATACACCATTGCTCAGTATAGATCTGTATTATTGTTGCCGGAAGGGGGACCCCTACCAGGGTCTGAAACTGGGCTCTTGTCTAACATTCGGAAATGAATTGTCCGAGGAGACATATGTGCTGACAAAGCAAGAGATTTTATTGGGAAAGGGCTCCTGGAGGTAGAGCAGTAGGGTAGGAAGAACTGCTCTGCCACGTGGTCTGCTGTCTGGGATTTTATGGTGATGGGATTAGTTGTCTTTAGCCAGTCATTCTGGCTCAGAGTCCTTCCTGGTGGTGCATGCCTTGTTCAGCCAAGATGGATGCCAACGAAAAGGATTCAAGGAGGTGGTCAGACATGTGGCGTCTCCTTTTGACCTTTCCTGAACTCTTCTGGTTGGTGGTAGCTTATTAGTTCCCTGTTCCTTATCAGGACCTCCTGTCATAAAATAACTCATGAGAATGGTTACTATGGTGCCTGGCCAGGGTGGGAGGTTTTAGTCAGTGTGCTTCCCCTAATGTTATCACACAAAATTCAAAGTTACTAGTCTGGGGAATTTTATTTAGATAATATTTATGCAACTCCAAATAAACACAAACTGATAGCTCTAGACAAAGCTCTAGACTCCTACAGGTATCAAAATGGAGCATATACACCCTGTTAGGGAAACAGCAACTAATTAGGGTTCTTTTTTTGATGTTTTTAAAATTTTTTATTTATTTATTTATTTTATTGGAGTTTAATATTAGGGTTCTAATAAATGCAAAATCCCTGCAGTAAGAGCATGCCTGATGGTTCCTGGAATAGCAGGAGGAAAGTTAGCCAGGAAAGACTAGTAGGAGATGAGGTCAGAAGTGGGGCGACTTTATAGGCAGGACTTGTAGCTGTCTTGAGATCTTTGGATTTGCTTCTGAGTGAGGGGGGGCTGTTTCAAGGTTTCCAGCAGAAGAGTGATGAAGTCTGCTCTAGGTTTTAACAGGATCTTGCTACTGCTGTGTGGGGAACAGACTGAAAGGGCAAAGCTAGAAGCAGGAAAATTGATTTGGAGGCTATTGTATTAGAATAATCCTGATGAGGGTGACTATAGTGTGACCAGCACTAGGTGGTTGATGTGGTAAGAGTTTGGATGCTGAAAATAAATATTTGGAAGAGGCTTGGGCGTTCTAAGTCACTTCAGTCATGTTCAACTCTTTGCGACCCTGTGGACTGTAGCCTACCAGGCTCCTCTGCTCATGGGGTTCTCCAGGCAAGAATACTAGAGTGGATTGCTATGCCCTCCTCAGGGGTTTTTCCCCCACCCAGGGATCGAACCTTCATCTCTTAGGTCTTCTGCATTGGGAGGGGGCTTCTTTATCACTAGTGCCATTTGGGCAGCCTATTTGGAAGACGGGTCAACCAGAATTTCCTAACAGTGTGGGATGAGAGTGACAGACAGGAGTCCGAGAGATTCTGAGATTGGCAAGGAGAGGAGGAGTGGCTTGGTTGGGGGAGGTTAAGAGTAAGGATTTTTACACAGCAGTTCTGAGTGTCTATTAGTCATCCTGTTAGAGATGCAGAGTAGGAAGTTTTATATTTGTATCTGGATCGTAAGGTTCAACTTGGACAGCTGTTGGTGTGTGAATGATATTTAAAGTCATGAGATGGAAGAGATCCCCAGGAATTCCAGAATTTGGAATAATGTTCAAAAATTAAGACGTATAAGGGAGATATTAGCATCTGATAATACCAATAAGCTAACACATACAGTTTATGCTGTGTATCAAGCATTGCTCTAAAGCATTTGCATTTAAACCTTACAAAATCCTAGGAGGGAGGTAATATTCATTATCCCCACCTTTCAAATAGGAATACTGAAGCAGGAAGGAGATTAAGTAGCTTGTTTGAGGTCCCACAGGTGATAAATTGGCCGAGTTGTGGTTTGACCCTAGGCTGTCTGTTTTTAACCACAGACAGATAAAAATAAGTTGCAGAATGTGATTGGCATGGTATAAAGGCCTCAGACACAGTTATTTGTTTCTTCATATGAAATACATGAAAATAATTGCAAGAAAAGATCTGGATGTATACATGTCACATAGGAATGAAAGGTTAGGGGCAGCTCAAGGAGACTTTAAATTCACTAGTAGTAATGGTTATTTACTTTGGGAAATGTGGAACCACTTGGGTTTATGCCTCTCAGTTTCTTGGTACCAAAATAGTGTTTGTTCCTGCTTCCTTTATCAGTCTTGAACCTAAGTAGGTTCTTACTTGAAAAGGCCTCTTGGACATAGAAAAATAATACTTAAGGATATTGATTTAGATCAGACACTTAGGTCAATATGTCCCACACTTATAATACAATTTTAGTAAAGGAAAATTTCATTAAAACAATTTGTTATGGATGGGATTTATCCCATATAAGGTACCGTGGCATCACTTGCTACCTAATCACAAATTTGGATTCAAAATACCTGCCTAAGATATAAAGAATTTTCACAAATTGAGTTTTGGATTTTATTCCAATATGCTCTATTATGCTTGTATTTTAAGTATCTTGTGGAGGGAAATACTAATTCAATCAAAGGATACTGCTTAAAAAAATTGCCCATGCAAATATCCTTGATTATTAATTCATTGAATCATAAATAAAATATAAGTTAAATTAATTTTGACTTTGTATTCAGTTTCATCTTAAGGCCACATTCTGCCCTTTTGCAAACCAGCTGATGTCCCTGAAAAAGGTTTGCAGCTGTTTCCATAGCCAGTGCTGTAATGACTCACCTGCTAGACCTGCACTGTGCTCCTTGTGAAAAGCTCCATGGCAGGATATTGATTTCTTTAAAGGCTATTAACATCCTCAATGATGGGGGTGTAAAGGATAAAGCAGAGGAAGACGGGAAGAAGAAACCTTAGAAATGTTCAGATAAGTCTTCAAAATGGCAGTGCATCGAGAAGTTAATCTGCTAGTTATCTGACCTCTGCATCTTTACAGACTGCAAACCTGATCTGAAAAATTGTTTTGTGCAAAGTTTCTATGAAATTTTACATCTTTTGCTTCAGGCTAGGACTACTAGACACTGTTTCTCACTACTGTTTTCCTTCTAGTGAGATTTTTGTAGTAAAATGTCTCATTAATGTCCTCATATTGGAAAAGGAGGTGGTTAGAGCTTGTTTAAGCACATGGACATGATACTGTATGGTTATCATCCCTCATTTCTAAACCAATTAATTAGATAAATATTTATTTAACATGGGCATACAGCACTATCTTGATGCTGGGTGTGCAAAGGTGAGTAAGTCCAGATCCTACCACGAAGGCAATCTGGGCTGAGGGGAGAGAAGTATAACACTGTTCTTTGCTTGCTAAGTCGTGTTTGACTCTTTGTGACCCCATGGACTGTAGCCCTCCAGGCTCCTCTGTCCGTGGGATTTCTCAGGCAAGAATACTGGAGTGGATTGCCATTTCCTTCTCCAGGGGATCTTCTTGACACACCCAGGGATTGAACTCATGTATCTTGCATTGAAGGCGGATTCTTCACCACTGAGCCACCTGGGAAGCCTGAGACATAACATATACAACCACATATTAAAATGTGAGAAACATTATCCTAGCATATGAACAAAAAGAAAGAAAATCTCTAAAGGTAGAGATGACAAATTCTCCTTTGAGTGGGGAGCACAGTCAGAAGTTTTCAAAAAGGAAATAACATTTGAGCTAAGCTTTGAGTCCATGAAAGTTTGAAGCATGGGGATGATCAGAGCTGTGTATGGAGTCTACAGACATAGCCATCTGTGTAGGGAAGACAGCTGTGATTGGTGTGTTGAGGAGGGATGAAGTGGTTCAGAATTTGAAGCGTGTAGCAATTGTGATGTTAAGAGGCCACGTAGAGCTGGATTTAGGCAGTGTAGGGGAAGGAAGGCATGAATCGAAGATTTTGGAAGTGCATTCCATGGGATACGGTGAAGAGTTCATGGTGGTGGTTGAAGAATGACAAAAGATGGAGAAGGAAGAATCAAGATTGAGTCTCAAGAACCTAGTATAGATTACCAGCAGATATATTCAAGGGAGAGATTATAGGTTCAGTTTTGTGCATGTAGAGTTTGGGTTTTCAGCAGATTATTCAAATGGAAATGTCATGCATGAGGTTCAGAAGATGGTTCTGGAGCTCAGGAAGGAGCAGCCAGTTCTGGAATTGTTTATATTAGGACTCATCAGTGTACAGGTGATGTTCCCCAGAAAGTAGCTCTTTTTGAGTCCTTCTCTAAGTCTCATTTCCTCAGGCTTCATTCAATAAATATCTTCTCATAAGTAGAAAAGGAGTAATAATAGTACCTGTACTATGAGGTTTTGATGAGAAGAGTGATGACAGAGTGTATAAAGCATCATGCCTGAAACCTAGTAAGTGCTTAATCCATGTTAGTGATTATTGTGGTTGTTAGTTTTATTTTCTAAGTAGCAGGGACAGTAGAAGGCTGGGGGTGGTGAGTATAATGCAGTCCTGCAAGACATGTAGAGAGGACAGGCATGAGAGAAATGGGAAAATCCATAAGGGGGGCAGTTTTCTTTTTGGAGATGGAGAAAATGATATACCCATAAGTTGATGTAGACAAGGGGAGATATTAAACATACAAAAGAGAGATGGAGAAAATTTTGGAGCTAGAATCAGGCAGCTTAGTGGACATGTTCCTAGACACTCACCTGGGGTCTAGTATTTATGGTTGGGGGCTTGAAGGTTTAGAAACAGTTTCAGTGGGAAATGAGTTTCCCAGGTGGTGCTAGTGGTAAAGAACCTGCCTGCGAATGCAGGAGATGTAAGAGACATGGGTTCCACCCCTGTGTTGGGAAGATCCCCTGGAGATGGAAATGGCAACTCACTCCAGTATTCTTGTTTGAAAATCCCATGGACAGAGGAGCATGGCAGGCTACAGTCCATGGGGTCACAAAGAGTTGGGCATGACAACAGCTAAACAAGAACAAAATTCCTAGTTTGAAGGAATACCTCCAACAGCTCAAAAGAAACCTAAGTGGCAAACCTTTGAGGTTTCTCAGGTGGTGCTAGTGGTAAAGGACCTGCCTGCCAATCCTGGGGACCTAAGAGAATTGGGTGTGAATCCTGGGTCAGGAAGATTCCCTGGAGGGGGAAGTGGCAACCCACTCCAGTTATTCTTGCCTGGAGAATCCCATGGGCAGAGGAGCCTGGTGGGCTACAGTCCATAGGATCATAAAGAGTCAGACAAGATTGAAGTCAAATAGCACATCAGTGGGAAATGAAAATAAAGGCTGTCTTCTTTTGTTGATTAGTCTTTAAAGTCTTACTGATTTCACAGAACCTAGGTTTTCTTCTCCATTAATTAATACCTTGGTTCCTCCAAATGCATTGCAGATGGTGACTGCCGCCATGAAATTAAAAGATGCTTGTTCCTTGGAGGGAAAGTTATGACCAACCTAGACAGCATATTAAAAAGCAGAGATGTTACTTTGCCAACAAAGGTCCTTCTAGTCTAGGCTATGGTTTTTCCAGTAGTCATGTATGGATGTGAGAGTTGGACTGTGAAGAAAGCTGAGCACTGAAGAATTGATGTTTTTGAATTGTGGTGTTGGAGAAGACTCTTGAGAGTTCCTTGGACTGCAAGGAGATCCAATCAGTCCATCCTAAAGGAAATCAGTCCTGAGTGTTCATTGGAAGGACTGATGTCGAAGCTGAAACTCCAATACTTTGGCCACCTGATGTGATGAGATGACTCGTTTGAAAAGACCCCGATTCTGGGAAAGATTGAGGGCAGGAGGAGAAGGGGACGACAGAGGATGAGATGGTTGGATGGCATCACCGACTCGATGGACATGGGTTTGGGTAAACTCTGGGAATTAGTGATGGACAGGGACGCCTGGTGTGCTGCAGTCCTTGGGGTCATAAAGAGTCAGGCACAACTGAGCAACTGAACTGAACTAAAAAATTGTGTCAGGACAACAGGCAAAAACTGGATCACAGTCAATAAACCCAGTTTTTCACATTTGTGTCTTATTTGTGTCTACTGTCCATTTTGCTTGGATTACCCCTTCTATCCTGGTGAAGGCAATGGCAAGCCACTCCAGTACTCTTGCCTGGAAAATCCCATGGATGGAGGAGCCTGGTAGGCTGCAGTCCGTGGGGTCGCTAAGGGTCGGACACGACTGAGCGACTTCACTTTCACTTTTCACTTTCACACATTGGAGGAGGAAATGGCAACCCACTCCAGTGTTCTTGCCTGGAGAATCCCAGGGACGGAGGAGCTTGGTGGGCTTCCATCTATGGGGTCACACAGAGTTGGACACGACTGAAGTGACTTAGCAGCAGCAGCAGCAGCAACCCCCTCTATCATTAATCCCATTCTCTTCCTGGTGAAATTCTACCCATCCTTCAAAATCCAATTCAGCTGCCAAGGGCCAGAAGTAATGAATTCTCTTTGATTTCCCCAGCTGGCTCAATTAACCATGTCCTCCTGTATGCTTTTATAGCACAGATTTTATGTACCCCTGCTTTAACCCTTATATCACGTTGTTTTATAACTTGTTTGCTTGTATATCTGCCCTTTTCATTATACTGTGAGCTCCCCAAGTCCAGAGTATTGGTGTGTATACTTGACACCTGCTGCTACAATGCCAGGCCCATAGAAGTCATTCAATCCTAAACTCACATATTCTTTGGAATTATCATGTATGTCAGTTTCCTTATTAGATTATAAATGCATAGAGTCATTGACTGCTTCCAGTTTATCTTTCTATCTGCTTTAATACTAGCACATTTTCTTGTAAGTTGTAGGTCCTGAGCTATATTTGTTGAATGGAAGACTGAAAATTCAGACACTGAAAAATATACTTAAGCTTCAGGTTATTAGTATATAATGCTAAAAACCTGTCCTTGAAAGACTATAGAGAATTCTGTCCTGTTAAATGATTTCCAACCTAAATTTTCAGCCTTGGGTTAATTTTCGAAAGAGATTATTTTGCGAGTAATGGCGATTTAAATCTCATAATATGTTTAATGCTCGGACAAGCAAATCCTTTTAACATCATTTGAATTTAAATATGCAATTTTTTTTCTTATTTCACTCTCTGAATATGAAGTAGGGCAACCTTTATCCTAGGAGAGATCCAGATTTCTGAGCTGGGGTTTATTGGTTGTAGTGAGCGGTCATAGAGAACTTTGTATGAAACCGTTGAGGAATTATGATATTTTACGTGGAACAGATGATGTTTTGTGAACAACAGACATTATTAGTTGCTTTCCACAAACTGTTTTCCAGAGAGAAGCCAGAAAAGCCCTTGCCTTCTGATGGGAGGGACAAAGAGCCTGGGGATGTGCCCGAACATTTGAGAGCTTCCAAATGTTCTCTGATGGTCTTTTCAGGGTTCGCCTTTTAGCTAGTCTGTTCTCTACTAGTTGTATTATTAAGAGAAAATGAAAAAAACCTGAGGCAGGGTTTTTATTTTGAAGTAGTTACTGCCAGAATCTTCAAACTATTTAAACTAGTTGTTAAGTGACACTATTATTTGAAGTAATTGAGGCTGTCAAAGGCTGCAGCTGTCCCTTCCATAAGCAGTTACCACTCTGAGGTGTCAGAGACCAAGGGAATGGAGATTTTTATTATTGGTTTTATTTTTAGCTTGTGTCAGTCAGTCATGCTGACTGAGGGCTGACACTAAAGCCAGCCTCTAATGAGATGTCATGATTTGATACTTTTATGCATTCACCTTGGGGCAGTCATTATACCAAGTGAACAGCTCACAGCATCTCTTCCAGTGGCTCCTACTGCCATCTCTGGCTCCCGCTGACCCTGCAGTCATTTTTCGCCCTCTCCTGCCAGCATCGTCTCTAGCCAGGGTTTCCCTCCCTCACTTTTCCCTGCTATTGCTGATGGCTCCTGGCTCCTGGAGACTCTAATGTCTGAAGCTAAAGGCTGTTCTTTCATTGAAGTGTCGTTTCCCAGAGTGTAGCAGAGAGCTGTGCACAGACTACTGTGAAAAGGCACACCTGCCTTCTGCTCCCGCCTCCACTGGCAGAAAACAGAGCTGCAGCCCACGATAGCTGGTCAGATGGGCACTCAATGAACTGCTGTGTCCAGCTGTATGGCAATCTTTTAAGCATCATGATACTTTTAAGATTTTTTTCAACTGCTATCTATTATTTTTCTGTACGAGTTCTAATCAAAATGATTTCTAGTTTCTTATTTTGTGCTTCGAAGGTTGGCAATAGAATATTTCTTATGAAAATCATTACAGTAAGAAAACAAATGTGATGGTGCCAAAGGATGTTTCTCTGACCATCAGTAGGAGAATGAATAAATAGTTTTTGGTGATTACAAATAAGGTTGCTGTGGAAATTATTACCCCTGTCTTTCAGTGAATACATATGTATACATTTTGTTGGCCCTATACGTTGAAGTAGTATTGTTCAGTCATAGGTTGCTGCTGCTAAGTCACGTCAGTCATGTCCGACTCTGTGTGACTTCATAGACGGCAGCCCAATAGGCTCCTCTGTCCCTGGGATTCTCCAGGCAAGAACACTGGAGTGGGTTGCCATTTCCTGCATATTATTTAAACAGATACTTAATTTTTCATTTAACTTCCTACCAAATGTATTTTATTGATTACTTACTACATGGTCTTTAAAATTTTTAATAGTTACACAGTATTTCAGTAAGTGGTTATGATGATGTTTACTTAATCTTTTTCTTTCTGGTTCAGTAATTTGCTGGCTTATAATTTCAGAACTCCTTAAAAAAGAGTTTATAAAATCTTTGTTAATTTTGGGTATAAATAAATTTACTTGTGGAATGTCTAAATGACATCCTAGAGATGGTAGTCACAGTATACATATGCACTTATTTACCATCTGATTTAAACTAGGTGCTATATTTATGAGGATAAAATAAATGTCTTAAACACTCAGAATCTTATCACCTTGTGGCTGGGTCAGAATCAATTTCTCTTTCCCTCTTACTTTTTCTCTCATCTCCTTTAAAGCACAACTCATAGAATATGTTACACTGAATTGTACCTAGATAGTTTGCACCTAGCAACACATTCGGAGATTTTTTTCCTATCAGTACATGCAGATTTGGCTCTTTTTAAGGGGCTCATGCCATTTTAATTAGTTGACTTATCAATTAGCATATTACTCCATTAAATAAATATGCAACAGCTAAGGTTGAGAAATCAGTAATAAACAACCAAGACATAATCTGTAGATTTTGGTAGACTTTATCACTGTGGAAGAGGTTTTTAGGCTGTAAACCATGACTTAAATATTTAGTTCATCCTCACAAAATGGCAAAAAATAACTCTCTAATTTATTCCATTTTTCAGTGACTGGCACCTTCACTGTTTATTTCTTTCAACAAATAGGGGAACTTAAATTCTGGTGTATTATTCAATTAAACCAAAGAAACACAGCAAGTGGTATCCAAGCTGGGATTACAGTTCAGGGGCTCTCCTGGTTTCATGGACTGCTTATTAAGTCATGTTTCAATTAGTGCGTCATTTCATATTCCCTGGTGTCTCATGCAAATGCAAAATGTTTAAGTTAAGGAGATTATGTTTTTAAGAACTCCAAATTGCATTTGAGCATAAATTCCAGGAAGCAGACTCACCTTCAGAATAAAAAAAGATTTTACAAGAAGAGGATCAGGCAGTTAGGTATCTAAGGTCAGAATGACTACTACTCAGAACGTCCCCTTTTCTGAGAGTATTTGGAAATGGCTCTGAGGCCCAGATGCAGAGCTCATTGTATGAAAAATTCAACCATGGACTTGGAGTATGCTTAGATTTAGAAGCAATACGGTTTTCTCTTCTTCCATCATTCTTTTTGTGCTGGTTAGATGAATCTTTATGCAACCACAGATCTAAGTCAATGCAATGTGCATAGCAGGGACCTCGTAAATACTTTATCAAATTGACTTTTGGTTTGGCTTATTTCTGCTTACAAGTTCATATTTTTAAGGCTTTATCTGCTCAACATCCATTGGTGTATTTGCTGAAAACATTATAAAAAGTATAATATCTCAAGACAAGTAAGGTGCTTAATATTTAAATCAATAGAAATATGTTAAATGCTTCATGACTGACATGACAGTGCATAGAGAAATATTAGTATGACCTTACTAGAATTTTCTGAGCTACTGTTTAAACAAGTGAAAACAGAGACAGGTGGTGGGAAAGATTTTCTACTGCATCTACAAGCAATATATGTACATTGATATAGTTTTGTAAATCTGAAATGTTCACAGTGCACTAATGTTCAATTTTATAATTTCTTTTAAAAATAATTATACTCTGCTGCTAAGGGCAGAAGCATGCTAAAATCAGTTTTCTATGCTTTCCTAGTCACAGGATGCAAACCACCATAGGCACATACCCAGTATTTACCATATATTAGAGAATAAGCCAGTAGCTTTCATATACTGGGTGAAACACATACACACACACTCAGAATATTTTTCCTTTTGAAAACAATGACAACAACCAAGTAGTGTTATTATTTCAACTTGTCAACCACTGGAATGCTTTGTTTATTAAAAACAAATCACTTTTTCATCAAACAAATGATGTATTTTTGCTACTATGAGTAATCTAACAATCTGTTTTACTTTTGCTATAGAAGAAAAAGACTTTATTTAAATTCTTGAGTCAACTCTGCAAATAGGCTACATAACAAAAAAAAAAACCTCATCATGTTAATAACATCATAGAATTTTCTTGGTGAAATTTATGGTTGCAACAGTGAATTTTAACATATATTAAAGAACATCTTGAATAAGACTGAGACTCGCTTCTGCCAAACACATATTTCCTGATCAGAATTAATCACCTTATACTTTTCTAATTAATCAAGAGAAATATTTTAGAAACGCCAAACAAGATCCATACGTCATACTTACTCTTTGAGCTCTGATACTCTGTGCCGAATAAAATTTAGATAAAGAAGATATCACTTTCATTAAGGGCACAGAGAGTCACTGAGTGTGATAATATTGTGAATTTTAATATTTCACAATTTTGAAAGAAAGAGGTAAGTTACTGTTTTTGTACCTAAACATGCTTTTCATTTACAAACTATTTACAACATGATACATCTTTTTCCCACACTGGTGCAGTTACCATAAATATTTGTTTTAGTTACTGAGAATAGAACCCAGTGAGCTAGTTTCAGCAGAACAAGATTTATTACGGGGTGTAAAATGGCTTGCTGAATCTTGGGAAGGACTCAAGAAACAGACTTTAGATTGAGCTTCCAGGAACACCTATAAGAGCCATATTCCTGAACTGGGCTGCCAAGGGAGTTACTGACATTGCCATGACCTTATTTAATTGGGAAGCTGCAATGGAACCACCCAGCTCCATGCTGCCTCTGATCCAATTTCCACTGACCTCCAAAGGAGATTGGAAAAGAGATTCAGCAAAGCAATTTACATGATATGCCATAGAAAAGAACAGTAACATACAGATAACTGTAACACAAAGGAATGTGTAAGTTAAATAACTATTTAAAGCTTAAATAATGGCAGGTGTAGTTCTTTAGTTTTAAATTTTCGTATTTAGGATGTTGATTCCTATTCACAATTTTCTTTGTTCTTGCATAGAAGTTCAAGTCCCCAATCCTCATTTTGTTTTTATTTTATTGGCATATAGTTGCTTTACAATATTGTGTTAGTTTCTTCTATACAGCAAAGTAAATCAGCTATACATATACATATATCCCCTCTTTTTTGTATTTCCTTCCCAATTAGGTCACCACAGAGCACTGATCCAGTCCTCTTTTTGATACTCAAAGTTTCCCAGAGCTGGTTTCCCCATAACCACTCAGCATACTCACCCTCATGACTCATTAACACCAACCTTTCGTTTCATTTCGCAACACCTGCTATGTTCAGCTGTACTTCCACACTCATCTGGTAACATCCGCTTTGGAATGTTCTCTTTCTTTCTGTTTCTGGACACATTTAATTCTTGTCCAGCTCTCAAAGGTCAACACAAATTTTATTTCCTCAGTGCAGACCTTGTCAATATCCATTTCACAACATAGTTGTTGGTTTTCTAAAGCATAAAATGATTAGGAAATGATACATTTTTCGTTTTATAAATGAATTAATCAAAGTATAATTGACTTAAACTGCACATATTTAAATCTACATTTTGATGTTTTGATATATATGGTTATACCTTTGAAACCAAGATTTCCTGCTGCCCCCCTTTTTCCATTATTTTATTTTGGTAAAATGCACATAATGTAAAACTTACTGTCATAACCTTGTGTGTACAATTCAATCTTATTCGATACATTCATATTGTTGAGTAACAGCGATATTTTCTTAACTTTCCTTGTACTAGCAATAGCTCTATGTATGGCACAAGTTATCCTGCTTTCTGTATTGGTATGATAGACTTCTTGGTCATCAGCAATAGAAATTGACTCTGGCTATCTGGATGAAAATCAGGGATTCATAGAATCACAGAAAGGCTGAAGACTAGGCTAGAAAGTGAACAATAACAAGGATTAGTCAACTTGAAATGGAATTCTCTCAGTCGTGTCTGACTCTTTGTGAGCCCAGTTACAGCCTGCCAGTCTCCTCTGTCCATGGAATTCTCCAGGCAAGAATACTGGAGTGGGTAGCCATTCCCTTCTCCAGGGGATCTTCCCAACCCAGGGATCAAACCCAGGTCTTCTACATTGCAGGTAGTTTCTATACCATCTGAGTAAAAGTTATTCTGAGTGAAAGTTGCTTAGCCATGCCTGACTCTTTGTGACCCCATGGACTACACAGTCGTGAATTCTTCTGGTCAGAATACTGGAGTGGGTAGCCTTTCCCTTCTCCAAGTGATCTTCCCAACCCAGGGATTGAACCCAGGTCTCCCTCACTGCAGGCGGATTCTTTACCAGCTGAGCCACAAGCGAAGCCCTCTTTACCATCTGAAGTGAAGTGAAGTGAAGTCGCTCAGTTGCGTCCGACTCTTTGCGACCCCATAGATGGCAGCCTACCAGACCCTTCCGTCCATGGGATTTTCCAAGCAAGAGTACTGGAGTGGGTTGCCATTTCCTTCTCCAATGCATGAAAGTGAAAAGTGAAAGTGAAGTCTCTCAGTCATGTCCGACTCTTAGCAACCCCATGGACTACAGCCTACCAGGCTCCTCCATCCATGTGATTTTCCAGGCAAGAGTACTGGAGTGGGTTTCCATTTCCTTCTCCAGAGGATCTTCCTGACCCAGGGATTGAACCTGGGTCTCCTGCATTGTAGGCAGATGCTTTACCATCTGAGCCACCAGCAAATATTAAAAGAATAGTCCTACCCATGCTCTCCTTATGCTGCAAGGAAATTTGAACTCCAGTAATCTTTTGAGAGCCCCTTGGACTGCAAGGAGATCCAACCAGTCCATTCTAAAGGAGATCAATCCTGGGTGTTCACTGGAAGGACTGATGCTAAAGCTGAAACTCCAATACTTTGGCCACCTCATGTGAAGTGTTGACTCACTGGAAAAGACTCTGGTGCTGGGAGGGATTGGGGGCAGGAGGAGAAGGGGACGACAGAGAATGGGATGGCTGGATGGCATCACCAACTCGATGGACATGAGTTTGTGTGAACTCCGGGAGTTGGTGATAGACAGGGAGGCCTGGCATGCTGTGATTCATGGGGTTGCAAAGAGTCAGACACTACTGAGCGACTGAACTGAACTGAATCTCTATATGGTTAAGTCACTTGTTCAGGACTTGAAGTTCCTTGTGTTAAGCTGTATTTCTGATTGGGGAACCTAAGTCAAGCACAAGATTACTGGCAGGACAGGGGCAGGGAGGGGTCTGTTCTGCTTCTTTGGACTTCCATGGTGGGAGGGGTCACTACCTTAAAGACTACACACAATAGGGGGTACACCAGATGGGGGTTTTATCAACTGTTCATGCATCTCTTAACTCTCTTTGATGATTATAATCAAGACCTTGGGTATCTCTCATTTTCCAATCACTGGAAAATTTCTAAACATATTGTAGTTGTCTGTATACATTTTTTGAATCAATTTAAACAGCAAGACATTGAGTTTAATGTCTTGAGTTTCTTAGAGGTTATGTTCAACTAATGCTCACTAATACATTTAGAATAAATAAATAAATAGAGAGGAGCAGTGAACCTAAGGTTGCTGAATGTCTACTCCTTTGTCCAGTCCTATTTATGAGTATATTTAGTTCATGCTCATGTTTGGTTCATGGTTTGAACAGGACCAACCATCAATGACCTTTTGAATCAAATACATCCATGCATGTTTTGGACAGAAACAAAATATCCTACAAATATAAGGATGTTTCGGCTTAGACCAAAAGTCTTATGGACATTTTGGACAGGATCAAATATCAAGGACCTTTTGACATGGACCAAATATTTTATGGATGTTTTGGATGGGACCAAATGTTTGCTAACCAAGTGTGTGCTATCTGTGAATAGAAATACTTATATTTCTTCCTTTCCAATTTGAATGTTTTCTATTTTTTGTCTTCCTAATTGCTCTGCTAGAATTTCTAGGACCATGTTGAATAGAAATGGTGAATGTTATCATCCTTGCCCTGTTTGTGATCTCAAGGAAACACTTTTAGTGTTTCACCATTGAGTGTGATGCTAGCTACACAGATTTTTTTTATAGTTTAGAATATTCCATCTACTTCTATCTCTCCTGCCACTTTTTGACTATTTTGGGGAGGGGTTCTACTTTCTGTGGTCACTTTTTAGAAACTCAGGCTAGTCACATGTTAGTTCTTCTTTTTGTGCTTTCCAAAACTAACATCTTCATTTCTATCATTTCCATCTCTGTGTCCATATACTCTTTATTCTAGGGGAATTTCTTAATTTTGTTCTATACATTACTGATTCTATTTCTAAATTACTGGTTCAGTTCTATTTTCCTCCAATATCAATTTTTATTTCATCATTGCATCTTTAATTTCTTTGTATTAAGTCCATAATGTACATACAGTTCTTTTTCTTGACTCGTTCTCTTATTATGATCTTTTGTTTCTTTTCATAAAGGTGACATCTTTTTGCACTTCCTTTTACATTTACGAGTACAAAGTGTGTTTATACACAGTGACATACATGAGAATGTCAAGCAATTTTTAAAAATTTTGTCTTGAGTACTGTAATGCAGCTATTTCCCTCTGTATCTCTTTATATTTGCGGCTGCTTTTAAATATATGTGTATTTTTTTTTTTTTTTGCTAATACCTGTCTTGCCTATTTGACTTTAAACTTAATGCAGAAAGCCTGTGTCTAATTTCTTTCCCCTTCTATGTCCAGTGCCTCTGATTACATAGAACAAATTCAAAAAATATTTGTTGAGCAGATGAGTAAATAGTTTTAGAATTTTCTCTAGCTTTCCTTTATTCATTATGTTTCTCAGAGACATCAAGTTAAACTTGTATATGTATTTATCAATATGATAAGATCTAGCTACACTGAAGATTTTAAACATGGTTAGTCCTGGACCTATTCTTATCTATATGAATAGTAGTTGAATTTTTTTCAGATTGGAAGTCAGAAGGAAAACTGACACTCTATTATCTTTTCAGAGGTAAAGAATCTGCCTGCAATGCAAGGACACAGGAGATGCATATTCGATCCCTGGGTCTGGAAGATCCCCTGGAGAAGGAAATGGCAACCCACTTCAGTATTCTTGCCTGGGAAATCCCATAGACAGAGGAGCCTGTGGACTACAGTCTATGGAATCACAGAATTGGACATGACTGAGTGAGTGACTCAGCACACACATTCCCATTTCTAGCAAAAATTTTCCCTGTATAATTCTGCCCTCAAGGTACCTTCTTATACCTCTTCCATTTGATCTTAATTCCCTGCACTAATGGAATATATATCAAAACTACAAATCCCAGCACGCACTGCTTCCTGACTTTCCTTTGCAAAAGCTTATATACATCCCAAAAGACAACTTGCCACTCCCCATCCTTTCAGATGGTGTATAAGTGGTGTGGAGTATAAATCTGGGGAGTAGGGATGAGGAGGAGTTTCTCTGTGTGTGGTGTATAAAATAGGTTTCTGAATAATTAAAAATGAAACATCTTAAGTCTGTAAAGAAATATATACTTGATATCCAGGTTGCTACAGATTGTAGGTGTCTAAATTAGAGAATAATCAATATGTAAAAGTGTGAAAGTGTTAGTCGCTCAGTCGTGTCCAACTCTGTGTGATCCCATTGATTGTAGTCTACCAGACTCTCTGTCCATGGGATTTTCCAAGCAAGAATACTGGAGTGGGTAGCCATTCCCTTCTCCGGGAGATGTTCCCAACCCAGGGATCGAACCTGGGTCTCCAGCATTGCAGGCAGATTCTTTACTGTTTGAGCATCAGGAAAGCCCAATAATTAATATATCTTCCTTTAAAAGGTAGTCTGTATTTCCCGAGATGAAGTCTAGATTGTTAAAAAAAACATCAGGACAGTTATATTCCTTTAACAATTCATAGTTCATGGGGTTTTAACCCTAATTTTGATATGAGGTGTTTTTTATTCAGTCTCAATTTTAGTTGTGGTGTGGGATTTTGTGGGTTTTTTTTTTTTCTGTATATGTTAGTGGGAAACAGGGAAACCTGTGTGGGTGACTATTTTCTAGATATCATTATAAATTGAAGATACCTGAATTCTGTTTTCAAATTGATAGCTGGGGACTACCTGAAAAAAGAGTAAATTCAGAGTCCTCCAAACCTTATTTGTGAACGAAATGTGGCAGTATAACCAGATAATGATAAATGAGAAACCTGCAGGCTCTCAGAAAGTAAAATGTGGAACCATGGGCCAGAATATCAGTGAGAAATTGTAAACATTTTCTTCATTCTGAGTCTGGCTAACTGCTAACATGACACCATTCTAGCAAAAGGTCCTAAAGGGTTTCTGCTAATTACTAACCTGTATATCTCACTCTCCCTCATGGAAAGCCAATAACATCTGTAACTAAAGCTAGGTTTTCTGAACAAATATCTTTGAAGTTGGTTATCTTTCCTTCAGTGGCCTTATGACTTACAGCACAAGATATGGTTTACTAATTTAAATCAAGTTTGGTCAAGGCATTAAAAACTGTTCCTCTGCCAGGGCTCTGTCATTCTGGTCTTTGCCATGGTCACAGTCTACGTTGCCCCCAACCAGCACTGGATGACATATCTGATACCACAGAGTGGGCCTTGATTTATAACCACTGCCATTATTTATAGATATTTATAGATGCAGAAAGCATCTATAGTTGCTCTATATGACTTTATTGTAACTTTAGATATTTATTTCTCAGTATCAGAGTTTGAAGTTTGGGAGAAATTTTTTGCTAGAATGCATTTATGGTAAAATGCATTTATGAATTGCAACTTGGCGTGAGGTTGGAAGAGATGATATAGCTTGTTGAATGATCCTAAAATTTTAATTTAAGATCCCTTAACTTGGGCTATGGGAGAAGGCAATGGCAACCCACTCCAGCACTCTTGCCTGGAAAATCCCATGGACGGCAGAGCCTGTTGGGCTGGCATCTATGCAGTCGCACAGAGCTGGACGCAACTGAAGCGACTTAGCAGCAGCAACAACAGCAGCTTGGGCTATACTAATTTTTTAAACTTTCAAATAGAATTTTGTTAAACTTGTGGTAAGTGGTGATTGAATATTTGAAATAAAAAGCTCCTCACCTTCAAGACGGAATCTCATTTTCTTGGAGAAGGAGCTACTTTTCATTTTTCTCAAGTCTTAGCATTTGAGGGGACAAGGAGATACGGTCAGTTAGTCCTGTTGATGGAAATGTTCTTGGGGCTTATAACCACTGACAAATTCCCTTGGGATATAGAGAGTGACATGAAGATGAGCCAAGCAATATTGAACTCTTTCCCAGTGAAAACCAAATGATGGTGTGATACTGATTAACTTGTTTGTCAGTCTGAAAGAGTGACTGTTTGATAGTTGTTTGCATATTTGCAAGCCAAGCTCTGAGTGGGAAAATGTGATCTCTACTCGGCATCACTGTGAGCAACCCATATGCTGCTGAATTGCATACACAATACTCGCTCAGAAACCAGGTAGGGTCAGGGTGACGAGTTAAGTGTGAATGCCACCATTTTACAAACCAAGTAAGAGGGGCAGAAACTGGCTGTGAAACTCCCTAGGGCACATCACAAATTAGGGATAGAATTAGAATGAAATTCATAAGCACTGAGGTTCCAGTCTGCTGCTTAGTCACTGAATCCTTCCTCTATTCAGCCTTCAGTCATGGTTCTCCCTTTAGATTGAAAGACAGATTGACTTATGAAAGTTGGTGCATATAGTGTGACGGGAAATGAGCAGGAGCTGGAATCCAAGTGACGTTCCTAAATATAACTGTTGTGGACACGGCCAAATTTAGGCAGTATATACTTTATTCATTACTTGAGATTTATCTTTCATTTTAAAGAGGTTGCATACTTTCAAAGAATTGGCATTATAGTAAGGCAAGAAAGAACAATTAAAGAATAATTGCTGATTATAAAAATTCATTTAACAGAATTTCCTTATTTGAATGCACATATATATTTTTTATTAAATGTATTGTATTCTAATTTATCCGGAGAACAATGCTTTGAAATTTTAAAAATGTAATTGTAATAATTATTGTGAAGGTTGGAATTTAATGGTTAGAATTCTAAAGGACTGGCTACTACTCTGGATGAGTAGTACTCTGAAAATGAATATACAAAATATGACAAAAATTCTTGGCCTGCCCTGCAGTTCTTTAGAGGTTTATTTGTTGAATTGGTGAATGTATATACATGTACATCGATAATACTCTATTTTATTTATATGTGTGAACAGCCATAATTGGCTCAATTGGCTAGGAAGAGACTAGAAATAAATACCAAAATCTTCAATGGAATTTCTTCATCTCATAATACTATGTAATAATAGTAACCATTTATTATATACCTACTGTTGTACACAATGCCAGACAGATATAAATTCTCTTTATAACACCAGCCAAGAAAGATGAACAATTTCTCAAATTTATGGATGAGGCCTATAGAGTTGAAATGATTTTCACAGGTTCATGTAAGTAGTAAACACTTGAATTTGAACCTATTTATTTAATTCCAAAGTTGTTTCACTTTCAATCAGGGCAGGGGAATAATAAACTTTGGTTTTTTAAAAGACTAATAGATGAAGTTAGTCTCCTACTAGCCAAATTCAGTGACCTATTGTAGTAAATTCTATAAATTTATTTCTATAGATACCTTGCATAAATATCTTTTATAGAAGGAAATTTCTTTTTTAAAATTAACAATAAAATAAGAGTATAGTATTTTGCATGCTGTAGGTTGGAAATTTACCCTCTGCTAAAGTATTCTGGTCTACCTATCACTTTAAAACAGCTTTGACATATACATTAAATTGCATAATTTAAAACTGTACAATTTGGAAAGCATATGCATGTGAAGCTATCACCACAATGTCCATCACCTCACTATCTTCATGCTGTTATGCAAAGTCCCCTCTCATCTTTTCTTCTCTTCCTCTTGACCCCCAGGAAACCACTGATCCATTTTCTGTCACTATAGATGATTTTGTAGTTTCCAGAGTTTTATATAAATGAAATTGTATAGTGTATATTCTTTTTTTTTGTTTGGACTCTTTTTGCATAATTGTTTAAAATTCCTCCTTTGTTTTGTATGTATCAAAAGTCCATTTCTTTTTACTGTTGAGTAGTATTCCCTGGTGAGGCTTCCCTGGTGGCTCAGATGGTAAAGAACCAGCATGCCAATGCAGGAGACATGGGTTCGATCCCTGGGTCAGGAAGATACCCTGGTGGAGGACATGACAACCCACTCCAGTGTTCTTGCCTGGAGAATCCTATGGACAGAGGAGCCTAGAGGGCTACAGTCCATGGGGTCACAAAGAGTCAGACATGACTTAGTGACTAACCAAACATAGCCAAGTATTCCATGATGTGTATTTACCACAATGTGTTTATCCATCCTCCTGTTGATAGATATTTAGATAGTTTATAATGTTTGGCTATTACAAATAAAGCTGTTGTGAACATTGCTCTACAGTTTGCTATATGGACATACACTTTGTTTTCTCTCAGTAAAATACCTAGGAGTGGAATGGCTGGATCATTTAACTTTGAGAAATTACCAAGCTGTTTAACAAAGTTTTGCCATTCTACAGTCCCACCAGTAGAGCATGAGAGTTCCAGTTACCTGTACTCTCCTCTACCCGTGGGAAGGTCAGAGTCTTAATTTGAGCCATTCTGGTCTACCTACCATTTTAAAATGATATTAACAAGTTAAATAATCTTTTCTTTTTGGTGGTGTAAATCTTCAAACTAAGGTAGTATTAGGCTAAAAATGTCAAAAGGATGGGCTTCCCTGGTGGCTCAGTGGTAAAGAATCTGCTAGAAATACAGAAGCCTCAGAGATGTGGGTTCAATCCCTGGAAAGATCCCCTGGAGGAGGGCATGGCAGCCCACTCCAGTATTCTTGCCTGGAGGATCCCGTGGACAGAGGAGCCTGGTGGTCTACAGTCCACGGGGTCCCAAAGAGTAGGACGGGACTGAAGTGACTTTGTAAGCACATAGGCAAGTTAAAAGGCTTTAGCCATTTTTGATTTTTTTGTATAACATATTCAATTTTTTAAACATTTGATGATGTCATGAACATTTTTATTTCACAGTTTTCTAATTAAAATGACAATTCCTAGGTTAGAGAAAATGTTATTTATGGGTCCTTTTTATGACTTTCATGAAGTTTTATAATTTTCATATACAGGTCTTATATATTTTTGTTATTCTAGTTTTAGTTACTCTGAAAGTGTTTTCATTATTATAAATATAATTTTAAAAATAATATTTCACATATTCTTTATACATTTAGAAAATATTGTTGATTATTTTAGTTTCATTCAATCTCTTTGAAAAACCCATTTCTTTCAATAGTTTATCTATAAATTCACTTACATTTTCTACATAGGCAAACATTTTGCTTGTAAATGACATTTTTCCCCATCTTTTCCAATCCTATAACCTCTTATTTCTCTGTTAATATTATATTACACTGAAATTAAATGCATTTTTGAACCAACTGATCATTGAGTTTCTTTCCTTAGTGTTCATTTTGGATCAAACAGGCAAATCATATGGTACCCTTTGAAGACATGAATTCTAGTTTGTGCTACTTATCTGTGTAAACTTGAGCAAGTAATTGCTTAACTGAGTCTCAGTTTCCTCATATGAGAACAGGGATAATAAAAACATTTGCAAACAGTTTACTGAGATGCTGTGAAGAACAAATGAAAGATAATATGTGAAAGCAATTATTGTAAATTAACATGCAGAGATTAAATTATATGTCCATTATGGAGGAGTTATTGCATCTGTCTCTTTGGAATTGTTTTAAGGGAGCTATTTTATCCATAAATAACTGTCTAAATAGTCATATGCTTGTTAAGAACTTCTCTTTTTATTTAGTGATTGATTTGGAGCCAATTAGAAGACAATTTATCTTGACAAATTAAATAATGAAAAAAATCATGTCAATTTGATGTTTCAGTAAAAAGGTGAACATTTGAGAAAAAGCAAATCATGTTAACAAAGGTATTTTATGTGGGGGTGCTTTTGAGAAAGAGTGCCTTGTCTTTATTTAGAAATTAGATCATATAAAAACCTAAAGTATCAAGTCTGGTCATTCTAAAAGATATAGCTTGAAAACAATAATCATCATTAAGTGAAGAGGAACTCAAAAGCCTCTTGATGAAAGTGAAAGAGGAGAGTGAAAAGGTTGGCTTGAAGCTCAACATTCAGAAAACAAAGATCATGGCATCTGGTCCCATCACTTCATGGGAAATAGATGGTGTAAGTGGAAACAGTGTCAGACTTTATTTTTTTGGGCTCCAAAATCACTGCAGATGCTGATTGCAGCCATGAAATTAAAAGACGCTTACTACTTGGAAGGAAAGGTATGACCAACCTTGATAGTATATTAAAAAGCAGAGACATTACTTTGCCAACCAAGGTCCGTCTAGTCAAGGCTATGGTTTTTCCCGTGGTCATGTATGGATGTGAGAGTTGTACTGTGAAGAAAGCTGATCGCTGAAGAATTGATGCTTTTGAACTGTGGTGGTGTTGGAGAAGACTGTTGAGAGTCCCTTGTACTGCAAGGAGATCCAACCAGTCCATTCTAAAGGAGATCAATCCTGGGTGTTCGTTGGAAGGACTGATGCTAAAGCTGAAACTGCAGTACTTTGACCACCTCATGCGATGAGTTGACTCACTGGAAAAGACTCTGATGCTGGGAAAGGTTGGGGGCGGGAGGAGAAAGGGACGACCGAGAATGAGATGGCTGGATGGCATCACCGACTCTGTGGACATGAGTTTGAGTGAACTCCGGGAGTTGGTGATGGACAGGGAGGCCTGGCGTGCTGTGATTCATGGGGTCTGCTGTGATTCATGGGGTCGCGGAGAGTCGGACACGACTGAGCGACTGAACTGAACTGAACTGAACTGAACATTTACATTTTGGTAGTCTGTAGGAGGTCTGCCAGAGAAGGCAATGGCAAGCCACTCCAGTACTCTTGCCTAGAAAATCCCATGGATGGAGGAGCCTGGTAGGCTGCAGTCCGTGGGGTCGCTAAGGGTCGGACACGACTGAGCGACTTCACTTTCACTTTTCACTTTCACACATTGGAGAAGGAAATGGCAACCCACTCCAGTGTTCTTGCCTGGAGAATCCCAGGGACGGGGGAGCCTGGTGGGCTGCCATCTATGGGGTCTCACAGAGTCGGACACGACTGAAGTGACTTAGCAGCAGCAGCAGCAGCAGCAGGAGGTCTACTCATGACTAGGTATGGCATTTTAAAGTAATTTTTTTATAATGAAAAATGCATGTAATAAATCTGGATGGTGACAAACTCTAGCTAAATGGACCAGTTAACACTGAATTACTCATAAAACTGGCCATCACGAAATTCTTCTGATCTTTGAAGTAAAACTTGCATTCTGATCAATGAACATTCACTCTTGTTGATCAAAGGCAGTTATCAAAAGAAGAAAGAAAAACTAGATCAAAAGGTGAAAAACACATGGGAATAAACCAAGAGAAAATATCTCTTATTCCTAGATCATTAGTTAATCATGTTTTTTTTTAAAAAAAAACATATTTAAATATTTTAGTTATTGTAAGATACTGTGAATTATACTAGTTTTCACCCATTTAGACCCATGAACAGAATCTATGGTGATCTATATATTAGACAATAATTTATAAATGTGAGAAATAGAAAGCATATTTTGCAGTTGTGGAAAAGAGGTAATCTTGCCACTCTGAATCTACCCAGAATTTATAATTTAAAGCATTTTCCAATTGCTATTATATGATCATGTAACGTGGATGAAATAATTGAGCATTAACTTTAAAATTTTGTCCATCCATGATTCTCACGCCATGGTAGATAATATTCAAGCAAGCAGCACAGAGTTCTTACTTTGAGGGTAAAAAATCCTAACTATTTCCTAAGTTTGAGCTACTTCTGACCTATTAAAAGTGGGTATATAAAAGTGTGTTGTGGGAGGAGAAGAGGAGAGGGGGGAGATCTGGAAGATGTCCTGACCAGAAAGTCTTTGACCACAAAGGGTATAGCTGCCAGCTGTGTTGTACTAAGTCTGAGATATGGAGAATGTTGTGCTGTCTTGACTTTCAATACTTCTAGATTAATGGGTAGATTGGAGATAGTTGTTGAAGAGTTTTATCTGAGGAGAGCCTCAAGCAGAGCATCTCTATAAGCAAACTATGGAGTTTTGTTCTGTTGTTCAGTCACTCTTTGTGACCCCATGGACTGCAGCATGCCAGGCTTCCTTGTCCACTATCTCCCAGAGTTTGCTCACACTCATGTCCATTGAGTTGGTTATACCATCCAACCATCTCCTCCTCTGTCACCCCTTCTCCTCCTGCCCTCAAACTTTCTCAGCATCAGTTTCTTTCCTAGTGAATCAGTCTTTTTCAGTGAGTTGGCTCTTCACATCAGGTGGCCAAAATATTGGAGCTTCAGCCTGTATATCTTCAACCTTTTCTATCATTTCCTCCAATTTTCTGTCTTGACTTTTTTCAGTCTTTCATCAGCCTTATTTCTACCATTAATTGGCTTGCCATCTCTTTCTATAATTACCAATGCCATCTCTCACTACTTTGATGGTTTTTTCTTCTCTACTCTGAATTCTCATCTCTGTCTCATTCATACAACCATGAATTCATATTTCCTGAATCATTTCAGTTTTGCTGAGTTAAATCCCCAGCTCATTTCAGTGTTGGATAAATCACCAACCTGTCTTAAATCATGTCAACATTTTGAAAATCTGATGTTAAACTAACAAATCCCCGAATTGTAATTTTCTTGATTTCATATCTTTTACTCCATCAACTTCTGCTACCATGCTACACCTTTGAAGTTGTTCATCCCCTTCATTATGACGTCTGATGCTTTGGCTTCTTAGTTGTCTGTATATGTTTCCTGCTCTGTGTCTTAGTTTGTGTCAGTCTTTCTGTGCAGAATACTATCCACCTATTGAGATACTCTGTAGCATCCAAAGATCATTCTGAGTGTTGTTTGCCTGAAGCATTCTCTGGTCTCTTTGGTTGCAATTAAAAACCTTTACATTTATAGGTGCTTTCTCCTACAATAGTTTATTTTATGATCACAACAATCTTGTGAGTTCTGTAGTTATTGCATCCATTTTACAGGTGGCAGACCTGGATCTATAGATGAGGTTTTACCTTTTGTTCAGTGCTCTTTCTGCTAAGCTACCCTGCCAGAAGCAAGTCCTCAGAATTTGTTTGGTATATCATTTGCAGCATTCAATAACACTTAACATATAGTGGCTTATTGTGTAGTTATTTTTATACATGCAAGAGCTCCTGCTTCTATTTTTTAAGTTCCAGATAATGTCTTAATTTCCTTTAGAGTCCCAAAGCGGCTGCCCCAGTGCCTTAAACATGGAAGATGCTCAATATATATTTGTTGAATAGATGAACAAATTAATTAAAGGACATTACAAAAGATAGAGTGTTGGAAGCCAGAGCCAAGATACAGGGCAGCATGCTTTTACAATACTATTTTGTAAGTAAAACAATTGAGGCTTAAAGAGGGCAAAAGGTTTCTTGGGGTCACATCACAAATTAGGAACAGAATTAAAAAGAAAACGCAGAGGCCCTGAGGTTCCACTCTGCTGCTTAGTCACTGAGTCTTTCTTCTTTTCAGCTTTCAGTCATGGCTCTCTCTCTAGATTGAAAGAAAGATTCACTTATGGAAAATGGTGCGTATAGTGTGACGGGGAATGAGAGGCTGGCCCCATGACATTTCCATACCCTTAACAAGATCAGCTGTGTTTAGCATCTTTCTTTATCAGTTTTGTCCACTTCATGATCCTTCAGGTTTAAATGTGCTCCTTACTTCAATTGATTCCCATAAATATGGGGATGTTATGAAGATTAGTGATGCAAGACACATAATAGCCTGCAAGGTCTACAGAAAGAAGGTATTACATAAATACAAAAACATGATTATTTCTGTCACTCACAACAAGTCTAAGCTCACCATCGCATAGTTCACAGGCTGCTGAGCCATCAGCAGATGATATACATTTTTTTCTCTACGTGGATTAAAGTGGAAAAGATTTCCCTTGGGGGTATTTGGACCATTTATTCCAATTAAGTTTTATTTTTTCTGAGGGGGAACAGTTAGTTGTGGTGGTAGAGGGTTAGAAGTGAAATTAATTTCGGGTTCAAATATGAACGGAGTGCCAAGCAAGAAAACCAATATAAAGAAATAAATGCAAAATTAATACCAACTTGTAAGAATGTGGACTTGTTTGTCTCTTGCTTGCATTTCATGTGATACTGGGTTTATTCTGAAACAAAATGCTATCAAACACATTGAATTCAGCTGAACTTAGAAGAAGAACGTGAGTCTTCTGGTAGAGCTCTCTATAATCAATAGAGGCATGATAAAATTTAGGTTTGATTATAAGAAACATTATTTTATGGGAAATAGTTTTATATGAAATCAATGTTATTATTTGATTTGTTGTGATTCACACTTCTGAATCTGCAATTACATTCCGTAATTACATGACTTAGTGGTCAGATAATAGTATTAAGTGGTGGAAAACAGGGTTTACCATTTTCTAGTTTTGTTGCATGTACATATTAGTATTTTTTCTTATCCATCGTGGAAAAGGTGACCTTCCATAGTCTGATGACCTGGTTTAATGGTTCCATCAGGCAAACGACCTTAGAATTTATTGCCAAGAAGATTGCCTCAACAATAACTAGGAAAAAGTGAAACTCGTTATCTGACAAAGATATGCTCCTAAAATTAGAACAGTGACCACTAAATGTCTGCATATATCTGGTCCACATGTTCAATGATCTGGGCATATATTTGCAGCTAACTAACTCTGGCATGTTCATGGGAAAGCTAAGTGGCTCAGAATCATCTAAAGCTTTGCTTTAGAAGTTTTATGGAGGTTTTTGTACAGTTCCCAGGTTGATATTAAACTGATTCTATAATGTGGAAATCTGGGATCTCAGGTGAATCCTTGTCTAAGTACTGAAGGTGAAGCCCAGTTGTTCCTGGGGATTGGCCGTCCTGGCTTTGCCTCCTCTCCTTGAGTTGGTAGGCAGTTCTTCCATAGAAGGAGAATCTTAGATAGGCTTTTCAGGCATCATAAAAATTGTTAACAGTTTTATCTGCTCATCTGGAATGCAATGCCCCTTCTTATTTTTCTGCAGCAACTAGTAGTATCTCCTTCAAAACGTGTGTCAGATTATTATTATTTTTTGTGTGTGCCAGATTATTTTTATATTCTGCCTCTATTTCTTAACTGCATATTTCCTCTAAGAAACTGAGGCACAGGGAAGTGAAATGAGCTGTCCAAGATGAAATAGACTGCCAAATCTGGATTTCCTAGATTCCAGAGACTGTGATCCTTTTCATGTGCTACCATCCGTCCAAAGTCTGAGTGTGAGATGTGATTCTTTGGTTCAAGAACCCGAACTTCATCAACTTCTTTGAATACTCATACATTTTATCACTGGATCCAATTTGAAGCTAAAATGGCAGTAATAGTCATTTATATTAGCTTAGACTTGGTGGAATTATTCTCCCTGCCTGTAACTTTTATCAAAAGAGATCACAAAAAGTAGCAACAATAGACTTTTTTTCTTTCAGTTCCCAGATTAAATTTCACAGGATAATTTCTCTTAGAATTTAGAAACTGTTATAATTTTCTTCTGTGAGGAATTAATGTGCTTTCTACTTTCAATTAATAAAAATTATATCCTTTTACAAGTTTTTTTCACTGACTAAAGTTCAGAGTTAAACTGGATATTTTTTCATATGAACTAAGTAATATTTTTGGTGAAAATATTTACTTTTTCTCTACTTTTTGATTCTGTTTTTCTAATTTATTAAGTGTATTTTGCATGTTATTTGCTTCAGCCATCTTAATTCATATCAATAACTAACAGTAAGCATAAAGAGAATAGAACTTAATCCTTCTACCTTTTCTCTTCTTATGCTCTCTTCAAGAGAAATTATAAACTGTACAATGTGTCCTTTTATAGAAAAGGATCTGAATTCTAGGTAAATATTCTAGAGAGGATGACCATGTTGAAGATAAAGAATCCAATAAACTTATCCACTGCATTTTGAGTATAGACTATGTCTTAGGTAATATGGGATACTAGGCATGGGTGCATGCTAAATTGTTTCATTTGTGTCTCTTTGCCACCCTATGAACTGTAGCCCACCAGGCTCCTCTGTCCATGGGATTCTCTAGGCAAGCATACTGGAATGGGTTGCTGTGATTTCCCCCAAGCAATCTTCCTGAACCAGGGATTGAACCCATCTCTCAATCATTGGCAGGCAGGTTCTTTACCATTAATGTTACCTAGGAAGCCTGTGGGATGCTATAAGCTTTAATATAAATGAAAACATAGCCTTTGACTTTTCCAGCTTGCAAACTAGAATGCAAAAGAATTGCCACAGTATATAATTAAGTTTATAAAAAATTTAAAAGGACTTAAAGAAAATTTAAAATCTCTAGAATATATTATGATAGTGACATTTTAAAACTTGAAACCATCCAAGATAATAATTTAAAGCTTTTAGTTTTGAAACTAAATGAGACTATCTCAGCAACATATTCTAATATGTGATTAATCTTTCATACTAGTGTTCAGTTCTTTATACTGAGCTTTTTATCCACTGAGAAATTCATCAGTGTTGTTCCATGAGCAACATACTATGAACAGGCATGGATATTGCATGGATATTGTAGCCTGCAGATTTTGTATATATTTTTTGGCTTATTAACCTTACTTCCTCTATTCAAAAAACATGTGGCAATGCAAGCAAGAATGACATTATTTTAAAGGTAATTCTTGTCCCTGGTGTGATTCTGTCCGGTGCGGCTGCTCCTTCCAATAGTAGTCGTTTAATTCCGTCCGGCTTCTCTCCCACGTAAGTGCGTGCCGCCAACCCATGGAGGATTCAGTGGACATGGACATGAGCCCCTTGAGGCCCCAGAACTATCTTTTCGGTTGTGAACTAAAGGCTGACAGAGATTATCACTTCAGGGTGGATAATGATGAAAATGAGCACCAATTATCTTTAAGAACGGTCAGTTTAGGGGCTGGAGCAAAGGATGAGTTACACATTGTTGAAGCAGAGGCGATGAATTATGAAGGCAGTCCAATTAAAGTAACACTGGCAACTTTGAAAATGTCTGTACAGCCAACGGTTTCTCTTGGGGGCTTTGAAATTACACCACCTGTGGTCTTAGGGTTGAAGTGTGGTTCAGGGCTGTGCATATCAGTGGACAGAACTTAGTAGCTGTGGAGGAAGATGCAGAGTCAGAAGATGAAGAAGAGGAGGATGTGAAACTCCTAAGTATATCTGGAAAGCGTTCTGCCCCTGGAAGCGGTAGCAAGGTTCCCCAGAAAAAAGTAAAGCTTGCTGCTGATGAAGATGATGAGGACGATGACGACGATGAAGAAGATGATAATGATGATTTTGATGAGGAAGTTGAAGAAAAACCTCCAGTAAAGAAATCTGTATGAGATACGCCAGCCAAAAATGCACAAAAATCAAACCAAAATGGGAAAGACTCAAAACCATCAACACCAAGATCAAAAGGTCAAGAATTGTTAAAACCAGGAAAAAACACCTAAAACACTGAAAGGACCTAGCTCTGTAGAAGACATTAAAGCAAAAATCTAGTAAGTATAGAAAAAGGTGGTTCCCTTCCCAAAGTGGAAGCCAAGTTTATCAATTATGTGAAGAATTGTTTCCGGATGACTGACCAGGAGGCTATTCAAGATCTCTGGCAGTGGAGGAAGTCTCTTTAAGAAAGTAGTTTGAACAGTTTGTTAATAAATTTCCGTCTTATTTCATTTCTGTAACAGTTGATATCTGGCTGTCCTTTTTATAATGCAGAGTGAGAACTTTCCCTACCATGTCTGATAAATGTTGTCCACATTCCATTGCCAAGAATGTGTTGTCCAAAATGCCTGTTTAGTTTTTAAAGATGGAACTCCACCCTTGCTTGGTTTTAAGTATGTATGGAATGTTATGATAGGAATAGTAGTAGTGGTGGTCAGGCAGATGAAAATGGTGGGGAGACAAAGATATACATGTGAAATAAACTCAGTATTTAAAAAAAAATAAAGATAATTCTTGAATCTGCTCTCATTTATATGAAAAGTGAATTGTTTACAAACCCCAACCTAATTTTGACTACAATATATCAAGCGAATTTCTATGCTACACAGGGTCAAAATTATTACGTTTTAATTTTGCTCCAAATTCAAATTCTGAAGTAAAAATTCTTTACTACTGTAAGAAATACTTGATCACTGTCTCTCTTATGGGGGCTTCCCTGGTGGCTCAGTGGTAAAGAATCTTCCTGCCAATGCAGGAGATGTGGCTTAGATCCCTGGGTTGGCAAGATCCCCTGGAAAAGGAAATGACAACCTACTCCAGTATTCTTGCCTGAGAAGTCCCATGGATAGAGGAGCCTGTTGGGCTGCAGTCCATGGATTTGCCGAAGAGTTGGTTTGTGTATGTGTGTGTGTGTGTGTGATAAGAGCACTTAAGATCTACTCTCAGGAAATTTCAAGTATAGCATAGAGTATTTTTTTTAATATGTAAGGAAACAGTAACCCACTCCAGTATTCTTGCCTGGAGAATCCCATGGACAAAAAAGCCTGGTAGGCTACAGTCCATGGGGTTGCAAAGAGTCGGACACGACTGAGCGACAGAACGGAACGGAATGGAGTGTATATATGTTATTCCCAAATACAATGCAATATTATTAAGCATAGTCACTATGTTGTATATTAGATCGCTAGAACTTATTCATTTTATAACTGAAATTTTTGTATCTTTTGATCAGTATCTCCCCATTTTCCCCACCTCCCACCCTTTGGTGACCACCATTATATTCTCTGGTTTTATGAATTTGATTTTTTATAATATTTCATATATGTGATACCATACAGTATTTGTTTTACTCTGGCTAACTAATTTTACTTGGCATAATGTTCTATGGGTTCATCTATCTTGTTACAAATGGTAGAATTTCCTTCTTTTGAATGCTAACTAATATTCATTGTGTATATGTCTACATGTATCACATTTCTTTGTCTTTTTATCTGTTAATGGAAGATTGTTTCCATCTTTTGGCTCTTGTGATAAACAATAGTCAAACAAAATTTTGGCTATTGTGAAAGATATTGATTTCGTTTTCTTTGAAGATATATATATATATATATACACACACATTTATATATATATATATCCAATTTAATTTTTTTGGCTCCAAAATCACTGCGGATGCTGATTGCAGCCATGAAATTAAAAGATGCTTACTCCTTGGAAGGAAAGTTATGACCAACCTAGATAGCATATTAAAAAGCAGAGACATTACTTTGCCAACCAAGGTCCGTCTAGTCAAGGCTATGGTTTTTCCCGTGGTCATGTATGGATGTGAGAGTTGGACTGTGAAGAAAGCTGATCACTGAAGAATTGATGCTTTTGAACTGTGGTGTTGGAGAAGACTCTTGAGAGTTCCTTGGACTGCAAGGAGATCCAACCAGTTCATTCTAAAGATCAGTCCTGGGTATTCACTGGAAGGACTGATGCTAAAGCTGAAACTGCAATACTTTGGCCCCCTCATGAGAAGAGTTGACTCACTGGAAAAGACTCTGATGCTGGGAGGAATTGGGGGCAGGAGGAAAGGGGACGACAGAGAATGAGATGGCTGGATGGCATCACCGACTCTGTGGACATGAGTTTGAGTGAACTCTGGGAATTTGTGATGGATAGGGAGGCCTGGCATGCTGTGATTCATGGGGTCGCAAAGAGCTGGACACAACTAAGTGACTGAACCGAACTGAACTGAATATATCCAATAGTGGCAATGGTGGATCATAAAAACGGAATTAGCTATTTTTAATTTTTGAGAAACTACTATATTGTTTTCCACAATGGCTTTACTAGTTAACATTCCCACCAACAGTGTACAAGGGTTCCCTTTTTCCTACACCCTCACCAACACTTATCTCTTATCTTTTTGGTAGTAGACATTTTACCCAGGAAAGGTTTTTATAGTGTTCATCTAAGCCACTAGATCCAGGAATCTGTATTTTGATAAGCTCCTAGGATGATTCTTTGGAGGAGGAAGTGGCAACCCACTCCAATATTCTTACCTAGAGAATTCCATGGACAGAGAAGCCTGGACCCTCTCTCCATGGGGTCTCAAAGCGTCAGACACAACATAGTGACTAAACAAAAACAGGGAATTCTTATGGATCAAGGATGCATGGGAAACACTGAAATCAATGAGTTAATGCATGTATAAATTATTCTTCTTTTAGCAGAAAAATAGCTCCTATAATATTAAAATTAATATATTCTTCTAAATTATTTTAAATATGAATTCACGGTTAACTCTAAATTTAGTATTTTTGACTCCATATTTAGCATTTCATAATTCAGAAAAGTCCAGAGCCTTTGACCTTTGAAAAGTCATAAAAATTGAATCATTTTACTTACTTTCATTTAAAAAAAATATGTCAAAAGGTATAGTCCATGTCTTTTGTAAAAGTGGCTATTTTTATGATTATGCAAGATTCAATTAAAAGAGTATATACTTTTAACACAATCCTTTGGGTGAAATATATGATTAATATCATTAATATATATCATATCATTAATATCATAATATATATAATATCATTAATATATCATTGTTCATTGTCTTGATGTTGACATCTATAGGTTCAGGGTTAGTTGGCTGAAGGACCAGAATATTTGGTTTATATCCATGGATCATGCAGGGAGACTTCAACGCAGCTGCTGAAAAAATAAATGCAAAACGAGGGAGAGACTACAATTGAGCTGGCTACTTAGAAAAGAAAAAGAAAAGAAAACCAGATTCAGTAATTTTCTCTGCCTTTAGCTTAAGGGTGCACCAAGTGTTTACAATTACTTGTTTGGCAAACTGGAGTTTTGCATATTTCTCTTGGTTCAGGAGGCAAAACCATATGCTACTTATAATAATGAACTTTTTTAGGGCACAAAGTTATCATATTCATGTCACAGGAAATGTTTACATAGGAGCAAAATACTCTAGAATCAGAATAAATCAGTAACATTTTGGAGTTCAAACTTCCATATGCTTCCTTGGCATAATAAAGAAGAAGAATTCTGATGCTGTATAATACACTTTAATTAAAAACAAAACTTTTCTACAAATCATGGAAGTTCCCAAATAGTGCAGACAGATGTATCATTTTGCTGTATCATAAACATTTATCATTTTTAAGTGGAAAAAAGAATAGAAGCTATAATGAAGATATTGTGTACTTTTTTCTCTCTGAAAATATCAATTTATTCTGATCATTTAAAATAGGATTTGCTGTGGATTTGATTTTAGGAATTGTGCCATGTCAGGCTGCATCAGGAGAAATTGAGCTATGTTGTCTAGGTGATACAGAGGTATCTAAAGCATTTAATTCTTTCAAAAATTATGAATTGGGGTTTTAGTTCTTAAGAAGACATCTGCTCATTTTTCATGTTGGCAAGCTTGTGTTCTTTAGATTTCTTTTTACCATAAATATGATTTATACCAATAGTTGATGATTTTGCTATTATTTAAAAGCTTATTTCGCAGTTATTTTGATGCTGTTCAATGAAGAAGTTTCAGCAGTAGTGCATATAATATTTTCAAAATAGGGTCCTGATTGTGATAGGAAGTAGTCAATATGCTTGTGAAAAAATTCCATTTTATGTGATGAGTGATTTAATTCCATTTTATGTGATGAGTGATTTAATGCTGATTCTTTGTGGAAAAAACTCACTTGAATTACTCAGAGATACCCAGAATAATGGAGTTAGTTATAATCATTTTTGAAAAATATACTCTTGCACAAAAGTGAAAGAAATAATAAAATCATGTTTCTTTTTAGAGGTTTCAGCCTTACCTTACTAAAGGGACTGTTAAAGAAGTGATTATTGAAATACTTCTTGTTTGAAAATAAAGCATGATTGAGTTAAATCATCTGAACCTAGGATTTAGATTATCATCAGTTTTCCCAGACTGTTTAGATTGAAAAAAAGCTCTTGGATTTTTTTTTTTTTTTCATTCTGAAAAAGTAAGTGGTTGAGCTGCTAATTTCGTTTAAAAAGGATAAGAATCTCTATTTAGATCCTAGTTTTTAATAGTAATTGCAAATAAGGTAAAAAAATCAATATTTCATATACTACCTCTCCCCCTCAAATATCATGTTTTCAAATAGAAAATACAGGATTTCATACTGTATCTCCAAAGGGTAGATGGAGGAGAGCCCACAGCTTCCAGCTTCCAGGGTCTTATATTTTGAACTCAGTGGCAGTAAAACCATTTTCATGGTTGAAGGAGTACATAGGCTTGAATCTGTTTTCAAGGTAGCTAAGACCAAACATAATATAAAGTTTTTTTTTTTTTTGCACTACACTTTGCATTGCACCTGGAAGTAAATAGCTAACTAGAATAGACTAATGATATGTTCACTGTCGCCAAGAGCCGTGGAGTAAGTACCTCTCCCTGTCTGGGTTCTCCAGTGAACTCTTAAACCCTTGGCTTTTAATTCAGCAACACACTCTGAGGAGCGTGTCCCCTGCTCTTTATTACATTCCAGGGGCAGCTCCATCAAACTGCATCACCATCGCTTAGCACAGCATTTACTCTCTCTAATAAAAAAACACTCCAGGTGCTATATTGAATGGATTATTACCAACAGAGGATTCCAAAATTTGGTTTATGCCCTCCTCTTGCAAGATTCAGGGCAGCCTGAGGTCCCAGATGTGCTTTATGAATGCCAACATGACAACTGAAAAAGATGGAGCTGGATGTACAAAGATGGTCAGCAGAGAGCAACGTTCCATATTGTTGGCTTAGGAAACCATTTCAGGAGAAACAAAGACGGTTACTAAGCCTCTTTGTGAAAAAGGGTATCAAAGGCAAGATGGTTGATAAAGGGAAAAACAGAGACAGCAATGGCGAGGGTGAGAGAGAAAGCAAGCCAGTGAGTGACAGAATACCAATAGGACCTACAGGATTGAGGAGATAATTCCTTACATGTGGCAGTTACCTTTGGAAAGGACTAAGTACCTGATTCCTTCCTAGAAAGAAGACCAAGCACTTAATAAAATATATAAATAGGGATTCACATTCCCTTCCAAGATTATTTAAGGAAAGCGTTTTAATATTAGCATAAAATAATCAAATCCTGGTAAATTGGGCAGTATATACATTTTCAATGATAAATATTTGTCTCAAAAATAGAATTTTGTGCACAAAATGATTCTTTGAAGTCAAAGACTGAAATCTAACATGGTACACAGTGACCTCTCACCTGCTTCCTCTTTTCCTCCTTTACCAGTCTCCTTTTTAAAATTCTCCTGTCCTCACATTTTTATGTTTCATTAGCAGTAAATAGCCCTATTATTCTCCACACCTACTCATTTTTTCCCCATTTCTGTGGATTTGCATGTCATCTCTTCTGCATTTGGAACTTCAGTTTCTTTTTTGTCTAACGCAGGCCTTATATTAAGGTTCAGATCAAGGTATGCCTCCTCTAGGAAGCCTTCCTTTATGTCCTCACTTCTACCCTTAATACTCACTGCATTTCTACATTGCATTTTCTTTTTTTTTTTATGTTTTTCTTCTCAACCAGTCTCTCACTTGTTTGCTTACAGAGACTGGACTGAATGCATCATAAAATTCCATGTTCCCAGAACTGAGTGGCTGTTCAGTAAATAATTTTGCAAAGAATGAATGACTGAAGTGACTTCAGTAACGTGTATACCTGCTGTTAGGGAAAGTCAACTCAGATAATTTTATGAAAGGAAATGTTTTGAGTCCCAGATTTGCAATATTTGTAGGCTTCAATTCAAAGCCTTTAACTGCTGGATAGGCAAAGCCAGGGTTAGAAATATAGTCTTAGGAGGTAGGAAAATACTGAAGTGAATATTCTAACAGAACCAGAAATGTTTGTACATACTGCAATGAGTCATTCAGAAACTGTGAATTTCATTTCAATTAATATCTCTCTAGAAATAAAGTAGCTTCTGTCATTCATTCACATATTTATTTTTGAGAAATTATAATAAGCCAAGCCCTAGGTTAGGCTCTGTGGAAACAAGGCTGGATACAACACATGTTTTGTCTCTGAGGGTTCACAGTCTGGTCAGAGGTAATACTATGGCTAGCAGACAATTCTATGGGGATGAAAGATTTTGAGTGATGAGAATTTAGCCTAGTACATGAAGAAAAATCCTCAAAGAGAAACAGACAACTTAAATCAAATCTTCACGCTAAAGCAGGATGGGAGAAGATGGCAAGCTGAAAGTTCCCAGGAACCCTCAAGGTGGGCAAGAGTTCAGACTTGGGTGATTTATTTTTCTGGGAAGGATTTTTATGGAAGAAAGAGAAGGAAAATAGTGAGAAAAACTGCTTGAAACAGGTTATGGTGGTGGAGGTAGAAGGGTTACACCTTTGTTCCCTATAAGTTTCTGACACTGTCCTGAACTAAGCCTCAGTTTCCTCACCTGTAAAGTGGGTATAGAGGAAAGGTGATGTAAAATCTCTCGGCAAAGTAAGAATCAGACAATAATGCAGTATATAAATGAAAAGTGAAAGTATTAGTCGCCCAGACATGTCCGACTTTTTGCGACCCCATGGACTCTAGCCCGCCAGGCTCCTTTGTCTGTGGGATTCTCTGGGCAAGAATACTGGAGTGGATAGCCACTCCATTATTCTGCAGGGGATCTTCCCAACCCAGGGATCGAACCCAAGTCTCCTGTACTGCAGGCAGATTCTTGACTGTCTGAGTCACCAGTTTTTAACAAATCAAGACATTTTAGCTTACTTTTATGCAGAGACTATAAATACTTTGGAGGTTGTTGGCTCTGAATAAGGTGCCGCTGACAGAAGGCCTTCTGAAGCCCCTACCCCAAGCAGTGTTGGCTGAGCTCAAGAGCACAGCATGGCCTTCTCTTCCTTGCATCTGTAGTTCGAGGCCTTAACCTCTTCTCATTATTTTAATGATGTTTTTATGTTGAATTTAACTGTAAATCACATTAACAGAGTTTTGACTGGTATGTCAAAAGGCTTAAAAACTGAGTCAAAGTCATTCTAAGACCTAAAGAATTTGTCAGGTCTGACATGTTTAGTTGAGATAATCCATCCAAGTGTGGAGATGTTGGAGAGATGGGGCAGGATGGTATCTAATTTGCTCAGGATTTGAGGAGTGCAAATGAACTCACAGAAGAGCTTCTGCTCCGTATTAGTAACAGTTCAAAGGATAACTTGTGACTTTTGTCAAGGATATTAAGCAAGGCTAAAATACTCCTATAAAGCAACTAATTGCGCATTATGTTCAACTTATTTTCTGAAGAATATGGTCACACCAGAACATGGCATAATTTAGGAAGCAATAGTGAAACTCTATGTGTCCCTTAGATTTCATTGACCTATTGCGGTGATGAAAGACAGACATTCATTTTTCTGTACTTGGAAAGCATACCTTTAGAGGTCAGAAAACCCATTTGTGAGGTTTTTATTGTAAAACAGGTGTTTAAGCAAGAACAATGTAAAATATAAAAAATCATTTATTACAACTGGTAATATTTTGATATGTATATTGAATAAATGCTATTCGTCAGGATATCTCAACTGCTGAAACAGATATCCTCTAAAATATCAGTGGCTTAACATGAGAGTTTATTTCTTACTCCAGAGGGCATTGCCAGCAGTGTGGGTAACAGTGCAGGGGTGCTGTGCTCCATGCAGTTGTTCAGGGTACTGCTGGCATGAAAGCCTGCTACTGGAGATTTCCACCCACTGACCTCCAGCCAGGGGAGAAAGGGAGAGGATAGCAAGAGACGTGTTTATAGTTTCAGACCAACAATGGTGACTCACATTTCTTCTTACACAGAGCAGTGTGCCCAGCCTGGAGGGAAAGCAGGTTTGATGTACAGATTATCTCTTTGCCATAGCAAATATGTATGTAAACATGCTCACATACTACTATACATTCGGTTTACTCTACCTTCTATATGTACAATATTGTTGATTTATTTGGTCATTATGTCTTAACTTCTTTTTGTTATTTATATCATCATTGTTTCATGGTACTGCTATTTATTTTTCTTATTAAACATTTTACTTATTACCAGTTTTCATGAGTGAGTGCAATATTCTATTAACATTCTCACACTTTTGCTTACTAGCCAAGTTACTTTCTTATAAAAATCTCCAGAAGTAAAATTGCTCTGTCAAAATATATGTAATTTAAAAGAAAAAACAACTTTTGACACTTTACCAAATTTTCTCCAGAAATTTATATTCCTACCATCAATGAGTATGCCAGTTGCTGACATTTTCCTCTAGAGTACTGTGGCTTGTATATGGAAACTGAAAATTGTACTTACAGTATCCTTTTTATTTTGGTGTGAATTAAAGAATTAATTCTGGAGAAGGAAATGGCAACCCACTCCAGTATTCTTGCCTGGATAATTGCATGGACAGAGGAGACTTGGGGGCTACAGTTCATAGTATCACAGAGAGTTGGACACGACTGAGTGATTAACACACTAAAGAATCAATTATCATGTACATACTGAGCATCTTGACTGGCTTGTGCTATTGAGATCTCAAGAAAATTAAGTAGGGTTGTTTTTATAGGGAAATAGTACTCTATTCTATATCTTTAACAAAAAGGGAGTTTTGGTTTCCTGCCTCACCCCAATTCAGTGATGGATCCTTTGGGTTTTATTGCAGTTATCGAAAGAAGCAGAGAGAGTAAGGGTGTTTCTGAAAATTATGAAAGATGAGACACTTATGCTATTTGTTGTTGTTGTTCAGTCATTAAGTTGTGTCTGACTCTGTGACACTATCGACTGCAGCATGCCAGGCTTCCCTGTCATTCACTATCTCCTGGAATTTGCACAAGTTTAAGCATCACTACGAACAAAGCTAGTGGAGGTGATGGAATTCCAGTTGAGCTATTTCAAATCTTGAAAGATGATGCTGTGAAAGTGCTGCACTCAATATGCCAGCAAATTTGGAAAACTCAGCAGTGGCCACAGGACTGGAAAAGGTCAGTCTTCATTCCAATCCCAAAGAACGGCAATGGCAAAGAATGCTCAAACTACTGCACAATTGCACTCATCTCACACGCTAGTAAAGTCATGCTCAAAATTCTCCAAGCCAGGCTTCAGCAATATGTGAACCGTGAATTCCCAGATGTTCAAGCCAGTTTTAGAAAAGGCAGAGGCACCAGAGATCAAATTGCCAACATCCGCTGGATCATCGAAAAAACAAGAGAATTCCAGAAAAACATCTATTTCTGCTCTATTGACTATGCCAAAGCCTTTGACTGTGTGGATCACAATAAACTGTGGAAAATTCTGAAAGAGATGGGAATACCAGACCACCTGACCTGCCTCTTGAGAAACCTTTATGCAGGTCAGGAAGCAACAGTCAGAATTGTACATGGAACAACAGACTGGTTCCAAATAGGAAAAGGAGTACGTCAAGGCTGTATATTGTCACCCTGCTTATTTAACTTCTATGCAGAGTACCTCATGAGGAACGCTGGGCTGGAAGAAACACAAGCTGGAATCAAGATTGCCGGGAGAAATATCAATAACCTCAGATATGCAGATGACACTACCCTTATGGCAGAAAGTGAAGAGGAACTCAAAAGCCTCTTGATGAAAGTGAAAGAGGAGAGTGAAAAGGTTGGCTTGAACCTCAATATTCAGAAAACAAAGATCATGGCATCTGGTCCCATCACTTCTTGGGAAATAGATGGAAAAACAGTGGAAACAGTGTCAGACTTTATATTTTGGGGCTCCAAAATCACTGCAGATGCTGACTGCAGCCATGAAATTAAAAGACACTTACTCCTTGGAAGGAAAGTTATGACCAACCTTGATAGTATATTAAAAAACAGAGACATTACTTTGCCAACCAAGGTCCGTCTAGTCAAGGCTATGGTTTTTCCAATGTTCATGTATGGATGTGAGAGTTGTACTGTGAAGAAAGCTGATCGCCGAAGAATTGATGCTTTTGAACTGTGATGCTGGAGAAGACTCTTGAGAGTCCCTTGTACTGCAAGGAGATCCAACCAGTCCATTCTAAAGGAGATCAATCCTGGATGTTCATTGGAAGGACTGATGCTAAAGCTGAAACTGCAATACTTTGGCCACCTCATGCGACGAGTTGACTCACTGGAAAAGACTCTGATGCTGGGAAAGGTTGGGGGTGGGAGGAGAAGGGGACGACCGAGAATGAGATGGCTGGATGGCATCACCGACTCTGTGGACATGAGTTTGAGTGAACTCCGGGAGTTGGTGATGGACAGGGAGGCCTGGCGTGCTGTGATTCATGGGGTTGCGGAGAGTCGGACACGACTGAGCGACTGAACCGAAAACTGAACTGATGTCCATTGAGTTAATGATGCTGTCTAAACATCTCATCTTCTGCCAGCCCCCTTTTCTTTCGCTTCCAATCTTTCCCAACATCAGGGTCTTTTCCAGTAAGTCAGCTCTTCATATCAGATGGCCAAAGTATTGGAGCTTCACTTCAGCATTAATCCTTCCGGTGAATATTCAGGGTTTATTTCCTTTAGGGTTGACTGGTTTTATCTCCTTGCTGTCCAAGGGACTCTCAAGAGTCTTCAGAAACACAATTCGAAAGCATCAATTCTTCAGTACTCAGCCTTCTTTATGGTCCAACTCTCACATCTGCATACAACTACTGAAAAAGCCATAACTTTGTCTATGCTATAATAAATTCAAATGAAAAAATAAGGTATTGAAGTTTATTCTTATTGTGATAATGAGTTCAAAATGATTTCTGAGTACATGTGGCCACAAGTCACAAAATTAGGTCAAGGCAACCCTAATAATCTAAGGAATGTCTAGAGATGACTTCAGAATCATGCCTCAGATTTGGCTTCATATATTTTTTGAAAAAATAGAATATATAATTACATTACTGTTGTAATTAAGTTATGAATCCCCATGGCTAGTAGTAGCTACAGGTAAGGAGTTGGTAAAGAATCCACCTGCAGTGCAGGAGACCCTGGTTTGACGCCTGGGTCAGGAAGATCCCCTGGAGAAGGGATAAGCTACCCACGCCAGTATTTTTGGGATTACCTGCTGGCTCAGACGATAAAGAATCTGCCTGAAATGCGGGAGACCTGGGTTTGATCTGTGGGTTGGGAAGATCCCTTGGAAAGGAGAATGGCTACCCACTCCAGTAGAACAGAGGAGCCTGGCAGGCTCCAGTCCATAAAACTGCAAAGAGTCAGACAGGACTGAGTGACTTTCATTTTCTTTCACATAAGCTTTCTAACTTTTTCTCATTGTTCTGATGATAATTTTCTAAGTAGTTAATGATCATTATGTGCTCATTTTATTTTTTTAAATTTTTTAAAATTTATTTATTTTAGTTGGAGGCTAATGACTTTACATTTTTGTATTGGTTTTGCCATACATTGACATGAATCTGCCCCGGGTTTACATATGTTCCCCATCTTGAACCCCCTCCCACCTCTCTCCCCATACCATCCCTCTGGTTCATCCCAGTACACTAGCCCCAAGCGAGCATCCTGTATCATGCATCGAACCTGGACTGGCGATTCGTTTCACATATGATAATATACATGTTTCAATGCCATTCTCCCAAATCATCCCACCCTCGCCCTCTCCCACAGAGTCCAAAACACTGTTCTATACATCTGTGTCTCTTTTGCTGTCTTGTATACAGGGTTATTGTTATCATCTTTCTAAAGTCCATATATATGCGTTAGTATACTGTATTGGTGTTTTTCTTTCTGGCTTACTTCACTCTGTATAATAGGCTCCAGTTTCAATCACCTCATTAGAACTGATTCAAATACATTCTTTTTAATAGCTGAGTAATACTCCACTGTGTATATGTACCAAAGCTTTCTTATCCATTCATGTGCTGATGGACATCTAGGTTGCTTCCATGTCCTGGCTATTATAAACAGTGCTGTGATGAACATTGGGGTCCATGTGTCTCTTTCAGTTCTGGTTTCCTCGGTGTGTATGCCCAGGAGTGCGACTGCTGGATCGTATGGCGGTTCTGTTTCCAGTTTTTTGAGGAATCTCCACACTGTTCTCCATAGTGGCTGTACTAGTTTGCATTCCCACCAACAGTGTAAGAGGGTTACCTTCTCTCCACACCCTCTCCAGCATTTATTGCTTGTAGACTTTTGGATAGCAGCCATTCTGACTGGTGTGAAATGGTACCTCATTGTGGTTTTGATTTGCATTTCTCTGATTATGAGTGATGTTTAGCATCTTTTCATGTGTTTGTTAGCCATCTGTATGTCTTCTTTGGAGAACTGTCTGTTTAGTTCTTTGGCCCATTTTTTGATTGGGTCATTTATTTTTCTGGAATTGAGCTGCAGGAGTTGCTTGTATATGTTTGGATATACCCTGAAACCACATAGGTTAGTTTTATTTCAGTGATAACTCTATCTTTTCTTTCATTATTTAAAATTATATTGGATTCAACTTTTAAAATTATGGATTTCTCAGATTTAGATTTGTTGCTATGTTTCTGTGTATGTTAAATGGGAATAATTTATTATGAAATTCATTAATTATATTCTTGTTTGTTTTCCTATTACAAGATATATAAATTTTTAGTGAAAGTAAGACTCTGTGTCTCCCTGAGATGAAGTGTCTATAGAAATGATATTTCCATGAAATGGAAATATGGGCCTTGTTATTAGAGAGGTGAGTTGTAAGTATGTAGATATACACCTCTGTGATATATAAACATTTCTATGAACAGATAAATTGATACATGTTGTTAGAAATCTGAAACTTTTCAGATAAATACTGTAGTTTCTAAATACTCAGAATGGTCCTAACAAGGTTAAAAGAATGATAGAGTAGTTTTCAAAGCTAATAGGCACATGAATTGGAACTGAGATGCTAGTTACAACTGTCCCTCCATACCTGTGGGGGTTTGGTTCCAGGAACCAACCTCTCAATAGATACCAATATCCACAGATGCTTAAGTCACTTATATAGAACAGTGTAGTATTTGCATATCATCTGCACATATTCTTCCATGTTCTTTAAATCACCTCTAAATAACTTGTAATACCTAATACAATGTGAATGCTGAGTAAATAACTGAGGGCATATGGCAGACTCAAGTTTTGCTTTTTGGAACTTTCTGGAATTTTTTTCCTGAATATTTTCTATCCTGGGTTGGAGAACCTATGGGTACAGAAGGCTAATTCTATAAATAACAATAGGCAAATAAATCACAGGAAAAAGAGCTCATTCTTTATAAAATACCTCAGCCAAAATTCTCAATGCCTAAACTTGTCTCTCAACTACTTGATAGCTTCAAAAACTTTTTTTTAAAACTTATACTCACCTGAGGCCATTGACTCAACTAATTTATGGAGCACACATTGTGTGTGAGATATGTAATCAGTTTTCTTAGCCCTTCATAATCCACTGGAGAAGACAAATAGAGAACCACAATTCAAAATGATATGTTCTCTCATAGAAGGAAGCCCTGGGTTCTCTGAGACTGAATCTAGAATATCCAAAAGGACTTTCTGAAGGAGAAGTTTGGGCTTCCCTTGTGGTGAGGTGGTAAAAAAACGCTGGCCATTGCAGGAAATGCAAGAGATGTGGGTTTGATGCCAGGATTGAGAAGATCCCCTGGAGTAGGAAATGGCAACCCACTTCAGTATTCTTGCCTGGAGAATCTCATGACAGAGGAGCCTGGCAGGCTACAGTCCATGGTTCGCAAAGAGATATCCATCATTTAGTGACTGAACACCAACAAAAGACTCTTCTGACCATTTGAAGACGAAGACATTCAGCTATTCAAGTTTCTGATTAAGGACTTTAAAAAGTATCTGAAGGTAGTCTGTAATGAACCATAGTGGTCCGTGCAGCTTTTCATCTTTTGGCTTCAATTATTATTGATGTTACTATTCCAGACAATTCTATTTGCAAATCTTATTAAAGTGTATACATCCTAACTTAGGAGAGCTGTATACTGTGTAAATATTAATGATTATGATGATGTGTGAGAATCATTAACATTTAATCATTTATAGTCAATCCTATCATTTTACAAGTGATCACAATTAGGTCCAAATAGACTTGAAACTGCTCAGGTCAAGGGGGATTTGAAGGACTTGAATTGTACTGAGAGAACATCAAAAAGGACAAGAGAATCTGCAATTTAGGGTTGGAGTTGCCCGAGGTCAGGAGGCGGGAGGGTCTCTATAAAGGGCTTCCAACAGCTGGGTTGTAAAAGGTACAGTTGGAGCAGTTGGAAGGGAGACTGGGAAGGCCTGAAACTGCAGAAGAATGAGGGTGAAATGAGATGTGATTTGCTCAGGACAATAAAAGAAAGGCAGGAACAGCTGCAGGGTTTGGATCTGAGATGCACGGCAAACTCAGTTTGCAGGCAAGGCTTAAACAGCAATGGGAAATGTATATATATGTATATATATATCTGAAGACAGAGAAAACAAATGCTTAAGGAAAACTACCATGCTTAGAAAGTTCTGAGCAATGCACTGGAGGAATGAAGATTAAAAGCCAGAGAGAATTGAATTGACAGTTTTTTTTTTAATTTTAGTTTTTTAACACCAAAAAAATTTTGTATTGGTATGACAGGTATTTTGATTATGCTTTCATGTTAGTAATATTCTGTAAATACCATGCTAAGAAATACTTAGAACTCTACACTGGCCACCAAAATGTTCTAAGTGAGTTTGGTATATTGTAAGTTCTTAATTGGGGCATTTAAAACATTCTCCAGTCTGTTGATACATGGACTAATAGGAAATCAATTTAACTTGCTCTATAGTAGTTTAAAAATATTAAAACATTTCCATAATTTTGAGATATTTTTCATCATAATTTTAACAGGTACAGTAGTCAATTAATTTTTTCCTTCATTATTAACAATGAGCTTTTATGAAATTGCTGCTTGGTGCAAGAACTGTTTTCTATCTCTGGGTCATTAGATTTGCTGATTTGAATTTAAAGGGAAAATTATATTAATCCTCCCAAATATCTTCAAATTTGTAGCGTTGCCATATTTTTTCTCTTCTTTTTTTCACTTCATAATATAGTCTGGCAAAAAGTAAGTGTGATCTTAATTGTTAGACTTGTTTATTCCAGGGAGGAACCAATGGAGCACTTACAGTAATTAACATATTTTCTCTGGTCTTCTCATTTTGTTAATGATATCTTATTGAAGGCTGTGCAGTAATTACTGCCCACTGAGGTACATACGCTGAAACAAATTAATGGCCAATGACCAATAATGATTACACTTGTAATTACCTATTGTGAAGTATAAGCAGAAAAAAAAATGACATTAAAAACAATGTTCTCTGAAGCTAAAATTAAACTGTATTGTTAAACTGTCCTCAAAATCACATTAACAACTTGAGAAATGATATTTCATGAATTTATCATTATCCCCACCAGTTTCATATAAGTTACAAGAGACATTTCTTTTGCTGTTTTACATCATGAAGAATAGTACATGTATTTATTTTTAGGTATGATTTTGGGGTATTTGTGGCACATTTATCTTAACATGGGCAGCATAATTTTCAGTGATTATGAGAAGTTAAATTTTTTTTTGTGCCAGAAAGCAATATTTCCTTCTTCATTCTCAAGAGGAGATTTTCTTTTTCTTCCCAATGACTTCTTATGCTTAAGAAATTCTTAAGCATACCTACCTATGCTTAAGAAATTCTAGGTCACTTGGCACTTTTAGCAAGATCAATACTTTTTATTTATTTATTTATTTTTTTTTTTTAAAAAGAATTTTATTAAAAAAGCACAAATGCAAAGAAATGAACAGAGGAAAATTTATGCGTCGAACCTGGACTGGTCACTTATGATAATATACATGCTACAACTCCACTCTCTCCAATCATTCCACCCTCACCCTCTCCCACAGAGTCCCAAAGACCGTTCTAAATACCTATGTCTCCTTTGCAGTCTCTCATACAGGGTTCAGGTTACCACCCCTCTAAATTCCACACATATGCGCTAATATACGGTATTGATGTTCTTCCCCCTGGCACTTTTAGCAAGATCAATACTTTTAATGCTCAAACTTCATTTATCTCATGCATTTATCAAAATAAACAGTAATTTTCCTGTAATGCTGCCCACTATAACTTGGGATAGAGGGTGGTGATAAACATTCACACAATTTCCATATGATACAATTTGATTTTGTAAAGTTGAGTGGTTTGAAACTCCTTTTTCTTTAGACTGCCAACAACTTCAGCAATCTACTTTATACATGTGGAAAAAATAATGAATTTTAGCTAAGGTTAGCATAATACAGTATTGTGGTTCTTCAGACTGAAATAAAGGTGATCAAGGATATGTGTCACTAGTGAGCTGGCAAGTCACTCATTGTCTCTGGGCCTTGGTTTTTTGACTTGAGTAATGGGAGCTTTGTATTAGATCCTCTGCAAGGTCACTCATAGGTGTTCATGTGCTATGGTAAGCTTTGTGATAAGGATCATAGGAGACTGGGAATTCTCTCTCTTATCTTTGGTTACATAGTTGTGTGGAAACATTAAAATTTTTAGATCATTTTTATTATTTGTAGTTCAGTTTACAAGTCAGATTTTTTTTAACCTTTGATTCTTAGTCCTTATCAAATACTTGGATATTGAACAGAATACTAAATTCTTGTTTACCTGAGTATGAAAAATGACACTCGCATCTAAACCTGGATAACTTGAAATGTATACATTTTCAAATAAACTTTAAAAATAATATTTAGAATGATATAATTTTTAGTTAAAATACTTAGTAAAGTGTCATGATTTTATTTATTATAGTATCTTGTTCCTAATGAGAATTTGAGTTTCTACAGGATCAGAATTAAGTTTTTATGTATTTTCATACCTGTTAGCACATGTTAGTGTTCAAGAGATATTTGCTGAAAGAAGAAAAAAACATGGCTGTCAATATATCTTTGTCTTGGGACATTCTGTCTGTTGCTGTGTCATTTTAAACTGTTTTCAGGGTAAGATGTCTTTTCTCCCTCAAATAGGAAGTTGCCTTTCTTTGTGGCAACTTAAATGTTCTACAGTGAAACAATTAGGCTTGGTTCTTTGAGTTAAGGTTTATTATTTGGATATGGATATTACAATAGAATTATGATCTCAGTGTTATGAGTTGAATATCACATCCAAATTACTTTTTTACATATGAGGAAATTGGGCATAATGAGGATGGAAATTGCTAGATTATTATCTAAAAGCTCTGCCCCAGAGACTTTAGTCTATCTATTAAAGCTTATTAATGTCCTCTTTAGGATCCACTTGCAAAAGATGAGAAAAGTTATCCAGCTGTAAGATTTTTCAGGACCTCGTACTGCTTTTAATTTTTCCTTTCAGTTCATGGGAACTGGTCTTATACGCCTGGTTGAACTTGGTTTAGAATTTTGACAGTTTTTTATTTGCGTCCCATTTGGATGTTTTTCAAAATGTCCAGACTATTCACGTTACATCTGAATAAGCACTACCCAATGGCTTAATTCAAATTGTCTGACATATCTCTAATTAGTATTATTAATGCTTACAGATTATTCTTAATAAAATTAAGCTTTCTGGCTTAGTTTTAAAACAGAAAAAATTATAACAGAAAAAATTTAAATAAATATGTGGAAATTATCATAAGTTTTACAGAAAAATTTGTTTAAAAAAACTAGCTTTCATGGAAAACTCTTTGTTGGGGTAAAATGAGAAATGACAGAGTAGTAAAATAACTGTCTTATGATACAATGGCCAATCTTATCTATTAATATTTTTAGACTTAGCAACATTGGCAAACTGAAGGTTATAGAGATGTATATAGAGAATCCTTAGCTAGTCTTGCTGTCTTAGTAATTACCAGTAGATTTTAATTATGTCCAAATACAGGATATGCCTCACATCTGTAAGTATTTTGGCAATTTAAAAAGCAGTTTGCTAAAATATTTAGATTTTTTTTCTAGTTCCAACTTAATGGTGAATGAAAAACAGTTTCTGAGAAAATTATTATTTAAAAGAGTGGAAAAATAAAATACTCATTGTATGGCTCTATGTTTCTAGCCACAAAATCATAATATGCTTTTGTTATTTTGCTCAGTGTCATTTTAAAAATTTATTTAAAAAGTAAATAAGGCAAGAACCTGCAATTTATTTGATTTTACAAGGCATGACTTTAAAAACGGGAGGTTACAGGCTCTTGTACTATGGGCTTGTCTCTCCAGCTAAGCTGCTTCATGATCTTCGGCAAGCATATTTATCATTCAGAGGCTCTTTTTCCTCACTGACATTCTAATCTTTCCTTGTCTTGAGCAGCACTAAAGTCCTTTCAGAAATCTTTTGCCATGTGTATATTGATACTTATGGTTTTAGTTTATATATAATTTAGTTTATATTTAGTTTGTATATATATGATATATACCATTACACATCTTTTTAAAATTTATATGAATATTTATAATTTTTCAAATATATATGTATGCATAGCTTGCATATTAAAAATAATGCAAAGAAACAAATTGTTTTCCTTACTTTGTTCATATATTTAAAATCATTCCTACCACATCATCTTTTTCAGGGATGTGTGTATTGGAATTATGGTCATTGGAATATCACATTCATTATTTTTTTTGGAAACATTTCAACATCTCTATTCAAGGACTGATGGGATCGTGTTTACAGAGACTTTTCAAGGCATCTGTTCTTAGCCACAGCTGAGAATGGGGCCCACCATGCAGACTGGAAGGATCCACCTAGAATTTGTTGAATTAAGTCCTTGCACCTGGATATAATTGTTGTGCCGCTGTGCTGGGGTTTTCTTAAGCTACTGGTAAAACAAATTAGCTCAATTTAAACTGGCATCCAGTAGAGAAGCAACAACTCACCTCATATAATGTTTTTCAAATAATTATTTTTGTATTGCCAGTTTTATCTCATGAATATTTTCCTGGGGGCTGGGTGAGAAAAAAATGAAGCTAGATCAGAGTGATGATAAAAATTTTACTAGTGTTATAGGCTTTGGTATCATGGTAGTATAATTAAGATATAGGTAAATATGAGATTGTAATTTCAGTTCAGCTGGATTTTTCCCTCACTACACAAAACATAAATTCAGATATTTAGTTGTGATATAGAGTTTAAGAAATATTCTCACATCCATATGCAAATTTCATAAACCATTGGCATATTTGCTGGGCCTTAATGACAACAATTTTTTCTAGATAGAGAAGATGCATGTGAGAATCGTGATAAACAAGAGACAAGATTCATTTGTGTTTGTCAGTAGAAGTCATGAAACTCATTTGGTTATGCATTCTTGAGTCATTTATACTTGGCAACCAATTTCACAAGTTTTCTACAAATCTAATAAATTAAAAACTTAAATGGCTGATAAAAATGGGTTTGTGCCAGTGGAACTATGAGACTGATACATGCATGTATTTCTGTGTGCAGTTCACGGGCACCAGTTAGGGGTCAGGCAGCATTCTCAGCACTGAGAACACAGCAGGGAAGTGTGAGAAGTCCTGCCTTCCTGAAGTTTACCTTCTAGTTTGGGAGACAGATCCTTAATCTCCCTCCAAAAAAGAAAGAAAAAGAAGGAAGTTCAGAATATAATTTCGTTTAGTATTATTAAGTTCTATGAAGAATGTAATGGGGGTTAATTCAGTTCAGTTCAGTCGCTCAGTCATGTCCGACTCTCCGCGACCCCATGAATCACAGCACGCCAGGCCTCCCTGTCCATCACCAACTCCCAGAGTTCACTCAAACTCATGTCCATCCAGTCGGTGATGCCATCCAGCCATCTCATTCTCCGTCGTCCCCTTCTCCTCCCGCCCCCAACCTTTCCCAGCATCAGAGTCTTTTCCAGTGAGTCAACTCGTCGCATGAGGTGGCCAAAGTATTGGAGTTTCAGCTTTAGCATCAGTCCTTCCAATGAACACCCAGGATTGATCTCCTTTAGAATGGACTGGTTGGATCTCCTTGCAGTCCAAGGAACTCTCAAGAGTCTTCTCCAACACCACAGTTCAAAAGCATCAATTCTTTGGTGCTCAGCTTTCTTCACAGTCCAACTCTCACATCCATACATGACCACGGGAAAAACCATAGCCTTGACTAGACGGACCTTTGTTGGCAAAGTAATGTCTCTGCTTTTTAATATAACAGAGTACCAAAAATGCTCAGTTAGGTTGTCTGAGAAAGTTTCTCAGAGAAAGATTTCTCTGAGAAAGTTTTTGTATTGCTATATATCAATACATATATTGATTGAGGGCAGAAGGAGAGGAGGGCATCCAAGGATGAGATGGTTAGATGAAATCACTGATGCAGTGAACATGAACTTTGGTTAACTCCGGGAGATGGTGGGGGACAGGTAGGCCTGGCATGCTGCAGTCCATGGGGTCGCAAAGAGTTGGACATGACTGGTGACTGAACAGCAGCATATGTAACAATAAGCACATAGACTAGCTAATTACTATACATATTTATTTCTTAATACCCCTTCCAGTGTCTTACACAATGTCTAGCATAAATGGGAGAAAAATACTCCATTTGATTTCAGATGGAAGGCATCTAGCATTTAAAAGTCTATGTACATGTATGGGCTTCCCAGGTAGCTCAGTGGTAAAGAATCCACCTGTCAATACAGTCCATGGGGTCCCGAAAGAGTCATACATTATTTAGCGACTAAACAGCAACAACAGCAACAGCAATGCACAAGTGTAGCTACTTAGAGATATGTGTGCTAAGTTGCTTCAGTCGTGTCTGACTCTTTGCAACCTTCTCTCTCCTTGGGATTCTCCAGGCAAGAATACTGGCATGGATTGCCATGCCCTCCTCCAGGGGATCTTCCCGACCCAGGGATCGAACCTATATCTCTTACATCTCCTGCAGTAGCTGGCAGGTTCTTTACCACTAGTGCCGCCTGGGAAGCCCAGCTATATAGATGTAGATATCTCCCAAGTGTAACATACAGAACACAATAGATCAATGTTATATATGATTTATTACAAAGGTTTGAATGTAAAGCCTTACAGAGCCTTTCTTAACTGTTTTTTTCTTCAAACACTGTCTCTTTCTCCCCATTATAATCAGTTCAGTTGCTCAGTCATGTCCAACTCTTTGTGACCCCATGGACTCCAGCACGCCAGGCATCCCTGTCTATCACCAACTACTGGAGCTTGCTCAAACTCATGTCCATTGAGTTGGTGATGCCATCCAACCATCTCATTCTCTGTTGTCCCCTTCTTCTCCTGCCTTCACTCTTTTCAAGCATCAGGGTTTTTTTTTTCAGTGAGTCAGTTCTTTGCATCAAGTGTTCAAAGTATTGAAATTTCAGCTTCAGCATCAGTCCTTCCAATGAATATTCAGGACTGACTTCCTTTAGGATTGACTGGATCTCCTTGCAATCCAAGAGAGTCTCAAGAGTCTTCTGCAACACCACATTTCAAAAGCATCAATTCTTAGGCGCTCTGCTTTCTTTATGGTCCAATTCTCACATCCATACATGACTACTGGAAAAACCATAGCTTTGACTATATGGACCTTTGTTGGCAAAGTGATGTCTCTGCTTTTAATATGCTGTCTAGATTGGTCATAGATTTTCTTCCAAGGAGCAAGTGTCTTTTAATTTCTTGGCTGCAATCACCATTTGTAGTGATTTTGGAGCCCCCAAAATAAAATCTTTCACTGTTTCCATTGGTACCCCTTCTATTTGCCATGCAGTGATGGGGCCAGATGCCATGCCCTTAGTTTTTTAAATGTTGAGTTTTAAGCCAGCTTTTTTCACTCTCCTCTTTCACTTTCATCAAGAGGCTCTTAAGTTCTTCTTCACTTTCTGCCATAAGGGTGGTGTCCTCTGCATATCTGAGGTTATTGATATTTCTCCTAGCAATCTTGATTCCAGCTTGTGCTTCATCCAGCCCAGCATTTCGCATGATGTGCTGTGCCATATAAGTTAAATAAACAGGCTTAAATATATATTTAAACAGGGTTAAATATACAGCCTTGATGTACTCCTTTCCCGATTTGGAATCAGTCTGCTGTTCCATGTCTGATTCTATTTGTTGCTTCTTGACCTGCATACAGATTTCTCAGGAGGCAGGTAAGGTGGTCTGGTAATCCCATCTCTTTAAGAATTTTCCACAGTTTGTTGTGATCCACATAGTCAAAGGCTTTAGCATAGTCAATAAAGCAGAAGTACATGCTTTTCTGTAATTCTCTTGCTTTCTATGATCCAACTGATGTTGGCAATTTGGTCTCTGGTTCCCCTGCCTTTTCTAGATCCATCTTGAACATCTGGAAATTCTCAGTTCATGTACTGTTGAAACCTGGCTTGGAGAATTTTGATCATTTCTTTGCTAGTGTGTGAGATGAGTGCAATTGTGAACATTCTTTGGCATTGCTTTCTTTGGGATTGGAATGAAAACTGACCTATTCCAGTCCTGTGACCACTGATGAGTTTTCCAAATTTGCTGGCATATTGAGTACAGCACTTTCACTGCATCATCTTTTAGGATTTGAAATAGCTGAACTGGAATTCCATCACCTTCACTAGCTTTGTTCACAGTGATGCTTCCTAAGACCCACTTGACTTTGCATTCCAGGATGTCTGGCTCTAGGTGAGTGATCACACCATCGTGATTTACTGGGTCGTGAAGATCTTTTTTGAATAGTTTTTCTGTGTATTTTTGCCAACTCTTCTTAATATCTTCTGCATCTGTTAGATCCACACAATTTCTGTCCCTTATTGTGCCCATCTTTACATGAAATGTTCCCCTGGTATCTTGAATTTTCTTGACGACATCTCTAGTCTTTCCCATTCTATTGTTTTCCTCTATTTCTTTGCATTATTCTCTGAGGAAGGTTTTCTTACCTCTCCTTGCTGTTCTTTGGAACTCTGCATTCAGATGGGTATATCTTTCCTTTTCTTCTTTGCCTTTAGCTTCTCTTTTCTCAGCTATTTGTAAGGCCTCCTCAGACAACCATTTTGCCTTTTTGCATTTCTTTCTCTTGGGGATTGTCTTGATCCCTGCCTCCTGTACAATGTCCCTAACCTCCATCCATAGTTCTTCAAGCACTCTGTCTGTCAGATCTAATCCCTTGAATCTATTTGTCACTTCCACTGTATAATCATAAGGGATTAGATTTAGGTCATACCTGAATGGTCTAGTGGTTTCTCCCTACTTTCTTCAATTTAAGTCTGAATTTTGCAATAAGGGCTTCATGATCTGAGTTACAGTCAGGTCCCAGTCTTGTTTTTGCTAATTGTATAGAGCTTGTCCATCTTTGGCTGCAAAGAATACAATCAAGCTGATTTCAGTATTGAACAGCTGGTGATGTCCATGTGTAGAGCCGTCTCTCATGTTGTTGGAAGAGGGTGTTTGCCCTGACCAGTGCGTTCTCTTGGCAAAACTTGGTTAGCCTTTGCCCTGCTTCATTTTGTACTCCAAGGCCAAATTTGCCTGTTACTCCACGTGTCTCATGACTTCCTACTTTGGCATTTCTGTCCCAGGAATGGATATCTTTTTTTGGGTGTAAGCTCCGAGAGTTGGTGATGGACAGGGAAGCCTGGTGTGCTGCAGTCCTTGGGGTCACAAAGAGTCGGACATGACTGAGCTACTGAACTGAACTGAACTAGAAGGTCTTGTAGGTCTTCATAGACTCGTTCAACTTCAGCTTCTTTGGCATTAGTGGTTGGGGCATAGACTTGGATTACTGTCTACTTGGATTACATTATGTCTACTACTGTGGGTAAGAATCCCTTAGAAGAAATGGGGTAGCCCTCATAGTCAACAAGAGTCTGAAATGTAGTACTTGGGTGCAATTTCAAAAATGACAGAATGATCTCTGTTCGTTTCCAAGGCAACCATTCAATATCATAGTAATCCAAGTCTATGTCCCAACCACTAATGCTGAAGAAGCTGAACAGTTCTATGACAACCTGTGATAATAACTTGTATCTATTTCTTTTCTAGCAAAGCTCACCCCACATTGCTGTTAGTTGTATACCAATGTCTTTTCTTTCATAATTTTACTCCTTCGTACAGTTTTTCTTTCATATACCTTTTTATTTCCAGGGCCTTACACCACATCTGAAAACAAGTGCAATATATTTTAATTTAAAAGCATAATAAAGAGATTTCAGTTAACATCCTCAGAGCTGATTCCATAGAAAAATTTTACTGACTTGATGATCTGAACATAAAATATTGTAAGTGGCAGAGCTGAATTCCAAATTCTAGCAACCCAGCTAGCTGACCTGTGCTTATTACTGGCAACAGACTTTGTAGCCGAGTTTGATTAACAGTGCCAATACTACTACTGCTGATGGAAATAGCTCCCATTTATTTAGCCCTTTCTAATGTCAGATATTGGACACGCCATCCATACATTGTCCTCTTAAAATCCTGACTCTGAACCTATGAAGCAGGTGTTACTGCCCTACTCTGCAGATAAGTAATTGAAACTCAGAGAGAATGAAAAACTGCCCCAAATAACAAGACAATCATATTTTAAAATAGATAATACTGTGTATTTCAAGTTATATTTATGAAATGTACGATATATAATAGAAGTGGTATAAAGTTTCAAATACAAATTTTATAAATTGGCTGCCATATATATATATGTACATATATATATGTTTGTGTTGTTACATGGCAGTGGGATAATCTTTCCAGTGCTTGGTGAGGAAAGCATGTGAAGGGGCAGGGATATGTATTTTGGTAAAGTTTGGGATGGTAAATATATGTGTGAGTGTGTGTTTACATATATGCTCATCATATGCATAGATACTTGCCTAGTTTGATACTATTAGTTTTGAACTGACTTGTTATGATTCAATGTCTCCATCCTACAAAATGAAGTTTGGAAAACAATGCCATTTTATATTTGTCTCTATACAGTACAGTGTAAGCATCTACTAAATGCTTGTTTCAAAAAAGAAACATTGAAGCAATGCTATCACTAAAGTGATTCATGGAATAGAAGCACCTCTGTGGACATGAGTTTGAGTGAACTCCGGGAGTTGGTGATGGACAGGGAGGCCTGACGTGCTGTGATTCATGGGGTCGCGGAGAGTCGGACACGACTGAGCGACTGAACTGAACTGAAGATTTCTACTCCCATTACCTTTAAAAACCAATTTCAACAATATGGGAAAACACATAAATGTCTTTTTTTTTATTATAAACTTTTAATAAAAGTCTTTGGAACTTTTTTATTACAATAATTAATCTATTTCAGTATTATAGTTCTGAGTTAGGCAATATGGTATGGAAATTCAAAACTTGAGAAAATGACATACATGTAGAGAAATCTAGCAGTAGTTTTACTTCTTAAAATTTAACATTGGCATGTGATCAACAAAATAAGCAGTTATTGTTTAGTCACTCAGCCATGTCCAACTCTTTGTGACCCTATGGACTGCAGCACGCCACGCTTCCCCATCCTTCGCTATCTCCCAGAGTTCTCTCAGACTCATGTCCATTGAGTTGGTGATGCCATTCAACATCTCATCCTCTGTAGTCCCTTTAGCCACCTGCCTTCAATCTGTCCCAGCATCAGGGTCTTTTCCAATGAGTCAGCTCTTTGCATTAGGTGGCCTAAGCAGCTAAATAAGGTGTTTTATAAACTTGATGCTTATGGTCATGGATATTCACAAATTTATATATATTAACTTAGCAGCCATAATATTGACTAACATATGTGTGTTGTTTTTCTAAAACAGTACTTTAAAAAATATTTATTTATTTTTGACTGTGCTGCATCTTTGTTGCTATGTGAGGGCTTTCACTAGTTGTAGTTCGCAAGCTTTTCGTTGTGGTGGTTTCTCTGGTTACAGAGCACAGACTTGAGGGTCCTGACTTCATTAACTGTGGCACATGGGCTCAGTAGTTATGGTGCTTGGGCTTAATTAGCCTGTGGCAGGTGAAATCTTCCTGGACCAGGGATCAAATCTGAGTCCCGTGCATTGGCTGGTGGGATTCTTAACCCCTGGACCACCAGGGAAGTCCTGTGTGTTCTAATATATCAATCACTTATATATACTCTCTAACTCCAAATGAGACTGCCATACTGTAAAGCTAACTATAGTTAACCAACTTTTACATGCTTTTCAATTTGTGGATTATTTTGTTAATATAAACAAATGCAGAAAAGAGGTACAGACAAATCATCAGTAACCTAAAAATCAGGAGAATTATGAATCTTTACAACTAAGCCTCTTCAGAAATATAGAAATAGTGGTTCAAAATTAAGTAAAAGGATCTTTTTGTCTTTCCATGGGATAATGGAGGTGAAGGTCAGTTCTTACTGCTGGTAATTTATGTTAAATATGTCTCTCAGTAAATACAGAGAAATAAAACTCACCTAAAATGCTGTCTAAGAATTTAAGCACACACATTCTATTCTATGCAACTCAAAGTGAAGATATTGTCTGGATATAAATGTGGGTAATTTGATTAAACAATCTCATTTTTTACATGATTATACATTTCAGATATTAGAAAAACCAAAATATGATTCTCTGCTTAATGAGTTCAACTTCCAAAATTACTGAGTACACAGTAAGAATAATCCAGTCCACAGTGTCTATTTGTTAGAAATAGAAGATTTTGGGTAGAAGTTCCTTATAGACTGTGCACTGCTGCTGCTAAGTCACTTCAGTCGTGTCCGACTCTGTGCGACCCCACAGACGGCAGCCCACCAGGCTCTTCCGTTCCTGGGATTCTCCAGGTAAGAACACTGGAGTGGGTTGCCATTTCCTTCTCCAATGCATGAAAGGGAAGCGTGAAAGTGAAGTCGCTCAATCGTGTCCGACTCTTAGCGACCCCATGGACTGCAGCCTAGTAGGCTCCTCCATCCATGGGATTTTCCAGGCAAGAGTACTGGAGTGGGGTGCCATTGCCTTCTCCGATAGACTGTGCATTAGAAGTGTTCAATTCTAAGTTAATAAGAATGTTTTTATTCCCTTATTTTTTTCTTAGGAGACACTTAGTTCATTCTGTGGAATTAGAACCACCTCGGGAATAATCTCTCACAGAATGACATGCTGCTTCAGACATCCCAGTACAAGCAAGATTACAGTTCTAATGTTTTTCTTAAATTAATATTTAGGCCAAAATGTGACTGTGAAGGGATTTAAAATTTCCCAGAGTATCTGATCTACTCTTAGTGTTCCAAGTGTAACTCTGAAGACAAACTAAATTGTGTTTTGTTGATAGTTTTGGAGAGAATTACTATAAAACTCTAGATGTAATCTGCCTGTCATGAAAAATTTGTTTTATATGGACTGAATGATAGATTGCTAGTTTCATAGAAAATTCTATATTTTCCAATTTTTGATGTCCCAAATTTAATTTTACTAAATGATACCCATGGAGTGGGTATGGTAAAGTGATATGGAGATAGGTAATTGGAAATGAAGATATGCACAATAAGCTAGGTGCTCCAGAAAAAAACTCAGGAGGCATTTTCGGTTTTTACCACTCTTTCATTACTGCATCAGAGAAGGCAATATTACCCCACTCCAGTACTCTTACCTGGAAAATCCCATGGACGGAGGAGCCTGGTAGGCTCCAGTCCATGGGGTCGCTAAGAGTTGGACACGACCGAGCGACTTCACTTTCACTTTTCACTTTCACACATTGGAGAAGGAAATGGCAACCTACTTCAATGTCTTTGCCTGGAGAATCCCAGGGACCTTGGAGCCTGGTGGGTTGCCGTCTCTGTGGTCGCACAGTGTCGGACACGACTGAAGTGACTTAGCAGCAGCAGCACAGTATTACTGCAGACGTTTTACACTCTGCTTTCAAAGTGATTACAGTATTGTGATTCTGTTGATTTTTTCTCCGTCTCCACTTGCACCTGTTCCATCTTCTGTTACCTGAACTACTGGGCTGGGTTCCCTGCCTCTGGTTTCCCAGTTTAGACATAGACACCCTAAAATTCATTCTCCATGGATGAGCCAGAAGATTTTTTTCAAGTGTAAGTCAGATAATGTCACTCCTTCTCTAACAGCCTCCATAGCTGGTCCCAACTGAAAACAACCCAAATGTTTATCAACCAGTACATTCTTACAATGGAATTCTTCAGGCAAAAATGAACAACTGATACACACAACAGCAGGGATGAGGCTGAAGGGTATTATGCTGAGTGAAAGAAGCAGGAAACAAAAGGCTACATAATTCCATTTATATGAGACTTTGGAAAAGCTATAGGAACAAAGATCAGATCAGTGGTGGCTAGTGGGGGAGAATGCAAAAGAACTTTCTAAGGTGGTGAAACTGATCTATTTCTTGCCTGTGTTAATTACACAACTTTATTCTTTTGTCTGTAATCAAACAGTTATACATGAAAAGGGTGAATTTAATTGTTTGTATGTGTCATAGTTGTATATATATAATGTATATATAGAGTATATATAACCAGCACATATATGAATGTAATAAAAACTAATAATAATTAAATTCATCTTTATGATGATGATGATGAGAATGATAGAATGCCAATTTCATAGATGCAGTTAAGTACTATGTCCCCTGGAAAAAACAAGAAAATAAACCCATCCTTACAAAGTGCCTCCCTTTAAACTTTGAGAATTATACATGTGTACTATGGAATATTTGAGGAGCTTCTATTCCAAATTAGATACATGTGAGGTAAATTATGCAGGGCTTCCCTGCCAGCTCAATGGTAAAGAATCTGCATGCAATGTGAAAGAACCGGGTTCGATCCCTGAGTCGGGAAGACCCCCTGGAGAAGGAAATGGCAACCTACTCCAGTATTCTTGCCTGGAGATTATCATGGACAGAGGAGTCAATTATATCTCTATAACCATGACTTAAAACAAACAAACAAACAACAACTCTATGGCCTCCTTCTGTACTTAGAATACAAATCCACACACCTGACTCAGGCTTGTAAGGCATTTTGTGAAATTGGCCTTGCCTGCCCTTCACCTCATTTCTCTCCTTGCCTTGAGTAGTTCTAGACTATTTATAGGGTTTTCTTAGAAATTTGATGTTTAACTTTAAAAACAAGTAATTGATTAGCCTTTAAAAGTAACATTTAGTTTTTCTTAATGAGGATTTGAAGTATAAAATTATATATTGGTAATCCTTTGCATAATACCTATATTTTCTCATTAAAAAAACCCAATCTACAAATACTCTGTTATCATCATCGTATGTATTCTATTTTCTCTCTCTGTCTTTCTCTTTCTCTCTCTTTTGTTTTCTGATTCTTAGTTCATGGAAAGGGAAGAAAAGAGGCAATAATTTTTAAAAAATTTTTTATTAAAAATTAAAAAAAAATTATTTGGGCCTACTGTGCAGCATGCAGGATCTTAGTTTCCCAACCAGGGATTGAACCTGTGTCCCCTACATTGGGAGTGTGGAGTCCACACCATTGTCCACCAGGGAAATCCCAAGAGAAAAGGCAGTAATTTTAAATGTCTGAGATCATCTTCAACTTAGTGGTCAGGTAATTTCTGTCAATTAAACATAATCAAAGAAAAGATATATATATGGAATATTAATTAATTAAACAAATGATTTCTATATCACTATGTAATAGGATACTCAAGGGGGCCATTTTTCACTTTATAAAAATATGAAAATTGAATTTCATTAAATAATAATCTCTCCAATTTTATTACAAATATAAATTAAATACAAACATTTGAGTACATAAATTTCAGATACACACCTTCAGGTATGTTGAATGTGAAGTCAACACACAAACACACAGAGTGTAACATTAAAAGAGAAACTGCGTGTAAAAAACACACACTATATCCACAGACACATTTTATTCATTTCTAAGAGTATGTATTTCTAAAAATGGAATCATACAGAACTAAAAATTCGGTTCACATATCTAAATTAGATTTACAGAACTTCCATAAATGGGTTAAAATAGATTCACATAAATCACTAAAATGTCATCTTAAAAAATCAAGTTGCCTCTATTATCTGATAGTGTACCTCATCACATCAGTCACATTTACATATCATGCACCCTAGGAATATGTCAGGACTAGACAGAAATTTTCAGTTTGTGTGCGAAATAGCAAAAATACTAGTTGACTCTGTAGTGGGATTAGGGGACTTTATACATTTTTAAGTTGACTGTTTCCTTCCTCTCTGTTTTTCTATTTCCCCTTCCTCCCTTTCCTCCTTCCTTCCCACTTCTTATTCTTCTTATCCTTCCTTTTTTCCTATGCTCTGTTAAATAATATGGTTAATTGCAAGAAGTTTCCAGTTTATGGCTTTAGGATATTTCCAGTTAACTCTAAACTTTTGCTGTTCATCATGAATACAGTCAACATGCAGATTGCTTACTAGCCTAGCCTAAGTCCCAGAATTTGTTTCTTTAATTTCCTTTTAAGCTCTCTGAGAATAGGATGACATTATTCAGGAAACATCTTTTGCCATGATGCCACATCCATCACTTGACTAAGTGCTTGTTTTCAACTTTCTAAACCAGCGGGGTAACCTTCTGTTCCCAAGAGAGTGCCTAAAATGCATTGGGCAAAGCTTTGGCTCTTGAAATAGCTGTTCACTGTTACAGATGTTCAGGTGACTGACTGATGGTTTCCTTCCCACATAAGACAGCTCCTGGGAAGCTTGAGGATGTGACTTTAAACTAGAATGACTCTCTGGAGTCATATCATAGGTTTGATACGGCAAGGTCTTAAAGCATCCTTAGTCTGAAGTTCTTTCGGAAAGTCTGGTGAATTCTAAAACTTGCCTGGCAGCCCGGGGAATCACAAAGAGGGAAATAAATATAAACAAGGGAGCTATCAAGGTGTTCTTTGGTGCTTCCTGGGTGTAATATAACATACTGGTGCAAAGCTCTAGCTCTGAGATTGAGATACTTGCTTATAATTCCTGGTTCCATCCCTGCTGACTGAAGAAACACAGCCTAAGTTTCATATTTATTATTATTTTATAGTCATCATGATACTTTTCCAGTGGGCTTGTTCTGAGGATTAAATTCAATTAATGCAGTACCTAGCACCAGGTAAACACGAACTAAATGTCATCTATTGTTGTAATTGCTTTTATTATTATCTTAAGCCTCAGGAGATAATTTGGCCATAGTGTCAGAGATTTTTGTCCTTTTAGCAAATATGAGAATAATGTATTCAACAGCTGAGATCAAATATAGGGAGTGAGCTAAGCACATTGGTAAGTAGAGTTCAAAAATGCACTTGGGTACTGGAATTTAAATATTCAAGACCAGCTTATATAGAAGAAGGAAAACTGTGTCTTAAATCAGGTTACTTTGTCATTAACAGTTCAGTTTTATGCACAAACATCTCATTTTCTTGGTTTTCTGTGTGTGTGCTAAGTCGCTTCAGTCGTGTCCAACTCTTTGCAACCCTTTGGACCGTAGCCCACCAAACTCTTCTGTCCATGGGGATTCTCCAGGCAAGAATACTGGAGTGGGTTGCCATGCCCTCCTTCAGGGGATCTTCCCTGCCCAGGGATTGGACATGCATTTCTTATGTCTCCTGCTTTGGCAGGCGGGTTCTTTACCACTAGTGCCACGTGGGAAGCCCCTTGGTTTTCTATAGATAATATTTAGGGTCACCAAAATATTACTTATAGGAGGAGGCAAAGTAAGAAATAAGCCAATTCATGTTATATTTTTCTAGGATAGCATTTCTGTGAGAAATTAGATTAAGGTAATAAAAAGAAAATCTACTGTTAAAACTCCTTTAGCATTTTGTAGCGCTCATTATGGAGAAGGCAATGGCAAGCCACTCCAGTACTCTTGCCTAGAAAATCCCATGGATGGAGGAGCCTGGTAGGCTGCAGTCCATGGGGTCGCTAAGAGTCAGACACAACCGAGAGACTTCACTTTCCCTTTTCACTTTCACACGTTGGAGAAGGAAATGGCAACCCACTCCAGTGTTCTTGCCTGGAGAATCCCAGGGACGGGGGAGCCTGGTGGGCTTCCGTCTATGGGGTCACACAGAGTCGGACACGACTGAAGTGACTTAGCAGCAGCAGCAGCAACTGGAAGAAGTAATTTTGTTCATTTAGATTTGTATATTCCTGGGATAAGCTCATAGGAGCATGAAATAAGATGACTTTAGAAAGACTTTCTGGTTTTGACTATAAGTAATGTTTTTAATCAAAGGGTGTTTTGCACCTGATAGAGTTTAACTTTTTTAGTAATTATCGCATGCAACATTGGCTAGGTGACTTTTGAACATTCAGAGATATTTTTTATCTTAAAAAGATTGTGTTTCACAATTTTATGTAAAACATAGAAGCTTATATATTCTTTAAGATCAGATGAAAATGAATTATCTTATTCTGTTAGAAAAACTAAGCTGGTTCTTCCTAAATGTTAACAGGTGCAGTGAGGTCAACAAAGTTAATCACAATAAAAATATTCCTCTGGTCAAGTTTGATAAACCCTAGGTTAATTAACACTGTAAAGTAAAGCGTTTATTGCAGCATTTCTCAGAATCTTTACTATATAATGTGTGTTGAGAATCTCTAAGCATGGCAGTAATTGTTTGCTACGCTTGCTAATATTATTTTAGCTCTGATTCCTTTTGAGGGGCTGTTGTGAGGAATGTATTTTGGAAAGTGCTGGGCTAGAAGATTATTGTTTCTTGTCCTCATTTTTAAATGAGGGGAAACAAAGTTCATCCAAAGCGTATGAGTTTAGAATTTTCTACCACATTCCCACCATGTTTGTTCATTTCCATTGGGGGCATCCTTGTAAAGCTAGTTTATTAGACGTTTTCCAGGATGAGGGCCTATAGATCCTGGCTTCTCCCTTTCTTCCTTCTCACGGGCTAGAAAATTGCTGGTTTTGCTTCTACAAGTGTCTGATCCTGAGGATGGAGAGAAAAAAGTAGCATCTGTGATTTAAAGTTCTAGGAAAAAGAGACAACACTTCAAAGAAAAGTTGATGTTCACAAGAATAGCCTTGAAAGTTTAAAATATTATCTCAAAGTATAAAACTAGAAAATTAGAACCATCAGTAAAATCATGAAGGTGATAGCAATGAAAATTGTTTTATCATGAGTTTTATCTATCTTTCCCCAGGAAGTAAGGAACAATAGAAAAAAAATCTTAATTGAGCATCTTTTATTTTGTTTTGTTGCTTTTGTTTTGTCTTAGTCTTCCAACCTTGACATTATTGACATTTGTGGCTACATATCTCTTTTTTCGGAGTGGGGGTACTGTCTTATACACTAAAAGATTGTTAACCGCATTCCTGGCCTCTATCTACCAGATGCAATTAGCATCTCATTCCCTACCTGTGACAATCAAAAATATCTCCAGTCACTGCTGAATGTCTCCTGGGAGGCAAAGCCACCACCAGTTGACAATATTGGTCTACTCCTTTCCCATAGTTTTCCTCCATTTTGATACTAAATGATGGATATAGACAATTGAAGGCCTCACTGGTGGCTCAGACAGTAAAAGAATCTGCCTGCAATGCAGGAGACCTGGGTTCAATCCTTGGGTTGGGAAGATTCCCTGGAGAAGGGAATGGCAACCCACTCCAGTATTCTTGCCTGGAGAAATCCATGGACAGAAGCGCCTTGGTGGGGCTGCAGTTCACTGGGTCACTGTACCTGTTCAGGTAAATAATACAATAAAACTACAAATAAGTTCAAGATTAATAACAATTCTGTAAATGTTTTCTGTTGTTTTTCTAAGTCTCAGTCTGGAAATATGGGATCACTTTCTAATCTCCTATTAGCTGATTTATTTTTTGTCCTTCTGTCCTACCTTATTACCATTTCCACTTAAAAGAATACTAACAAAATTTTGCCCTTGAATTAATTAATAAGGAAGTTACTAAAGTTGTGACTTAAGGTGTCTCCAGGTTGGTATAATATTTCTGGAATTATCAAACATTAATCATTTCAATGAAATAAGTTGGTGTCAAATAGGTTGGCTAAATCTATAAACTTAATGAAGTGGGATGACATGCAATGCCTTGCCTGTTTATATTTTGACATTCTTTTGGGCTTTAAATTTACATCTATTTTTCTGTTTCTCAATAGTTTCCACCTTGCATATTGTTGTTTGGGACTCTGTTATAAGAATAGAAGGGTTTCCCTGGTGGCTGAGATGGTAAAGAATCCGCCTGCAGTGTGGGAAACCTGGGTTCAATCCCTGAGTTGGGAAAATCCCCTGCCAAACTCAGGGATAGAACCCATGTTTCCCACATTGCAGGCTGATGTGGGCATGTATTCTTGCCTGGAGAATCCCCATGGACAGAGGAGCCTCTAGTACTCTTGCCTGGAGAATACCCATGGACCGAGGCGCCTGGCGGGGTACAGCCCATGGGATTGCAAAGGCTCGGATACGACTGAGTGAGCACAACACCGCACGTAAGAATAGAAATGAAGCTGTCCATGATAGATTAGTATAGATACTGTATGTAAAATATGATTGTGGTTTTCTAGCACAGCTACAGCTAGAAATGTGCATTATAAGGTTATTATTTTAACTATTATTTATGTTTATTTTTGTCTTGAGTGTCTTGCATAGTCACCTCTTGGAATGAACATGATAGATTTTTAAATTTAATTAACTTATACTGAATTTGAGTAACTCCCTAAAGAAAGAAGAAAAAGAATAACCAAAAAGGGAAAAAAGGCTGTATGTTCTCATAACTACATAGATTCTCAAAGCTTGCATCCGTGTATACTCAAGGAAAAATTTAACATTTTGATATATCTTCTGTTTAATTAATATCCAATTACATATTTTTGCAGTTTTAATGATCTAATTATAGGATAGGTAAAAAGATGAATTCTAAAGACATCTATATGTTAATTGCAGGAATATTCTTTTCTATTTACTTCCCCAATTTTTTTTTTGAGTGCAGAATTTTAAAACTGATTCAAAATGTGTTTACCATCCAGTTATTCTCAGTGCTTATATTAGCTTTAGGTAAGGCAAAGCTTAAAGTCCATTTTTTCATTTTTGAATTCTACATATGATTACATTTAAGTTAATCTTCTTTATTGGTTTTCTTTTTATAAAAAGGTACTCTGTTACCTCTGTCAGATTACATTAGAGGATTTCAGTGACATTCTTGTACTAGAGAAACTACAGACACTTCTGTAGGCTATGTATTTATGCAGCCACAATGGACATAATCCTATTTTTATGAAGAATGAAGAGAATTGACTTAAAAATAGAAATACCTTCCTGAAATCACCTATAGTCTATTTGGTCCAATTAAAAAAATAACTTGAAAGCATGTTGCAAACATTTAAATCAGACAAGTCAGCATAATTCCTTGTCAAAGGTCAAAAAGATTGTGGTAAAAATCCAAACAGACTATCCACTGGGACCTGACAAGGCAGAGGAAGCAGACGATTCAAATACATTTTTTTCAGAATACCCATTTGCTCATCTTTGCTCAAGGGTCAAAACAGAAATTATTCTGGAATAGAAATGGTGGCTATGTGACCTGTTGTTTAATGCGTGTTTCTAAACTCATCTATAATGACCACATTAATCTCAGCATATATTAAAAACCTATTTGCACAAGCTAGGTCCAAGTAAAAAAGAGAGCCCTTTACCTGCATCAACACAAAACATTGCATAACAAGTATTTGTTTTTGTAGCTATTGTGGCTTTGGGAACAAGTAAACATAAACAGCAGGAAACACAAATACAGAGGCAGTGCGACTGGAGGTTGTCAGGGAGCAGGATGGTAGCTTTAGGAACTGAATTCGGCTTGAAATCAGCTTTGTCTCAGTATGCGTAAGAGGCTTTGGCGCTGTATCAGACCTTTGGGGCAACCACTCAGCGGGACAGGGATTATCTAGCGGTTTACTATAGCCTGTGCTTCCCAATTCATAGAAAACTTGCCTCCCTGTCATACTCTTACATTAACTCACTAGGTACTGACTTTTCCATCTATTTTTTTTTCCTTCTGAGATTGTGGGTCTGTTGGCTAGAAAACAGTCGCAGATATTAATTTAGAATCTAAGAAAATATTTAAGAAACATGATTGAGAAGATAACAAACATTTGACATCTATAGCTAGTAATAAAGCATAGCGATGGGTCATTTTGAAAGCTGACTCTCATTTTCTAAAATTGATGTTTCTTTTTCTATTGGTGGCCCTGCCAAAAATGTCCTAAACTTAAATGGGCAAAATTTAATATAGCTGCTACTCACTCAAAGTTCCATTTGTATTTCTGTTCTAATAATGAGATGCATTCTTTTTTTCCCCTTTCCTTTTCTTTTCTCTCTCTTTTTTTTTCCTTGAGGCTTGACAGGGTTAATTCCATTTAGCTGTGGGAAGAGATGCTGTGGTGGAAACCCCATGGTTATTCCAAACGCATGACCATCAAAGAGTCAGATTAGCTGAGTGAGGAGAGAGGAAGCTGTGCACTTCCTGTCTCTTAATAAAGCTAAGATTACAGAAGTATTTAATAACCATTGTGGGTTTTCATAGGAAATTTTACAAACAATTTTGGTAATTTGCTCAATCTACGGTTACTGTTGAAGATTGTTTTTGTTTAAGCTAGCTTAGATATCTAGAAAATGTTGTAAAATTAGGATCCTATTACACATAGCACTGCTAAGTAATCAACTATAAAGACATTACAAGTTCTTTTTGGATATCTCATTTGCACTGAGAAGAGTGGGTTGCACCACGGCTAAAGAAGCAACAGCAATTGTTTTATAAGCATTGCGAAGGCAATAAAATGTGGATTCCTTATGTAGGTCCAAATGTAGCAGCTGGATTTGGCTTTATGAACCATGAAAAATAGTTCCCATCTGGAAGTTGATGTTGAATAAAGATGCAACAGCAAGATAGCATTTTACATGAAGCATTTTACACATATCAAGCACAATCGTTGGTCCTTTCTAGTTATACTTAGAAAATAATAATTGAGAATCAATGAGTTTAGTATCAAATACCCAAAACTTTCTTAATCTGGGAGTGATGTTTGTTTTGTTTGTTAAAAATCAACTAGATGTCGGCAAAATTACTTTTCCATTTGCTTAGTGAAAAAAAGTACTTGCTAGTTACACAATTTCAACTTAGAAGTTAAAAATTTCATTGGCAAGAATGAGATATTGATAATTGGTAATAAAAAATGGTAAATTCTTTGTTAATTGAAAAATGTATGGTGATGTGTACAATTCACTCCTTCATTATGCAGATATTATAAAATATTGGTTTTCTCTTTGAATAAATTCCTTATCGAGGCTTCAGTATAACCAATACATGAGATTACATATGCACTGGACCTTCTGAGGTTATTTAACTCTCCCCTTGCTGTTGAGGAGGCATATTCTCAAATACCAAATAAACATGTAACTATAAATCCAGATTTACAAGATTGGGACAATGCTTGTCAGCATGTTCCTGTCTCCCTCTGAATTTATTATGTAAGTTGATAAAAATTTTTGCTTATTGCGAACTCTTTTTAGTAGATGTTTTGTGTTTAGCAAGGACAGACATAATTTGCCCTGCTTTTGCAGTTGTTTGTTCATATCAAAATTGAGAAATTGAGTAAATAAGAATATTGATGTTGTTTATAGTCTATAATGCATCATTTGATTTATGTTAATTGAACTATATAATATTTAAACTCAAAAATGCTCTTGTTTAGGTTTTTTCACAATGACTCTTTCAAACAAAGATTTTTCATGTTTATGATATTTATTTTTCAAGGTTTATTTATTTCATATCCGTTTGAGATAGACTTTTTTTTACCTCTGATGAACAATTTCTATATAATTATATAGTAGTTCTTGTAGGACCCAAGCATAGATATACTGATTGGTGTGACTTCAACACACAAATGCTACATGGGGTGGATTTTGTAAAACAGATAAAGATTTTAAATTACTAGCATCTCAATCTTTCTTTTTATTTTTTAAAAAAGTTGCATATTTGAGTTACTCAATCATTTCAGATAAAACAAAGCCTGCTTTAATATATATGAAAATTAAATATTATAGCATGTTCTGAGGTGCAATGAAAATTCAATAAAGGATGGAGACAAAATAGGAGATATGAGTCTAATAAAATGCATTAAAATTTGAGAAAATTTGCCAGATAATATTTTCCTCAACTTTCCATTTTCAATCATATACTTGTTTCTACATTCGTCTATCAGTATAGAGAGAGAGCAATAAATTTCAGTAAGTCATTTATTCCCAAAGTAACTTTTCTTCAGGTAGAGGTGCACATATTAACATTCATTTGGTTTAAAATTTTCATTTTTTGGGAGTTCCGTGGTAGCTTAGTGGTTAGGATTCCATGCTTTCCTGCTCTGACTTGGGTTCAATCCCTGGTCGAGGAAGTTCCTGCAATCTGAGTAGCATGGCCAAATAAAATTATTTTCATATTTTTTGTCTATGAAAATATATAGAAAATAGAGAAAACTATTTTTAAGTCCTTAGTATAGTTCCCAGCCTTCAGGACTCAGTAAATAGTGACTATTAAGATCAGATGATGGAGAATCTTTCTGTTGCTCTATAATGAAATTTGTTTGGTATGTTAATTATTAACATTTAATTATTATTTGATATAAGGTTAAAAGCAGTAATATTCAGAAAGTTAAAGAAAATTTGAAAAGTCTAAATGCATTAATAATTGATGTGTATAATATGAATCATTTCTGTGAAATAAAAAACAAACTACTGGGGAGACTTTATGTTCTCTTTTGATAACTATGTAAAATGAATTGTGAGCTTGCTTTCTGCTAAACCCAAGACTACAGCTTAAAATTTATAAATGAAAAATTGTTATTTCAGACTATTTAAAAATTGTGTGAATACAATTTGCAAGATCAATAAATGTCAGTAACTATAGAGAAATGTTTTTATTTCCCAATATGCTGCTAAGTCACTTCAGTCATGTCCGACTCTGTGTGACCCCATAGACGGCAGCCCACCAGGCTTCCCGTCCCTGGGATTCTCCAGGGAAGAACACTGGAGTGGGTTGCCATTTCCTTCTCCAATGTGTGAAAGTGAAAAGTGAAAGTGAAGTCGCTCAGTCGTGACCGACTCTTAGCGACCCCATGGACTGAAGCCTATCAGGCTCCTCCGCCCATGGGATTTTCCAGGCAAGAGTACTGGAGTGGGTTGCCATTGCCTTCTTAAGCATAAATTCTTTCATAAACGGACATAGAAGAGTCTTTTCTTCATTTTTGTTTTACAGTCTGCTTTCCAGAACTGAATTACCTGTGCCTCTGCAGAGATGGGCCAAATATTACATAGCGTTTTCTCTCCAAAACCAATCTTGAAGATGCAGTTAAACTTGTACTATTCCATAAAGCTTTTCTTGATTCTTCCATGATAGCCCTTTCACTGTTGGACTTACTGAACTGAGACTGTCACAACAATTTGGACAACTCCCCATCTATCTATCTGTGGATATGTGATATACGTGTATCTGTAGTTTTGAATTTGTATTTATAATCTACTCACACAAGTACATAGTAACTTTCTTAAAAGCAAATACTGTGTTTTCACAATTTGATGACTCATACTTCATAGTCCTAATTTGTATATAATAGGCATACAATACATATTTGTTGCTTCTCTATGCTTGACCAACCATTAAATTAACAATTCTCAAGGTCACTTAATGAAAAAGAGTAGACCCTAAGACAGCAAAAAATTATACAGCCCAAAGTTTCAATACAGCCAAAGTTGAGAAACCCTGCATTATATCAAATTAGCTGAAACTCCAATACTTCGGTCACCTGATGCGAAGAACTGACTCATTTGAAAAGACCCTGATTCTGGGAAAGATTGAAGGCGGGAGGAGAAGGGGACAGAGGATGAGATGGTTGGATGGCATCACTGACTCAATGGACATGAGTTTGAGTAAACTCTGGGAGCTGGCGATGGACAAAGAAGCCTGGCGTGCTGTGATTCATGGGGTTGCAAAGAGTTAGATTGAATGACTGAACTGAACTGAACTGATGGTCACACATTTAAATAGCAAAAATTCAAATAGAATCTTTGCTGGGGAAACTATATATAAATTGTCCTTTGTCCAAAATTTTACCAAATTTTGCATAGAATGTGACATATTAGGCATTTTCTTATGTAAATTATGCTACTTTTTCTCCTGAATATTTAAAGAGCACACATTTTATTATATAGGCTTTAAGATTTTGCCAAGTAGGTTCTTTTCTGGTTTGAAAGCAGAGACCTGGGAGGGAAGCCAATGGAAAAGTCACAGAAACTCTGTGTGTTTTACTAGGCAGAAAGAAAATAAAAATCAAGGCAGTTTCTTAATTTGCTTATTTTAGGAACTTGACTGATTTTAGTACTTTATGTTGAAATATTTTCCTGCTTTCTCTTTCCTCAGATTGAACTCTACACTTATCTTTATTCCTGTCTTATCACTTTTACAAATAGGTAGCAAAGATTCCATTACATTCAGTTGTTCTTAGGTCAGCTGTAAATTTCAGAAAGCTGGATTGACGGGCAATTTATCCCCCCACCCCAGGGAATTACAGCATTTCATGGGAAGTGGGTGAGTGGGTGTTGTCAATAGAAATTGCAACATTTCTAATGACAGTGGAGAGTTGAGGTTGCAAATTGTAAAACTGAATCAAGCATAAGGTTTTTACTCATTTTATTCTCAGGCCCAGTCATCCCTTCCTTTCTTCCTTACCAGTCTGTGCCAGAACCCTGGGGAGAGGACCTGTCATGATGGCCTCTTTGTTGCTCCAGCCTTTCCTAGGCTTCTGACACAAAACGACAGAAGGTTGGGGAAGAAGGAGACCATAACAATATTCATCTTTTTGTGAATATTGGTGTAGTATGTATTTTCTTGTTTGTCTTTGAAGATTTATTCTAATTTGTGAAGTAGAAATATTAGGAATTAGCTTTTAATTTTATCTTTTAAAAACCTTTCTTAGTTTTTGGAATATCTTTCATACTTCCATAAGTGTAGTTACAGAGAAATTTTCGTAATAGCAATTTCTCACCAACAGCCAGCTACAAATTCTGAGCCAGTGTTAGCATATTTAAAACATTCTTAGAATTTTTTTCTTAGAAAGTAAATCGTGAGAGCTGTGTTTTAGCAACCTAACTGTGTACTTTAAATTATATGGTGGTTTTAAATTCCTAGGTCTATCTTGCACTTTAGAAACATCAATATTACTTTGTTGGAGATTAAACTCTGTTATAAACAGCCAGTTGACCCTTGGTATCTGCTGGGGATTGATTCCAAAACTCCCACAGAAACCAAGATCCTTGGGCACTTCATCTCTTATACAATATGGTATGAAGTCACTCAGTCGTGTCGGACTCTGCGATCCTGTGGACTGTAGCCTGCCCGGCTCCTCCGTTCATGGGATTTTTCAGGCAAGAATAATATGGTATAGTATTTGCATATAACTCACTGCACGTTCTCCTGTACACTTTACTCTCTAAATTACTTTAAACACCTAATGAAATATAAATGATATGAAGTATTTTCAGGCATGTGACAAATTCAAGTTTTCTTTTTTGAAACTTCTTATGGTAAGAAAAATATTTTTGATTTTCAGTTTGTTGAATCTATGGAAGGGAAACCATGGACATGAAAGTCAACTGTGTTATATTTCAACATAATAGACTTACTTTGTATTGAAGAATGTCATATTTAAGATACTGTCAACAAAAAACTTTATAGATCCTGTTCTATAACACCATGATTTTGAAAGTAACTTTCAGTTTTTGTGAGTAGCAATCTCAAGAGCCATCATGTAAGAAGTACATGTATTTAGGCTTCAAATTTTTTATGACAGATATCCACATTTATTTCTAAAATCTTGTTTAGTATTTAGATTAGCTATCATCAATTTTCCCTTTCTGGAAAGTTTCTTTGTTTTTTCTTTCTGAAATTTTTTCCTGAATTCTTTATTCTTACAATGCCCACTCCTACTTGGAAAAATAAAATATGTTTGCAAAATTCTTTCAAATACCTTTTTTCCCCTTCTGTTATAACTCTATGTATCCTACAAACACACATTAAGTTGTCTTTAAAAATATTTGTCTCCATTTTGAGCTTATTCTAAAAGGGAATGGCCAATGAATAACTGCAGTGGTGCTTTGAAGTGTGGTGGCTATCATTTATCATTCTGGTTGGAGAATGAGACTACTGTTAAATTATGAAAAGTAATCCCTTATTGCTCATATACATGGAAATGACTCACTATTTTGCAAATCATCTATCTTACTCCTAGAGGATCTGGTTTGGCCTAGTCAAACAAAAATGTGAGTGCAGAAAAAATAATGTGGACATCCTGAATGCCCAAATGGTACTAGACTTTCAAAAGGAGTCAAAGTTTAGGTTGTAGCTGCAGAAAGAGGTAGAGAGTATTTGAAATTATGGAGTTAGAGTAAAGGGAGACATAACAAGGAGATATGGTTCCTTTAAGAAATTTAAAGACAAACAAGTAGAGAAAAGCTATAGGTAATATATATGAAGCAAATCCTGCAGTTAATTTTCTTTTTTGTTTTGATTACCTGCAGGATCTTCCTGCTATCCCATTGTCTTTTTCTTTCTTTCCATGTACAACTCTCCAACTGCACAATGAAGTCCTAAGGGCACGGATTGAATTTCATTCTTTTTGTACTGTATGTGTTGAAGTAGCAAGTATATTCATTGATATAATCAAGATACATGAAAAAATAGTGGAAATACAGTGATTTTGAAAAATTTTCATTGAATTTAAAAAATACTTAAAAGATCTTCAAAGCTACAGAAAACAGTATGGAAATAATGTAACAAACATGCATGTAGCCAGTCTACTGATAGTTGTTGACAGTTTGCCATATTTGCTTCAAATCATTTTTAGAAGCAGCTAAAATTTCTTTTTTACTTTCTTTGATTTCTTTTTCTTCCTTTCCTCCTCATATGCAACCACTGTTCTGATATTGGTATGTTTACTCCAGTGTCATGCTTTTAATACATTTAAAAGTATAACCTATAAACAAAATGGTGTATTGTTTTACATGCTTAAAATTTGCATAAATGATTTGGTACTCTATGTGTCCTTCTGCATCTGGTGAACTTAATAGTGTATAAAATCCTAACTCATTGTTATTTTAATTTACATTTGCATTTCTCTGATTTCCAGGGAGATCGAGCAAAGTAATATAGGTTTATTTGTCTGTGAGGTTTCTCTTCTGTAAATTGCTTATTCACATCCTTTGCCCATTTTCCTACTAAAAAACCTGTAAGTTACACACATTGCCACATTCTCTTCCTATCTCATTTGTCTATAAATGTTTATAGTGCCTTTTTGTAAAGGTATTTTAATTTTTTTCTTTTATCTCTTGTTGTATTGAAGTGTAGTTGATTCACAAAGTTGTATTAGTTTCTGATGTACAGCAAAGTGATTAAGCTACACACACACACACACACACACACATACACATATATACATATATTTTTCCATTATGGTTTACTACAGGATATTGAATATAATTCCCTGTGCTATATACTAGGACTTTGTTGTTTATCCATTCTTATAGTTTCTTTGCATCTGCTAACTCCAAACTCCCAATCCATCCCTCCCCATAGGTATTTTAGTTTTTCTTTTTTTCTTTTTTTTGGTATTTTAGTTTTAAAGCAGACACATTTATCGATCTTTTCTAATATATTTTGTTTTATTTAAAGAAACTTTAAAACATATCACGAGGTCATAAAACTTTTCACCATATTTTTTTCTTTTCCCATTCAGGAGGTTCATAACCATTTGTCTTTTCCATCTGGAACTTATTTTGGTGTACAAAGTGTGTTAAGATTTCTTAATTTATTTTATTCCATGTGGATAACCAATTTTTCTAGCCTTTATCCTTGAGTGGAACATCCTTTTTTTATTGTATTGTAATGCTATATGCCAAATTCCCAGATGGGGTTGTTTTTGACCTCTTGGTCTAATTTAATTGATCTATTGGGTTTTGTGTGCACAATCATTTTAATTAATGTTGTGTTGTTATACTATATCTCAGTATGTACTAGAGTGAGTTCTATCTTTTTGTATTGGCCAATCTTGGCTGTTTGCTTTTCATATGAATTTTAGGATTCCCTGATAGCTCAGCTGGTAAAGAACTCACTTGCAATGCAGGAGACCCTAGCTCAATTCCTGTGTTTGTAAGATCTGCTGGAGAAGGAATAGGCTACCCACTCCATTATTCTTGGGTTTCCCTTGTGGCTCAGCTGGTTAAGTATCCGCCTGCAATGCAGGAGACCTGTGTTCAATCCCTGGGTTGGGAAGATCTCCTATAGAAGGGAATGGTTACCCACTCCAGTGTTCTGGCCTGGAGAATTCCATGGACTGTATAGTCCATGGGGTCACGAAGAGTCAGACATGACTGAGAGACTTTCACTTTCTGAAGTTAAAACTTAGTATCTTGATGGGATTTGCATTGAATCCCTAGATCAGCTATGGAGAATAACATCATGCTACTGTCTCTTCAGCTCTGAACATTGTATATCTCTCCAGTTTTTAAAGGCTTCCTAAAGCCTTTGACTGTGTGGATCACAATAAGCTGTGGAAAATTCTGAAAGAGATGGGAATACCAGACCACCTGACCTGCCTCTTGAGAAACCTGTGTGCAAGTCAGGAAGCAACAGTTAGAACTGGACATGGAACAACAGACTGGTTCCAAATAGGAAAAGGAGTATGTCAAGGTTATATATTGTCACCCTGCTTCTTTAACTTATATGCAGAGTACATCATGAGGAATGCTGGGCTGGAAGAAGCACAAGCTGGAATCAAGATTGCTGGGAGAAATATCAGTAACCTCAGATATGCAGATGACACTACCCTTATGGCAGAAAGTGAAGAGGAACTAAAAAGCCTCTTGATGAAAGTGAAGGAGGAGAATGAAAAGGTTGGCTTGAAGCTCAACATTCAGAAAACAAAGATCATGGCATCTGGTCCCATCACTTCATTGGAAGTGGATGGGGAAACAGTGTCAGACTTTATATTTTTGAGATCCACAATCACTGTGGATGCTGATTGCAGCCATGAAATTAAATGATGCTTACTCCTTGGAAGGAAAGTTATGACCAACCTAGACAGCATATTAAAAAGCAGAGACGTTACTTTGCCAACAAAGGTCTGTCTAGTCAAGGCAATGGTTTTTCTCATGGTCATGTATGGATGTGAGAGTTGGACTGTGAAGAAAGCTGATTCCTAAAGAACTGATGCTTTTGAACTGTGTTGCTGGAGAAGACTCTTGAGAGTCCCTTGTACTGCAAGGAGATCCAACCAGTCTGTTCTAAAGGAGATCAATCGTGGGTGTTCACTGGAAGGACTGATGCTAAAGCTGAAACTCCAATATTTTGGCCCCCTCATGAGAAGAGTTGACTCACTGGAAAAGACTCTGATGCTGGGAGGGATTGGGGGTGGGAGGAGACGGGAACGACAGAGAATGAGATGGCTGGATGGCATCACCGACTCGATGGACATGAGTTTGAGTGAACTCCAGGAATTGGTGATGGACAGGGAGGCCTGGCATGCTGTGATTCATGGGGTTGCAAACAGTCAGACATGACTGAGCGACTGAACTAAACTGACTGAATGTCCTTCCTTGGGGCTTCCCTGGTGGCTCACATGGTAAAGAATCTGTCTGCAATACAGGAGACCCAGGTTCATTCCCTGGGTTGGGAAGATTTCCTGGAGAAGGGAGTGGCTACCCACTCCATTATTCTTGTGTGGAGAATCCCATGGACAGAGGAACTGGTGGGCTACAGTCCATGGGGTCACAAAGAGTCAGACATGACTGAGCAACTAACATTTTCACTTTTCTTTCTTTAAAATTTGATAATATTCTCTGTACAGGCCTCATTCTTCTTTTGTTAGATTTGTTCTTGACAACATTATTGATTATGCCAGTATTGTTAGTAGAATTTTCCCTTAGTGCAGAGTAAATAGGGGTTAAGAAGTCTGGGATCCCGATCCAAATGCCTGAGTTCAATCATGGCTCTACTACTTACTATGTACGTCTCTATTTATTTAGCTCTAATTTGGGAATGATAATAGCACTTTATTTATTTTTTAAATTTTTATTGGAGACTAATTATTTTACAATATTATATTGGTTGGTTTTGCCATACATTGACATGAATCCACCCCGGGTGTACATGAGTTCTATGAGGCCACCATCACCCTAATCCCAAATCCTGGTAAAGATCCCACAAAAAAAGAAAACTACAGGCCAATATCACTGATGAACATTGATGCAAAAATCCTTAACAAAATGCTAGCAATCAGAATCCAACAACACATTAAGCCCACATCATGACCAAGTGGGCTTTATCCCAGGAATGCAAGGATTCTTCAATATCTGCAAATCAATCAATGTAATACACCACATTAACAAACTGAAAAATAAAAATCTTATGATTATCTCAATAGATGCAGAGAAAGCCTTTGACAAAATTCAACATCCATTTATGATAAAAACCCTCCAGAAAGTGGGAATAGAAGCGACATATCTCAACATAATAAAAGCTATATATGACAAACCCACAGCAAACATTATCCTCAATGGTGAAAAACTGAAAGCATTTCCCCTAAAGTCAGGAACAAGACAAGGGTGCCCACTCTCACCACTACTATTCAACATAGTTCTGGAAGTTTTGGCTACAGCAATCAGAGCAGAAAAAGACATAAAAGGAATCCAAATTGGAAAAGAAGTAAAACTTTCACTGTTCGCTGATGAAATGATCCTCTACACAGAAAACCCTAAAGACTACCAGAAAACTACTAGAGCTAATCAATGAATATGGTAAAGTTGCAGAATATAAAATCAACACACAGAAATCCCTTGCATTCCTATACACTAATAATGAGAAAATAGAGAAATTCAGGAAACTATTCCATTCACTGTTGTAATGAAAAGAATTAAATACTTAGGAATATATCTACCTAAGGAAACAAAAGACGTGTACATAGAAAACTATAAAACACTAGTGAAAATAATCAAAGAGGACACTAATAGATGGAGAAATATACCATGTTCGTGGATTGGAAGAATAAATATTGTAAAAATGAGTATACTACCCAAAGTAATTTATACATTCAATGCAATCCCTATCAAGCTACCAATGATATTTTTCACAGAACTAGAACAAATAATCTCACAATTTGTATGGAAATACAAAAAACCTTGAATAGCCAAAGCAATCTTGAGGAAGAAAAATGGAACTGGGGGAATTAACCTGCCAGACTTCAGGCTCTACTACAAAGCCACAGTCATCAAGACAGTATGGTACTGGCATAAAGACAGAAATATAGATCAATGGAACAAAATAGAAAGCCCAGAGATAAATCCACACACCTATGGACACCTTATCTTTGACAAAGGAGGCAAGAATATAAAATGGAGAAAAGACAGTCTCTTTAACAAGTGGTGCTGGGAAAACTGGTCAGCCACTTGCAAAAGAATGTAACTAGAACACTTCCTAACACCATACACCAAAATAAACTCAAAATGGATGAGAGAGCTAAATGTAAGCCCGGAAACTATAAAACTCCTAGAGGAGAACGTAGGCAAAACACTCTCCGACATAAATCACAGCAGGATCCTCCAAGACCCACCTCCCAGAATATTGGAAATAAAAGTAAAAGTAAACAAATGGGACCTAATTGAAATCAAAAGCTTCTGCACAGCAAAGGAAACTATAAGCAACGTGAAAAGACAGCCTTCAGAATGGGGGAAAATAATAACAAATGAAGCAACTGATAAAGGATTAATCTCCAAAATATACAAGCAGCTCCTGCAGCTCAATTTCAGAAAAATAAATGACCCAATCAAAAAATGGGCCAAAGAACTAAACAGACATTTCTCCAAAGAAGACATAAAGATGGCTAACAAACACATGAAAAAATGCTCAACGTGCCTCATAATCAGAGAAATGCAAATCAAAACCACAGTGAGGTACCATTTCACACCTGTCAGAATGGCTGCTATCCAAAAGTCTACATGCAATAAATGCTGGAGAGGGTGTGGAGAGAAGGTAACCCTCTTACACTGTTGGTGGGAATGCAAACTAGTACAGCCACTATGGAGAACAGTGTGGAGATTCCTCAAAAAACTGGAAATAGAACTGCCATATGATCCAGCAATCGCACTCCTGGGCATACACACCGAGGAAACCAGAATTGAAAGAGACTCATGTACTCCAATGTTCATTGCAGCATTGTTTATAATAGGACATGGAAGCAACCTAGATGTCCATCTGCAGATGAATGGATAAGAAAGCTTTGGTACATATACACAATGGAGTATTAGCCATTAAAAAGCACTTTTTTTTTTTTAATACAGTTGCTGTGAAGAGTGATTGAGACAATACAAACCTAGAATATAATACTTAACATATTTGGGAGCCTCTGAGAGTCCCTTGGACTGCAAGGAGATCCAACCAGTCCATCCTAAAGGAGATCAGTCCTGGGTGTTCATTGGCAGAACTGATGCTAGAGCTGAAACTCTAATACTTTGGCCACCTCATGCGACGAGTTAACTCACTGGAAAAGACTCTGATGGGAAGGATTGGGGGCGGGAGGAGAAGGGGACGACAGAGAATAAGATGGCTGGATGGAATCACCGACTCTATGGACGTGAGTTTGAGTGAACTCTGGGAATTGGTGATGGACAGGGAGGCCTGACGTGCTGTGATTCATGGGGTCGCAAAGAGTTGGACATGACTGAGCGACTGAATTGAACTGAACTGAACCTAACATATTTGAATTATTAGAACTACTCCAAATTTTATTACTCCTGCTCTTTAGTTTTTGCTGTTATAAAGGACATTATTAATTTTTTATGTTGCTCTGTAGTTACTTTTGCATTTTCCAAATGGAAAATTATATTAGATGTGAATAATGACTCTAATTTTTCTTTTAGTCTCACAACCCTTATTTCTTATTACGTTAGCTAGGACCTCTAATATAATGTGGACTTCCCTGGTGGCTCAGTGGTAAAGAATCTGCCTGCCAGTGTAGGAGACATGGTTTCGATCCTTGGGTCAGGAAGATCCTCTGGAGAAGGGCAGGGCAACCCACTCCAGTGTTCTTGCCTGGAGAATCTCCATGTACAGAGGAGCCTGGTGGGCTACAGTCCATGGGGTCACAGAAGAGTTGGACATAACTTGGTGACTAAACCACAGCAACTAATATAATGCTGCATATAAGCAAATTGCTCCTTCAGTTAAACAAATTAGACTTCAGAGAACATTTATGTGAGTTATCTCTTGTGCCAAAGATTAATTATCATGTAAATTATGGTAATGTACTATTTCTGCTTATTTTAGTTTTGCAAATAAAACACAACTTGGAATTAGATATCACACTTTTTCCTCCTGTGTATCATGTTATTCTTCTACTATATCATGTCATTCTTCATTCATCTTCCCAGTTCCTACCCATATTTAAGATCTAGGCTAAATGATACCTTCTCTGTGATACCTGTGGCTTCTTCTAACCGGAAATAACATCTCCAGTCATTATCCCTTAATGCTTCATCAGAATCTTTTTTATTTGTACTTTAACTTACATTGTAAGTTTTCTTTTTTTTTAAATTTCCTTTTTATTGGAAGACAATTGTTTTACAATGTTGTGGTGGTTTCTGCTATACAACAATGCAAATCACCTGTAATTATACAAATATCATCTCCCTCTTGAGCTTCCTTCTTGCCTCCCGCCCCCACTCCTCTAGAACATTACAGAGTGCCTGGCTGGGCTCTCTGTGTTATACAACTTCTCATCAGCTATATATTTTACACATGGTAGTGTATATAAGTCTATGCTACTTTCTCCATTTGTCCCATTCTCTCCTTCCCCCATTGTGGATTTTCTACATCTTTTGTCATCTCTATTCTGACCCTAAAATTTTTTTAGTATTTTTATTTATTTATTTGGCTGTGACAGGTCTTATTTGTGGCACATGGAATCTTTAACTACAACATGTGGGATCTAGTTCCCTGTTCAGGTATTGAACCTGGGCCCCCTGTATTGGGAACATGGAGTGTTAACCGCTTGACCACCAGTGAAGTCCCTGATCCTAAGATTTTTGAGGTCAGGGTCAGCCTCTGTTTTGTTTTGAATTTTTTTCCTGCTACTACTAGCAGAATCCACACTCAACAATTAATAAATAAATAAATGAAAGAACAAATAGTATCTGGAACTGAATATTCAAAATACCTAAAGCCTGTAAGGGAAGAAGCATAGAACCAGAAATACATCTGTTTTCTTTTCTGGTAGCTTGCTGTTATTCTTAAAAAAAAAAAGTACATGGCCATGAGTATATATACATATAATTAATATTCTGCAACAAAGTGAGGATTTGACTACCACTGTGATTTTTGATTAATTAACTCTTCTAGAACATGTTATAGAACGGAAAGATAGTACAAGAGCACCCTCATGGGGACAACCAGGATGCACAAATAAATTGTCATTCATCTGTTTAACAGAAAAACTTAATCATCTTTCCCATTTCTCCCCAGCTAAATCTGGGCCATTTCAGGAATGCTCTTTGGAGAAATATTTTTCAAGAAATAAACTGACTCAGGCGTTTGTAAATATGATATTTGTTTATTTCTTCCAATTTTTGACAAGTTTTTTCTTTTTTAATTAAGGAGTACCCTACTGGAAAATACTTTGTAGTGATCCCTATCATTCAGTCTTTGAATTTTCCGTAGTTGCTTCATCTTAGAAGGATTTCGCTTCTTTGGAATCTCTTAAGTTCTTTGCATCCAGACAAGGTGTCATAGCAAATAGAAAATGTTTGGCATAAATGGCAGACTGTTTCACCTTTGAGAAAAAAATAGAACCCCAAGGTTTTTTTGTTGTTGTTGTCGTTGTTTTGTAGATTAGTTTTAATTGGAATATAGTTGCTTTACAATGCTGTGTTACATTCTACTGTACAGCAAAGTGAATCAGCTCTCTGTACACATATAGACCCTCTTTTTGGATTTCCTTCCCATGAGAACCCACCGTTTTTATTTATGAGCCACACAGCAGCTTTATACAAAACAATGTTCTAAATATGTATCTATAAAATGTCCTAAAAATAATTTCCCAAGTTCTTAATTTATGCCATCTTTGGTTTTCAAAACTTGATTTCAACTTTATTTCTCAAAATATATCTGCACAGGTCTGCAGGTTTCTGCAGACCAGCATCTGCTCCGGAGGCCAGGTTCCAGTTTGCATTGACTTTCAGGATCTTCCTTCAGGCACACACCTGGAGGCAATCATCTGCAGATGCCATTCTGTAAGCAGATGTATATGGGTAGGACAGCAGCACTTTATAACATTAGAACAGCTGGGAGGAATGGAAAATAAATGTGTTCTGCTTTCCTTTGTGTCATATAAAACTCCCTAAGAGTATTCTCACCTGGAAACTATTTTCTTTCTCTTCTGGTGTTGGCTTGTTTGGATGGGAAAAGAAACTTGCCTTATCAACCTTCCAGGTTAAGAGGAAGTTTGTTCTTCATTGACATCAATCACCTTGGTTGAGAATGTTGCTCGGCAAACATTCTTAAATTTGCTTAAAATGTTTTGTTTTCCAGGAAGTGAGCCTCTTGAAGGGATTACCTCTGACTCTATCATTTCTCCACTCTATGGTGCCTAGTACAAGTTTAAATGCACAGAGACACTTATAAATAATTATGATTTCCAATATATGTCTCAGGTTCTGGGGAAAATCTAATATGCATGATTTTACTGATTTAAAAAAAATGTCATCAGATTTGGTTTACTGATGAGATTTAGCTTGGAAAAAGTACTAATTTGATGTTACACTTGAGAAATATATTAAATTGTCTTAACATTAAGATTTTTAAGTAAAGTGACATATTGACCAGATGAGAAAATCAAATAATAAAGAATACATAAGTACTTGTTTTCTGCCCCACCCTTCCCTGGCTTGTCTCATTCCCTAGAGAAAACAATTTTAATTGCTTCTGTTTAAGCTCTTCTTTTATTTACCTCTATTAATATCAAATAATGTGCAAGTACATATGATTTCTTGATTTATCGTCTTGTAATATCAATTGTCTCCCCATATGAAAAATGAGAATTAGTTCACACCATCCCTATCTTCCTTCTCTCTCTGGCCCAATTTTGTTATTTTTAATTCTTCTAAACATTCCTTATAGCAATGTTTTGGGGACATAGATATTTATTTTTCTTGGGTAAATACCTAGGAGTGAAATTGCTGAGTTTTATGTTAATTGTCAGTCAGTCAGTCAGTTCAGTCGCTCAGTTGTGTCTGACTCTTTGCGACCGCATGAATCACAGCACGCCAGGCCTCCCTGTCCATCAGCAACTCCCAGACTTCACTCAAACTCATGTCCATCAAGTCGGTGATGCCATCCAGCCATCTCATTCTCTGTTATCCCCTTCTCCTCCTGCCCCCAATCCCTCCCAGCATCAGAGTCTTTTCCAGTGAGTCAACTCTTTGCATGAGGTGGCCAAAGGATTGGAGTTTCAGCTTTCAGTCCTTCCAATGAACAACCAGGACTGATCTCCTTTAGAATGGACTGGTTGGATCCCCTTGCAGTCCAAGGGACTCTCGAGAGTCTTCTCCAACACCGTAATTGTACACCTAATTATTATTTTTTGCTTCTCTTGACTTTTTGCTCTTTTCAAGTTAAGAAGTACAGTAAAATGGACCTTTCTTTTTGTGCAGTACTGTGATAACCAGCAAATGTATACAGTCACATAACCATCATCATAAGCAATATATGGTTCTACCACTCCCCCAAAATTTTCTTATACCAAGTTATAGTCAACCCATCCCCCTACTCTGGCCCTGAGAATTTCTTTCTGGTTACCTCTTCTGTCATATTCTCTCTTCCAGAATGTCATATAAATGGAGCTATATGTATGTAGCCTTTTGAGTTTGACTTCTTTTGTATTGTATCGTGCCTTTGAGGTCTGCCCATGTTGTATATTTTTAGTGGATTATTCCTTTTTATTCCTGAGTGGTATTCCATTGTAGGGATATAGCTCATTTGTTTAACCATTGTGCAGCCAAAGAATATTTGGGTTGTTTCAGTTTTTGGTGATTGTGACTAGAATTGGTATAAACATTCATGTTCAGGTTTTTAAGTAAATGCAGGTTTTCATTTCATCTGGGAAAATATGAGTGGCATTGCTAGGTCATGAGGTAAGTGTCTACTTAACTTTATAAGAAACTGCCAAAATGTTTTCCAGAGGAGTTGTACCATTTTGTATTTCCATAGCAATATAGGAGAGTGTTGGGTGCACCCCAAATGGAATCTTCATTATTGAATTAGCCATCATACACAATAACTAATTCTGTTTTCACTACTTCGATTAGTTTATATCAGTGGTCCACAGGTCTAGCATAACTTCTACTACAGAAACCTCTGTTTAGTAGATATCAGAGATAAGATAGATCTTGATAAGGAAAAAATAACCAAGATATTTAATTTAAGTTCAGCTATTTACCAGGGCTTCCCTGGTGGCTTACACAGTAAATAATCAGCCTACAATGCAGGAGACCTGGGTTCGATCCTTGGGTCAGGAAGATCCCCCGGAGAAAGGAAAGGCACCCCACTCCAGTATTCTTGCCTGGGAAATCCCATGGACAGAGGAGCCTGCTGGGCTATAGTACATGGGTTCGCAAAAAGTTGGAAGCGACTAGCTCCTTCTTTCTTTCTTTCTACCAAGTACTAACTCTCTGATCATGCCTAACATATTTGAAACTCAGCATCATGAGTTTTAAAATGAGGATCATAGTATTCTTCCATTCAACAACTATTTGCAGATGATATGTCATGTTCCTTCCCCCTTCCCTAGATGCTGGGGATGCAATAGTGCACACCACACAGCTCCTATTTCAAGGAATTTAATGGGAAGTAGGGGCTTCCCAGGTGGGGAAGTAAAATTCAGTAAAGAATTCTTCAGACAGTAAAGAATCTGCCTGTAATACAGGAGACCCGAGTTCAGTCACTGGGTTGGGATGATCTCCTGGAGAAGGGAATGGCAACCCATTCCGGTATTCTTGCCTGGAAAATCCCATGGACAGAGGAGCCTGGCAGCTACAGTCCAGGGAGTCACAAAGAGTTGGGTGTGACTGAGTAACTAACACTTCACTTCACAGTGTATATTAAGTGCTATGATGAAGACAAGAACCATTTACCATGGCAGCATAGTAAAGGATCAACTCATAACATCGTGGGGAAGATTCAATTTAATATTGTTTATAGAGAAATGGGCATAATGCCTAGCACATGGTCGGTACTACCATTGGCTCTGGACAGTTCTAAATTTCTTCTTTGAAATTCCATTCAGAGCTTCTGACACGTATCTGAATGATTCATGATGCAGTTGTGTACTTGGAGGGTAGATTCAAATTTTGGATGTATCAGAACTCATTTAATGGCCAGACTTGGTAAGAGAGATAGAGATCTCAAAAGAAAATATTTCCAAGTCAATGAAACTAAATTGTACTTAAGTAGTACTCTTGCCTGGAAAATCCCACGGACAGAGGAGCTTGGTAGGCTGCAGTCCATGGGGTCGCTAAGTCGGACACGACTGAGCGACTTCACTTTCACTTTTCACTTTCATGCATTGGAGAAGGACATGGCAACCCATTCCAGTGTTCTTGCCTGGAGAATCCCAGGGACGGGGGAGCCTGGTGGGCTGCCGTCTCTGGGCTCGCACAGAGTCAGACACGACTGAAGTGACTTAGCAGCAGCAGCAGCAACACTCCTTACTCCTCAGATATAAGGGAACAAGCCCATATGGACGCAAATATTCTGCATATCTGTCAAGATCAGTCTACCAGTCACTTGATTCCTTATTGAAATAGGGACTATGCTGTGTTGTATTCCCCAGTGCCTAGAGCAGGAGTGAGAATGTGACATACACTAAGGTAATAAGTGTTGAGTAGGATCAGTCCTGGGTGTTCATTGGAAGAACTGATGCTAAAGCTGAAACTCCAATACTTTGGCCACCTCATGTGAAGGGTTGACTCATTGGAAAAGACTCTGATGCTGGAAGGAATTGGGGGCAGGAGGAGACAGGGATGACAGAGGATGAGATGGCTGGATGGCATCACTGACTTGATGGACATGAGTTTGAGTGAACTCCGGGAGTTGGTGATGGACAGGGAGGCCTGGCATGCTGTGATTCATGGGGTCGCAGAGTCGGACACGACTGAGCAACTGAACAGAATTGAACTGAGGAGAATATTATGATTCTCATTTAAAAATTCATGACACTGAATTTCAAATGGGTTAGGCAAAATCAGAGAGTTTGTAAATGGTAGAACCGTCATTGAAATGAAATATATGATTTTCCTGATTCAAAATCTAGTTTGTCTTTCTGATTTTCTGCTAAATAAAATGTTCCTATGCTGAGCAACTGGGAAGAACTGAAGGTGGTTGCCATATTAAATGAAGTAGTGGAGATAGAAATCAGGGACCCAGCTCAGTGCATTCAGAAACAAAATTAAGTCTGACATGTATGATGATAACAGTTGGCATTTGCAATAACTTTATGTGGCATTATATATTCATTAATTAGTCTATGTAATACTTCATTATGTGAGTCTTCATTACTGAATTTAAAGTACCTCAGAAACAACACTGAATTAGCAATTAAACTCAGTCACATGAATAAACAGACACAGTACAGCATTCTATAAAGTCAAAATGAACATTCAGTTCTTAGAAGTAAGAACTCAGAAATCAAGCTTTTTTCATACTATTAAAAAAAAAAGACTATTCTTTTCTCATTTCTCTAGGGCATCATTTCTCATGAAGCAGCCAGACAATTCAATGAAAAGTCCAAGTTAATTGATTTTTATATTTAAGTTGATTTTAGTTATGTAATCAATTTTTAAAGTTTATTTCTGTCTTGAGGGAAATTACTTATGCACAATTTTATTATCCAACGTATTTTCCAAGTAAGATTTCTCTTCCTTGGCAATGAAAAAAAAAAGTAGAATCCTCAATTGTACTTTAGTTTTCCAAATTGAGAGTATAATAAATCCAATGAAGTTAGATATTGACCTCAATATAAGTATACAGGCAAGGCCAACACAAAAAAGGAATGGATTTTAAACACTACATTTTAACAGAATATATACAATAAGTGAATCTTTTTTTCCTCTCTTTTCGTAAGGGAGGTGAACAGGAGGCAAACTTTAGAATAGCATTTGCTTTGTTTCAGAAAGAGATGTCTGCTAAAACAGGCATGTTCTAGTTAAAATGGGATTTTGGAAACTGAGAAGACTATTCTACATGTTTTTTCCCCCCTGTAACAAAGGATCCCCAGGAGGCAATTGAGCCCAGGGTTAGAGCCTTAAGGTACTGACACAAACAACAATAGCAGGCGAATGGGATTTTCCTCAGAGAATTCTGATTTTCTCAGGGCTTTCCAGAAGCAGTATCTTTGAAAATGTAGAGAAGAGGCTGAGAGTCTGGCTTCTCCTGTCTGGTGTAGGAAGAGGGAGCCTAACAACAGAAGTTGTGCAGGGCTCTGCCCCAGGGGGATGCGCTCACTTTGTTCACTTCTCAGATGAGGCAGAATTATTTTTAAATGGTTGAAGCTAAAACAGATGAAGTTAGTAGTTAAAAAAACCTAACTATAAATAGTTGTTATCATTTAAAACATATATAAAAAATTCTATGTATTAGTTAAGTAGAAGACATCCAGAAACTATCAGGACTTGATCTGGAGAATGACTGTGTACGTGCATGCTAGGTTGCTTCAGTCGTGTGCTACTGTTTGCAACCCTAAGGACTACTGTAGCCCGTCAGGCTCCTCTGTCCATGGGATTCTCCAGGCAAGAATACTGGAGTGGGTTACCACGCCCTCCTCCAGGGGATCTTCCTGATCCAGGAATCTAACCTGCATCTCCTATGTCTCCTGCATTGGTAGGCTAGTTCTTTACCACTAGTGCCACCTGGGAAACCTCAGAGAATGACTTGTACATTGTTATTTCAGGTCTTGAAGCAAGAGAACATCTGTGCTAGGGAGGAAAGAGGTTTTTAGAATTCCCAGAAGTGCACATAGCTAGGCAAGGGTGAGCACTGCTGAAGATTGCCCAGATGGCATGGAGATAATATATCTCTTTTTGTTGTCTCTGACTCCAGCTTGAGATAGAAGAAAAGACATCACTGTGGCTTTGGGGACACTGTCATGTTGGCTATAATAGTAGTCATGAAAGCAAGAAACTTACACAAGAGTTAACTCTATGACATTGTAAATGAAAATGTAATTAAAGTCTTCTAAAGAAATACTGAGGGAGATGCTTCAATTGTGAAATACTTGAAAGAAAAAAAAAAACAACTTGAAAATAGAGTCACACATTTCTTCTCTTTAAAAATTGCCTGTCAAGTTAGTGGTGAAGAAGTGTGAATGAAATAAGTTAATTTGTAAGTAACTGATTCAAAACAGAGTTTGTAGACAAGTCAGATGCAACTATGGTCTAGCCATATGTTTCACTGGCAATACAGTTGTGTTATTCCATTAAGGGCAGATTTGTGTGCCATTTCTGTAAGATTTTTTAAAAATTAAATTTCAGAATTGCCTAGGCAAAATGTGCACCAAAATGTTCATTTTAGGACTTCAGGTGAAGAAATGCAGATGGATAGTATGCATATGAAAAGATGATTAACTTTTTTATAAAAGAAAAAAATCAAATTAATAAAAAATGTTGACCGTTAGTTTTAGAGAAAAGCATTATGAGATATTTTAAAGATCTGGGATTGACAAGGATAAAGCAAAATATGAGAAAAACAAATATTGGGTATTAACACATACATATGGAATCTAAAAAGACGGTACTAATGAACCTATTTTCAAGGCAGCAGTGGAGACACAGACATGGAGAACAGACTTAGGGACATAGGGTGGGGAGGTAAGAAGGAGAAGGTGGGACGAATAGAAGGAGCAGCATGGAAACATATACACTACCATAGGTAAAATAGATATTGGGAATTGTTGTATGACTCTGGGAACTCAAATTGGAGCTCTGTGATAACCTAGAGGAGTAGGATGGGGTGGGAGTTGGGATGGAGGTTCAAAGGGAGGGGATATATGTATATACATGTTGATGTATGGCAGAAACCAACCCAATATAGTAATTAACCTTCGATAAAAAAGGGATAAATTACACAAAAGCAAAATGGGTACTCTCCAGAGCTGCAGAGTGCATAAATTAGTGCAATCTTTCTGACAATCTATATAAAAATTTAACTTTTGTGCACAATTTGATCTAGCAAATTCACTTGTTGAAACTTATTCTCAGGAAATGACCGGACATGTATACAAAGATGATTTAATAGCAACACCATAGTTGGTGAAAAATAACAAATATCCATTAATAGTCAAATAAATTGTTGTGTATTCATATACCAGAAAGCTTTGATTACTAAAAATGATATTGTATATTTATATTTATGGATGAGAAAAACCCTCTACAAAATGTTTCTGTGTGAGTTATGTGTATTAAAATGCAGCATTTAGATTAAGCCCATTCAAATTACATTTGTATGTATTGCTGGATGTTTAGGATCATGTTCACCAAAATGTTGGGTGAATCTTCTTTGGTAATGGGATTATAGGTAATGTTTAATATATTTGTCATACTTTTCTGTTTGAACTGTATAATGATATATATTTTAAAATCCAGAAAACATTTTAATTTTGTAAAAGAAAACCTTCTTAAATGTTAAATATATATATATACTTTATTTTCTACATTAACAAAATTAAGACACTTCATTTGCTCTCACTACATCTGTCTCCCTTCCAACCTACACTCCCTAGCTGTCAGTGTTTCCACGGGAATGTTGATTAGGCAAGCTATTTGATTTATAAAATTTCTATAGGATTTAAAAAATTACATCCAACTCTCAAGTGATGTAAAAGGTAAGTTAAACTGAAAACATTGCTACTTGTATGGCATTTGTTCAGGTAATGATTTAAGCACAGATAATGTTGTATGGGGAGAAGGCAATGGCACCCCCCCTCCAGTACTCTTGCCTAGAAAATCCCATGGATGGGGGAGCCTGGTGGGCTGCAGTCCATGGGGTCACTAAGAGTCGGACACGACTGAGCAACTTCACTTTCACTTTTCACTTTCATGCATTGGAGAAGGAAATGGCAACCCACTCCAGTGTTCTTGCCTGGAGGATTCCAGGGACAGGGGAGCCTGGTGGGCTGCTGTCTATGGGGTCCCACAGAGTTGGTCACGACTGACGTGACTTAGCAGCAGCAGCAGCAACAGCAACAGCAGTGTTGTATGGAAAACTAATAGACTACAAGTAGATTTTTTTTTTTGGCTTTAGCTTTTATGAAATTTAGTTTATTGCTTTGTCTCATTTCCTAAAGTAACAGATATAATTATGTTTTCATTACTACAATGTCCTCTCTCAGTAAAGATCTATTCATATTGAAAGCAAAGTACTTTATTTTTCAAATTGTTTACTCATACTTTTATCTTGGGAATTTATTTTTCATAAACAAGAGGGTAAATATTTTGAGTTATTGATGTACTGAATTTAGTTTTTGAAGGATTCCTATATGCTAAATTAAGTTATAGATAGAGGTTGTCTCTGACTGAGTGCTTTTAAAACAGGGATCATAGTAATAAATTACAAGAATCTATGAACAAGTTGTAGCAAAATGAAAGTTGTGAATTTCCCTCATTTTGAGCTCAAGATCTTTCAGTAGTTATATCTCTACAAGCTTCAAAATTAAACAGTTGTTTATTATCTTGTGGGAAAAAAAGAAATGCCTAAAAACAGCAGAAAGTAACATCATAATTCCCAAATTCTTTCCTTGAATTATTTCATCATGTGACTAAATGAAACCTACAATGCAGCATAACAGTAGCTATCATTCAACATGAATGCAATTCACTTCTAAGTTGTAAATTATAAAATTTTCATGAGTAGACAAAGAATTCTGAATTTAGCTATGCTAGATCAATTTCTTTTTTAAGAAAAAAGAAACAAAGATATATTTAATTAACTCTTAGATCTCTCTTTATCGTTTTTATTTTACTGGAAAATTTATTGAGAAATTTTACTCCAAAATGAAAATAAGTCAGTTTAAGGTAGTTGCCCAGGAGGAAATAAAACTTTTGCATAGCAGCTTGTGAAAAAATTTAGAAAGTTTTAATATACCTTACTCTATTTATACCATAGTACTTCTTTCTATTAATAAACAGATTGCATTATTTGGGATATATCCTTAGTGTAAAGATAGTGAGCTTTGCATGAAAATAAGGTAACATAGAAACTTTAATTGTGAGACTAAAACAACAGGCCTTTATAAACAAAGACCTTGAGTTGGAAGGAAATTTACTGTCATACGAGTGGAATGATATAAGCATGTAAGGACTTAAGTACTTTCTTGATCAGTGATTCTACTTATTGGCATTTGTTAGTTAATTCTCAAAATTTTTTAATGATTTATAAAAATTCAGTTGATTAATTGACATCTAATTTGAATGGGCTAAATTAACAAAAGTTGAAATTGGGTCAGTTTCTTGTCTAAGGAATAGCTTTCTTTTAGTTACAGTTGCTTTTAGAGAATTAACTACCAGGGCTCTTTTCATCTCTGTCTCTCTTTCTCTCTTTCTTCCGTTTTTTAAAAATAAAATCTCTTACCGTGGAAACTTATAAAGGGTTTTACTTTATGTGCTATTTCCATAGATCATAATATAACTTATAAAGTGAAAGTGTGAAAGTGTTAATTGCTCAGTCCTGTCCAACACTTTGAGACCCCATGGACTGAGGCTTACCAGATTCCTCTGTCCATGGAATTCTCCAGGCAAGAATATTGGAGTGGGTTGCCATTCCCTTCTCCATCGGTCTTATTGACCCAGAGATTGAACCTGAGTCTCTTGCATTGCAGGTGAATACTTAACTTCTGAGCCACCAGGGAAGTTCTTACAAAGTAAAATGAATTGTGATTACACTTTAGCTAAAATCACAAGTAATATTAACCATAGAATCATAACTGCTAATTAATTCCATGCTAAGTATATCTATCTTATTATCTTTTAAAGTGAAGGGGAAAATATGATTCTGTAAAACTTTTATTAAGCAACTATTGATTTCAATTATATACAGAATATTCTTGTGAACTTAAAAAAAAATTTATTTGGCTGTGGTGGGTCTTAGTTGCTAGTTGCAGTATGCAGGGTCTCTTTTATTTGTAGCATGCAGGATTATTCAGGATCTTTAATTGCAGCATGTGGGATCTAGCTCCCTGACCAGGGATTGAACCTGGGCCCCTTGCATTGGGAACTTGGAATCTTAGCCACTGGACCACCAGGGACGTCTTCTTCATGTGAACTTTTGATTTCATTGTAGTTTCTTTGAAATGTAAAGGAAAAGTTCTTGCTTCAGCTGGAAAACTGTATGTTCTCAATTGAAGCTTGATGTTACTTGGAAACAAAGACTGAAGGTTTTTATGATGGAAATGTAATGATTGTGATATATTCCAAGCTTATTTAATGTGGATACATAACTGAAAAACTTAGACCATTGTACTGTTTGAAGCCACTGAGTATTCTGTCACAGTTAGCAATAACAAGACCAGGAGCTGACTGTGGCTCAGATCATGAACTCCTTATTGCCAAGTTCAGACTTAAATTGAAGAAAGTAGGGAAAACCACTAGACCATTCAGATATGACCTAAATAAAATCCTTTATGATTATACAGTAGAAGTGAGAAATAGATTTAAGGGACTAGATCTGATAGATAGAGTGCCTGACGAACTATGGACGGAGGTCCATGTGTACAGGAGACAGGGACCAAGACCATCCCCATGGAAAAGAAATGCAAAAAAGAAAAATGGCTGTCTGAGGAGGCCTTACAAATAGCTGTGAAAAGAAGAGAAGCGAAAAGCAAAGGAGAAAAGGAAAGATATAAGCATCTGAATGCAGAGTTTCAAAGAATAGCAAGGAGAGATAAGAAAGCCTTCCTCAGTGATCAGTGCAAAGAAATAGAGGAAAACAACAGAATAGGAAAGACAAGAGATCTCTTCAAGAAAATTAGAGATACCAAGGGAACAGTTCATGCAAAGATGGGCTTGATAAAGGACAGAAATGGTATGAACCTAACAGAAGCAGAAGATATTAAGAAGAGGTGGCAAGAATACACAGAAGAACTGTACAAAAAAGATCTTCACAACCAAGATAATCACGATGGTGTAATCACTCATCTAGAGCCAGACATCTTGGAATGTGAAGTCAAGTGGGCCTTAGAAAGCATCACTAAGAACAAAGCTAGTGGAGGTGATGGAATTCCAGTTGAGCTATTTCAAATCCTGAAAGATGATGCTGTGAAAGTGCTGCACTCAATATGCCAGCAAATTTGGAAAACTCGGCAGTGGCCACAGGACTGGAAAAGGTCAGTCTTCATTCCAATCCCCAAGAAAGGCAATGCCAAAGAATGCTCAAACTACTGCACAATTGCGCTCATCTCACATGCTAGTAAAGTCATGCTCAAAATCCTCCAAGCCAGGCTTCAGCAATATGTGAACTGTGAACTCCCAGATGTTCAAGCAGGTTTTAGAAAAGGCAGAGGCACCAGAGATCAAATTGCCAACCACTGGACCATGGAGAAAGCAAGAGAGTTCCTGAAAAACATCTATTTCTGCTTCATTGACTATGCCAAAGCCTTTGACTGTGTGGATCACAATAAACTGTGGAACATTCTGAAAGAGATGGGAATACCAGACCACCTGACCCGCCTTTTGAGAAACATGTATGCAGGTCAGGAAGCAACAGTTAGAACTGGACATGGAACAACAGACTGGTTCCAGATAGGAAAAGGAGTACGTCAAGTTTGTATATTGTCACCCTGCTTATTTAACTTATATGCAGAGTACATCATGAGGAACGCTGGGCTGGAAGAAGCACAAGCTGGAATCAAGATTGCTGGGAGAAATATCAATAACCTCAGATATGCAGATGACACTACCCTTATGGCAGAAAGTGAAGAGGAACTCAAAAGCCTCTTGATGAAAGTGAAAGAGGAGAGTGAAAAGGTTGGCTTGAAGCTCAACATTCAGAAAACAAAGATCATGGCATCTGGTCCCATCACTTCATGGCAAATAGATGGGAAACAGTGGAAACAGTGTCAGAGTTTATTTTTTAATTTTCTAGTTACTAGTTTATGAATGATTTCTGACATAAATGATTGTGGTTAGATAACATATTTTATGTTTCAAATTCATTTAAAAGATATTGTAAAATAAAAATCACATATAAAAAAGTACATGACATAGTTGTATAGTTTAACAAATTATTATAATGTTAATGTTCATGTTACTACCATACAGGGTAAGCTATAAAACAATGCTAAAACACCAGAAATTACCTTGTGTGCCTTTCCAACTTTCTTTGTGTTTCTAGTCCTTTGATATTTTTGTACAATATAAAAATATTGTATATTTATATCAAAATATACAGTCAATTTTCTTGGAGAAGGAAATGGCAACCAACCCAGTATTCTTGCCTAGGAAATCCCATGGACAGAGGAGCCTGGTGGGATACAGTCTATGGAGCTATTAAACCACCAACCTTACGACCATTGTCTATTTTCTGAATGTTTTGTGTGTGCTTGAAAAATATGTATTCTACAATTGCAGGGTATAATTTCCATAGGTCAATTTTGTTAATTGTGTTTTAAATGTCTATAGCCTTACTTATTTTTCTATTAATTTTATCAGCAACTCAGAGAGGTATATTACAGTCTCCCACTATAATTGTGGATTTGTCTCTTATTTTGGTACTGTTGGTATTTGCTTTTTTTGAGGCTATGTAATTAGATGCACACAAATTTAGAAATATTATTATTTTCTTCTGGAAGTTTTCACTAAGTCTTTCTTGTCTTTGATATTCTCGTCTATTCTTCTGTGTTTTTATCTCTATTTGCAGCCTTCCATATATTTTTCCTTACAAATCTTCCAATTTTCTACTTTTTACTATTTTGATGATGTTTGGTTTGCTGCCAAACATGACCACTGAGCATATTTTTAAATTTTTATAATTATTTTATATGCTATGTTTTTACTATATTTATTTTATAATACTTTTTATTCCTTTAAAGTATATTTGATTTTTCAAACTTGCTTTATCACTTTTTGTAGCTTGCTATGCTCTGGAGATATTTTATGTATAGTAAGCGTAGTCATATTGTAATGTTTGTGATAACATTACTATGCAAATTCTTGTATTCTCCTGTTCTTACTCATATTTTATTTTCCTTTCCATGTGTGTCTGGTTATTTTCAATTCTCATTGAAACATTATTTTTGAGATTCTGCAAAGCATAGTGTCTAGGTACTTAATTTTTTGTGAGATAATTTGCTTATATGTACTTCAGTAAATAGTAACAGTCTAAGGTCACTTTAAACTGAACAAATTTGCACAAAAACCACAGATGATGTTGTGGATGATAGATTTCTTAACCACCATGACATAGTTCACCCTTAAAATTAATTTTGATAAATGAAATGATGTTTGACAGGAGTTTTGTGGTAAGCAGAGCTTCTTCCCAACAGGAAGAAGAAAAGTAAAATATTTCCATTATAGAAATAGTAATAGTCATAATAGCTCTATGTATTGAGCAATTGCTCTATGCCAGTTACTGTTAAACACAATATAGAATATAATATTTAATTCTTAACCTATTTAATCTACATTTTAGTGTTAAAGAAACGGGCTCCATAAGGTCAAGCAACTAGCCTAAGGCACAAGTGGCTAATAAATAGGATTGAAATTCATCCTCTGGTTCCTCAAGAACATACGGGCAGAGAAAAAAAGGTCCATAGTATCATCTTTGGCATTTTCCCAAAAAGTACATTATAGTATGTTAGTATAGAAACAGTGGTTGGCAAAGGAAATACCTAAGCATTACCTTGCCTTCCTGGCTTACTTAGACAGTTAATTCATTTTATCCAGTCTTGAAAAAATTCTCATGGTGCACAAAGCTATTTTTATGGGTGAAAGGTCATAAAATACTTCTGAATACTTCTGGATTTTAAAAAAAGGAAAATACTCTTTTTTAGTTGATTAATGTTGCTGCTGCCTAAAGGATTATTGATGGCATTTGAACTTGATACAAGTGCCATTTTTATATTTTTCTAAAGAAGAAAAAAGAGCAACTGAGAAAGAAAAATAAAATTATTTTTTGTTGACTTGTAAGTGAAACCTTGGAATAGTTGATTCTCAGTTTTAATGGCAGGGTATAAGGACAAATAAATAAGTCAGCCTAAAAATATGAAAAATCAGGAAACGTATATGGTTTGTTAACAGGTATGGCATTTTGTGAATCATGATCTATCTCCCTGTTTCTTTTTTGAAAGACAATAATACAGTTGTTTTGAAATCCTGAAAAAGTTTATTTATCTTACAGCATCGTCTTGTATTGCTACCACTTTATTACACTTTTCATGAAGTTTTTTATTGTTGTTTACCTGGATAATTTGTGACACTGCTTTCAGAATTATCTTTACAGTTGTAAATCTGATCACAGAATTCCCATGCTTAAAATCCTTTAGCAACTTTTCTTTACCTACAAGGTAAGACAGAAATGCTACAGCTAGTATACAGCATGTTTCATTTTTAGCCTCTAGCTAACTCTCTAGACTCACTTAAATTTCCTCCTTACTTCCTCTGCTCTCAAATTATTTGCTGTTCCTCAAATGGGCTCGGAGAAGGCAATGGCAAGCCACTCCAGTACTCTTGCCTAGAAAATCCCATGGATGGAGGAGCCTGGTAGGCTGCAGTCAGTGGGATCGCTAAGGGTCGGACACGACTGAGCGACTTCACTTTCACACATTGGAGAAGGAAATGGCAACCCACTCCAGTGTTCTTGCCTGGAGAATCCCAGGGACAGGGGAGCCTGGTGGGCTTCCGTCTATGGGGTCACACAGAGTCGGACACGACTGAAGTGACTCATCATCATCAGCAGCAGCAGCAAATGGGCTATGCTCTTGTTGCACACACTGTTCTATCTGTCTGTAATGCTCCTTTCCCCCAGATTTCCAGGCACCTTTCTTCATTTACAACTAAGTTCACCTATTACCAGTAGTTCAGATGGTAAAGAATCTACCTACAATGCAGGAGACCTGGGTTTGATACCTGGGTTGGGAAGACCCCTGGAGAAGGGAATGATTACTCACTCCAATATTCTTGCCTGGAAAATTCTATAGACAGAGAAGTCCAGTGGGCTATTGTCCATGGGTTCGCAAAGAGTTGGACACGGCTGAGCAACTAACACTTTCATATTTCCCCCTGTCACTACCTCTTTGGAGCTCTTAGGCTTATCCCACCAGAAAGCGGCTATATTCTAAGTTTGTTAAGCCTCCTGGGATCTTACCCTGGCTTCTACATCAGTGCTTCTCCATTGTATTGTAATGATTTACAATTTTGTTACTACTGTCCCAGTAAGCCTTAAAATATATTTTGAACAAAGGCAAAATGTATTTTGTTGGATAAACAAAGGGGCATGGATGTACCTAATTCATAAAGTTATTGTAAAGCAATGTGAAACGATGGATAGGAAATCCTTCATAAGATATCAAACACTAGAATTGCTATTTACATATTTATCTATTTTCTGCCCAAATGTTCAGCATGCAAGCCAGGTCAGGCCACACCTAAAGATATTTTTTTAAAGTGATGGAATCATAAAAATCTTATTGCTTTTGAAATATCCTTAGATATTGTTAGAATTCTCTTTTTTTTAATATAATAGTTTAAGGAACTTGAATTTTATTTAGGAGTCAGTGAAGGACTCACTGAAAGTGTTTGAACAGGGAGGTAGGATTTTGTTTGAACAAAGAACCTGAAGACTACAAAACAGCTAAAAATCATTCTTATTATTCTTCTGCAAAAATTTCTTATTCTTCCTGATTGGCTTCAGAGTCTACTTTTAATTGAAGGATAATTGGTTTACAACGTTGTGTTATTTTCTGCTGTACAACAGTGTGAATAAGTATACATAGGTCCCTTCCCTTTTGAACCTCCCTCCCACCCACCTAGAAACCTTTGAAGAGGGTTGAAAATGATGTGTTTTTGTGACTGAGATTGTAAGGTACAAAGACTACAAGCATAATTAAGGGATTTAAAGAACATTATCTGATAGCAGAAAGCTTATTACCTATATTATAAGATAAGATATAAAACCCCCAGGTCTTTAGATAACAAACAATGTTTATGAACGGGTGGGCCTTTGGTTCTAGAGGAGTTATAGTGTGTTGTGGGAAGGCCATTATGAGAAAGCTGATTTTGAACTAGATTTTAGGGGAGATTGAAATGTGAAGGGTCATGACCTTTTCATTGAGGAAGGGGATGTTCGAAGGCTAAGGAAGGAGCTGCAGTGCTCTTCTATATTAAATTTGTTATACTGTGAGTGCAGCATCTTCTTGAGATAATCTCTCTCATGGATTTCTCTGGCATGGATCACATGATAAAATTCTGTACAGTCTTCAAGGTCTAGCTCAAACGTTACTAGAAAAACCCAGTAGAAGTATTCCTTTTTCTCTCTGAATTTCCAAGAGTGTATCTTTGAGAACCAAGTTCAACTTTGTGTAACAGAAACCCTGCTTCCTTCTTAATAGCTTAAGCAACAGAGATGTTTACTTTTTTATGACTCCATAAGCATCAAAGACTCAGCCTCTTTTTCATCTTTCTGTTCCTCCTGACTTCCATTTTGGATTTCTCATCCTCCAAGGTGGCTGCTGGAGCTGTAACCATCTTGTTTAAGTTTCAGACAGCAGGAAACAGGAAGGGAACTATAAAAGGAACGTGCCCCTGTAAAGAGCTTGTAAAAGAATCCAACTCAACTTTGGTTTTCATTTTATGAACCAGAGCATTCCATGGCCACATAGTTAGTAACAAAGCCATAGCTAACTTCTAGGGTGCCTAAGAATGTTGACAGCTAGAAGAAAACTGATCTCTTGTACTAAGAGGAAGAGGAACATGTATATTGTTTGAGTAGCTGTCAATCTCTGCCACAAGCATGTTGATTTTACTTTTTAAAATTTGTGTTGGAGTAAATATCAATAACCTCAGATATGCAGATGACACCACCCTTATGGCAGAAAGTGAAGAGAAACTAAAAAGCCTCTTGATGAAAGTGAAAGAGGAGAGTGAAAAGGTTGTCTTGAAGCTCAACATTCAGAAAACGAAGATCATGGCATCTGGTCCCATCACTTCATGGGAAATAGACGTGAAAACAGTGGAAACAGTGTCAGACTTTATATTTTTGGGCTCCAAAATCACTGCAGATGCTGATTGCAGCCATGAAATTAAAAGACGCTTACTCCTTGCAAGGAAAGTTATGACCAACCTAGATAGCATATTAAAAAGCAGAGACATTACTTTACCAACCAAGGTCCGTCTAGTCAAGGCTATGGTTTTTCCAGTGGTCATGTATGGATGTGAGAGTTGGACTGTGAAGAAAGCTGATTGCCGAAGAATTGATGCTTTTGAACTGCGGTGTTGGAGAAGACTCTTGAGAGTCCCTTGTACTGCAAGGAGATCCAACCAGTCCATTCTAAAGGAGATCAATCCTGGGTGTTCATTGGAAGGACTGATGCTGAAGCTGAAACTGCAATACTTTGGCCACCTCATGTGAAGGGTTGACTCATTGGAAAAGACTCTGATGCTGGGAGGGATTGGGGGCAGGAGGAGAAGGGGACGACAGAGAATGAGATGGCTGGATGGCATCACCGATTCGATGGACATGAGTTTGAGTGAACTCTGGGAGTTGATGATGGACAGGGAGGCCTGACATGCTGTTATTGCAAAGTCGGACATGACTGAGTGACTGAACTGAACTGAACTGATAGTTGGTTAGTTTCTGCTGTACAGCAAAGCAAATCAGCTGTATGTATACATATATCCCCTCATTTTTGGATTGCCTTCCTATTTAGGTCACCACAGAGCACTGAGTAGAGTTCCCTTTGCTGTATGGCTGTTGTTCAGTCACTCAGTCATGTCTGACTCTTTGTGACCCATGGACTGTAGCACCCCAGACTTCCCTGTCCTTAACCATCTCCTGGAGCTTGCTCAAACTCATGGCCATTGAGTTGGTGATGCCATCTAACCATCTCATCCTCTGTCCCCTTCTCCTCCTGCCTTCAATCTTTCCCAGCATCAGGGTCTTTTCTAATGAGTCAGCTCTTCACATCACGTGGCCAAATATTGTAGCTTCAACATCAGCGTCAGTCCTTCCAATTAATATTCAGGATTGATTTCCTTTAGGATTGAATGGTTTGATCCTGCAGTCCAAGTGACTCCTAAGAATCTTCTCCAACATCACAGTTCAAAAGCATCAGTTCTTCAGCATTCAGCCTTCTTTATGGTCCAACTCTCACATCCGTACGTGACTACTGGAAGAACCATAGCTTTGACTAGACAGACCTTTATTGGCAAAGTCTCTGCTTTTTACTATGCTATCTAGGTTGGTCACAACTTTTCTTCCAAGGAGCAAGCGTCTTTTAATTTCATGGCTGCAGTCACCATCTGTAGTGATTTTCAAGCCCAAGAAAATAAAGTCTCTCACTGTGTCCATCATTTCCCCATCTATTTGCCATAAAGTGATGGGACCAGACACCATGAACTTCGTTTTCTGAATGTTGTTTTAAGCCAGCTTTTTCACTCTTCTCTTTCACCTTCTGTTTCTGACATAAAAGTGGTGTCATCTGCATATCTGAGGTTATTGATATTTCTCCCAGCAATCTTGATTCCAACTTCTGCTTCATCCAGCCTCGCATTTCTCATGATGTACTGTGCATAAAACTTAAATAAGCAAGGTGACATTATACAGCCTTGATATATTGTTTCCCAATTTTGAACCAGTCCATTGTTTCATGTCTGATTTTAACTGTTGCTTCTTGACCTGCACACGTTTCTCAGGAGACAGTTAAGATGGTCTGGTATTCCCATCTCTTAAAGAATTTTCTAGTTTGTTGTGGTCCACATAGTAAAAGGCTTTAGTGTAGTCAATGAAGCAGAAGTAGATGTTTTCCTGGAATTCTCTTGCTTTTTCTATGACCCAGCACTGTATGGTAGGTTCTCATTAATTATCTATTTTATACCTAGAAGCATATATATGTCAGTTCCAGTCTCCCAATCCATCCCTCTACCCCCCTTCCCCCCTCATTATCCATATATTTGTTCTATGTTTGGTTCATATGTTATTTTCATGTTTCTTGAAATATTTATCATTATTTTCTTTTCATGCCAATTATTTGGGACAATGCTTATTTCCCCCCACCAAACCTTAATTCTTTGAGGGCAAGGGCCATAGTTCATAAATCAGTCAGTTCAGTTCAGTTCAGTCGCTCAGTCGTGTCTGACTCTTTGCGACCCCAAAAAGCACGCCAGGCCTCCCTGTCCATAACCAACTCCCAGAGTTAACTCAAACTCATGTCCATCGAGTCGGTGATGCCATCCAGCCATCTCATTCTCTGTCATCCACTTCTCCTCCCGCCCCCAATCCCTCCCAGCATCAGAGTCTTTTCCAGTGAGTCAACTTGTCGTATGAGATGGCCAAAGTATTGGAGTTTCAGCTTTAGCATCAGTCCTTCCAATGAATACCCAGGACTGATCTCCTTTAGAATGGACTGGTTGGATCTCCTTGCAGTCCAAGGGACTCTCAAGAGTCTTCTCCAACACCACAGTTCAAAAGCATCAATTCTTCGGCAGTCAACTTTTTCCACAGTCCAACTCTCACATCCATACATGACCACGGGAAAAACCATAGCCTTGAGTAGACGGACCTTGGTTGGCAAAGTAATGTCTCTGATTTTTAATATACTATCTAGGTTGGTCATAACTTTCCTTCCAAGGAGTAAGTGTCTTTTAATTTCATGGCTGCAATCAGCATCCACAATGATTTTGGAGCCCCAAAAAATCAAGTCTGACACTGTTTCCACTGTATCCCCATCTATTTCCCATGAAGTGATGGGACCAGATGCCATGATCTTTGTTTTCTGAATGTTGAGCTTCAAGCCAAACTTTTCACTCTCCTTTTTCACTTTCATCAAGAGGCTTTTGAGTTCCTCTTCACTTTCTGCCATAAGGGTGGTATCGTCTGCGTATCTGAGGTTGTTGATATTTCTCCCGGCAATCTTGATTCCAGCTTGTGCTTCTTTCAGCCCAGCCTTCCTCATGATGTACTCTGCATATAAGTAAAATAAGCAGGGTGACAATATACAACCTTGGCCTACTCCTTTTCCTATATGGAACCAATCTGTTGTTCCATGTCCAGTTCTAACTGTTGCTTCCTGACCTGCATACAGGTTTCTCAAGAGGCAGGTCAGGTGGTCTGGTATTCCCATCTCTTTCAGAATTTTCCACAGTTTAGTGTGATCCACACACTCAAAGGCTTTGGCACAGTCAATGAAGCAGAAATAGATGTTTTTATGGAACTCTCTTGCTTTCCCCATGATCCAGTGGATGTTGGCAATTTGATCTCTGGTTCCTCTGCCTTTTCTAAAACCTGCTTGAACATCTGGAAGTTCACAGTTCACATATTGCTGAAGCCTGGCTTGGAGAATTTTGAGCATGACTTTACTAGCGTGTGAGATGAGTGCAGTTGTGTGGTAGTTTGAGCATTCTTTGGCATTGCCTTTCTTTGGGATTGGAATGAAGACTGACCTTTTCCAGTCCTGTGGCCACTGATGAGTTTTCCAAATTTGCTGGCATATTGAATGCATATTAGTTAATGGTAATTAGTTAAATCTGTGAAGACAGAGAACTGGATGGGATCAGAGGGTATATGCAGTGAAGATACTGGGAGATAAGAAAGTTACTGTAGATTAGAACTAGATTATAAAAGTAGGAATTAACTAAAAGTACAATTGTTAAAAGTTATACATAGTTTCTTCAATTTCTATGAAGGATACTTAAGGAAATAGACCTTTCAGTTTACTTTGAAATTGATGTTAATGCTTTGACAACTAACAGCCTCATTTTTTTCTCCAAGAAGAATAAATGATTATGATATTAAACTCTCTAAAGTGATAGTGGGAAATAAAAAGTTTCCTAGGCAAAATTTGGTTATAGAAAGTCTATATTTATGAGTGAAAAAAAAAAAAGTCTATACAGGGACTTCCCTGGGGTTCTGGTTGTTAAGAAACTGCCTTCCAATGTGGAGAACATGGGTTCAATCCCTGATTGGGCAACTAACCCTGACAAGAGAAGCTGGCATGTCCTGCAACTGGGGAGAAAGCAACAAAGATCCAGCATAGCCAAAATTTAAAAAAGGAAAGAAAGGAGGAAAGTCTACACAAAGAAATAACCCGTTGACATAGGACATTTCCTTCAAAAAGAAAGAGTTGAAATTTTTTTAGATTCCATGTATAAGTGATATAATCTATTTATGTTTCTTTGTCTACTTTACTTCACTCTGTTTTATATTCTCTAGGACCATCCATGTTGCTGCAAGTGGCAATATTTAACTCTTTTTTTATGACTGGGTAATATTCAGTTGTATATATATATATATATATATATATCTCATATCTTCTTTATCTATTCATTTTTGATGGACACTTAGGTTGCTTCCCTGTCTTGGCTACTGTAAATAATATCACATGAACACTGGGGAGTATGTATCTTTTCAAATGAGAATTTTCATCTTTTCTGAGTATATGGGGATTTCTGGTTCATGTGGAAATTCTATTCTTAGTTTTTTAAAGGAACCTCCATACTATTTTCCACAGTGGCTTCACCAATTTACATTCTTACTAACAGTGTAAGAGAGAAACCTCTTACACTCAAAAAACAAATGAGGACCTTAAAAAGCTTTTGTTTATGTGGATCTTACCTATAAATATTTATCATATTAGAAATTAGTACTGCATTTAGTCTATGGAATATTTTATTTAGGTTGAAGTGTATCCAGAAAATCTGGCTTCACATGGATATGTTATTGGAAAAAGGAGGACTTCTTGGACCCTTGGAAAGACCCTAATGATGCCCTGGGGGTCCTTAGACCACACTGAGAACTCTCGAAATGAAATAATAGAGAGCTACAAAGTGTTAAAAAACTAACAAAAGAAATAGGTTCCCTTTTATTGTAGAGAATAAATACAAAATCTGTATAAATACATTATTATTTATATTGAAGACTCAGTTCCATCACTTTATGAAGCATATTTTATTATGCATCCTTGCTAATTCACTTTAATTGTGTCCAGCTCTTTGCAACCCTATGGACTGTAGCCCATCAGGCTCCTCTCTCTATGGGATTCTTCAGGCAAGAATACTGGAATGGGGCCATGCCCTGATCCAGGAGATCTTCCCAGCCCAGGGATGGAACCTGTATCTCCTGTGGCTTCTGCATTGCAGGCAAATTCTTTACCACTGTGCCATGGGGGGAGTCCCATATTTTATTAACTAGCATCTATATGCTTCTGTTTAAAATGGGAATCCAGAAAGCAGGTCTTGCTTTCACAATTCTGATAAAGAGAGTTCTGTCCAGTAGCATCTATAAATCTGCTAAACCTCTATTGCCTGCTTCTTTTTAGAAAAGAAAATGTCTTTACTTAAAAGCCATTTTATATACAAATGAGATAATGAACGTGAAAGTGTTTAATCCCCCACTCCCCTCTTCTCACAGCCACTCTGGGTAACGGTCCTCAAGGAAGAAAAATAATCTTTTGAAAAAAGGTTTTTCTTCTTATTAAAAATATATGTAAACACAAACTCACACATCCACACCCAAAAATGTCTTAGGAAAAATACATTTTCTGTTTCTCTGACCTGGTAGTCTGTTGAAGGAAGATATGCAGGTTTGGGCCTGTTTTCACTCTTAATTATGATTCAGTGTTGTTTTTGCAGTTGAAGGAGGCTCAATATGTCATAAAACAGAGTCTGGCAGAGGACACAAATTTTCATGAATTCTTTGGAATATTCCTGAGGCTTTTGGATACGGATGGTAACCTGCTAATTTTATGTCTAGGCCACCACTGTTTTGAAGGGACATGTGCTTTGCTTAGATCTGTCGAATTACATTCTATACAGTATGGATGAGACAGTGTGGAAATCTTTCTCTCCCTTCCTTTAATTAGCTCCGGCCTTTCTTTATGAAGTCACACCGATGTCACACATAGTTTATTGGTCTCCTATTTCTGCTATGTCAGACTAACACAAAGTCATAATTTAATGGCTTACAACAATACAAATTTATTCTATGAATTAGAAACCTAACATGGATTTCAGTGGGCTGATATGAATGTGTCAGTGTGGCTGCATCCCTTTATGGAGATTCAATTTTGTTGCCTTTTCCAGCTTTTGGTGGCCATCTACATTGCTTGTTTCATGCCCCCTTTCTTCATTTTCAAAGTCAGCAATGTAGCATCACTCTAAACTTTCACCTTTCATCATATCTTTTTCTGACCTCAGCTGGAAAAGGTTTTCTGTTTTCAAAGACTCATTGATTAGACAGAGTTCACCCAAATAATTCAGGGTAATCCCTCCATTTCAATATCTGTACCCTAAATTACTTATGCAAAGTCCCTTTTGCCATATAAGGTGGCACACAGGGTCCAGGGACTGGGGCATGGACATCTTTGAGGCTACTATTCTGCCTAACACACTGAAATAAATCTCAGTGGTTTTGCTAGCCCCCATTTTTAAGCCATCAAAGCAAAAAAGAGAAGCTAAAGAGGGGAAGAAAACTATGAAAAAATAATATTGATGTCATCAATTATGAGTTGGAAAACACATATTTAAAAGTATCTCATATATTAGGTTAAATCTTCAGGATTCATAATCAGTTTGTTACATAGTCAGCTTTACTCTAAGAAAGACAAATATCTCCACTTCACAGTCAGCTTATGTACCATTTGATTCATTGGTTGCTGTGGAGATCACCCATTTTAAGTAAATATTAGACAGTATATAGATCTGCATAAGGTGATGTGATGTGAATGGGCATGCATACTGAGGTCTATTTCTTATTCCTTAAAAAGGTGTCTTTTCCTTTTATTGATATTTTTAGCTTAACCCTTGCCTCATTTTCTTTTGCTTTGTAGAAGTTTTCAGACATTCAGTTCAGTTCAGTCGCTCAGTCATGTCTGACTCTCCGCGACCCCATGAATCACAGCACGCCAGGCCTCCCTGTCCATCACCAACTCCCGGAGTTCACTCAAACTCATGTCCACAGAGTCGGTGATGCCATCCAGCCATCTCATTCTCTGTCGTCCCCTTCTCCTCCTGCCCCCAAGCTTTCCCAGCATCAGAGTCTTTTCCAGTGAGTCAACTCGTCGCATGAGGTGGCCAAAGTATTGCAGTTTCAGCTTTAGCATCAGTCCTTTCAATGAACACCCAGGATTGATCTCCTTTAGAATGGACTGGTTGGATCTCCTTGTGGTACAAGGGACTCTCAAGAGTCTTCTCCAGCACCGCAGTTCAAAAGCATCAATTCTTCGGCGATCAGCTTTCTTCACAGTCCAACTCTCACATCCATACATGACCACGGGAAAAATCATTGCCTTGACTAGACGGACCTTGGTTGGCAAAGTAATGTCTCTGCTTTTTAATATATTATCAAGGTTGGTCATAACTTTCCTTCCAAGGAGTAAGCGTCTTTTAATTTCATGGCTGCAATCAGCGTCTGCAGTGATTTTGGAGCCCAAAAAAATAAAGTCTGACACTGTTTCCACTGTTTTTCCATCTATTTCCCATGAAGTGATGGGACTAGATGCCATGATCTTTGTTTTCTGAATGTTGAGCTTCAAGCCAACCTTTTCACTCTCCTCTTTCACTTTCATCAAGAGGCTTTTGAGTTCCTCTTCACTTTCTGCCATAAGGGTAGTGTCTTCTGCATATCTGAGATTGTTGATATTTCTCCCAGCAATCTTGATTCCAGCTTGTGCTTCTTTCAGCCCAGCGTTCCTCATGATGTACTCTGCATATAAGTTAAATAAGCAAGGTGACAATATACAGCCTTGACACACTCCTTTTCCTATTTGGAACCAGTCTGTTGTTCCATGTGCAGTTCTGACTGTTGCCTCCTGACCTGCATACAGGTTTCTCAAGAGGCAGGTCAGGTGGTCTGGTATTCCCATCTCTTTCAGAATGTTCCACAGTTTATTGTGATCCACATAGTCAAAGGCTTAGGCATAGTCAATGAAGCAGAAATTAGACTGAGGCAAACATTTTGTTTACACATTAAAATGACTCTAAGAAATGGACACTCCAATTTCCTGAACTTGTTCAAATTGTGAAATCACTATAGAGACAACATTCTTGGACAAATTTTAGGTAGGTTACCTTAGGTTAATTAACATTTTTAAAGACTGAATTTAACCTGAAAAAAATATGTGTTTTATTTTTTCAGATTTATTGAAGTATAGTTGACAAACACAGTTGTAGTATATTACATGACATCATCCAACATGAGGATGATTTGACATACATTACACTGTGAAATCCTTACCACAGTCAATCAACCATATATCACCTCACTTGGTTACCTTTTTTAAAAAATGAGAATGTTTAAGATCTACTCTCTTAACAGACTTTAAATATAGAAAACAGTATTATTAACTATTAACTACAGCCACCAAGCTGTACATTAGATCCTCAGAACTTATTCATTTATAACTGAAAGTTTGTACACTGTGGCCAATTTGCTCTCATTTTTCCCCATCCCCACGCTTCTGGTAACTACCATATTTCTCCACATAGTATTTGTTTTTTCTTTGTCTGACATTTCACATAGCACAGTGTCTTCAGGGCTCATCCATGTTGTTGCAGATGGCAGGATGCAGATGGCATCTCTTTTTAAATGAATTTTAAAGATTATATACTTAGTTTAATATTTGTTGTTATTTTTGTTTCAGTTGCTAGGTCATGTCCAACTCTTTTGTGACCCCTTGGACTACAGCCCTCCTGCCTCCTCTATTCATGGGATTTCCCAAGCAAGAATACTGGAGTGGCAATACTGGGTTGCCATTTCCTTCTCTAGGGGATCTTCCTGACCTAGGGATTGAACCTGCATCTTTTGCTTTGGCAGGCGGATTCTTTACTGCTGTACTTCCAGGGAAGCTCTTAATTTAATATATCTAAGTAGTATAAGTAGTTCATAAATCTAAAAAATACAATATTAATTTGCTAGCTGAATTGGGGTTAACCATGCATAAGTTTGGAAAACCATCATTGTTTTATAGGTATATTAGAGTAATTTATTGTTAGAGCAGAAATCTCCTGATCATTGTCATATACATTGAAGAATGTGAGTAGGAGCAATTTATCTAGGTTCTCTGAGTAGGATTTTATTTGCGAAATAAAAATGCAAGTTAAACCGGCATGGATAAAAATACCACTCACATGTCTGTGAAAAGGGAAAGGATGATGCTGAACTTCAGCTAGATTACAGAACTTTAATATTGCAGGACTCTGTTTCTCTGTTATAGCTTCTTTTCTCTGTGTCAGCTCAGATCTCTTGTACTGCAGACTGGTTTCCTCTTTTAAGATATATGGTTACTGGATATTCCTAAGTTTTGCCACCTCTGACACGCACCCATCCCAAAGAACTGATCCTCTTAGTTTTAATTCAGGAAAAGCCCAAGGAAAGAATCTGATTGTCTCAGCTTGGGTCAGGTTCTCTATTAACTAAGAAACAAACAAAGGTTAAAAAATAAAAGTTTGGGGAGAGGCTAAAGAGAAGAGTATATTCAGAGAGAAATGATTGAGTTGCTTTAAACCTGTTGCTTTTGGAGATCATCTAATTGATAATATTCAATTTATTATCAATAAGAGGTGGATGATAGCTAGTTAGCTAACTGATAGGTAACTCTAAGGAGGGATGATTATAGAAGTGATGGTGATTGGATACATGGAAGGAGATAGATAACTTAGAGAATGTACGGCACTTACAATGAACAAGACTCCTTTCAGAGTCCCAGAAAGCAGATGATTAAAGGAAGCTTTTGGCTAGCATGCTCTTCCCATATAGACCTGCATAGTTGTGAAGATTATCATATGTGGAAAAGTGCATAAATATAAATGAATAAGTAAAAAAAAAATCCACTAATGTAACCTTCATTCAAGTACAAAATTGAACTTTTCATTGTTCAGAAGCTCCTTATGTGTCCCTTCTTGATCATACATACTAGAGGTCACCATTATTTTAACACTTTAAACAATCTTTTTTTAAGTTTCAAGATTTACACACAGAAGTCTAGATCAAGATAAAAGAGTAGGAAAATCCTGAGCTCTCCTCCTCCCATGAACGCACTAAAACTACAACTGCAGATAGAACAACTGTCTCTGAGAAGTTGTCTCTGATGACTAGCAAAACAGATTTTCTACAACGAAGGATATAAAGAAAAGGTTACATCAAAATAAGTAGGGGCAGAGATGTGGTTTAGTCAGAATTCACATCCCAGGTGCTGCAGCCCATAAGCAGGAAGGATATCACAACCATGGAAGTCCCATTGAAGAGCAAAGGGTTCAAGCCCCAGGTCTGGTTCCCCACAATAGGGAACCTGCACTGGAAGATGAGCCACCTCAATGTGACTTTGAAAATCAGAAGGGTTTACATTCAAGAGAGCTGGAGGCCTGTATGAAACTGAGGCTCCATTCTTAAAGGACTTGAACACAAATCATTCATTCTGAGTTCCAGTGGAGTGGCAACAGTTTGATAAACACCTGATTCCTATGAGGAGATTCACTGACAAACTTCAGTGTTTGTACCTGAGGGTCAAGTATCTGTTGAAATTTTACACAAGGATAGAACCATTTGACTCTTAACCCTTTTTTCACCTAGCTGGTCCAGCATTGGCAGTCAACATTTCTGTCACTTTCCATCCACTAAGCTAACACTGGGTACACCACCCCAGTGTTACCCTGAACACCTGTTGCACCCAACCCACTCATCCTAGTTGGCCCTTTCAAAGCAACTCCCACCCACCTCACTTGAAAAGTGGCTCTGGCTGACATTGGTGCCCTTCCAAAGTGGGTCGCACTCCTGAGGGTCAGCACAGCAAACTAATGCACTCAGCTGACACAACTAGACCTTTCAGCAAGTTGGGCTTGTGGCCAGTTCCTTGCATTAGCCTTCTTACAAGAATCATGGCCTAATCACAACAGGAGAGCACAAAGAGACCACATAGGGCATACTCCAGAAACACAAGGCTCTGGCCCCATCTTCCACACAGATGACTGGAAGACATAGATGATATACTTAATAGGTAGAGACAAATTCAGATAAAACCTCAGAAAAAAATAGCTTAATAAAATGGATATAAACAATTTACCAGATAGATTTCAAAGGAATAGTTAAGATCCTCACTGAAGACATAAAAGAATAAATGAACTCAGTGAGAACTTAAAGATAGAAAATGTTAAAAAGAACAAATCAGAGCTAGAGAATACAATTGAAATTAAAAAATAAAAAACGACTACTCTAGAAGGAATCAAAAGTAGATTAGAGGGTACAGAAAAAAAATCAGCAATCTGGAGAACAGGACAGTGGAAATCACCTAATCAGAACAATAAAAAACAAAAAATAATTTAAAAAATCAGAATAGTTAAAAAGACCTCTAGAACAACAACACTAAACATAGTAGCATTCAAAATGTAGGGGTTCCAAAAGGAGAAGAGAGAGAAAAATGGTCCGAAAACCTATGTGAAAAAATAATGGCTGAAAACTTCAAAAGGGAGGAGAAGAGACATACAAGCTCAGGAAGGACAGAGAGACCCAAGCAAAATGAATCCCCCAGAAAGAAACATTATAATTAAAATATCAAAAATTAAAGATGAAGAGAGAATCTTAAAAACAGCAAGAGGAAAGAAATCGCTATGTATATTAGAATCACTGTAAGATTATTATCTGATTTTTTAGCAGAAACTTTACAGATCAGAAAGGACTGGCATGATATATTCAAAGTGCTGGGGAAAAAAACTTAGAAACAAGAATATTCTACTTGGCAAGATTACCATTCAGAACTGAAGGAGAGAGAAAGAATTACTCAAAAAAATAAAAAGCTACAGGATTTCACTACCACTACATCAGTGGTAAAAGAACCTTTAAGGGGACTTATTTAAATGGAATAGAAAAAGCTTTCTTTTTTTCATGTAGGCCATAACTAGAAAATTATGATTTACTAATTTCACTGGTAAAAGTAAGCATATATCAAGGGTTGTGAATCAAACACCTATAAATCTAGCATAAAGTTTAAAAGATAAAATTAGCACAATCATTTATAGCTAAAAGAGTTGAACAACACAAAATTAAAACTTGGAAAATACGGCATCAATGACATAAAACTTTGAGAAGTAGTACAAATGTGCACAATGTGCTCAAAGATAAATGACCATCAACTTAAAATAGACTGCTAAATACATAAGTTTTTATAAAAGAACCTCATGATAACTGCAAACCAAAAACCTATAACATATACACAGAAACCGAAGAGAAAGGAATCCAAATGTAACACTAAAGAAATTCATCAAATCACAAAGGAAAACTACAAAAACAACCTGAGAATAATAAATAAAATGGCATTAAGTACATATCAATCAATATCTTAAATGTAAATAAATAAATGCTCCAATCAAAAGACATAAGGCAGCTGAATGGATAAAGCAAGACCCATATATATGCTGTCTACAGTAGTCTCATTTTAAGATTTAGGACATACGTAAACTGAAAGTGAAGCGATACAAAAAGATATTCCATGGAAACAAAAAGAAGGCTAGGTAGAAAACTGATATGACAATACTTATATCAGACAAAATAGACTTTATTTTTATTTATTTATTTAGTTTTAAAATTTTATTTTATTTTTGTTTCATTTTATCTTATTTCATTTATTCTTTAAAAAATTGTCACAGTCATCAGGTAATGTTTTCAAAACATCATAACAGACACCTGAGATTCCCAGACCATTCTCTGAAGATTCTAGTTCAGTAGACTGGAGCCAGGCCTGAGAACATACATTTAGGCTTTTCACACAATTCTTTTTTTTTTTTAATATAAATTTATTTATTTTAATGGGAGGCTAATTACTTTACAATATTGTACTGATTTTGCCATACATTGACATGAATCTGCCACGGGTTTACATGTGTTCCCCATCCTGAACCCCCCTCCAACCTCCCTCCCCATCCCATCCCTCTGGGTCATCCCAGTGCACCAGCCCCAAGCACCCTGTCTCATGCATCAAACCTGGACTGGTGATTCATTTCACATATGATAATATACATGTTTCAATGCCATTCTCCCAAATCATCCCACCCTCGCCCTCTCTGATAGAATCCAAAACACTGTTCTATACATCTTTGTCTCTTTTGCTGTCTCATATACAAGGTTATCATTACCATCTTTCTAAATTCCATATATATGTGTTAGTATACTGTATTGGTGTTTGTCTTTCTGGCTTATTTCACTCTGTATAATAGGCTCCAGTTTCATCTACCTCATTAGAACTGATTCAAATATATTCTTTTTAATAGCTGAGTAATATTCCATTGTGTATATGTACCACAGCTTTCTTATCCATTGGTCTGCAGATGGACATCTAGGTTGCTTCCATGTCCTGGCTATTATAAACAGTGCTGCAATGAACATTGGGGTATACGTACCTTTTTCAATTCTGGTTTCTTTGGTGTGTATGCCCAGCAGTTGGATTGCTGGGTCATACAGCAGTTCTATTTTCAGTTTTTAAAGGAATCTCCACACTGTTCTCCATAGTGGCTGTACTAGTTGGCATTCCCACCAACAGTGTAAGAGGGTTCCCTTTTCTCCACACCCTCTCCAGCATTTATTGCTCATAGACTTTTGGATAGCAGCCATTCTGACTGGCGTGAAATGGTACCTCATTGTGGTTTTGATTTGCATTTCTCTGATTATGAGGGACGTTGAGCATTTTTTCATGTGTTTGTTAGCCATCTTTATGTCTTGTTTGGAGAAATGTCTGTTTAGTTCTTTGGCCCATTGTTTAACTGGGTCGTTTATTTTCCTCGGATTGAGCTGCAGGAGTTGCTTGTATATTTCTGAGATTAATTCTTTGTCAGTTGATTAGTTTGCTATTATTTTCTCCCATTCTAAAAGCTATATTTTCACCTTGCTTATAATTTCCTTTGTTGTGCAAAAACTTTTAATTTTAATTAGGTTTCATTTATTTATTTTTGCCTTTATTTCCAGTATTCTGAGAGGTGGGTCATAGAGGATCCTGCTGTGATTTATGTCGGGGAGTGTTTTGCCTATGTTCTCCTCTAAGAGTTTTATAGTTTCTGGTCTTATGTTTAGATTTTTAATCCATTTTGAGTTTATTTTGTGTATAGTGTTAGAAAGTGTTCTAGTTTCATTCTTTTACAAGTGATTGACCAGTTTTCCCAGCACTACTTGTTAAAGAGATTGTCTTTTCTCCATTGAATATTTTTGCCTCCTTTATCAAAGATAAGGTGTCCATCAGTTCAGTTCAGTTCAGTCACTCAGTTGTGTCTGACTCTTTGTGACCCCATGATCACAGCACGCCAGGCCTCCCTGACCATCACCAAATCCCGGAGTTCACTCAAACTCATGTCCATCGAGTCGGTCCAGCCATCTCATTCTCTGTCGTCCCTTTCTCCTCCTGCCCGCAATCCCTCCCAGCATCAGAGTCTTTTCCAGTGAGTCAACTATTCCAAAGGTGGCCAAAGTATTAGAGCTTCAGCTTCAGCATCATAGGTGTGTGAATTTATCTCTGGGGTTTCTATTTTGTTCCATTGATCTATATTTCTGTCTTTATGCCAGTATCATACTGTCTTGATGACTGTGGCTTTGTAGTAGAGCCTGCAGTCAGGCAGGTTGATTCCTCCAGTTCCATTCTTCTTCTCAGGATTGCTTTGGCTATTCAAGGTTCTTTGTATTTCCATACAAATTGTGAAATTATTTTTTTCTAGCTCTGTGAAAAATACCGTTGGTAGCTTGATAGGGATTGCATTGAATCTATAGATTGCTTTGAGCAGTATACTCATTTTCAATATATTGATTCTTCCGATCCATGAACAAGGTATATTTCTCCATCTCTTTGTGTCCTCTTTGATTTCTTTCACCAGTGTTTTATAGTTTTCTATATATAGGTCTTTTGTTTCTTCAGTTCAGTTCAGTTCATTTCGGTCGCTCAGTCGTGTCCGATTCTTTGTGACCCCATGAAGCACAGTACACCAAGCCTCCCTGTCCATCACCAACTCCCGGAGTTCACTCAAACTCATGTCCATCGAGGCGGTGATGCTATCCAGCCATCTCATTCTCTGTCTTCCCCTTCTCCTCCTGCCCCCAATCCTTCCCAGCATCAGTCTTTTCCAGTGAGTTAACTTGTCGCATGAGGTGGCCAAAGTATTGGAGTTTCAGCTTTAGCATCAGTCCTTCCAATGAACACCCAGGATTGATCTCCTTTAGAATGGACTGGTTGGATCTCCTTGCAGTCCAAGGGACTCTTAATAGTCTTCTCCAGCACCACAATTCAAAAGCATCAATTCTTCGGCGATCAGCTTTCTTCACAGTCCAACTCTCACATCCATACATGACCACTGGAAAAAACATAGCCTTGACTAGACGGACCTTTGTTGGCAAAGTAGTGTCTCTGCTTTTTAATATGCTGTCTCAGTTCAGTTCAGTTCAGTTCAGTCGCTCAGTCGTGTCCGACTCTCTGTGACCCCATGAATCACAGCACGCCAGGCCTCCCTGTCTATCACCAACTCCCGGAGTTCACTCAAACTCATGTCCACAGAGTCGGTGATGCCATCCAGCCATCTCATTCTCTGTCGTCCCCTTCTCCTCCCGCCCCCAACCTTTCCCAGCATCAAAGTCTTTTCCAGTGAGTCAACTCGTTGCATGAGGTGGCCAAAATATTGACGTTTCAGCTTCAGCATCAGTCCTTCCAATGAACACCCAGGATTGATCTCCTTTAGAATGGACTGGTTGGATTTCCTTGCAGTACAAGGGACTCTCAAGAGCCTTCTCCAACACCACAGTTCAAAAGCATCAATTCTTCGGCAATCAGCTTTCTTCATAGTCCAACTCTCACATCCATACATGACCACGGGAAAAACCATAGCCTTGACTAGACGGACCTTTGTTGGCAAAGTAATGTCTCTGCTTTTTAATATACTATCTAGGTTGGTCATAACTTTCCTTCCAAGGAGTGTCTTTTAATTTCATGGCTGCAGCCAGCACTTGCAGTGATTTTGGAGCACTAAAAAATAAAGTCTTACACTGTTTCCACTGTTTCCCCATCTATTTCCCATGAAGTGATGGGACCAGATGCCATGATCTTAGTTTCCTGAGTGTTGGGCTTCAAGACAACTTTTTCACTCTCCTCTTTCACTTTCATCAAGAGGCTTTTAAGTTCCTCTTCACTTTCTGCCATAAGGGTAGTGTCATCTGCATATCTGAGGTTATTGATATTTCTCCCAGCAGTCTTGATTCCAGCTTGTGCTTCTTCCAGCCCAGTCTTCCTCATGATGTACTCTGCATATAAGTTAAATAAGCAGGGTGCCAATATACAGCCTTGATGTACTCCTTTTACTATTTGGAACCTGTCTGTTGTTCCATGTCCAGTTCTAACTGTTGCTTCCTGACCGGCATATAGATTTCTCAAGAGGCAGGTCAGGTGTTCTGGTATTCCCGTCTCTTTCAGAATTTTCCACAGTTTATTGTGATTGACACAATCAAAGGCTTTGGCATAGTCAATGAAGCAGAAATAGATGTTTTTCTGGAACTCTCTTGCTTTTTCCATGATCTAGCGGATGTTGGCAATTTGATTTCTGGTTCCTCTGCCTTTTCTAAAACTAGCTTGAACATCTGGAAGTTCTTTAGGTAAATATATTCTTAAGTATTTTATTCTTTTCATTGCAATGTTGAATGGAATTGTTTCCTTAATTTCTCTTTCTGTTTTCTCATTATTAGTGTATAGAAATGCAAGGGATTTCTGTGTGTTGATTTCATATCCTGCAATTTTACTCTATTCATTGATTTGCTCTAGTAATTTTCTGGTGGAGTCTTTAGGGTTTTCTATGTAGAGTATCATGTCATCTGCAAACAGTGAGAGTTTTTACTTCTTTTTCAGTTTGGATTCCTTTTATTTCTTTTTCTGCTCTGGTTGCTCTGGCCAAAACTTCCAAAACTATGTTGAGTAGTAGTGGTGAGAGTGGCACCCTTGTCTTGTTCCTGACTTTAGGGGAAATGCTTTCAATTTTTCACCACTGAGAATAATGTTTGCTGTGGGTTTGTCATATATAGTTTTTATTATGTTGAGGTATGTTCCTTCCATTCCTGCTTTCTGAAAGGTTTTTATCATAAATGGATGTTGAATTTTGTCAAAGGTTTTCTCTGCATCTGTTGAGATAATCATATGGATTTATTTTTCAGTTTGTTAATGTGGTGTATTACATTGATTGATTTGTGTATATTGAAGAATCCTTGCATCCCTGGGATAAAGCCAACTTGTCATGATGTATGATCTTTTTAATATGTTGTTGGATTCTGTTTGGTAGAATTTTGTTAAGGATTTTTACATCTACGTTCATCAGTGATATTGGCCTGTAGTTTTCTTTTTTATGGCATCTTTGTCATGTTTTGGTATTAGGGTGATGGTTGCCTCATAGAATGAGCTTGGAAGTTTACCTTTCTCTGCAATTTTTTGGAAGAGTTTGAGTAGGATAGGTGTTAGCTCTTCTCTAAATTTTTAGTAGAATTAATCTGTGAAGCTGTCTGGTCCTGGACTTTTGTTTGTTGGAAGACTTCTAATCACAGTTTCAATTTTCATACTTGTGATACGTCTGTTAAGATTTTCTATTTCTTCCTGGTTCAGTTTTGGAAAGTTGTACTTTTCTAAGAATTTGTCCATTTCTTCCAAGTTGTCCATTTTATTGACATATAGTTGCTGATAGTAGTCTCACGATCCTTTGTATTTCTGTGTTGTCTGTTGTGATCTGTCCATTTTCATTTCTAATTTTGTTGATTTGATTTTTCTCCCTTTGTTTCTTGATGAGTCTGGCTAATGATTTGTCAATTTTATTCACCTTCTCAAAGAACCAGCTTTTGGCTTTGTTGGTTTTTGCTATGATCTCTTTTGTTTCTTTTGCATTTATTTCGGCCCTAATTTTTAAGATTTCTTTCCTTCTCCTAACCCTGGGGTTCTTCATTTCTTCCTTTTATAGTTGCTTTAGGTGTAGAGTTAGGTTATTTATTTGACTTTTTTCTTGTTTCTTGAGGTATGCCTGTATTGCTATAACTTTCCCCTTAGCACTGCTTTTACAGTGTTCCAGAGATTTTGGGTTGTGTTTTCATTTTCATTCACTTCTATGTATATTTTGACTTATTTTTTGATTTCTTCTGTGATTTGTTGGTTATTCAGCAGCGTGTTGTTCAGCCTCCGTATGTTGGAATTTTTAATAGCTTTTTTCATATAATTGAGATATAATCTTACTACATTGTGGTCAGAAAAGATGCTTGGAGTGATTTTAATTTTTCTGAATTTACCAAGGCTAAATTTATGGCCCAGGATGTGGTCTATCCTGGAGAAGGTTCTGTGTGCACTTGAGAAAAAAGGTGAAATTCATTGTTTTGGGCTGGATTGTCCTATAGATATCAGTTAGGTCTAACTGTTTTATTGTATCATTTAAAGTTTGTGTTTCCTTGTTAATTTTCTGTTTAGTTGATCTATCCATAGGTGTGAGTGGGGTATTAAAGTCTCCCACTATTATTGTGTTATTGTTAATTTCCCCTTTCATACCTGTTACTAATTGTCTTACATATTGCAGTGCTCCTATGTTGGGTGCATATATATTTATAATTGTTATATCTTCTTGGATTGATCCTTTGATCATTATGTAGTGTCCTTCTTTGTCTCTTTTCACAGCCTTTGTTTTAAAGTCTATTTTATCTGATATGAGTATTGCTACTCCTGCTTTCTTTTGGTCTCTTTGCATGGAATATCTTTTTCCAGCTCTTCACTTTCAGTCTGTATGTGTCCCTCGTTTTGAGGTGGGTCTCTTGCAGACAACATATATGGGGGTCTTGTTTTTGTATCCATTCAGCCAGTCTCTGTCTTTTGGTTGGGGCATTCAACCTATTTACATATAAGGTAATGATTGATAAGTATGATCCTGTTGCCATTTACTTTATTGTTTGGGGTTCGAGTTTAAACACTCATTCTGTGTTTCCTGTCTAAAGATCCTTTAGCATTTGTTGGAGAGCTGGTTTGGTGGTGCTGAATTCTCTCAACTTTTGCTTGTCTGTAAAGCTTTTGATTTCTCCTTCATATTTGAATGAGATCCTTGCTGGGTATAGTAATCTGGGCTGTAGGTTATTTTCTTTCATCACTTTAAGTATGTCTTGCCATTCCCTCCTGGCCTGAAGAGTTTCTGTTGAAAGATCAGCTGTTATCCTTATGGGAATCCCCTTGTGTGTTATTTGTTGTTTTCCCCTTGCTGCTTTTAATATTTGTTCTTTGTGTTTGATCTTTGTTAATTTGACTAATATGTGTCTTGGGGTGTTTTGCCTTGGGTTTATCCTGTTTGGGATTCTCTGGGTTTCTTGGACTTGGGTGATTATTTCCTTCCCCATTTTAGGGAAGTTTTCAACTATTATCTCCTCAAGTATTTTCTCATGGTCTTTCTTTTTGTCTTCTTCTTCTGGGACGCCTATGATTCGAATGATGGGGCATTTAACATTATCACAGAGGTCTCTGAGGTTGTCCTCATTTCTTTTAATTCTTTTTTCTTTTTTCCTGTTTCATTTATTCCAACCATTCTATCTTCTACTTCACTTATCCTATTTTCTGCCTCCATTATTCTACTGTTGATTCCCTCCAGAGGATTTTTTATCTCAATTATTGCATTATTCATTATATATTGACTCTTTTTAATTTCTTCTAGGTCCTTGTTTAACTTTTCTTGCATCTTCTCAATCCTTGTCTCCAGGTTATTTATTTGTAACTCCATTTTGTTTTCAAGATTTTGGATCATTTTCACTATCATTATTTGGAATTCTTTATCAGGTAGATTCCCTAGCTCTCTCTTTTTTTTTTTTGGTGGGCATTTATCCTCCTCCTTTACCTGCTGGGTATTTCTCTGCCTTTTCATCTTTTTTATATTGCTGTGTTTGGGGTGGCATTTCTGTATTCTGGCAGTTTGTAGTTTCTCTTTATTGTGGAAGTTCTTCACTGTGGGTGGGGTTGGATGGTTGGCTTGTCAAGGTTTCCTGGATAGGGAAGCTTGTTTTGGTGTTCTGGTGGGTGGAGGTGGATTTCTTCTCTCTGGAGTACAATGAAGTATCCAGTCATGAGTTTTGAGATGTCAATGGGTTTGGTGTGACTTTGGGCAGCCTTTATATTGAGGCTCAGGATTATGTTCCTGTGTTGCTGGAGAATTTGCATGGTATGTCTTGCTCTGGAACTTGCTTGCCCTTGGTTAGTGCTTGGTTTCAGTGTAGGTATGGAGGAGTTTGATGAGCTTCTATTGATTAATGTTCTCTGGAGTCAGGAGTTCTCTGGTGTTCTCAGGATTTGGACTTAAGCCTCCTGCCTCTGGTTTTCAGTCCTATTCTTGCAGTAGCCTCAAGACTTCTCCATCTATACAGTACTGATGATAAAACATCTAGGTCAATGATGAAAAGTTTCTCCACAGTGAGGGATACCCAGAGAGGTACACAGAGTTACATGGAGAAGAGAAGAGGGAGTAGGGAGATAGAGGCGACCAGGAGGAGAAGAGGGGGAATCAAAAGGGGAGAGAACAAGCTAGCCAGTTATCACTTCCCTATGTGCTCTGCACAGTCTGGATCCCTCAGAGATGTTCATGGAGTTACACAGAGAAGAGAAGAGGGAGGAAGGAGACAGAACTGGCCAGGAGGATAAAAGGGGGAATCAAAAGGAGAGAGATCCAGCTAGTAATCAGTTCCCTAAGTGTTCTCCACTGCCTGGAACACACAAAGAGATTCAGAGTTGGGTAGAGAAGAGAAGGGGGAGGGAGAAGATAGAGGTGACCTGGTGGAGAAAAAGGAGAGTCCAAAGCTGGAGAGAGCAATCAAGCCAGTAATCTCGCTCCGAAGTAAAAATGGGTACTGAAGATCAGGTTCTTAAAGGTACAAAATTGATAACAAATACCAAAAAGCAAAGATTAAAAATCTAAAGTAGAGGTTAGAGTCTCAAAAATACAATATTAAAGAAAAAAACAAAGTCACAAAAATTATAAAATATATATGTATGAAGTTTGCTTTAAAAATAGTGTCTTTTTGTTTTTTGCAAAGTAATCTTGGGTTATAAAAATGAAAATTAAAGAAGTAATAGAGGACTTAAAAATAAAAAAAATTTTTAAATTAAAAAAAAATGATAGTAAAAATATATCTAGGACTTTCTCTGGTGATGTTGTGGACAGTGTGGGGTCAGTTCATTTTCAGATAGTTCCTTGATCTGGCTTATACTTCTCAAGAGCTATAGGCCCCTTCCTATGTGGTCGGTGCTAACTGCAGGGTTTTAGTCTATTGAACCTGTCTCTTCCAAAGCAGTTCCCTGTGTTTATTTTAGCTGCTTGTTTGCTGGTCTCTTCAGTGTCTAATTTCTGCCCTTACACAAGGGGGCGGCAGTGGTCACTTTTTTAGGCTTACTTGTTCAGTCGTGCTGTGGGGAGGGAGGAACACTGCAAACAAATATCACTGGCCTGTGTGGGAAGTGCTTGCAATGTCTTGGCCACACTGGGTTTGCCCCCGCTCACGGTGTGTGTGCTTTCCCAGTCTATACTGTTCAGGCTTTTGGTTGGTCTGCCAGGAACTGTCTGAGGTGGGCCCTGTGTTGCATGCACTTCCCAGGTCTAAGCCGCTCAGGTTCAAGTTCTTGGGTACTCCACAAAGGTGCAGACTTGGTTGGGCCTGCGTTTTGTGCCCTTCCCAGGTCTGAGCAGCTCAGGTGACCAGGTACTTGGCAAGCGCAGTCACCCCCAATTGGGCGCTGCGTCTTATCGCCTCCCCCATTCCAGCCGCTCGGTTTTCTGGGTGTACAACCGGCGCGCCTTCTCAGATGTGGCGTGTGTCTCTTCTGGGAAGCTGATCTCTGGCTGCGACCCTCCCAGCAAATGTCGACCATCCAGAATCCCAAGAAGTAATGGTTAGCAATGAAGCCTGCTTGCGGTTTGGTAGATGATGCCTCTCTGGGGCTGCGATTGCCCCCTTCCAGCTCTGGCTGCCCTCATCTGCCTGTCTCTGGCGGGGCATGGGCCCGTCCGCAGCCGGCAAGCTCTGCTCAGTCCTTCGTTCTGTGAGTGGGCCTGGCAATGTCTTAGGTTAGGGCTTTTCGTGGGATAGCTATCCCACAGTCTGGGTTGCTATCTCAAATTAGTTCCCTCAGATTGCGTTCTGGGCATTCATGCCTGGTCCTTACCCTAAGCAATGCAGCCTGTGCTTCCCTGTCCAGTCCCATCTTGCTAGTGGCGAATGCAAACATCTGCGATGCTTCTCCACTGGGAGTTGCCATTAGGCACGTAATCTGTGCGTTTTAATTATTTATTTATTTTTCCTCCGGGTTACGTTGCCTTCTGAGGTTCCAAGGCTCGCCACAGACCCACTGGTGAGAGTGTTTCCTGGTGTTTGGAAACTTCTCTCTTTTTAAAGACTCCCTTCCCAGGATAGATCTCCGTCCCTACCTCTTTTGTCTCTCTTTTTATCTTTTATATATTTTTCTACCTCCTCTTGAAGACAATGGGCTGCTTTTCTGGGTGCCTGATGTCCTCTGCCAGCATTTAGAAGTTGTTTTGTGGAATTTGCTCAGCGTTCAAATGTTTTCTTCGATGAGTTTGGGGGGGAGAAAGTGGTCTCCCCATCCTATTCCTCCATCATCTTAGGCCACACAATTCTTAATATTAGCTAGCAATGAAATAGACTTTAAAGCAAAAATTGTACAGTGAGAAAAAGGAGGACATCAGATTATGAAAAAAGAGGTCAATTCAACAAGAGGTTATATAAATTATAAATAAAGACGTTTACTCCTTGGAAGGAAAGTTATGACCAACCTAGACAGCGTATTAAAAAGCAGAGATATTACTTTGCCAATCAAGGTCCGTCTAGTCAAGGCTATGGTTTTTCCCGTGGTCATGTATGGATGTGAGAGTTGGACTGTGAAGAAAGTTGATTGCTGAAGAATTGATGCTTTTGAACTGTGGTGCTGGAGAAGACTCTTGAGAGTCCCTTGGACTGCAAGGAGATCCAACCAGTCCATTCTAAAGGAGATCAATCCTGGGTGTTCATTGGAAGGACTGATGCTAAAACTGAAACTCCAATACTTTGGCCACCTCATGCGATGAGTTGACTCACTGGAAAAGACTCTGATGCTGGGAGAGATTGAGGGTGGGAGGAGACGGGGATGACAGAGAATGAGATGGCTGGATGGCATCACCAGCTCGATGGACATGAGTTTCAGTGAACTCCTGGAGTTGGTGATGGACAGGGAGGCCTGGTGTGCTGTGACTCATGGGGTCGCAAAGAGTCGGACACAACTGAGAGACTGAACTGAAGTGAACTGAACCCAACAAAAGAGCATCTAAATATATAAAGCAAATATTAACAAACATAAAAGGAAGCACAATATTAGTAGGGAAGTTAATATCCCCATTAAGTCAAAAGATAGATTTTATAGACAGAAAATCAGTTAGGAAACATTAGCCTTAAATGACACATCAGATCAGACACACTTTTTAGACATATACCAAACACTCTACCCAAAAGGAACAGAATGCACATTCTTTTCAAGTGCCTATGGAATAAATCATAGACTAGATTACATATTAGGCCACAAAACAAGTTTCTTTAAGAATACTGAAATAATTTCAAGCATCTTTTCTGACCACAATTGTATAAACCTAGAAACCAACCACAAGACAACTAGAAAACCATGAACATATGCAAGCTAAACAACAAGCTTCTAAACAGTCAGTGGGTTAATGAAGAAGTCAGAGACAAATAAAAATATCTTGAGACAAGTAAAAATAGAAATATAACTTCCCAAAATCTGTGGATCCGTAGTGGAGAAAAGACAATCTCTTCAGTAAATACTGGAAAAACTGGACAGTTACATGCAAAAGAATGAAGTTGGAACACTTTCTTATGTACAAACACAAAGTGAAAATGAATTAGACTTAAATGTAAGAACTGGAACTGTACAACTCCCGGAAGAAATCATAGGCAATGTACTCTTTTACATCAGTCTTGGCAATACGTTTGTCTCCACAGGCAACAGCAGCAAAGCAAAAATAAATGGGACTGCCTCAAAAATTAATTTGAAAAGATATATGCACCTCTATATTCATTGCAGCATTATTTACAATAGCCAAGATATGAAAGCAACCTCATTGACATCAATAGACAAATGGATTAAGAAAATGTGGTATGTGTGTGTGTGTGTGTGTGTATATATATATATATATATATATATATATAGTGGAATATTACTCAGTCATAAGAAAGCGTGAAAAGAATGAAGTCCTTTTTAACAACATGGATGGATGTAGAGGGTTTATACTCAGTGAAATGTCAGACAGACAAAGGCAAATAACATAGATTTCACTTACATGTTGAATCTAAAAATCAAAACAAAGAATACAAAACAGAAACAGACTCAGATACGGAGATAAACTAGTGGTCTCTAGAGGGGAAGAGAGGGAGCTGGGTGAAATACATAAAGGGGATTAAGAACTACAGACTTCTAGTTATAAAATTGGAGAAGGCAATGGCAAGCCACTCCAGTACTCTTGCCTAGAAAATCCCATGGATGGAGGAGCCTGGTGGGCTGCAGTCCGTGGGGTCGCTAAGGGTTGGACATGACTGAGCAACTTCACTTTCACTTTTCACTTTCACACATTGGAGAAGGAAATGGCAACCCACTCCAGTGTTCTTGCCTGGAGAATCCCAGGGACAGGGGAGCCTGGTGGGCTTCCGTCTATGGGGTCACACAGAGTCGGACACAACTGAAGTGACTTAGCAGCAGCAGCAGCAGCAGTTATAAAATAAGTCATGAGGATGTAATGGACAGCTTAGGGAATATAGTCAATAGTATTATAATTATGGTAACAGAAGTTACTAGATTTATTTTGGTAATTAATTTGGGATATATATAAATGTAGAATTATACACCTGAAACTAATACAATATTGTTTGTAAGCTATACTTCTATAAAAATATAAAAGAAGAAGTTATACATTAATCATAGACAAATATTCTAGCTTTGTTTTTCTGTTTTCAAACCATATGTGAATGTAATTATGCTATTCTTTGGTGCTTTGCATATTTTATCTAGCCTTATGTTTATAAGATTTATGTGTGTTGTGAGTAAATTTAAATTATTTTCATTACTTTGCAATGTAGTGTTCCATTTCACCATACCACTCTTGATGGACTTGAGTTGTTTTAGTTTAAATACCTTTCTTCACTACAGACGCCAGTCTGGAATTGCTGTGTTACAATGTATAGAGAGTGATCCTTTTACCTGACTATATGATGCCTATGGGTTTGCCAGTGTTTGTGTCAGTTGTACTCATGATAGTTTCCATGGCTCCCCATTCTTGTTAACATTTGTCATGGTTTGGATTGTAATTTTTGAAATAATTTGATTTCAAAAATTATTTTTGAAATTTAATGTTTTCCATTATACTTTTAATTAGTATTTTCCTATTTCTAAATAAGTTTTTTTGTTTATAAGGCATTCATATATCTTATTTTATGAAGTGGACATTGAGGTCATTTCCCCATTTTCTGTCTAGTTTTCCATTTTCTTCATCTGGTTTGTAGTCTTGTATTACTGAAACTATCATTTTGCCTGTTACATTTGTTGCAGATATCATCACCTGTGGGTTGCCTTTTTATTCTCTTAACAGTGTTTTTGAGAAACAGAATTTGTTAATTTTAATGAAGTGCAATTGATCACTTTTTGCTTTTCTCCTTAATTCAATTTTTTGGTTAGTATTTTTTCTGAGTAAGTATGTTTTGTTTAAAAAGTCTCTATCCCAGTGTTATAATGACTTTGTATGGTAACAAATGGTAATTTGACTTGTCATGGTGATCATTTTGTAGTGTATAAAGTATTGTATCGCTGTGTGATACACCTGAAATGAACATTATAAGTCAATTATCTCCTATATGAAGTCTATAATCTGAAAAGGTGAACAATAAAGCTTCCAGGAGCTAAATAAGGAAAGTCTCTTTACTACTAGGAGATAGAAAGTGTTCTTAAATAAGAGACAAAGTATCAGTGACCTGAGTTGATTCTTATTTTGTGTAAATAAGAATAGACAAATATTCTAGTCAGGATTCACTTTTTTTTTTTTAATGTAAGTTAGTGAAAATTCCTCAGTTGTGTCTGATTCTTTGCGACCCCATGGACTGTACCCTGCCAGGCTCCTCTGTCCATGGAATTCTCCAGAATACTGCAGTGGTTATCCATTCCCTTCTTCAGAACTGTGATAGTGCAATTTATTGATTTTGATTCTTTTCCCATTGCTGTGCATGCTACCTTTGTCATGAAAATTTCATTCTGTTGTATTGGCCTATTTGTCTAATTTATGCCAATTAAACACCCTTTCAGTTGAGAACTGATGGAACAAGTGCTTCCACCTTCTTCTTCAAGAGTGTCTTAGCTATACATCTACATTTTTGCATTTCCTTAAACATTTTTGTTTTGCCCCTGGTGACTCAGATGGTAAAGAATCTGCTTGGAATACAGGAGACCCACTTTTGATCCCTGGGTTGGGAAGACCCCTGGAGAAGGGAATGGCTACCCGTCTGGTATTCCTGCCCAGAGAATTCCATAGACAGAGGAGTCTCACAGGCTATAGTCCGTGGGTTCGCAAAGAGTCAGCCACGACTGGGTGACTAACACTTTCATAGAAACTTTAGAATTAGCTTGTCAAGTTACACAAAATATCCTGTTGATATTTGATTGGGATTGTATTAAATCTGTAGAAAAATATTGGCAGAATTAACATAGTTTCTATATTGAATCTTCCAATATATAAACATAGATATACATCCATTTTTTTGCATCTTTTTTTAATGTTTCTAGAAACTTTTTTTTTCTTTTTTTCCTTTTTTTTTAATTGGAGGCTAATTACTTTACAATATTATATTGGTTGATTTTGCCATACATTGACATGAATCCGCCCTAGGTGTACATGTGTTCCCTTTCTTGAACCCCCCTCCTACCTCCCTCCTCCCCATATCCTCCCTTTGGGTCATCCCCATGCACCAGCCCCGAGCATCCTGTATCATGCATCGAACCTGGACTGGTGATTTGTTTCACATATGATAATATACATGTTTCAATGCCATTCTCCCAAATCATCCCACCCACACCCTCTCCCACAGAGTCCCAAATAGAAACATTTTATAATTTTTTCTTATACATGTTTCATTGGACTTATTCCAAAGCAATTTTTTTGTTATTGTCAATGGATTTTTAAAAATAGCATTTTTTGTTTATGTAGATGTATAAAAATGTATTTAATTTAGGTAGTAATTTGTTATTCAGCAAATTTATGAAATCTCATTATTTACAGTAATTGATGTGTCTGTTCTGTTTTCTCTGTAAATGATCATATATCTTAGAACAATGACAGTCTTATTTGTGGTCCTAATTTTTTTCACTAGTTGGTTTTCTTTTCTTGTCTTATTGTACTGATTATGACATAATTCAAATGTTTAATGGAAGTGTGAGTAGAGAACATTTTTGTGATTTTCCTCAAATCAAAGTGAAAATTTGTAGTGTTTCATCACTTATTATGATGCTTGCTGTAGGTTTTTTATAGATATTTCTTTTCAGAATTTTGAAGTTCCCTTCTATGTTGACCAGTTGTTTTGTTTTTTTAAAAAAACCATTAACAAATCACAAATTTTACCAATGTGCTTTCTACATTTATTGAGATGGTTGCATACTTTTTATTTAGTAATCTATGTAGTAAACGGTATTGAATCTCTGTTGTTGTTCAGTTGCTCAGTTGTGTCTGACCCTGTGACCCTATGAACTACGGCACACTAGGCTTCCCTGTCCTTTTTTATCTCCTGGAGTTTGCTCAAACTCATGTCCATTGAGGCAATAATGCTGTCTAATCAGCTCATCCTCTGTTGCCTCCTTCTCCTCCTTTCAGTCTTTCCCAGCATTGGAATCTTTTCCAATGAGTCCGCTCTTCACACCAGTTGGCCAAAGTATTGGAGCTTCAGTTTCAGCATCAGTCCTTCCAATGAATATTCTGGGCTGATTTCCTTTAGGATTGACTAATATTATTTTAATTTTTTCTTTCATCATTATCGTATATGCCAGATGATATAGTAGGCACTGGGAATATAAAGATGAAGAAGCTTTGTTCCAGCCCAGGTGTTCTTGTTCTAGTGGAGGACGTAATGAACAGTGTGTAATTATACAAGGTGACACATGCTATGGAAGAAGCAAGGGAGGCGCTGATTCTGTGACAGAGAAGGGATTGGGTCGAGGATGGTACCTGGAGGGGAACCATTTCAAGATGGACTTTGAAGGCTGGAGACCCAGACAAAAGAGGAAAACGTCATTCAAGAGAGATTGCATAGGCAATGGTATACTCAGAAAACAGTAAGGACTTCAGGGGCATGGGAAAATACAAGAGATAGGTTTAAAAGACATTTTGCAGGTTGAATTGATATAACTTATTGTTCATTTGAATCTAAGGACTGACAAAGGCAATGTAAGGACATTACCAAAGATTACCCTGTGTTTTGGTCTTCTGGTTTAGCTAATCAGTGGAGGGGATATTTAGTTCTGGGCATAGGGAGCTTTTGAGGTGAGTCTGTCAAATTTACCTGAAGGCACTGGCTGGGCACCTAAAACTCTAGTTTGAGATTTAGGGTGTAGCTTCTAGTAGAGATTTGGGCTGCTTCATATGGTCTTGGGCTGTCACCACTTACTTGCTGTAGTAAAGAGAGCATTTAAGTCTGATCTATCGGTCAAAGAGCATGACAGAATGCATTTACTCTATATTAATTTTATGTTTTAAAGAATAGGTGCTCTTTTTTACTTTAAGAATTTTATTGAAGAGAAATCTGAGAGACAGAGAAATTGTAATATATATATTCTCCCTTAAGTATAATTTAAATTGAGAAAAGGAATTTACAGTAAAGTTCTTTTTTTTTTTTTGAGATTTAAGGTTGTTTTATTAGAGGGAATTATTTTGACAATAGAAAATTCATAAAAGCAGAGATCCCCTCCCACCCCCACCAGCCAAGGAAGTTTTCTGACTCCTTGCCTAGTTGTGTTTTCTATATATATATATTTTAAAAAACCTTTTGTTTTATATTGGGGTATAACAGATTAATGATGTTGTGATAGTTTCAGGTGAACAGCAAAGGGACTCAGACATACATGTACATGTATCCATTCTCCCCGAAACTCCTCTCCCATTCAGGCTGCCACATAACCCTGAGCAGAGTTTCCTGTGCTATACAGTAGGACCTTGTAACTTGTCCATTTTAAAAATAACTCCCAAGTTATCTCATTTCCCCAGTCTCCCCCTTTGGCAACCATAATACAGTAAAGTTCTTCAGAAGGAAGGAGTAGAATAATCAAGACATCACCCCCTGTATTCTTTAACCACTCTTGTACTTCTGCAAAACTTCAGTGGGAATTTTAAAAATGGGCAAATTGAGGGTAATGGTAATTGGTGATTTCCCTGACTGTTGGAGGATAAAAAAGAATCACTTGCAGTCTCACAAAAGACACATAATAAGAGTTAGCCTTGTTAACTATAAGGGGCTTGGTATTATCCATACTGTTTATTAAAACTTTAATTATTTGCTCAATATCACTTAAATGGAAATTTCTTATTGATTAAAAATTCTGATGTCAAATTTACAAACAGTTGTGTGTTTCAGGAAGGTATAATGGGGGCTTCTGTGGTCCTGATAATGTTCTGTTCTTGATCATAACTGATTTCACTTTGCAAGTTTCATTAAGCTGTACACTGAAAATCTACGGATATTTGGGATATATTTTATACATCAATAAAATTTTTGCTCTAAAAAATTATGGTACATATTTCAGAAATACATAATGTTCTTATTTCTTGTGCTTTTTTTTTTAAACAAGTATATGCTCTGCAGTGAAATAACTTGATTAGAAATCTTATATATTTTTACTTGTTTTTGTCTGTTGGATTTGCATGTTTTCAGGTAGTCACATAAAAACTGCATTACACCAAGAAAACCAGTTTGAAAAACACAGAATGTGCTCTATGTGTGTCAGGTGATTTAAGGTTTTCCAAACAGGGTTCAGAGATTCCATTTATGTACCCAAACTGCAAACTAAAACTTAGATAAATGCTTCCCTGAGGTGAAGTTAACTTGCCTGGGACAGAAGACTTTTTAAGGATGCCAGTTTGCCCACTGTATGGCCAAGTGTTTATTCAGCTGAGGCTTGGATGAAAGCCACCACATCAATGTCACAGTCTCAGCACATGTGAGGAAAATACATGTGATACACAGCAAATTAGGTGTCATGCTCTTGGAAGAGTGGAATGGGATTGATTTGCCACTTTTAGCAATGCTCTTTTACTGTCAACTGTGGCTTTGAGGAAAGCATTAGAGATTCTTGTCACAGATGTTTCTTTCATAAACTGTTGTGGGAGAATGACATTCTGCAAAAATGGTTTGCTACTCTTCTTTCTTCTCTTGGGGAAACAAAGTACATTTGCCATCCTCGCCAAATGGACTCAAGGAATGTTCTTCATTTCTCCCACAATGGCATTAAGGTTCATGACATGTACGAAGTTGATTTTAGAACTTAGTTGGCAAATATGGTGTGTGGAGGTATTTGCTCAAAGTATGCGCCATTGAGTGTAAGACTCATTATGGGGAAGGGTAGAAACCAGCCCATTATTCGGTGTTTAAAACTGAAATTTTAAAATGCTTGTATAATTTTTATTTAATGGTTCACAATTGATTAAAGTAATTAATCTTTTTAGCATATTATACTCCACACAAACTACTAAATTGTGAGAACTTAAGAATTCTCTATAGCTCAGCCATTGTTTATAAGATGATGAAATTTATGAAGTCAATATTTGTATGAAAAAAACATGATTAAAACTATTTGATGATAATTTTAAACTTAAGGGACAAGAGCTGATTATCCATAGAGAATTTTAATTCATAACTTTCACTTGATATAATTTTCATTGAGAATTTGGTGAGTAAATGTAAGTATTCTGTACATAAGTAACTTCCTGCTGAACACAAATACAGTTACTATGGCAACTGCAACATCACATGGGATCTAAGAGACAGAAAGAATATTTTACAAAAAATGTGTTATCCATGTGTCATATTAATTTTTCTACTTTATACCATGTACACGTCAGAATATTTTCCTCTGAAGCTATGTTGTTATCCAGTATTAAATTATTCATTAAAGTTTTTCTTTAAATGTTCCAGATTTCCTGCAGAAGTTTTTTTCTCTTTTTTAAATATAAATGCATACCAATTGGGGTATGCAAAATATCACTTGCCAATTTAAATAATGAAGGTTAAAATAGGGCAATTGCCTGTTTTTTAAAAAATAAGTTGATTATCTTTTAAAATTAATGTGAAAAAATAATGTATGATACTGTTTTCAAGTATAGGGAAAGCAAACCATAATAAAGCAGGTCATACTTGATGGTTGAAACACTTGGTTGTCTTCCACCAGGTTGCAAATATGAAGTCTTACATGTTTGTTTTGAAAGACTCCCATCCTTTTCACTGACAGGGAACTTAAATTTTTGATTAATTGAGTGTAAATGAATGAGAAACAGATGGTGAAAATATAATTTTTGATACAGATGAGTTTAAAGTTATACTTTCCTAAATTGTGTTTTTTTTTCTTAAACAAACACCTAGCAATTTACTCATTCTGAGGTCTGGATGGAGTCCTCTGTCAGGCAGAAACATGTCATGGAGCTTTCCTGTATAATTACCTCCTAATTCTATGTTTCAAAGTATCTGTTCTTATTGCACTCTGGAGTCTGTTTTATGGCAGAAAGGTTTAAGAGTGTTTTCCTAAAATCATCTTTACAACTCTTACTTGTGTGAAACAGGCTGTGTTCTCTAGAAGTTTTCCTAGGTAACAAGTTCACTGAACTATGGTGGGGTGTGTGTGTGTGTAAAGTCATTTCAGTCATGTCCGACTCTTTGTGACCCCATGAACTGTAGCCTGCCTGCAGGGCTCTTTTGTCCATGGGATTCTCCAGGCAAGAATACTGGAGTGGGTTGCCATGTCCTCCTCCAGGGGATCTTTCCGACCCAGTGATCGAACCTGAATCTCTTATGTCTTCTGCATTGGCAGGCAGGTTCTTTACCACTAACATCTCTAATGGGAAGTCCTGAACTAGGGTGGAAGTAGCCTCCATTTTTTTTTTTTTTTTAATTTCATACTCTTCCTTTGTGAATTTCAGATTCAAATGGCTTATGACCCTAATTTAAAACATGAAAGTCACTGAAAAGAGACTGAGAGAGAGGTGTTTGGAGTGACTCCTCTCTTCCTTTAAGAAATACTGTAATATTTTACTTAATAGATATTTAAACTAGAATTATTGGAGCCATGAAAAACTTTTTTGAAGGCAATGTCAATAACATAAAGTGAGGGTTATTTCTGATGAAAAGTGTCTCACAAAGTTAGAAAAAATTGAGAAAAAAGCTTGTATGGTATTTATAAAACGTTTGTTGAATTGAATTTGTGTATGTATTATTTCAGAAATATGTTGATTCTTACACCAAAATGACACTTTAACATGGTAGGGTAGATGTTTTTCAGGTTCTACTCCAATAATAATTTACGGTCAATTGCTAGTGAGCTAGAGGTTAGATAAAAGTACCAGCCTTATCATTACTTTCTTATTCCCCAGTATGAAAAAGGGATTTGTTTTATTGAGAATTGGTACCTGACCTCTTACATTTAAGAGGTCTTTGATTGTTATAGGTTCCTGCTTTCTTCCACCACTTCCTTAAAAAAATCCAACCTAGTCTTAGAAATTCACATTTAAATTTTCTTACCTTATTTTTATTAGAGTTTTGGTTATTTGTAATAAATCTTGAGATTAATTTCTGTTTGAAATAGTGATAGAGACTTTCACAAGCTCTATCTTCCCATCATGCCATGCCAGTTGATTAAAATTAGGCTGAATTAAGTGAATTTTTGGGATCTGGATAGATCTTGTGTTAATCTCCATTTCAATAATGGTAGAACAGCGTGAACTTTGCACCATCCTTTTCTTCCATACCATCTACAGTGATGTTGAAAAATCATTGATTGAATTAGCAGACAAGCAGGTGTAGGTATTCTCAAGTTTTTAGAGGCTAATCATAACTTCCCCAGAGCCTATGGTCACCAGGGTGTGTGTGTGTGTGTGTGTGTGTGTGTGTATGACTCCTAAGTTATGGTAGTGAAGTGAAGTTGCTCAGTCGTGTCCGACTCTTTGCGACCCCATGGACTGTGCCTACCAGGTTCCTCCATCCATGGGATTTTTCCAGGCAAGAGTACTGGAGTGGGTTGCCATTTCCTTCTCCAGGGTAAGTTATGGTGGGTGCTATATTATGTCCCATATCCTTATAAATTAGTCCTCCAAACACAGATGAATGAGATGCAGAAATTGGTTAATTAAAAAAGACATGTCTGCTCTCTTTAGTACTATACTTTTTATTAAAATAAGAATAATTAAACAACTGCTCAGTAAGGCATGGTTCAGTTCAGTCACTCAGTCGTGTCCGACTCTTTGAGACCCCATGAATCACAGCACGCCAGGCCTCCCTGTCCATCACCAACTCCCGGAGTTCACTCAAGCTCATGTCCATTGAGTAGGTGATGCCATCCAGCCATCTCATTCTCTGTCGTCCCCTTCTCCTCCCACCCGCAATCCTTCCCAGCATCAGAGTCTTTTCCAGTGAATCAACTCGTCGCATGAGGTGGCCAAAGTATTGGAGTTTCAGCTTTAGCATCAGTCCTTCCAATGAACACCTAGGACTGATCTCCTTTAGAATGGACTGGTTAGTCATAACAAAATATAAAATATGAAGAAATAAGAAACCCAAACATCATCATTTTTTTTCTTTTGATTCCTATCAGCAACAGCAAACTTATGCAAAGCCAGTGCCAACTCATATCCTTTCCTTTCTACGGTTGACCAGGATTTTCACTCTGGGACCAATCAATTGATGTATTGACTTTCAGTGGTCTCATTAACAACCTGCCCCATCTTCCATTCTGCGTTACATTTTCTGAGGCAGTCAATATAGTCCTTCCTGGTCTGAGGCTGCTACTCCTAAAACGCAACCACCAAGGAAGAAAAGTGTGTTGATGTCAGTAGCATCTCTACCCTCAATACTTTTTCCTCAGTTAGAAAAGACACCTGCTTCTCTTTACCCCTTCTGAGTCAACAGTTCAGGTCAATTCATATCCACTAAGGACTGGACCTAAACTGATGGCTCAGGATTGTTAAGACCACCCTGACTTTCCCACCCACCCCACCCCCCCCAGATATTAGACACACCTTGTTCTGCAATATTTCTCATTCTCCTTTTTCTTTATCTCTTTCTCCAAAACCCTAATCCCTGGCGGCTGCTGCTGCTTTTTTTTTTTTTTTTTAAGAAAGTGGCTGTAAAAAGAATAATTTTACGTAATTATTTTTGGCTGTGCTGGGTCTTCATTGCTGGGCGGACTTTTCTCTAGTTGTGGTGAGTTGGGGCTACTCTCTAGTTGGAGTGCCTGGGTTTCTCAATGCAGTGGCTTCTCTTGTTATGGAGCACGGGGTCTAGGGCACGCAGGCTTCAGTAGTTGCCATTCCTTGGCTTTAGAGCACAGGCTTAATAGTTGTGGTGCAAAGTCTTAGTAGCTCCGTGGCATGTGGGATCTTCCTGGATCAGGGATGGAACCCATGCCTCCTGCATTGGCAGGTGGATTCTTTACCACTAAGCCACCAGGGAAGCCCAACCCTTGACTTCTTAAGGGGACCAAGTTTTTGAGGTTTTGTTTATTCAGAATAATTTGTAAACTGTTTAAAGAAGTGCCTTTCAACATGTCCTTACTGGTTTAAAATGAATTCAGATTTTTTCAATTAACCTGACACCAGTTTAATTACTAGTCTACAATCCTGGCTCTTACAATTACATATTGAAATTTTTTCTTAGAAACAGAAAATTAGAAAATTCTAGAGTAACAACAAGACAGTTTTTGCTTTGAAATTCTTTCAAGTTTTTAATGAATTATTTTCAATACTTTCTCACCACTGTTTTAAGCTATTGAGAATATATGTACTCCTAGACAGCAAATAGTAAACTACAACATGTACTTGTGAATTAAGAGACTTATTCCAAATGAAGTTGTTTAAGTATGTCTATGTAAAATCAGTTCACTACAGTACCTCAGTTGTGTCTGACACTTTGCGACCTCATAGACTGCAGCATGACAGGCTTCCCTGTCCATCACCAACTCCCGGAGCTTGCTCAAATTCATGTCCATCAAATCATTGATGCCATCCAGTCATCTCATCCTCTGTAATCCCCTTCTCCTGCCTTCAATCTTGCCCAGTATCAAGGGCTTTTCCAATGAGTCAGTTCTTCACATCAGGTGGCTAAAGTGTTGGAACTTCAGCTTCAACGTCAGTCCTTTCAGTGAATATTCCTTTAGGATGGACTGGTTTGATATTCTTGTAGTCCAAGAGACTCTCAAGAGTCTTCTTCACAGTTCAAAATCATTAGTTCTTTGGCACCACCTTTCTTTATGGTCCAACTCTCATATCCATCCACGATTGCTGGGAAAACCATAGCTTTGACTATATGAGCCTTTGTCAGCAAAGTAATGTCTCTGCTTTTTAAATATGCTGAATAGGTTTGTAATAGCTTTTCTTAACGTAAAATGGTCAAACATTATACAGATATTAAAGTAAAAATAAGTTACTCCACCTTTTCTCTTAATCCATTCTTCTCTCTGCATAGAAGAACAGTGTTTACAGATTGGTATAATAAATGTCCCACCAACCTTTCCTGGGCATATGTACACAAACATACAACTCTATAAAATATGCACATTTTTCTATGTCTTAAAGATCTTTCCATGTCACCCTATATAGTTTTACCTCATTCTTTTAAGCAGGCATACAGGACAATAATTAAATTATCTGCTTATTGCTACATCAGTCAGTTCAGTTCAGTTCAGTCACTCAGTCGTGTCCAACTCTCCATGACCCCATGAATCACAGCATACCAGGCCTCCCTATCCATCACCAACTTCCGGAGGTAACTCAAACTCATGTCCACAGAGTTGGTGATGCCATCCAGCCATCTCATTCTCGGTCGTCCCCTTCTCCTCCCGCCCCCAACCTTTCCCAGCATCAGAGTCTTTTCCAGTGAGTCAACTCGTCGCATGAGGTGGCCAAAGTATTGCAGTTTCAGCTTTAGCATCAGTCCTTCCAATGAACACCCAGGATCGATCTCCCTTAGAATGGACTGGTTGGATCTCCTTGTGGTACTTATTGAAAAAAAACTTAATATTATAAAAGTACCATAAATAAACATTTTCCCCCAGTTATGAGGATTTCTATAGGATATACTAACAGGAGTTGAAATGCAAATGCAGTTTTAAAAAATTGTAAGTATTATAGTTTTATAACAAATGTCTGTCTAGTCAAGGCTATGGTTTTTCCCGTGGTCATGTATGGATGTGAGAGTTGGACTGTGAAGAAAGCTGATCGCCGAAGAATTGATGCTTTTGAACTGTGGTGCTGGAGAAGACTCTTGAGAGTCCCTTGGACTGCAAGGAGATCCAACCAGTCCATTCTGGAGGAGATCAATCCTGGGTGTTCATTGGAAGGACTGATGCTAAAGCTGAAACTCCAATACTTTGGCCACCTCATGCGACGAGTTGACTCACTGGAAAAGACTGATGCTGGGAGGGATTGGGGGTGGGAGGAGACGGGGACAACAGAGAATGAGATGGCTGGATGGCATCACCGACTTGATGGACATGAGTTTGAGTGAACTCCGGGAGTTGGTGATGGACAGGGAGGCCTGGCATGCTGTGATTCATGGGGTCGCAGAGAGTTGGACATGACTGAGCGACTGAATTGAACTGAACTGATGTTCAGTCACTGAATTTTAAGAGGGATATAAGGATATTTAAGAAGGTGGTTTATGAAAGATGACAACAGTAATTAAGTAAATACAAAATGAACTCTTTGGATGTCATCACCGACTCAATGCACATGAATCTGAGCAAACTCCAGGAGATAGTGAAGGACAGGGAAGCCTGGCATGCTGTAGTCCATGAGATCACAAAGAGTTGGACATGGCTTAGTGACTAAACAATAGCAACAACAGCAGGTGAACAGCTAGCTGAAGAGATACATAGATAAGATCCAGGAGGATCCAGGGTTCTGGAGTTTCTGCTTTCATGGAGCTGGAATGCATCATTCTCCTGGTGGAGATGTGTTTGTCAACCTTAAAACTCTCCAAACCCCATACTTTTGGGATATCATTTTTTGGAGTCTTTATCCCAAGGCATGGTTGATTATGAGCTCCATTTTCAAACCTTCTTTGTTCTCAAGAGAATGGGGGCATAATTTTACCATAATTTGCTTGTTTAACATAAATCAGTCATAGTCTAGGTCAATTTTTTATATCATTCCTCATCCTCTTTGGTAAATTAAACAGAGATGCCTTTTCTCTTAATAGTGAAAATTCATATCTTGCAGTCTCTCTCAGAGAGGAGGGGAGGGCCTGAGTGTTGATTGGCATGTAAATCTGTGAGGTCATTTACTGGGAGAAAGAGAGACATTCACCTGTAGCCTCCAGTCTTGGCACATCTGCAGCCTTTTCTACGAATGGATGATGTAGGGATGGTAGGATTTCCAAGTGTCTTACTGGTCTTTTTACCCTGTGACTTCTTTGAAATTATGGCTGTGGGAGAGACTGGAACCTGAGATTGACCAGATTAGTTTCCCCAATTGATTGGTGACCTGTGAAAAATCTGTTGGGAGTCTTTTCCCTTACAAATCAAAAGGGAATGGGTTAACTACCAGGTATTAAATTTTGAGAAGAGTGATACATTTTTTTCCTTTATATATCCATAATGTTAATATTTTTTTCCTTGGGCATATTAGTATGGAGACTGGATGTATTAGCAAGATAGAGATTAAACTTTCTCTGAACCACAGCTTTAGTAATGTAATTTCTAAGGAAAAGCACAAATTGACATTAGGAAGGGGCAGAACCATTTTTGCAGATAGTGATGGAGTCTCCACCAAAAAATATTTTATCGAATAGATTTCTTAAAAAGGCAAACCAAATACAATGATTTAAGGTGATTAAAAGTAAAGTTATTCCCTGATTAAACTTGCTCTTGGTTAGTCTTGATAAGCACAGCAAAATGCTGACTGACATACAAACAGGAGAGTTTTGAGACTTAAAGTTAACAAGAATGAATATAAAGAGCATTAAACTCAGTGTTTGAGTCATCTGGTTTTCAGTCAGGAGATCACTGAGGCATAAGCCATTCTATGTTGAGGTAGATGTGTTTTCCTGTGGGTTTTTCTTCTTTAATATAAGCTATCTGACATAATTTTGGATATGGGAGAAATGACATATATAACAATTGCAGCCTTTGTAATCTTTGTTTCTTTCTAATGGAAAGACCTAGATTACATCCAATAAAAGCTTTCTTTCTAGCCAAAATTTGGTCAGATTTTGGTGAATAGGATTTTCCCAGAGTGGGACTAGTAGCACTCAAATTACAGTAATTTATTAGAATTTGATCCTATAAGACACAGAAAACTATTTTCCAGTGCTACATTTATTTCCATCATCTTTCTTCGCCAACTATAAATCATTTATGTTTTCAAAGCATAAATGGTATTCTGTCTAGAAATGATTGGATGACCACATAGATGTGTCCTATATTTTTGGAATGATTATGACATGAGTCTGGGAGAAATCAATGTTTTAGAGCCCTTATACTGGGTAATAGAAGTGATGCTCACTGAAACAACAAATCAGTTTTTTGTTACATAATATAATAACACCTTCATTACCTAAATGGAAATAGTAGAAATGTTGATGGTAGAATGATCTTCTGCCACTTTTCCATGATATTCAATGTTGTGACCCTTGTCTTTTTTCTTAAAGTACAGACTTTTTTTCTGAATCAGGAGAATTTCAGACCATTTAAACTATTTTTTCCAAACCTGATGATAAATGAATAAATAATATCCATCAGATTTAAGGTTTCATGAAGCTTGCAGTGACCTCCTTAAAAAGCTGAAGTTCTTTTTGCTAGTTTATCCATTTGCTTGTTAATGGGCATTTGACTTTTTCCTGCTTTTGGACTATTGCTAATGGATAATGTTGCCATGAATATTTGGATTGTAATGAATTGTTCAGTTCAGTTCAGCTGCTCAGTTGTGTCTGACTCTTTGTGACCCTATAAACTACAGCATGCCAGGCTTCCCTGTCCATGATCAACTCCTGGAGCTTACTCAAACTCATGTCTATCAAGTTGGCGATGCCATCCAACCATCTCATCTTCTGTCATCCCCTTCTCCTCATGCCCTCAATCTTTCCCAGCATCAGGGTCTTTTCCAGTGAGTCAGTTCATTGCATCAGGTGGCCAAAGTATTGGAGTTTCAGCTTTAGCATCAATCCTTCCAATGAACACTCAGGACTGATTTTCTTTAGGATTGACTTGTTGGATCTCCTTGCAGTCCAAGGAACTCTCAAGAGTCTTCTCCAACACCACAATTCAAAAGCATCAATTCTTCGGTACTCAGCTTTCTTTATAGTCCAAATCTCACATCCATACATGACTACTGGAAAAACCATAGCTTTGACTAGATGGACCTTTGTTGGCAAAGTAATGTCTCTGCTTTTTAATACACTGTCTAGGTTGGTCATAGCTTTTCTTCCAAGGAGCAAGCATCTTTTAATTTCATGGCTGCAGTCACCATCTGCAGTGATTTTCGAGCCCCCGAAAATAAAGTCTTTCTCTGTTTCCATTGTTTCCCCATCTATTTGGCATGACTTGATGGGACCAGAGTCCATGATCTTAGTCTTTTGAGTGTTGAGTTTTAAGCCAGCTTTTTCACTGTCCTCTTTCACTTTCATCAAGAGGCTCTTTAGTTCCTCTTGGCTTTCTGCCATAAAGGTAGTATTATCTGCATATCTGAGGTCATTGATATTTCTCCGAGCAATCTTTTTTCCAACTTCTGCTTCATCCAGCCCAGCATTTCTCATGATGTACTTTGTATGTGAGTTAAATAAACAGTGTGCTAATATACAGCCTTGACATACTCCTTTCCCAATTTTGAACAAGTCCCTTGTTCCATGTCCAGTTCTAACTGTTGCTTCTTGACCTGCACACAGGTTTCTTGGGAGGCAGGTAAGGTGGTCTGGTATTTCCATCTCTTGAAGAATTTTCCAGTTTGTTGTGATCCATACAGTCAAAGGCTTTAGCATATTCAATGAAGCAGAAGTAGATGTTTTTCTAGAACTTTCTTGCTTTTTCTATGGTCCAACAGATGTTGCCAATTTGATCTCTGGTTCCTCTGCCTTTTCAAAATCCAGCCTGAACATCTGGAAGTTCTCAGTTCATATACTGTTGAAGCCTTGCTTGGAGAATTTTGAGCATTACTTTGCTAGTGTGTGATGAGGAGTACAATTATATGGTAGTTTGAACATTCTTTGACATTGCCTTTCTTTGGTATTGGAATGAAAACTGACCTTTTCCAGTCCTGTGACTAGTGTTGAGTTTTCCAAATTTGCTGACATATTGAGTACAGCATTTTAAAAGCATCATCTTTTAGGTTTTGAAGTAGCTTAGCTGGAATTCCATCGCCTCCACCAACTTTGTTAGTAGTAATGTTTCCTAAGGCCCACTTGATTTCCCACTTCAGAATGTCTGTCTCTAGGAGAGTGATCACACCATTGTGGTTATCTGGGTCATTATGATCTCTTTTGTATAGTTATTTTGTGTACATATGAAGAAAGGAATGGCAAACCATTTCAGCATTCTTGCCTTGGGAACCCAATGAACAGTAACTGGATATAATCCAAGGGATACCTTTGCAGTATGCTGATTGGAGTAGAACATGAAAGGGATGAAATAGAAGTCCATCGCAAGGGAAATTCTCAGAAGAGAAGCTGTAGGTTGGAGAGCACAGAAGTCCCAGGGAAGCACACAGACACTGGAAGCCTTGGGGAAGGTATATCAGGCTTATGGAGAAAACATTCCAACATGTTGGTGAGAAGTTGCTCTTATTCCAGAACTTTGCCCAGCTTGTAATTTAACTTAAACCCTTTCCCTAGGTATTAAAATCACAGTGCTTACATCTGTAAGTATTTACAGAAGAATACTGGAGTCAAATAGTGACTACTGTGTGACTACTGGTGTTGGTCAGATTTACAGACCCAAAGAGATACAAACTATTAGAGGAACATATGGGAAAAGCTAGCTTTTGGGTAATCTTAGAAAAAATGGGTACAGGATGTCTCAATGAAAAAATATATTTTTAAGTTTTACGCTATGGTTGAATTTCCGAGTTTCTATTGATTGCATATAGGGCAAATATTTCAGTAATATAATTCTTTTGACTGTATAATGAATTATGTCCCAAACAACAGCATTTATGATGACATCTGTCAGTGTTGATTGTAGTATCATTTTTAAGATCAGAATTTATGTTCAGGCCAATTTTTTACTGAAGTTGTCTTCCCATGGCCACCTCTTTTGTAGTAGATTATTTTCCCCCAGGACAAAGAAAGCCATCTCTAAATATTTAGCTGCAAGTCTCAAGTTTTCTAGTCTTTTATATTCAGTATGCCTGGGTTTTGATTAATAATTTTAAACTAAGCATGAGAGATTGTAGTGGACAGAGAATTACTTTTATACAAGTCTCTCTGTTATTATTTCATTGGAGCTAAATGAGTATGGGGCCAGTTGATGAGTTATTCATGTAATGCAGGGAAAAGATGTCACTCCAGTCCCTGGAACCCTGCAGAGTTCCACAGATTTTACCAAAATATTTTGTAGATTTCTATTTTTTTAACTTAAAAATATGGAAGACTTGAATGAAATGGATAGGTTTCCTTCAAGAGTCAAAAAAATTCAATTTCATTGCTCAGCATGTAACTTTTTTTTCCTCTGTGTTTCAAATTATGTTGTGAAAGTAGATCTCCATGTCTTTTTAATACAAAACTTAGTGCTGTAGATTGAAAAAAAAAACCATACATTAGCTTTCTATGATTATGTTTTCATATTTAAAAATAACTTTTCCTAATGCTTTATTAGTAACACGTTTTTTATTTATTTCATAAGGAAGGTAGCATTTAAGATAATATTTCATCCTCAACTATGAGGAATGAGGAATCTATGCAAATACAGAGAAATTATATCACAGCTGTTTTGGCCTCTTGTACCTAAATACCTTCTTGCTGCTGCTGCTGCTGCTAAGTCACTTCAGTCGTGTCCGACTGAAACCCTATTGGAAAATAGTAGCATACATGGAAGAGGTCCCATGAAAACACTAATTTTCTTTAGAGACAATTTCTAATAATACATTATCACTGTAATGTATATATGAAACAAGTGAAGTTTTTACATTTGACGATAGGTTATATCTGATAAATATGTAAAGTCAGTTTGTGGGATCTAGAAGTTTTAATTAATCCAAACATATCTAGAATGTGCTTTCAAGTCCATATTTCCATAACCTACAGATAGGAAAGCTATTAGACAAATACAAATCCTGTAATTGCAATTTTTAAATAAAAATGACTCTCATTAGTTGCTGATGGCAAAGGCAATTCAGGTGAACAGTTTAAGAAAGTGAAAGGCTAATAAAGGAGGTGTCGTGTAAATAGCAGCAGTAATAGCTAGTATTATTGAGCCTAAGTGGTAGAACTGTTCTAAATATTTCACATTTTTTTCACAGTTAATATTTAAAAAAACTTGAGGTAGATATACCTTTATTAGGAGTACCTGTGTTTTACAGGTTTTTCTAGTGGCTCAGTGGTAAAGAACCTGCCTGCCAATGCAGAAGACTCAGGTTTGATCCCTGGGTCAGGAATATACTATTGAGAAGGGAATGGCAACCCAGTCCAGTATTCTGCCTGAGAAATCCCATGGACAGAGGAGCCTGGCGGGTACAGTCCATGGGGTCGTGATGTGTTGGACATGACTTAATGACTCAGCATGCACACACCTGGTTTTTGCAGATGGGGCAAATAAACAAGAATGTTATTAGAGAATGCACAGTGTGGAAAATACTAGGATTGCCTGTCCAATATTTATATCTGCCAGCAGAACCCTAATATAGTGATATTCTCAGATGCATGTAATGGATTGTCATAGTATAAATCCAGGACCCAGAAACTTACTACAAAAGGATCAAATAGTAAATATTTTAGGCTTTGTGGGCCAGGAGATTTGTCTTGTGATTACTACTCAGCTTTGTTGTTGTAGTGTGAAAGCACTTATATATATAAAAAAATGATGTATCTGATTGTTTCAATAAAGCTTGATTTATAAAAACAGACAGCAGGCAGCATTTGGCCCATGAGAGTGGGATGTAGTTTGCTGACTCCTGGTCTAGACCAATCATGGCCATTTTGTTTGTCATTTTTCAGCCTCTGATGCTGTGATCTTGTGATAAAACTCAGATAAGTGAAAGTTGATATCTGCTGGGAGGATGTTCAGACCTATACAACTGGCATTACCCTTCTCTCTTTCCTTCTTTTTACTAACTTTAGTGCTTTGCTGGAGCAAAAGCTGCCATTTTGTGACCATGAGGCAACAGGGATGTATGTTAAGAATGGAAGAACAGAAAGATAGGGAGTTTCCTTATGGCAAAGTTGAAGCTCTGGACCATTGCCTGCAGATGCCTGTCTTTGGATTTATTGTTATATAAGAAAAAGTAATTATTTGTCTAAAACACTTCGGCTTTGTTGCTGTTAGTTGCAGAGGAATGGAATTCTGACACATTTCTCCAGAAATCTGAATTTAAATGTAAAATCCTAGAGAGTTAAATTATTGAATGTTATACTTTTTCAAAGAACAGTGATATTTTTGTATTTTAAAATATGGTGATCTGATGTATGAAACAGGGCACTCAAGGCTGGTGCACTGGGGCAACCCTGAAGGATGGGATGGGGAGGGAGGTGGGAGGGGGTTCAGGATGGGGAACACATGTACACCCATGGCTGATTCATGTCAATGTATGGCAAAAATCACCACAATGTTATAAAGTAATTAGCCTCCAATTAAAATAAATTAATTTTTTAAAAAACTAGAAAAAATATGGTGATCTACATTCGGAGCGCACATGAACCTACAGTTTCTAATTTTAGAGAGCATGAATTTATCTTTGGAGAGTACGAGTAGCTCTTTTATAGACCTCAACATTTCCTGAAAGTGATTAAAGTTTCTTTCTCATCCTTTGTCTCACTGTTAGGTCTCAAATTTTTGAGACTATGAAATACTGAGGTCTTATTAAATGTTCAGGTCCCTGAGTGCCATTGAAAATTTTTCTGACATTGCAGGGTTATATATAAGTCTAGGTTTTCAACAATTACTCCCAGTGATTGTGAAACAGGTGGCTTTGAGAAACACTGCTCTAGAGTCTAGACTAATATGGGTAACAAGGGCCAGGGCGGTGGCCGTTTTTATAAGGAGATGTGTTGACAAAAATCATGACTCAGACTTCTCTCTATTTCCCATGTGTGTTTTAAATCTCTTCAGTCATGTCCGAATCTTTGCAGCCCTATAGACTGTAGCCTGCCAGACTCCTCTGTCCATAGGATTCTCCAGGCAAGAACACTGAAGTGGGTTGCCATTCCCTCCTCCTGGGTATCTTCCTGACCCAGGGATCGAACCCACATTTCTTAAGTCTCCTGCATTGGCTTGTGGATTCTTTATCATTAGTGCCACCTGGCAAGCTCCTCTTATGTCCCACAAACAACCAAATGTCTGTCTTACACCAATAACTTTTAAATGGAATTTCTATGTTTTGTTGACTGGTAATTTGATTGAGTCAGATTCTTCGTTTTGCTTGTGCCTGAATAATGTTGAGTGATATCCAGTAGATTTAGTCATGAAGTAGCACTGGATAGTTAGGTTGCAAACACACGGGTGTGTTTTTCTGGCTTTGGTTAGGAAGCCTACATGGGTGATGTCCAGTAGTTTGAGCATACTAGGAACCCAATAAATGTGTTTAACTGATTGTAGTTTTTTATGGTCAAATTGGCTGAGATACAGGTTTCACGAACATTTGCTCATTATTCCTTTATGGTCATGAACAGTCATCCACTTTGAAAGCACTCTCTGAAGTCCAAGGCTTCCCAGGTGGCACTAGAGGTAAAGAACCCACCAAAGTGGGAGACATAAGGGGCATGAAGTTTAATCCTCAGGTCAGGAAGATCCCATGGAGGAGGGCATGGCAACCCACTCCAGTATTATTGCCTGGAGAATCCCTTAGACAGAGGAGCCTGGGGGGCTATAGTCCATAGGACTAAGTGACTTAGTCTATGGAACTTGAGACCATACATGCTGGACCAGAGGATCTCAGTTCAAATTTTGACTCTAAGTGACCTTGGGTAAGTTATTTAACCTCTCTGAATTCAGTTTTCTTGTCTGTGAAATGAGGACGCTTCTAATTTTCCCAATCCATGGAGTGGTTGTGAGGTTTAAATTAATTAATAGATGTAAAATAGCCAAAACAGTGCATAATGGATCCTTAGTAATGTTAGCAAACACTGTATTTATATATAAACACAGATGTTGCATCCAGGTAACTTGTAGCACAAACTTATAGATAAATACATATTTATGCAAAGTTCTAGTTTGAATCCCTTATATGGGAAGTGTATTATCTAGTTTGCCAAATTTCTACCGCTCTTTTTCAGTTGTCTCTGTACCTTTCACGTATTTCCACTGACTGCCTCGTCACCAAAGACTGAAAGTTGTTCACAACTTATGTTATAGTGTAATTAACTTAAAATTATAATGGGAAAATTGATTGATCTACGTTTAGAAAAGGAGTTAGTGAGAGTCAAAAGTAAGATGAAATATTCAACATTCGGGATATAAGGAGCCCAGCAAATGATGTATTGTAATGGCAAATTCTAATTACAAGTCTTTAGCGGATTAATTAGCTATGTCCTGTCTGAATTTAAGAAGAGAAATCATAGTGCCCCAATGATAACTCTGATTTTAGCTCCTAGAATCTTTTACATTTCAGTTCCCATGTAACTTTTCAGCACCTCTCCCCTGCACACAGCAACGATTTCAGTTTAACTGTGTAATTTATTGTTTCTGCAACTGGCACCTTTGCCCAAGAACATCCTTTTTACAGTGTTCCAAGCTATCTTCCCCAGGGACCGAGCAGAAGGACTCTTCCTGTCCCCTAAAATCTACAGCCTGGATCTACCGATTTTATGTTCCTTATTGTTCGTAAATGTCCTTATTGCTTCCTACTATGCAACTACATAGTATAGTGGAAAAGATTTGGGCTTGAAAGACAGAAGAAAGAATTATCTCTCATTTATTTGTTGGATGATCTGTAAGTCTTAGTTTTCTCACCTATCATGAATATAATATTATTACAGTCCCCCGTCCCACCATGCAGTGTTGTAATAATTATTGGAGATACTCTGTGGTTCCAGAAGGAGATACTTCTCCCTGGTGACCTTAGTTTTCCTGCTGCTTCTCAGTACCAGGTTACCTTGATGATCGAGGCTCCACAGAGTGATGACTTGGCTATCTGATCCATGATACTAGATGCAGGAACTTTCTAATTCTGAGTTATCCCAATACTTGTTTTATTCTTACACCAGTGTTAGTTCAAAGCAGGAGACTAACAGACTGTATGACAATCTGTCGTTCTCAAAATCACAATTTGAAGACTGCCTTAAACTTATCTAACTTAAACAAATGACTGATGACTTAAACAAATGCCTGAAATGTGCTTTCTGATTGATTCCTTTGCCATTTCTTTCTAAGCAGATGTCCTGGCAGGGCAGGGAGTCTGGCCAGAACTACAAATGGCTTTTAATACATTCTTGTTATATTGTCTCTTTGTCTGCATTGGGTCACCCCCAAATAAAGTTACCAGTAGGGAATAGGGGAAATGAGAAGGTCAAGATGGGCTGGTTGCTGAGGGTTTGGCCTTTAAGTTCCTACTTGCTCATGAGTATGTGCTGCACTCCACATCTTACCTCAGCCTTATGTGTATATCATCAAGAATGGTGACTGACATGTGATATGTATACAATAGTTACTGCCAACTATTATGCATTTTTATTTCTTAGTGAGAGTTACTATTATTCATTTCTTTATACTCTGTATGTAGCACAATGCTTTGAATATAGTCAGGCCTTACTTTATTTGTTAACTAACTAAATAAAAATCTTGTAAGGGATGGAAATAAAAGAAGGCACTGGGTGTATAGAGAGCAGAAGATACCATTGGGGAGAAGAAAACATCAGAAAGGGAATGAATGGATGGAAAAGCAAATGTCACTGTCAGTTTTGATGCAGAAAGTACCTTAACCTTGTGTGTTTGGACATGAAGAAGCAGAGAACAAAGATATTTCACACTTTGCTATGGTTATTAGGTCATCATCAGTGCCACTCTTTATACAAGTTGTTTAACGATCGGATGGAAGTATTTATTGAATGTCTGCCATTTGTCAGGCTCTGGGCTAGGTTCTAGATGTATAACATGACAAAAGCAGATAAGATCCTTACCCTTCTGGGGCCTACAATTTCCTGGGAGAGTTAGAAACTCTCATGAATAAATATAAAATTATTATTTAAGTGCTAGAAGGAATTGCATATTACCCTAAAAGAGTGGAAGATAAGAAGACCTAACTTTAAGTGGGATCAAGAATGGGTTCCTTATGATACTTGTAGTGAAATGTAAAGAATGAATAGATGTTAAGTTAAGGGAAGGGTTGAAAAAGGGACATTACTGAAACACACATTCAGTTGAGGGAACATCATCTGCCAAAGACTTTGTGGCTCCTTTGTGTCAAAGGTGCATGACACAATTAGGCTTCCCTGGTGACTCAGACGGGGCTTCCCTGGTGGCTCAGACAGTAAAGAATCCACCTGCAATGCGAGAGACCTGGGTTTGATCCTTGGGTTGGGAAGATCTCCTGGAGGAGGGCATAGCAACCCACTCTAGTATTCTTGCCTGGAGAATCACCATGGACAGAGGAGCCTGGAGGGCTACAGTCCATGGGGTTGGACATGACTGAGCGACTAAGCACATGATACAATTGGCTGTAATGTAAACTCCAAGTGGCTGGATTGCTAAGAGGAACTGAGAGATGAAACTGTTGGTAGAGATTTCTTGGGGTCTTGTAGACCCAGAATTATTTTGAGATCAGTAGAGAATACTTAACAGATATTTTAAACATGGGATGCCATGATAAGATTGGCAATTAAAAAATTACTCTGGCTGCAGTAAAGAACAGATTTTAAGAGTGGATGGGCTAGACCAGTTAGGTTATGGGCAATGGAGATGAAGGCATTTTGTTCAAAAGAGAAGTGAATGAATTTAGGGGATCTTGTCATAACAAACACCCTCCTCCAACAACACAAGAGAAGACTCTACACATGGACATCACCAAATGGTCAACACCGAAATCAGATTGATTACATTCTTTGCAGCCAAAGATGGAGAAGCTGTATACAGTTAGCAAAAACAAGACGAGGAGCTGACTGTGGCTCAGATCATGAACTCCTTATTGCGAAATTCAGACTTAAATTGAAGAAAGTAGGGAAAACCACTAGACCATTCAGGTATGACCTAAATCAAATCCCTTATGATTATACAGTGGAAGTGAGGAATAGATTTAAGGGACTAGATCTGATAGATAGAGTGCCTGACGAACTACGGACGGAGGTTCATGACATTGTAAAGGAGACAGGGACCAAGACCATCCCCATGGAAAAGAAATGCAAAAAAGCAAAATGGCTGTCTAAGGAGGCCTTACAAATAGCTGTGAAAAGAAGAGAAGTGAAAAGCAAAGGAGAAAAGGAAAGATATAAGCATCTGAATGCAGAGTTCCAAAGAATAGCAAGGAGAGATAAGAAAGCCTTCTCAGCGATCAATGCAAAGAAATAGAGGAAAACAACAGAACAGGAAAAACAAGAGATCTCTTCAAGAAAATTAGAGATTCCAAGGGAACATTTCATGCAAAGATGGGCTCGATAAAGGACAGGAATGGTATGGACCTAACAGAAGCAGAAGATATTAAGAAGAGGTGGCAAGAATACACAGAAGAACTGTACAAAAAAGATCTTCACGACCAAGATAGTCACGATAACGTGATCACTGACCTAGAGCCAGACATCTTGGAATGTGAAGTCAAGTGGGCCTTAGAAAGCATCACTACGAACAAAGCTAGTGGAGGTGATGGAATTCCAGTTGAGCTATTTCAAATCTTGAAAGATGATGCTGTGAAAGTGCTGCACTCAATATGCCAGCAAATTTGGAAAACTCAGCAGTGGCCACAGGACTGGAAAAGGTCAGTCTTCATTCCAATCCCAAAGAAAGGCAATGCCAAAGAATGCTCAAACTACCGCACAATTGCACTCATCTCACACGCTAGTAAAGTCATGCTCAAAATTCTCCAAGCCAGGCTTCAGCAATATGTGAACCGTGAACTCCCAAATGTTCAAGCAGGGTTTAGAAAAGGCAGAGGCACCAGAGATCAAATTGCCAACATCCGCTGGATCATGGAGAAAGCAAGAGAGTTCCAGAAAAACATCTATTTCTGCTTCATTGACTATGCCAAAGCCTTTGACTGTGTGGATCACAATAAACTGTGGAACATTCTGAAAGAGATGGGAATACCAGACCACCACCTCTTGAGAAACCTGTATGCAGGTCAGGAAGCAACAGTCAGAACTTTACATGGAACAACAGACTGATTCCAAATAGGAAAGGGAGTGCGTCAAGGCTGTATATTGTCACCCTGCTTATTTAACTTATATGCAGAGTACATCATGAGGAACGCTGGGCTGGAAGAAGCACAAGTTGGAATCAAGATTGCTGGGAGAAATATCAATAATCTCAGATATGCAGATGACACTACCCTTATGGCAGAAAGTGAAGAGGAACTCCAAAGCCTCTTGATGAAAGTGAAAGAGGAGAGTGAAAAGGTTGGCTTGAAGCTCAACATTCAGAAAACAAAGATCATGGCATCTGGTCCCATCACTTCATGGGAAATAGATGGAAAAATAATGGTAACAGTGTCAGACTTTATTTTTTGGGGCTCCAAAATCACTGCAGATGCTGATTGCAGCCATGAAATTAAAAGACGCTTACTCCTTGGAAGGAAAGTTATGATCAACCTTGATAATATATTAAAAAGCAGAGACATTACTTTGCCAACAAAGGTCCGTCTAGTCAAGGCTATGGTTTTTCCCGTGGTCATGTATGGATGTGAGAGTTGGACTGTGAAGAAAGCTGATCACCGAAGAATTGATGCTTTTGAACTGTGGTGTTGGAAAAGACTCTTGAGAGTCCCTTGTACCGCAAGAAGATCCAACCAGTCCATTCTAAGGGAGATCGATCCTGGGTGTTCATTGGAAGGACTGATGCTAAAGCTGAAACTGCAATACTTTGGCCACCTCATGCGACGAGTTGACTCACTGGAAAAGACTCTGATGCTGGGAAGGGTTGCGGGTGGGAGGAGAAGGGGACGACCGAGAATGAGATGGCTGGATGGCATCACCGACTCTGTGGACATGAGTTGAGTGAACTCCGGGAGTTGGTGATGGACAGGGTGGCCTGGCATGCTGTGATTCATGGGTTCGCAGAGAGTCGGACACGACTGAGCGACTGAACTGAACTGAACTAAGATGTAACACTGAGAGGAACTGATGATGAATAGGATATGGTGGGAGAAAGGGAAGTGTCATAGATAATTTATGTTACTGGCTAGATGGTGATGCTATCCACTGAGGAAGACAATACTGGGAAAGAATCAAGTTTGAGAAAGATCATGAGTAAATCTGGGAGTCATCTGGTTTTGCTGGAAAGCTATGCAGTGTTGGCTTCTAAAATTAGTTTCCTATCACACATGCAGAGTCTTTTTCTAGAGGTAACTTAAGATAAGGTAAGTTTGGACTTCCTTCATAGCTGAGTTGGTAAATCACCTGCCTGCAATGCAGACCTAGGTTCGATTCCTGGGTTGGGGAGATCCCCTGGAGAAGGAAATGGCAACCCACTCCAGTATTCTTGCCTCATGAATCCCATGGACAGAGGAGCCTGACAGGCTACAGTCGATAGGATCGCAAGAGTAGGACCCAACTTAGCACATAAACCACCACCGCCAAGTTAAGAACCATGTCTTAAATGTCCCCCTACAACCATTCTCATATCTGTTGTGTGCTACACAATAAGCAAGAGAAACACATACTTAAGTGAAGGGGATATATTGTGTGCGATTATGGACAAGGCATACTTTTCACCAGTAAGAAAAACACATGCCAAAAACCAGAATAATATCCCCATCATCTCAGCATACTGTTTTTACTTCTTTCGTGTCTTTTTAATTTTGTGTCCCCTATTAATCATTTTCCTCTATAGTCATAATCAAAGTGTGTAGTCTTTTTTGAGTGGTGTGGAATAATAGAAACAAATACTTTAGTGAGATGTGGACTTGGATGAAAATTGCTTCTCTGTTTCTTTCTAGCTACATGATATTTAGCAAAATTTTAGTTCTTTGAACCTAAGCTCCTTTACCTGGGAAACAGGATAAGGGAAAGAGTTATCATCTTCTCCATTTATCATTGGGATAATGATTAAATACAATAATATTTGTGTAAAATATTTAGTGTCTAGAATATAGTAGCTGCATAATAAATGTTAGACATTTTTCCCCCTATTTCTTGTAGCCTGTCTTTTCCACATAGCATTCATTATACTATAAATGTTGAAAGACTGGTATAATGTTTATATTTATATTTTCCTCAAAGCATTTCAATGAGTTTGTGTTGCTTAATTTTCTTTAACCCCTTTTCTGCCGTTGGATGCAATTTGTTTTTGTTTTTGTCAATTATGGGTAATATTGCATCTGTGTATATATATTTTGAATTATTCCTTAAGATTAAGCATTCAATATTATGATTACATTAGGTCAAAATTATGATAATTTATACATTATTTGGATGTAACTTTCTTGTATTGTTATAAAGAGTTACAAAAGTATGAATGCACTACATCAAACCTTTGCACTAGTATGAAATACTTCATGGGGCTGGAAGAACAGCCCTATGCTGGGAACATACTATCACAGTAAAGAACTGGTCAATCTATAAGTAGCAAATCTCAGTTCCTCCATTTACGTATGACTTTAGACAGTTAGGTAACCTCTACAAACGTCCATTTTTTACCTCTAAAAGTAGAGATAATAATAGTGTCTTCCATTAGGGTTTCTGAGATACATAAATCACAATAAATACAGTGTGTAATATATAGTATTAAATTTCAGCTTTTAAGTTGCTATGTATTGCAATAACTGGTGTATGGGTTAAGATACTATAACAAATAGACTATCTTATCTTATTTTTTTTAGACTATCTTAATATGATAGAAATGACAGACTTAATATGATACAAGTTTGTTTCCCTCTTATATAACAGTCTGGACCTAGAAGATGCCTAGAATAAGTTAGTCGCTTTGCTTTGTGGAATTACCTGGGGACTCAGGTTCATTCTATATTATTGATCTGCTATTCCATAACGTGTTACCCTCATTGGCAGGGTAGGCGCTGGCCTGTACCATACACCAATACCTTGGAAAGGGAATAGAAGAATGGGGTAAGAGTGGAGGATTATGTTTCCTTTTTAAAACTTGGGCTCAGAAGTTGGATACAATACTTATGTACATATTCCAGATATTACATTACTTTATTAAGCTTAATGTGCCACCAATTGGAAGACAAACCATTATTAAAGTGAATTCAGTTCAGTTCAGTTCAGTTTAGTCTCTCAGTCGTGTTGATTCTTTGTGACCCTGTGGACTGCAGCACGCCAGGCCTCCCTGTCCATCACCGATTCCTGGAGTCTACCCAAACTCTTGTCCATTGAGTTGGTGATGCCATTCAACCATCTCATCATCTGTCGTCCCATTCTCCTCCTGCCCTCAATATTTCCCAGCATCAGGGTCTTTTCAAATGAGTCAGTTCTTTGCATCAGGTGGCCAAAGTATTGGAGCTTCAGCTTTAGCATCAGTCCTTCCAATGAACACTCAGGACTTATCTCCTTTAGGATGGACTGGTTGGATCTCCTTGCAGTCCAAGGGACTCAGAGTCTTCTCCAACACCACAGTTCAAAAGCATCAATTCTTCGGCACTCAGCTTTCTTTACAATCCAACTCTCACATTCATACATGACTACTGGAAAAACCATAGCCTTAACTAGATGGAACTTTGTTGACAAAGTAATGTCTCTGATTTTTTAATATGCTGTCAAGGGTGGTCATAACTTTCCTTTCAAGGAGTAAGTGTCTTTTAATTTCATGGCTGCAATCACCATCTGCAGTGATTTTGGAGCTGCCAAAAAATAAAGTCAGCCACTGTTTCCCCATCTATTTGCCATGGAATGATGGGACCAGATGCCATGAACTTAGTTTTCTGAATGTTGAGCTTTAAGCCAACTTTTCCACTCTCGTCTTTTGCTTTCATCAAGAGGCTCTTTAGTTCTTCTTCACTTTCTCCCATAAGGGTGGTGTCATCTGCATATCTGAGGTTATTGATATTTCTCCTGGCAATTTTGATTCCAACTTGTGCTTCCTCCAGCCCAGTGTTTCTCATGATGTACTCTGCATATAAGTTAAATAAGCAGGTTGACAATATACAGCCTTGACGTACTCCTTTTCCTATTTGGAACCAGTCTGTTGTTCCATGTCCAGTTCTAACTGTTGCTTCCTGACCTGCACACAGGTTTCTCAAGAGGCAGGTCAGGTGTTCTGGTATTCCCATATCTTTCAGAATTTTCCACAGTTTGTTGTGATCCACATAGTCAAAGGCTTTGGCATAGTCAATAGAGCAGAAATAGATGTTTTTCTGGAACTCTCTTGCTTTTTCAGTGATCCAGCGGATGTTGGTAATTTGATCTCTGGTTCCTCTGCCTTTTTTAAAACCAGCTTGAACATCTAGAAGTTCACGGTTCACATATTGCTGAAGCTTGACTTGGAGCATTTTGAGCATTACCTTACTAGCATTTGAGATGAGTGCGATTATGCAGTAGTCTGAGCATTGTCTTTCTTTGGGATTGGAATGAAAACTGACTTTTTCCAGTCCTGTGGCCACTGCTGAGTTTTCCAAATTTGCTGGCATATTGAGTGCAGCACTTTCACAGCATCATATTTTAAGATTTGAAATAACTCAACTGGAATTCTGTCACCTCCACTAGCTTTGTTCATAATGGTGCTTCCTAAGACCCACTTGGCTTCGCATTCCAGGATGTCTAGCTCTAGGTGAGTGATCATACCATCATGATTATCTGGGTCATGAAGATCTTTTTTGTACAGTTCTTCTGTGTATTCTTGCCACTTCCTCATAATATCTTCTGCTTCTCTTAGGTCCATACCATTTCTGTCCTTTTTTGTGCCCATCTTTGCATGAAATGTTCCCTTGGTATCTCTAATTTTCTTGAAGAGATCTCTAGTCTTTCCCATTCTCTTGTTTTCCTCTATTTCTTTGCATTGATCACTGAGGAAGGCTTTATCTCTCCTTGCTATTCTTTGGAACTCTGCATTCAGATGCTTATATCTTTCCTTTTCTCCTTTGCTTTTGGCTTCTCTTCTTTTCACAGCTATTTGTAAGGCCTCCTCAGACAGCCATTTTGCTTTTCTGCATTTCTTTTTCTTGGGGATGGTCTTGATCCCTGTCTCCTGTACAATGTCATGAACCTCCATCCATAGTTCATCAGGCACTCTGTATATCAGGTCTAGTCCCTTAAATCTATTTCTTACTTCTACTGTGTAATCGTAAGGAGTTTGATTTAGGTCATACCTTCCCTACCCAGGGATCAAACCTGGGTCTCCTGCATTGTAGGCAGACGCTGTTACCATCTTAGCCACCAGGGAATAAGTCAATTAAATGATGACAATGATTCATCATTCCTTATATCTTTTTATTTTAAACTTATGTAAAGAGTTCTTTCTTTTGTATCTATTTACTTATAGTTTAAAAATATCATATATCATTTCTGTGCATCATAAACAGAAAAATAAAAGTAAAATAAGTTGATTAAGTTGATAACTGAATCAGATTTTGGTTTAGAATTGTTGATGCCCATGTTAATATTTTTTTAAGTATGGTTGATTAGCAATGTTTTGTTAGGGACTTCTCTGGAGGTACAGTGGTTAAGACTCCATGACCCTAATGCAGGGCACATGGGTTCGATCCCTGGTTGGAGAATCAGTATCCCATATAGCAAAAACCAATGTTGTATTAGTTTCAGGTGTACAGCAAGTGACTCAGTTATACATATACATGTATGTATTCTCCTTCAAATTCTTTTCCCATTTAGGTTGTTATATAACATTGAGCAGAGTTCTCTGCACTATACAGTAGGTTCTTGTTGGTTATCCATTTTAAATATAACAGTGTGTACATGTCAATCCCAAACTCCTTATTAACTTGCACAATATTGTTCTTTGTGCCATCAGCATCATTTGTGATATTACCTTTCTTAAAAGTGCTCCACTGTTGTCCCAAGAATTATACTTCAAACCACTGACACCCATTTACTAATGTGGACACTTTCTAATTTCATGAAGCTCCTAAATCAGTGTTTTCTCAATGAGAAACCTCAGGCGAACAGGATTACTTTTTAATAGTAACCTTCAAACATGCTTTTAAGAATTTGACTTTTCTCTTTTTAAACAGTATCTCAGATGGAACTCCTAGCTTTCCAGTTGCTTTTTAAAAAGTCTGTCTGAAACTTTTCAAGTTGTACACTTTAATTTTTTTTTTTTTTTCTGGCTGCTCAGCATGCAGAATCTTACTTCCCTGACTAGGGATTGAACCTGCACCCTCTGCATTGGACATGCCGAGTCCTAACCACTTGGACCATCAGGGAAGTCCCTCCAGTTGCTTTTATGATTTCCAACATTTGATCCAGTAAAGTCTAGAGTAAAGTTTAGATTTCAAATTCATTTCAAGATTTCCTCAGAACATCTCTTGGTCTGAGAGAGGTACACCTATGAGGGAGACATCACCTGCTCTGCTCTGCTTTCCTTTCTGGGCTCCATGTCTCCTCCTGGTGTGCAGTGGTAAGGATGTAGGATGGAGAGAAAGCCAAGAGCTCTTTACTTAGCCATTCTCTCTTGGTTTTGGATACCTGCAGGATGCTTGTGGTTGGGTTACTTGGATGTCATGCAGGAGGTCCCCCTACTGTACAGTTTCTAAACTGGAAGAACTGCTGTGATGTGAACAGTTCCCTCACTGCCTCTTTCAGCTTTTTCTCCAGGCAGAGCACCTTGAGAAGCTCCTGAGATTTCTTCATCTAGAAAGAGCCAATTCCAGAAGGAACAGCAAAATGGTCCAAATCCAGCTGTCTTCTATGGTTCTTGATCTGCAGGCCACTCACACAGGCTTACCATGTCACACAGTGGGAGCGCAAGCTGCTCTGCTGCCTCGCTCCAGTCCTCCTTCCTCAGGGCAGTCATACTAATCCACATTATAAACAGAAGTTCAGATGGGAAGTGAGATGTCAGATTTCCCCTGAGTCTTTAAGAAGTTTGCTCAGAATCCTTCTTATCTGGCTTTAGGTGAGAGGAGGGAAGAAGGCACCCCTGCAATGATCCTCCTTAATCCCTCTCATTTCATTGTTAATATGTTTTTTTTAATTTTTGCTCTGGTATGGTGGAAATGGCCACCCACTCCAGTGTTCTTGCCTGGAGAATCCCAGGGACGGGGGAGCCTGGTGGGCTGCCATCTATGGGGTCGCAAAGAGTCGGACACGACTGAAGTGACTTAGCAGCAGTAGCAGCAGCATGGTGATGGTAGGTATAGCCTAGCAGTTCTGCCTTCTCATCTTAGGTACTGTGGGAAAGTACTTTGTTGAACTCTTTCAGTTTGTGAGGCCATTCAGCTTCCATTATTATTTTAGCACTGGAATTTCAGTGGTGTTCTATGAAAATGGGAAAGATACTGGATTTCTTCTGGGGTTACAGAATGTAGATAGAGAAGTTTGTGCAATTCTTTTTATTACAGTAGCCAAATCAGTTACTGATATATGGAAATAACTGTTCTAGTTTATATAGAACTCAATCTGTAGAAGAGATTTGTTGCTGTGCTAGCCTCATCTATATATGCTTCAAATATATGACAACTAATCATTAGCCTTTTAAGTCAGATTTATTAAGATATAATTTACATGTAGTAATGTGTGCTCAGTAACTCAGTCATGTCTTACTCTTTGTGAACCCATGGACTGTAGCCCACCAAGCTCCTCTGTCCGTGGAATTCTCCAGGCAAGAATACTGGAGTGGATTGTCATTTCCTTCTACCTTCCTGACCCAGGGATCAAACTCATGTCTCTTGTGTCTCCTGCACTGGCATGTGGATTCTATACCACTGTGCCATCTGGTAAAATTCTCCTTTTTTATCGGGTTGGCCAAAAATTTGTTCGGGTGTTTTGTAAGCTATGAAAAACCTGAACAAACTTTTTGGCTGACCCAAGAGATATTTCACTGCTTTTAAACATGCATATACATACAGATGTATCTCTATATATCTATAGCTTAATATAGCTATATATAGCTGTCACATTTGAGTTACAAAACATATCCAATCATCTAAAGTTCTCTCATGCTCCTCTGTACTCAATCTCCTTGCATGACCTCTGGTACCTCATCTGATTTCTGTCCCTTTACTTTTTTCTTTGCCAGAATGATACCATATATTAATAAATGGAAGCCTACAGTATATAGCCTCTTTGTTTCTGGTTTGTTTCACTAAGCATTATTATTCTGAGATTCTTCCATGTTGCATATATAAGTGGCTCATTCTTATTCCTTTGGAATACTATTTAGCAATAAAAGAAAGAATGAGCCACTTATATATGCAACATGGAAGAATCCTGGGGTGCTGTGGTTCATGGGGTCGCTAAGAGTCGGACACGACTGAGCGACTGAACTGAACTGAACTGATATATATATATATACACACACACACACAAATATAATCTTGTATTATAAAATTCTCTTTCTATGTTCTTAACAACAGAACAAAAATAACAACAGAAAACTCTGTATTGGTACTTCATCAGTAGTTTGGCAAAAGAAATAAAAAAATTAGTAAAGATTTTATTTTTTGATGCTCTGTTACCTTTGAACTAAAATGAAATTTAGTGATTAATTTTAGATTTTTAATTTTTATTTCCCTAAACTTTGAACAAAGGCAATGGGAATTCAATTACATCATGAGAGATTTAAGTTAAAAATAAGAGTCTGGTAGAAAGGCATATATTTATTATTGATCACTGACTCTATACTAACACTGTGATAAACATTTTTGTATCTTACTTTATATAGGTCAACCAGGGTTGACTTTGAAAGTAATACTAAAAATGCAAATTATTTTATCCTCTTATTTAGAAATCATTTATTGAACAGAAAGTTCATGTTCAAAATATCAAGTTTGTTTATTCTTTTATTTAAAAATCATCTATTGAGCATCAGTTTGTGTACAAAACTTACATCAGAAGATAAAGAAGAGGTAAAAAGATCTGTAAATATGCAATCTTTTCTCTGGTTACAGGTTAATCACCTTGGATCATCTTTGAAACAGAATGAGTAGGTGATTAGGTTATGTCTCAGGTCACTCCTAAATCTGTAATTCAGTATGTCTTATTCCACTATAAATAGAGGAATCAATAAATAACCACAATATAGTGCTTCAAAATGTGTAGCTTTCAAGTACACCCTTGTAAAAGAAAAACATTGTCTTTAAGTATGGCCTCATCTAGATCTAGGCCTGTTGTCCAGCACTCATAAAGAATTTATTGACTTAATTTCTTCATGTCTAAAATATTGCTAGAAAGGACCATAGGATTTATCAAGATGTATCTCCGGCTCTCAAGGAGTGCACAGCCTAAATAAAAGCAGAAAAGTGAACACTATTTAAGTACAATTTGATAACTCTTAAATTAGAGCCTTGTACTGACTCGATGGACATGAGTTTGAGTGAACTCCGGGAGTTGGTGATGGACAGGCAGGCCTGGCTTGCTGTGATTCACGCAGTTGCAAAGAGTTGGACATGACTGAGCAACTGAACTGAACTGAAGCAAGAAGAAAAAGATTCTAATTCCACCTGTGGAGTTGGGGAGATCTTGCTTCAATGACAAAGAGAATAAGCTGTATTGAGAAATTTACCTGGTGACTCACCAGGTGAATATGTGGCAGCCCAGCCAAGAAAGAGAAAACAACATGTGGAAATACAGGAAATTGCTGGCTTGTTCTAACTCAGCTGGCATGGCTAGGGACACAACTTGGAAGTGAAGGATTAGCTGGAAATAAGCCTGGAAGAGCAAGATGAGAGATAAATAATAATGAGCTTTCTTTAGCAGTCTTTAGAGCTTCTCAAACTTCAGTGTGCACACAGTTCACTCTGGACATTTTTTGTTTTAAAAGCAGATTTTGATTCAGTGGTTCTGGAGTGGGACTTGAAATTTGAAGAATTTTGGAGAAACTCCCAGCCATCTGCTGGCCCCCAAACCTAAATTTGGGTGGTAAGGAGATGGATATGTGTTAAAGATCATAAAATAGTTGTTTGAGTGAAAGTTACTCAGTCATGTCTGACTCTTTGCGATCCCATGGTCTGTACAGTCCACGGAATTCTTTAGGTCAGAATACTGGAGTGGGTAGCTGTTCCCTTCTCCAGGGGATCTTCCCAACCCAGGGATCGAACCCAGGTCTCCCTCATTGCAGGCAGGTTCTTTACCAGCTGAGCCACAGGGGAAGCCCAAATAGGGTAGAAGCTTGATTAAATCTGTACTTTAGAAAGACAGTTCTGGACATAGGGTAGAATGCAAATGTATTGGAGGGTTGTCATTGAGATTCTTTATTCCAATGAAAGGGAAGGTGAGAATGATTGGAAGATTGGGATTGACATATGTACATACTATGTATGAAGTAGAAAATACTGTTTGATTCTACTTATACGAGGTACTTAGGACAATTAAATTCATAGAGTCAGAAACAATATTAGTGGATGTCAAGGGCCAGGGTTGGGGATGAGGAGTGGGACGGCGGAATTGGAACTTAGGTTTAATAGGGATAGAGTTTCCATTTAGGAAGGTGAAAAAATTGGGAGGTGGATGATGGTGAGAGTTGCACAACAATATGAATGTACTTAGTGCCACTGAACCCTTCAGTTAAATGTGGTTAAAATAGTATGTTTTATATTACTTTTGTGACAATAAAAAATAAGAAATAAAACATTATTTAGTATCGGTATGAGTAAATTTAGGACAGTTGAAAATAAGTTTCACTAAAGACCAACTATTTCAAAAAAGATTTTCTGATACTGATATATTGCGATTGAAGCAATAAGCTTGTTTCTACTATTTTTTGCCACCTTAAATAGCTAAGGGTAGACAGAAAATTAGTCTCTTTTTTACCCTACTTTGATTTTCTTTCTTCCTCTCACTTTTCCTTTTAATAGTTGACCAAGTAATGTCAAAGTAATATTGTGATGAATATTTGTCACTTCATGACAAATAAATGGGGAAACAGTGGAAACACTGAGAGACTTTATGTTGTTGGGCTCCAAAATCACTGCGGATACTGATTGCAGCCATGAAATTAAAAGACACTTACTCCTTGGAAGGAAAGTTATGACCAACATAGATAACATATTAAAAAGCAGAGACATTACTTTGCCAACAAAAGTCCATCTAGTCAAGGCTATGGTTTTCCCAGTAGTCATGTATGGATGTGAGAGTTGGACTATAAAGAAAGCTGAGCGCCAAAGAACTGTGGTGTTGGAGAAGACTCTTGAGAGTCCCTTGGACTGCAAGGAGATCCAACCAATCTATCCTAAAGGAGATCAGTCCTGAGTGTTCACTGGAAGGACAGATGTTGAAGCTGAAGTTCCAATACTTTTGGCCACCTGATGCGAAGAACTGACTCATTTGAAAAGACCCTGATGCTGGGAAAGATTGAGGGCGTGAGGATAAGGGTCAACAGAGGATGAGATGGTTGGATGGCATCACTGGCTCAATGGATAAGAGTTTGGGTAGACTCCAGGAGTTGGTGATGGAAGCCTGGCGTGCTTCAGTGTATGGGATCGCAGAGTTGGACACGACTAAGCAATTGAACTGAACTGGACTGATTTGTTAAAAAAAAGTGAACCAGTTCCTGGTCTCGGGAGGCACAAAATCAGAAAGGGCAGCTGTTATATTTATAAGACTATAATAAATATAGCATCACGAACCCTACAGTAATATCAAACCCATTGAAATGATTACATTTTAGAAATGAGCATTCTCAGAAAGAGCTTCTCAACTCTGCAACATGTAATGATTATAAATCACAAGCACATTACTTAGAAAGGAATCAAACAGAAAACTCTTTGGAGGAATGTCTATGGTTAGGACCGCCATAGTTTGTGTTGTCTGTTCACATTTGGTTATCTCAGTGTTATTTTTCCCTCTGTAAGAGAACAAAAACTTCTGAAGACACCAACTAGATTTGTGGTTCTGAATAGCTTGCCAAATATTAAAATCAGCTAGGGAAATTTTAAAAATTACCAATGCCCAAATCTACTTCCCCAGAGATTCTAATTCAATTGGTTTGGATTGGAGTCACAGCATTGACATTTTTTAAACCTGCTTCTTACTGAGGTATAATATATATATTTAGAAGAGTGCATATAAGTATGTAGTTTGATAAATTTTCATGAACTGAAAACACCCATTATTCAAAACAGAAGTCAAAAAAACGATATCACAGGTCCTCATCAAGCAGCCAAAATTGAGAACTAGTGGTCTGGCTATGACTACACCTATATGTGAACTATCAGAAAATGGAGACATTTTTGCAGGATTCAGGGAAAGGACAGAGAGGAAATTTTGCTCATTGTATGAAGAATGTGACTTCTGAGACTAGGCTTGAAAGATGGTGAAATTTGGAGATGTGGGTTTGGGGGAAGTTTGTAGATTCACGGGAATGAAGGAAAATTGATGGGGAGTCAATGCGATGTTTAGGAAACAAGGAATGGTTCAATTTGGTTGCACAAGAAAATGTTTGAGGTGAAGTAAAGTTAAAAATAACATGGAAATAAGGCTAAGGTAGTGTGGCAAAGAACATCACACATGACATAGCATTAAATTGCTTTTTTATGGAACAAAGGTAAACTTCATGGTAGCATATTTATGATTTTGGCATTTGTATCTATAAACCTGTATTTAACAATACAAGAAAAAACTATAACATAAAATATACATATGGTCTGACACATTCACTTGATAATATTTTATATGGCTTTCAATTTTAATTCATTTACTTATTCTGAATAATTTACATCAAGAAATCTTCAAAAACATTACAAAGTTATTGATGTTAGCTTTCTTTTCTGGAAAGAGAGCCTCCAATCCTTATATTATGTGTGATATTTTTAGATCTTCCAGTAGCATAAGAAGGGAGTGAAAATCATTATTATAAGCAAAGATTATCTTTTATTTCAGATGTATATGTACTTTGAATATAAAATTCATCATAATATAAATAATTATTCCTGTCACTTAAAAATGATAATTATCTCATTTACATGTCTATGACTGTTCAAATGCATCATACTCCTTCAATAAATTACATTCTGGATCATATCAGTATCTCTTCAAGAAAATAAAGTCAAATCTTTGTAGTAACCAGCAGCTTAATTTTCATTAGGCCAGCTATTTGATAATTAGTCATGCACCATAAATCAAATCCCCAAGTCTTCTTCTGGTTTCTTAATTGAAAATTATTGTTTCTTGGCGCTCTGGTTGAAAGTGTAGCAAGTGTGAGTGTGATCGATGTGGAATTGGGCACAAACAGTTTGAGACAGTCAGAACTTGATAGATCATCGCCCTGAAGGGGCTTGCAATGGTGGGTAGGCAGAAATCTCTAAATTAAAGATTTACTCTTAAAAATTGCAAGTGCAAAGGAAGCTCTGGTATATCCCACCCGTCTCTACATTTTTGCTGCTTTCGTTTTTTTCTTTTTTTCCTTTGCTTTCCTTTTTTTTAAAAGTCAGAATCCACCCATTTGCACCAGTGACTATGGAGATAATATTAGATTGTTGGAAAACTGAACTTTTTGTTTGGGATGAAAACATGAAAATATTCCTCATTAATGTCATGAACAAATATTTAATTCATTGGTATTTTAAAGTAATTTGAAAAAATTGACTAAAAACACTCTACTCATCTGACAGCTAATCGGAGAGAACAGATGGCTACCGAGTATTGCCCCCAGTCATGAAATCATTTCAAATATGATACTGTTGAGGCTAAATAAAAGATGTTGCAAGTAATAAGGAAAATATTGCTTCATTGAATGGCTGCAGCTTGTTACCATTTTTCTTCTGACATCTAGGAGGATTTGCAGGGAACTTTGGTCATGTTTGCAGTTCTTTGGTTAAGAACAGCCACAGGGTGTTCCAGCATTCATTTCTTGTTTCCTAGTGGCCTGGCAGCCAGGACCTGATGAGGCCCACAGCAGGGAGCACTGTGAAATGCACCATAAATTTCAATGTGTGAAGTCAAAAGAGCTAAAAAAAAAATCTGGGCATAAGAACCAGAGTTGGAGTTTGCAAATTACCTGGGCAAATGCACCCTGAAATAAATATAGCATTTTACCAGTTCCATGTATAAAGTGAAGTAGAGGGGAGTTAAAGAGCCGTGCCTTGCCAATAGTGTGTAAAGACTAACATTGATAATATTTATTGTAGCATAATCACACCACTGTTATATGTTTTAGTTACATCAAACCTTCTAGATGGCATATTAAAAATTTTTGGTTGGTTTTGTGGAAGGAATTTAAATAAAGCTTTTTGATGAATTATGGTTCAGACTAAAATAAGATTGAGCTAGAAAGCCTGTGGAGCTGTGATGCCTTGCCATGAATTATATCTTAGAACTCAAGGAATCTTACCACCCTTCAAAGAAAATCCAAAAATATTGACATACTTATATTTTACTATCTTTAAGACTTTGAACAAGTTGTTAAATCTCTTTAGACATCAGCTATCTTATCGATCGGAGAAGGCAATGGCAAGCCACTCCAGTACTCTTGCCTAGAAAATTGCATGGACAGAGGAGCCTGGTAGGCTGCAGTCCATGGGGTCGCTACTAGTCGGACACGACTGAGCGACTTCACTTTCACTTTTCACTTTCACACATTGGAGAAGGAAATGGCAACCCACTCCAGTGTTCTTGCCTGGAGAATCCCAGGGACGGCGGAGCCTGGTCGGCTGCTATCTATGGGGTCGCACAGAGTCAGACACGACTGAAGCTACTTAGCAACAGCAGCAGCAGCATCTTATCTATAAAATAATGAAGGTGTGGTCACTGAACTCCAATATTTTTTCCTATTCTAACATCTTGTGATTTTTGTGGAAAATTGGTGTATGAGGATAAATTCCTCTTTCTTGATTGTATTGGATTCTGCCTGGAGGAATAATTAGATTTGCATAAGTATCTGTGTATGTATGTTAAGCTATGTGCAGATAGATTCACAAAGTAGCTGTATGCAGGCCTGTTTCTATGAGTAGGTATGTTTCATTTGACCAGCAGGGAGTGTTAAAAATTCTTGATTAATTGCCAACATTTCAAAGTCCAGAAATATCATTTAGAAATCTGATTTCTGACTTTTTCTATAAAACAGAAAATAAAGAAAAACATCTTTTTTGCAAGAATTTAGTCACCTGGAACTAAATACCAGTTTCTTCTTCACATATTACAATCTCTCCATCCTAGTTTTCTAGGCTGGGTGTGGGTGTTACCTATGCCGAGGCTGGGTGTCAGTTATCATTATTCAGTGTTCTTGCCCTGTTATAGGCCTTGCTCTACAGTTTCTTCACTCATTTATATTATGTATTGTAGCTCCAGTGGGCCTAATGATAATACAGAATATATCATGCATTATTTTTTTCCTGCCTGGTTAAGGGAAGTGCGGATATGCTTCTCTTCCAGCCACTCAAAAAAAATAAATAAATAATAGTGAGCCTGAGACTGACGTTATAGAATTTGCTAAGCTACCTGGTTCCTCACTCTGCTACCAAATCCGTTGAAATTTTGACAAAACTTTGAGGATCTAGGATGGGAAAGAGAGCCGCCTCTACTGAGTTATATCTTTAACTTGATGATTGTCCTTTGCATTTCTTGTTTGCTAAATCAATAGTAAACTGACATTAAAACAACTTCAATGAAGTTTGAGTCATGGTTCACGCCAGTCTTTGAACCCATACCTGCCACTGTAGACTGGTTCAACTCATTTGTTGGCTAGTGTGCTCTAGAAACTATCTGGAATTTTTCTGTGGCTGTGTTAGAGAGGTTGATAATTTTCTCCAGATTTCCATGCTTCTTTCTAAAAGAACCTTTCCAGCTCTAGTAGTCTGAGAAGAGGAAGTTTTCGTGGACCAACTAAGTCTCTCATGACCACTGACTACAAAAGCTGACTTGACCAGGCCAATCAGATTCATTCTTCCAAGTAATGGGACTGAGATATGGAGACAGAGCCATTTAGCTGTGGGGAACCAAATTAGGTGATTCTACAAATCCAAGGCTGATACTGCCATTTTGAGAAGGTATTGATGTTGCTATGGAAAAGCAGAGGTAGAGTCTCAGAGAAAGACAGGGATAAATCACCATGTGGCTCAGTGGACCTGTAATGTCTTTCTAGCAATTGTGTTCTGGGAGATTTCCTGTGATGAATTTCTTGGGGACTCACTTTTAAATACGAATGAAGAGCTAAGACTCTCCAGACATTTGAGGAGAGATTTAATTACTGTAATACAAAGGTCAAAAACCGACCAGAAGTGAACTATAGAAAATTGCTAGAGGAAAACATAAGCAGAACACTCCTTGACTTAAATTGTAGTAATTTGGGGGGGGGGCGGTGATCTCCTCCAAAACCAAAAGAAATAAAGGCAAAAATAAACTAATAGGACATAATTAGACTTAGAAGCTTTTGGACAGCAAAAGAAACCAGCAACAAAATGAAAAGACAACCTACTGAAAGGGACACAATATTTGTTAATGATATAACTGATATGTTTTGCATTTAAACAGTTCAGTAGTCACTAGCCACATGTGACTACTGTGCCCATGCAATGTAACTGGTGGAACTCAGGAAGTAAAATTTTAATTTTAATTATTTAAATGTAAATAGCTTGAGAATCTTGAGAAGTGGACAGTGGAGGTGCAAGAGAAGAAAGTGGGGAACTGAGGAGTGAAGTTTTGAGTCAGTGAAAAAAATAGTGCCTAAACCTGTGTAGAACAGGTGTAGAACAATTGGACTAGGAGGAAAAAATATATTTTCCATTGTTGGAGGAGGAAAAAGGAAAAGATGGAGGCACATGGTATAAGTTAGTAGATGAATGGGAAAAAGAGGGCATTGCCATAACAATGAAGCAAGAGGCAAAGATAAGAGGAAGGAAAGAAGGAAGAGATGCATGTTTCAGAGGGGCTAAAGTGGTTGATTATATTTCTTGTATACACATAAGACTGTGGAAAAAACATAAAAATTATCTGTCTAGAGAAGAGAAAAATGGAAAGAGGGATAAGAAGAAGAATCTTCACTCCTTATTTAGCAGTTTGAACCCATGTAAAAGATTAAATGAATAAAAATTTAAAATACTAGACAAGAAGACTTAGAAATGAGTTTACCAAATAAAAAGGAAAGTGTTAAGGACCCTGTAGAAATTTCAGCTTTATTGTTGTTGTTCAGTAGTCCAGTCATATCCGACTCTTTGCAACCCCATGGACTGTGGCATGCCTTGCTTCTCCCTCATCATCTCCCAATATTTGTCCAAGTTCATGTCCATTGCATCGGTGATGCCAGCCAGCCATCTTATCCTCTGATGCTCTCTTCTCCTTCTGCTCTCAATCTTTCCCAGTATCAGGGACTTTTCCAATGAGTCAGCTGTTTGAATCAGATGACCAAAATACTGGAGTTTCAACTTCAGCCTCAGTCCTTCCAACAAATATTCAGGGTTGATTTCCTGGTTTGATCTCCTTGTTGTCCAAGGGACTTTCAGGAGTCCTCTCCAGCACCGCAGTTTGAAGTCATCAATTCTTTGGTGTTCTGCCTTCTTTATGGTCCAGCTGTCACAACTGTATTTGAACACTGGGAAGACCATAGACTTGACTGTTCAGACCTTTGTTGGCAGGGTAATGTCTCTGGTTTTCAACACACTGTCTAGATTTGTCATAGCTCTCCTGCCAAGAAGCAAATGTCTTCTGATTTCATGGCTGCAGTCACCATCCACAGTGATTTCAGAGCCCAAGAAGAGGAAATCTGTCACTACTTTCATCTTTTCCCCCTCTATTTGCCATGAAGTAACGGGGCTGGATGCCATGATCTTAGTTTCTTTAATATTATTTTTAAGCTGGCTCTTTCATTCTCCTCCTTCACCCTCATCAAGAGGCTCTTTAGTTCCTCTTTGTTTTCTGCCGTTAGAGTGGTATCATCCACATATCCAAGGCTGTTGATGTTTCTCCTGCTTATATTGATTCCAGCTTGTAACTTACCTGGCATTTCTCATGATGTGCTCAGCATATAGATTAAACAAACAGGGTGACAGCAAACAGCCCGGTCTTTCTCCTTTCTCAATCTTGAACCAATCAGTTGTTTCATACAGGGTTCTAACTGTTGCTTTTGACCCACATACAAGTTTCTCAGGAGACAGGTAAGATGGTCTGGTATTCCCATCTCTTTAAGAGCTTTACAAAGTTTGTTACAATCCACATAGTCAAAGGCTTTGGTGTAGTCGATGAAACAGAGGTAGATGTTTTTCTGGATTTTCCTAGCTTTCTCAATGAATGTTTTAGTGAATGTTGGCAATTTCAGTGAATGTTGGCAATTTGATCTCTGGTTCCTCTGGCGTTTCCTTTTCAGCTTTATAGGACACAGTAATCACATTTTTTTTCTCTTCCTGTTTTTTAAAAATTTTGTATTTTTCACAGCATATTATTATTATGGAAAATACTAATTTCGTATGCATACCAATAACAAAGTTTTACACAACAAAATATTTTGATGTAGTAATACAGTTAAATAGATTTTATTTAATAAACATAGACTTGTTACACATCTGTCATATTTATATTATATCTTATGTATATATTTATTTATGGACTTTCCAGGTGGCACTAGTGGTAAAGAAACCACCTGCCAATGTAGGAGACATAAAAGATGAGGTTGACATCCCTGAGTTGGGAAATCACCAGGAGGAGGGCATGGCAACCCACTCCAATATTCTTGCCTGAAGAATCCCATGGACAGAGGAGCATGGCAGTACACACTCCATGGGGTCACAAAGAATTGAAGGTGACTAAAGCAACTTAGCATGCATGCATGCAGGCATATATTTATTTATAGCTGTGTGGTTCTTGAGGGGCACTGATAGGGGTAAGGACAGGATAGTGATTGTGAGTGGATCTAGTTAACATTAAACCATAAATTGGTTATGGTTCTTTAGAAACTAGTTTTAAATAGTTTGGACAGAACAAGTGAGCTCCACTGACAACTAATCATAATAGGGACATTCCATGGTATGCTTTGTATCAGTAGACATTGTCCAAACCCCAGGTTTCTGGATAATGGGTGTTATCAGAGAACTTTGCCCATCTAAAAAAAAAAAAGTCATCCTGATAAGCTCTTAAAAGCAGGTTTGCTCCCAGCTTCCTGTTTCCTTTTTCCTGGCTGACAAATTTTGTTTTCTTGTGTCCTGAGCCGTTCTTCTTTGACTCATGTTTGCTTACACTCATGACCCTCTTGTTCTGTGGCAAAATAGCCATGGCAGGCTCTCATACTTAAACTAGGAATGGGAATATCACTGTTTCAAAAGCTGCTGCTGCTGCTAAGTCACTTCAGTCGTGTACGACTCTGTGTGACCCCATAGACGGAAGCCCACCAGGCTCCCCCGTCCCTGGGATTCTCCAGGCAAGAATACTGGAGTGGGTTGCCATTTCATTCTCCAATCCATGAAAGTGAAAAGTGAAAGTGAAGTTGCTTAGTCGTGGCCGACCCTTAGCGACCCCATGGACTGCAGCCCATCAGGTTCCTCCATCCATGGGGTTTTCTAAGCAAGAGTACTGGAGTGGCTTGCCATTGCCTTCGGTTTCAAAAGCAAGATGACAAAAATAGAAGAGGGGGAAACATCCTGCTTAAGTTTATGAGCATATGTTTTGCCCCCATTTTTAACACAAGGAGGCCAAATCTATCACTTTGCCTTCTCTTAGAGATTTAGTCCATCAACCAACGTTTCCTCTTCTTTCCAACTTTCTTGGAACTAAAGTCACCATCAGCCCATTCATAAGAGCATCAAATGCAAAGCTCTGTAATACAAGATATATCTTGAATGCAAGAAAAATAAAGTCAAATGCCTTTGTGATCTCAATTCTGTATGTGTGGAATCTGAGGGTAAATATGTATGTGATATCAAAGAGGCTATATTACATATTAAATTTTTCTGTTAATATTAGATTTTCTGGTGTTCATTCTTCAAGTGTCTTCACACAAAAACCTCTGTACTGAGCAATAGACTTTGCTTATTAATCAAATACATGGTTTAGCCTGTCATGAGAAGCCACACTCTTCTGAAAATACTCTACATATGGGTTTTTCTCAGAGTCAGTAGAAAAATTTGTCAATAAACAAGCAGCAACAACTCTATGATTTTAAAGGGTAGATTACTTGGTTGTTCTGGGAGGTCTACCTTGTTTAAGAGAATCTTTCCCAAACTCAGTGAGAGATTTCCTTCCTTTTTGTTCACAACTACTAGAAGAAATGACATGACACCTTTTTGCCTTTAGACCAAATTACACACATCATGTAGAAAGAGTAATTCCAAATAAGCTATTGTTATGAAGGTGAGAACATTTTGTCATTTAATATTTGACCTCCAACATACCAGAATATTAAGTAGAAATGTGTGGTATTTTAAGGACTTGCCTTCTACAGTAACCCAGTAGCAGAAGGGGATCACTCGTCTACCCTAAGCTATTGGCAGAAGGCACTTAAAATGAGATTGAGTATGAAAATGAAACCTAACACGGTGTCTCTTCTGACCGCTCTGCCTAATCTAATGTCCTTAAACTCTTCCTGCAAAATCCTGCTGCTTTTCTGGTGTTTGATATTCTGACCATCTTTGAACCCTTGAACTCTGACAGAGGAGGGCCTTGGAGAGGTTGTCATCTGATCTGTGTTAGAAGCAAAAGGAATGGCTTTCTCTCTAATAGCACTTCTCTCTGTTAAACAGTTGGTGGGAGATTAAAATGCTCTAGGTGGAGAAGACTGAAAGGTCTGGGGACATCATTTTTTGGGGGAGGGCTTGTCTGCATGTCAAGAAAACAAGCAGGGTTTATTTTTTCCTCTTTTCTTTGCTGTCACACATTCATGATATTTCACTGCTTATTTATTCATTTTTATGATTTATTCCAAGTCTTAAAGGAGAATGAATTCCTGCTATGCTCCTATTCGGCCAAGATCGTGGTTAGACGCTGACATTCTGAGTTCCAGCCATATTAATTGCTGGATAAAGGCTATAATCCTTCTCTCTTTGAAGCCCAAGGCTGATTTTTAGGCAACACTTCAAAAGCAGAGCACAACTGAAGAGGCATATTTCCTACCAGCACTGAATTACCATGATTGACTCAGCTTGTGTTAGTCTCCATGTGCCTTACATATTTGGCTACTCAACCAAACAATTTGATTTTGATACTAGAGAGTGAAAGAAAATGCCTTTTGTTATCTAAAGGGTGATCTATAACTCCACATGAGGTATATTTCCATGGTTGCTTAAAACACCTTAGAAATAGAAACACCTAAATCACTCTTTTCTTACTCTAGAAAACACCATGCTTGAAAGTTCTCTCCTCTCTCATGTTTTGGCATAACAGCATATAAACCACCAGTCTGAGTCCATGATGATTAATGACAAAAGCCCATGTAAATAAGGAATTTCACACATTCTCAAATTATATCCCTTGTAAGTTTTTTTCAAAATAATTTTCAACATCAGCTATTTAAAATTCAACCAAATATATGTAAAACAATTGTAACCGAGATTTTACAGTAAGGAAGTGTAAAATATAAATGTTCTGAGAAAGACTAAACCAAAACGACAACTACCAAAACAACATCACAAAAAATAAAAAATGACTCAAGTAAAATGGAAATCCATGGCCAGTAGGGAACTTTTTATTGGTATCTATTTCACTTACAGCCTGTTCCTCTCTGACTCTGAACTATAGGGACTTTCTCATATAGGATTTGCCAAGTATACTTAGTGGGCTATGTTTGAAAGATTAACAGTATTTCAGATCAAAGGAGGACCCTGCTGCATGGTCTTACAAGATTGTCATTCACTCCCATTATGGCTCATTTGCACAAGATTTTCATGTAATATGAGCCATTGTTTTGATGGCAGTGATTTGACATAAGGACAGGGCCGAACTGCATCTCAGCGTCCTCATCAGTCAGGCTGGGGGGCATCTTGGTCCCAAAGAACTTGCCAATCATAAAAGGCAACTGTTACTCAGTTATGGATCAGCCCTCCCCCCCTACAGTCCCCTACCCCAACCTCCTTGTTTTTTAAGGTGGAAAACTTCTTGAATGTTCATGGATACCATAAAAATCAGACAATGACTACTTGTGCTAGATTAGATACAGTTTAACCAGACAAAGTTTCAGATACCCTATTCAAAAGAGCAAATTACCAGCCATTTTAGTAAACTGCTTTTTCTTCTTGTGCTTTCTGCCATGCTTATTTTGATTTTAAAATAACTTGAAGTGGTGAAAAGTTATGCCTGAGTTATATTCAGAACTTTTCTTTAAGCTATATTTATGTTTTTCTAGTGATTTCGTTTTATGGATATGCATGGAATATATATTTACATATTCTAGTTACTCACGTTCTCTCCCTTTTTTTTCTGCAAGTTAAATTTCAAAGAAAAACAGAGGTGTTACTGCTGCTTCAGTAGTGCCTGATAATAGAAATAAAAAAGAAATATTCAAAATCTGGATGATTTCAAGTGTAATCTTAACTGGAGAGAATATCCTTTTCTTAACTTTATGCAGCATATATCACCATATGAAAATATTTAAAATACACATTTAGATGTAGCAAAAATACAACAATGGAAGGAAAACTTGAAATGGTTAATTCTAAGTACATTACATTAAATGTAAAGAATTAAGAATAAAAACTACATTAGAATAATATAATCTGTTTTCAGTGTCTGGCTAGGGTTTTCTAAGTTAATGCATTTTAAACCTGTAATTTTAATGCTTATATCGTATTTATCATTTCTAATAAAGTGCTGATTTGTTATGTGCAGCATTGATTCAATGCTTTCTATATAAAATTGTATTCAAATTTTTAGAACTTAAAAACTGAATTTTTAAGTTATAACAATGGCTTACCTAAATTTTGTGTTCAGAACAAGACTGACCATGATTTACTTGCATTTTTAAATCTGTTTTAAAATTCTTTACAGCAACCATATGTCATAGAACCAAAGAAGTGAACTCAAGTGATTTCATATTGAAGAAAATGTTTAAAACACAGAGAAATTACTATTTTATATACTTATTTAAAAACATTTGTAAAAATAGGAGTGAATATAAATTTTTATTTTAAAATTATTTTTCTTTGCTCTATGTCAATGAATAAATGAAAGAAATATTCTATTTGTCATATAATCAAAATAAACTTTTATGTTTTAGGACTGCTTTAAAAGTTAACCAAAAAAGAAGCTAGCATGTTCAGTGAAATACTTTTAAAATGTATGCTTACTTAGAAAAAAAATTAACAGAAATAATCATAGAAATTTAAAATGAGCTAAGTAGTCAGAATATTTCCCCCAAGATTTTTCTTTGAAGAATTTAAAATATAGAAAATGTTGGAAGCATAATTTAACAAACACATGCATGTTTTCCACATTTACTTCTTTTTTTCTTTGAACTATTTGAAAATGACACCTCTAGATTTTTCAGCATACATCTCCTAAGCACAAGATCATTCATTTATATAACTATACCACGAAAAATTGAAATAAAATTTGTATAGAATCTAGTTATCAGGATGTTTAAAATGGATTAAAGTTTTGTTAGAACTCAGGGTTGATTAAAAATACACATATACTTAATGGCAAATACAACAACTTTAATGACTTAGTATATGAACATTTACTTTAAATTTAAATTCAGGCTTTGCATGTTAATACTTCCACTGTAATTTACAGGCGGTTATTGAAAAACAAATACTAAACTATTAGCTGAATGTATTTTGCTTTATGAAACATTCAAAATACATGAACAACAGCGCCCTCTACATTTGGATAGCAAATGATGAAAAAGATTTTACTGCTTGAGAAAGGGAGCATTTTAACAATAATCACTGTGGGTTTGGGTACAAATGATGTGATTGTAATACATTACAAAATTACATGGTAATCTCTCATATGAGTTTACAGTATTTTAAACCATTGATTTATTATGGGAAATCAAAATCTGGAAACTCAATATTGTACCATTCAGCAAACAAACTGACAGAAATAATAGTCAAGAGGAAATAGAAAGCTCTCTAGGAAAGTACATAAACCTGTTTCAAAAATAGACAATCATATTATTTAATAGGTTTTCAGAAATCAGTTGTGAGTAGTTAAAATTGTATTATTTTCCTTTCTTGCTTATATAAATAGGATGTTGTGATGTTTTCAAATTTGAAAATGGATTGAAGTTTTTTAAAAAATGCTTTATAGTTTCCAGTATCCAAATATTGAAGAAAATACAGACTTAGAATCTAGCATTTAATATGTTTGCATGAAATTAAAGATAATAAAATAAATTTGTGTTTAAGTAAGTTCTTTTGAAAATTCTTTTTCAGGTTAAGTCATAAAAAAGTTGTTTATGAAATTATAAAGATATAAAAATATAATCATCCATCTTATATGTGGATCCTTGTATCTGTAATTCTGTAATTAATTAGCAAAACTATCTCCAAAACAATTAGAATATCATACTTTAAATAATTCAGAAGAGAAAAATAATGCAAATATGTGATTTTTATAACATGAAATAAAAAATTTAAATAAATGTTTGCAATTCCTTTCTCTACCTATAAACTCTTTATTTTATGACACCTAAATATTAATTCTCTCAATAGGCAACTCAGTTGAAAAATGTGCTTAATAGCATTAAAATCAGTCTAATATATTGATGTTTTAAAGGTTTGCTTTTCTGTTTAGTGTTGTTTTTTCACTGCAACTTTTTCACTAAATAAAATGATGTTTATTTTAAAAATAATGTTTTCCTTAAATATCTTCTCTTACACCAAGTTTGATATTGCTCAATTATTAAATTTTGAGGGCACCTTAACTACTAGAGTCTAAGGTAAAAATCTTTCAGTAACTTATTTGTAAGCTCTCAGTTGGCAGAAAAAAGATTAAGACAGTTAAAAACCAGAAACATATTGTGTTACTCTCATCAGTTTAACGCAAGCGTTTCAATGTCTAAGTCACTTCATTTAGATAGGAAACTATAACACAAAAACTAGAAATGAATAATTAACCGACACATATCCTAGGTTTTAAAAAGAATCAATCACTAAACTAACTAAAATAAAGTGCAGACTTCTTTGTAAATTTAAAGTTATAGCAAACCTGAATAATTATATAGCTTGTGAGAAAAAAGAATGCTGTTTGAAATGATTCCTTTAGTCTTTTCTGTTGCTTATAGTGCCATGAAAAATCCTAGAGCATGCACTAAATTTATAAAGACAAAGTGCCAGTGACTCTGGGGATCATCTTGTTCATTTTAAGAGCAAATTAAAACAGTGAAAGAATGGTGCAAATAATTGTTTCATATGTTCTTTGCTTGTGACTGCTGTAATCACCGGGCCTGATTTACAAATGTAGACTTGAAGGTTTCTCAGCTTCCTGCAGGGTAGAAGACTGTTACTTTGGCACTCACCCTCTCGCCCTTGTAATCACCACTCAAAACCGTGCCCTGGTACTTCCAATTCCCAGTCTCTTGATTGAACACCTCATTCTCTGCTAACAAGGTGTCCGAGGTATTTGAACAGGGGCTTCAGTCGGAAAATTGTTAATGGTTTTGCTCATTAAGAGTTGCTGTACAGTTTTGGTAATTTGGTAACTGTCTAAATTGCAAGTTGTTGTTTTTTTTTTTCTTCTGCTTCATCTTAAGGAAATATGCTAAATTTAAGACTAACAGTAGTCCTTCTGTTTCAAAATTGACAAGGAAAGTAGTTGAGTGCTCTCTGAGTTATGATGTAATAATTTTCACAGAATTAATAAAATTATCTTGAATGCCTGGGTTTATTCTGAGTTATTTTCAAAACATGATTAAAAAGTAAAGCTGAAGATAAAATATTTTCACAGGATGCACCTCTGAGATAGCTAAGATTTCCAATTTGTGTAAGGCATAAAGAGCAACAAAATTGATTTTTTTTTAACGTGAGACACTATAGTGTTTCTACTTACTTTCTTAAAATTGATTAACTTTATTTTTGACAGCTACTTTATTTCTATAAACATACAAATATGTCTTTCAGAAACACATATACTCTATTTTATTTTTAAGAAAGTATAAATAATCTTGACTTATTTGCCACTAGAATGACTTTTATGATCATAATTGCAAAGCCCCTTTAATTCAAAGACAGATGACTTTAATAGATATATTTTCCTACTGAATGGTTATTTAAAATATAATTTTAGTTGTGATCTGAATGCTTAAATTAGGCTTTTCCAGATATACATAAAAATCCTGAGAACTTTTTTTCATGAATTTAATTGCATTCCCCTCTATGGAAATGGCCCTGACAATGCCACACTATTTTACTAACATAATCCACTTTTTTGTATTTCTATACTTTATAAAAGATGTATTTCCCAAGAAGAATTAAGAAAAAAAATCAGTATTTATATGTCTTCTCGTTTAGTTTAAAACCTGTGATTAACTTTATCAATTTAGATTTAAAAGGGAGACCATTTCTGAAAAGAGTTTTTCTTACACATTCTCTATGTGTTTCTTTCATAATTATGAAAGGCTTTACTAAGTTTGGCAGCAATATCTCCAGGGATTTATTTTAAATTATTTTTAGTGATTTGGACAGTTGCCATTTTATCACAGAGATGAAAAGGTGGAAGATGAGAATCAGCTGAGGATGGAAGTTTTTCCCTATACTGAGCAAAGGGCTATTTTAAAGTGATTTATGTGGCAGTTTTCTTCTGTGTCACCATTATGTCCCTGCTGCCTGAGTGTGACAACGTGGTGCTTGCTAACATTTTGGTAATAATTTATTGGGATGAGATTTTTTTGCCTGGAGTTCAGCCTGCAATCCTTTTAACACTCTGCTAAAAGGCGTAAGTTCTCTACAGGCGTATTTATTTTTCACTTTGGAACTGTGCACTCACACAAAAACCTGCCTACATAAATCTGCAACTTTTCTTTTTGAATTGGAAGCTGAATACAGACCATGACTTGTGCATATAAAAAAAAATGCAGAAATAATGCCCCCCTACTGTGTAAGTATTTTTGTTTTTCATGAATCAAGCCCAAAGTTATTTAAATTAATTCTAGTCTCATCATGGCAATAGAATATCATTTTTTGGCCTCTTAAAAATACTAATGCATGGCTGTAATTTTACTGTTATTCAACCAAGTTTCTCATGCATTTTAAAATTTTTTAACAAAAAAAACTGATGGCTACAGTTTCATGTAAACAGGCCTTAATCGATCAATGAGAAAATATAATTTCTGATGTTTACAAAGATATAAAGAAAGTTATATTTTCATCATATCTTTGAAAATCTAGAAAACAAAGAATTTATGTTTTTTTTTTTTCTGTTTTGCTATGTGTTTACACTGAAAGTTTTACAATTGATTAATCAATCAGGAAATCTCTGAAATCTTATTATTTGGAACTAAGGGTTATGATTTAAAAATTCTATTGCACATCTAAGCTGTATACATTTGTTTGAAAAATAAAGACTCTGACTTCCTTTATGTTTGGCCATAAACATGAGCAGATTAAAATTATATTTTTATAGACCTTGATTTGGTTATAAGTAAAAAATAAATTAGTGAATTTTTTCCAGTACTGAAATCTTCCACACCTAATTTGATTGACTCTTCCAGTTGTTTGGCACTATACAGAGACTTCAATATGCCCATGAATGTATTAGGATGATTTTTGTTAATATTAGTGGTAAGCAGTCAGAGATTGGATTTTTTTTTTTTTAATCTTGAGGGTAAAACAGATTCATGCTTGGAAACTATCATTGACTTTCATAGTCATGTGTCTGTAATTAGGATGTGACCAAGCCATAAATTAAAGAGATAAATGATAACTGTTGGAGATTCCAAGCTTCTAAAATTATTTTTGGAATTTCTACTGGTAGAGTGATTTTCTTGACAAAACTAAGTACTGCTATTTCAAAGAAGATAAACTTGTTTTACATTGCTTTGGCTAAATGATATCAGTGTATGTAGTCAATTTAGGTAATTGTTTTTTATACCTGGTCCTGAGAAATCACTCAAAATTTATCTATGCTTGTATGGAAAAAATTGTAATGGAATACTGTAAAATAAACTATTATTTAGCTAGTTATTTAAAAAATATTGACCAGGCATGTTAGCATTAGTTGTAACTTTAAATTATGTTGAATTTATTTTACCATGGGGGCTTCCCTGGTGCATGAGACAGTAAGGAATCCACCAGCAATACAGGAGAAATGAGTTCTGTCCCTGAGTGGGGAAGAGTCCCTGGAGAAGGGAATGGCAACCCATTCCAATATTCTTGCCTGGAGAATTCCATGGACAGAGGAGCTTGGCGGGCTACAGTCCAGTAGGGTCGAAAATAGCTGGACACGGCTGAGCGACCAGCACGTTCACTTTCACTTTACTTTTAGGTAGGAAGTGGCAACCCACTCCATTATTCTTGCCTGGAAAATCCAGGGACAGAGGAGCCTGGTGGATTACAGTCCGTGGGGTTGCAAAGAGTCAGACACGACTAAATGACTGAACACACATTATAAAATAGAGCTGGTTCCACAAACAGAAGGTAACACTTTTTTTTTTTTTTTTTGGTATAGGGGGATGTGAGAGCCTAATTTTGCTTGTATCTCAGTGCTTAATGTATTGTTGGTTTTTAAAATTGCTGAAGTGCATGTTTAGCATTTGCACTCCAATTTCTATGAGAAGGTAATGCATTTATTACTTTAAAGGCTAGTATCACAAAGTGAAAAGACAATGAGTACTTCAGTTCAGTTCAGTTGCTCAGTTGTGTCTGACTCTTTGCGACCCCATGAACCACAGCAAGACAGGCCTCCCTGTCTATCAGCAACTCCCAGAGTCCACCCAAACCCATGTCCATCGAGTTGGTGATGCCATCCAGCCATCTCATCCTCTGTTTTCCCCTTCTTCTTCTGCCCACAATCTTTCCCAGCATCAGGGTCTTTTTAAATGAGTCAGCTCTTTGTATCAGGTGGCCAAAGGATTGGAGTTTCAGCTTCAGCATCAGTCCTTGCAATGAACACCCAGGACTGATCTCCTTTAGGATGGACTGGCTGGATCTCCTTGCAGTCCAAGGGACTCTCAAGAGTCTTTTCCAAAACCACAGTTCAAAAGCATCAATTCTTCGGCGCTCAGCTTTCTTTATAGTCCAACTCTCACATCCATACATGACCACTGGAAAAACCATAGATAGCCTTGACCAGACGGACCTTTGTTGGCAAAATAATGTCTCTGCTTTTTAATAGACTAGGTTAATAGATATATCTATTAACTATTTAATAGTCTATTTAATAGACTATCTAAAGTCTATCTTTTTAATAGACTATCCAAGTTGGTCATAACTTTCCTTCTAAGGAGTAAGCATCTTTTAATTTCATGGCTGCAATCACCATCCTCAGTGATTTTGGAGCCCAGAAAAATAAAGTCAGCCACTGTTTCCTCTGTTTCCCCATCTATTTGCCATGAAGTGATGGGACCGGATGCCATGATCTTAGTTTTCTGAATGTTGAGCTTTAAGCCAACTTTTTCACTCTCCCCTTTCACCTTCATCAAGAGGCTCTTTAGTTCCTCTTCACTTTCTGACATAAGGGTGGTGTCCTCTGCATATCTGAGGTTATTGCTATTTCTCCCAGAAATCTTGATTCCAGCTTGTGCTTTCTCCAGCCCAGCATTTCTCACGATGTACTCTGCATATAAGTTAAATAAGCAGGGTGACAATATACAGCCTGACGTACTTCTTTTCCTATTTGAAACCAGTCTGTTGTTCCATGTCCAGTTCTAACTGTTGCTTCCTGACCTGTATATAGGTTTCTCAAGAGACAGGTCAGATGGTCTGGTATTCCCATCTCTTTCTGAATTTTCCAGAGTTTATTGTGATCCACACAGTCAAAGGCTTTGGCGTAGTCAATAAAGCAGAAATAGATGTTTTTCTGGAACTCTCTTGCTTTTTCCATGATCCAGCGGATGTTGGCAATTTGACCTCTGGTTCCTCTGCCTTTTCTAAAACCAGCTTGAACATCTGGAAGTTCACGGTTCACATATTACTCAGAGGCTTATTGTTACCTGTTTTGTTTATCTTATTGAAAAAAATAAAACAATTATTACTCAGATGTCTTGCATCTTAAGTCATGATTATGGTAATAAATCTAATGATGTGGCTCACAAATCTACAGAGAAGACAAAATTTAATTTCAGTATAATAGTATTAAGCATCTTCTTTTAAGGAACTAAAATATGGTGTGTTGCTAGGCCTATAAACATTTTGTCTAGAGTGAAGTTATTCTAGTGTTTGATAAAGTTGGCTTCAAATTGGAGCTCAGGATAATTTACTTTTGTTTTATCACTGTTATTCAAAGATAAAAATAAAAATCAGTGTTGAAAATGACATTAAAGTTTGATTTACAAATGGGCAAAATAAGATACAGAGTTAAGATAAACTTGCATATAATATTTCTTTATAGACATTGAATTTTAGAGTCAGAGAGACATTTTCGGTTAAATTATTTCAAAGACTTCATTTTAGAGATGAGGAGGTTGAAGGCCTCAGAATTGCAATACTTTTCCCAAAGTCCTATAGGCAGTTAGCAATCCCAGGACAAGAATCTGAGTTCCCTACATTCCAGGCCAGTATTATTTCCATCCCTCTAACCTGTTCACTCACATCAGAATTAATACCGACTTGACTGATTGTTTTGGATAGAAAAATAGCAGTTGTGCTGACTTGATTCTACTCATTGTGCATTTGTTACTTGTTCAGTTCAGTCGCTCAGTCGCAACCGACTCTTTGCGACCCCATGAATCACAGCATGCCAGGCTTCCCTGTCCATCACCAACTCCCGGAGTTCATTTAAACTCATGTCCATCGAGTCGGTGATGCCATCCAGCCATCTCATTCTCTGTCGTCCCCTTCTCCTCCCACCCCCAATCCTTCCCAGCATCAGAGTCTTTTCCAGTGAGTCAACTCTTCACATGAGGTGGCCAAAGTATTGCAGCTTCAGCTTTAGCATCAGTCCTTCCAATGAACACCCAGGATTGATCGCCTTTAGAATGGACTGGTTGGATCTCCTTGCAGTCCAAGGGACTCTCAGGAGTCTTCTCCAGCACCACAGTTCAAAAGCATCAATTCTTCGGCGATCAGCTTTCTTCACAGTTCAACTCTCACATCCATACATGACCACTGGAAAAACCATAGCCTTGACTAGAGGGACATTTGTTGGCAAAGTAAAAGTAATGTCTCTGCTCTTTAATATACTATCTAGTTTGGTCATAACTTTCCTTCCAAGGAGCAAGAGTCTTTTAATTTCATGGCTGCAATCACACATTTAAGTCATTCTTGTGAAATAACTTTTGGTGAAAAGATTAGAAAGCAGTCATCTCAAGAAGAATTTTTGCTAAAAAGTAGCAAATTCAGAAAACAGATTATTTGTGCTTTTTATTGAAGTTATCTTGAATATGAGAAATATTGAAGGAAGACATTTATATAAACTTCCACACTGAGCTGTTTTTTATGGTATTTTTATGCCAGTGGAGACGATATACATCTTAGAGGAAAGATCTAAGAGTGTGAGTATGGGTATATGTGTAGTTGGAGTGTCTGGTATTTGAGTGGTTGGATTTGGAGTTGGTAGATGGGGATATTGTGTTCATTTATCACTTTCTATGCCTGGGTGTTCATTGGAAGGACTGATGCTAAAGCTGAAACTGCAATACTTTAGCCACCTCATGCGACAAGTTGACTCACTGGAAAAGAGTCTGATGCTGGGAAAGGTTGGGGGCGGGAGGAGAAGGGCACGACAGAGAATGAGATGGCTGGATGGCATCACCGCCTCTGTGGACATGAGTTTGAGTGTACTCCGGGAGTTGGTGATGGACAGGGAGGCCTGGCGTGCTGTGATTCATGGGGTCACGGAGTCGGACATGACTGAGCCACTGAAGTGAACTGAACTGAACTGAACTGATGCTACTGCCTAGAAATAATCCATGCAAGTTATAACTACAGAGACAGGGAAATTGTAGTAGGAAACAAGGGTTTCGGATCCAGCCAATCAATGAGGACTGTTACATTATTATGTAATATGGTGGCATAGTCTAAGTCAAGGGGAATAGAAATAAGAGAGCGATGGACATGAGTTTGAGTGAACTCTGGGAGTTGGTGACGGACAGGGAGGCTTGGCGTGCTGTGATTCATGGGGTCACAAAGAGTTAGTAACGACTGAGTGACTGAACTGAACTGATGCTACAATCAGAGGTGATCATGGGCCAGCAGAGGTAAATTTTATGAAAAACTTTGAAGGGTTAATTTGAAGATCGTTATACTAACAAGGACTATAGAGAAGATTATCATAATGAGAACTCACCATATTTTCTAGCCTACTGGAATATTCTGTGTTTTTTTTCTCATCTCTGTGGATTTTCTACCTAAAGACACTTTTTTCTACCTGGAAAATGCCCTTTTATTCTTCAAAAACTGGCTAGAGCAGTGCTACAATTTAGCTCTCTTGGACTTTTTCATGCTTCAAACAAAATTAAATGCTTTCTAACATACTACACATCACATTTTATTCTAAATTGCAAGAGTAATAAATGCTAATTTAGAAAATAAGCATTCAGGATTCTACTAACAGAAAACCATGTTCACATTTTTTTTCCACAAAAAATACACACATGCTCATATATACATGCTTCGTGTACATTACATATATTCATATATAGTTGAAATTATACTAGTCATACAATTTTTATCCAGTTTATACAGTTTTTAAAATGTTTTACTCACTTAATATCGTATTGAGAACATTTGCCCTTAGAATTGTCTTTTTTGTTTTGGCAGCTCCCAAAATCTTCTTTGAATTGAACAGATGTGGGTATTAGAAAGAAAACTGGAGGTGGTGGAGAAGACAGATTAGAGGGAAACCAGTTATTACAGTGTTCTAGGAAAGAGCCAATAAAGGAGGAAGCCAGGGTAATGGGAGAGGGGAGCTGAGATGGGTAAGGACTCAGTCATGTTGAATGTGCTGAAGAAAGGTCAAGTGATGTGAGGATCTTAAAAGGTGCCCTTGAACTCAACAATTGGTAAATTGTTAGTAATGCTGGTGAAGATAGTTTAGGAGTAGAGGGGCAGGAGGAAGATGGTCTGAAGTTAAGTGCCATGGTCTGAAATGAAAGGTGAGAAGTTAGGTGCTACAGTATGGATTCATCCCCAAGAATTTTGGTAGAAGGGAAAGAGATAAATAAGAAGCTTGAGAGGGAGGCAGGGACCAGAGAGGTCTTTGATATTGTGGTTCTTTAAGAAAACAATAAACACATCTGGGTTCTAAGTGGGAGAAACTAATGGGGGGAAGAATTGGATGGTGTAAAGGAGATAAAAGGTAATTTGCAGAATGTTACTCCAAGGATACAGAAAGGAAACACAGAGGAAGTCTGCCTATTCAATCCAAGTTTTTTTATGCTTGTATCTATGTATCTCAGAATTTTGAAAGTGAACATATGGCGGAATTGTTTGTCATAAGAAATTTTTATTTGACCATGAATAAGGTTACATGATTTGAGCCGTCAGCATGGAGGTTCTCGTGCAAATACGGTGACTGGGTGAGACCTGGCATGTCTGGGGAAGAAGGTGGAGAAGCGGAGGCGTAGTGAGTGAGACGGCGAGAGAGGAGGAAAGAATCCACAGAGGGCAAGAGCGTCCCCGATGGCGCAGGCAGTGAAGAATCTGCTTGCAATGAGGGAGACCCGGGTTCAATCCTTGGGTCTGGAAGATCCCCTGGAGAAGGGAATGTCTACCCTCTCCAGTATTGTCGACTGGAAAATTCCATGGACAGAGGAGCCTGGCAGGCTACAGTCCATAGATTCACAAAAAGTCAGACACAGCTGAAGTGACTTAGCACACAACACATGCTCCATATCAGGCACCCCAACCTTTGGAACTTACACCAGAGATACGAGTCTCCAAACATTTGGGTTAGAAAACCAATGGCATTTACATACAAGGGATACAAAGGGATATAATGAACCAAGATATTCGTTTTAAAGAGCTCACCTGTGGTCTCAGTCATCGAATGACCCAGTGCAAAAGTTTTAGTTTGAAAAACATCTAAACTATATAAAAGAGACTCATTTGTTAATCAAAACATCTGCTGGAAGTCAGGGGATGATTGATTGCAACGTATCTAGATGCTATGGATGTACCCTCAGGGAATTTACACAGGGAGACATCAGCCTTGTGCTATATGATTTCATTTGTATGTGGAATCTAAAAAACAAATGAACAAAGCAAAACAAAACAAAAATCTTAGATACAAAGAACAGAATGATAGTTGCTAGAGAGGAGAAAGATTGGGGAGTGAGTTAAATGAGTGAAGGGAGTAAAAAAATACAACTTCCAGTTATAAAATAAGCCATGGGGATATAATGTACAGCATGGTGACTTTGTTCAATAATATTGTAGAGCATACTTTTAAGTTGCCAAGAGGATAAAGCCTAAAAGTTAACTTTGTATGGTGACAGATGGTAAACAGTCTTATCCTGGTGGTCATTTTGCAATGTATAGAAACATTACATCTGTATGTGGTACAACTGAAATCAGTATAATATTATGTTAATTACATGTCAGAAAAAAAAAAGAATAGAGTTTAGAGCATTTAAACCTAGGGAGGGTAGTGAAAGATAATTTTGCATTTCATTTAATACTGTTTAGTATTTGAATTAGCTTATATGCATATATAGCTTTTATAATAAAGAATCTGTCAAATAAATAAATGAGTTAAACATGCTTGAGATTTCAAATTCTCTTCCTCAAGAAAATAACAGCAAACGAAGCAACTGACAAAGAATTAATCTCAAAAATATACAAGCAACTTCTGCAGCTCAATTCCAGAAAAATAAATGACCCAATCAAAAAATGGCCAAAGAACTAAACAGATGTTTCTCCAAAGAAGACATACAGATGGCTAACAAACACATGAAAAGATACTCAACATCACTCATTATCAGAGAAATGCAAATCAAAACCACAGTAAGGTACCATTTCATGCCAGCCAGAATGGCTGCTATCCAAAAGTCTATAAGCAACAAATGCTGGAGAGGGTGTGGAGAAAAGGGAGCCCTCTTTCACTGTTGGTGGGAATGCAAACTAGTACAGCCACTATGGAGAACAGTGTGCAGATTCCTTAAAAAACTGGAAATAGAACTGCCCTATGACCCAGCAACCCCACTGCTGGGCATATACACTGAGGAAACCAGAATTGAAAGAGACACGTGTACTCCAGTGTTCATCACAGCACTGTTTATAATAGCCAGGACATGGAAGCAACCTAGATGTGCATCACTGGGTGAATGGATAAGGAAGCTGTGGTACATATACACAATGGAGTATTACTCAGCCATTAAAATAATACATTTGAATCAGTTCTAATGAGGTGAATGAAACTGGAGCCTAGTATACAGAGTGAAGTAAGCCAGAAAAAAAAAACACCAATACAGTATACTAACGCATACATATGGAAATTAGAAAGATGGTAACGATAACCCTGTATGCGAGACAACAAAAGAGACACAGGTATATAGAACAGTCTTTTGGTCTCTGTGGGAGAAGGCGAGGATAGGATGATTTGGGAGAATAGCATTGAAACATGTGTATTACCATATGTGAAATAGATCACCAGTCCAAGTTTGATGCATGAAACAGGGCACTCAAAGCCAGTGCACTGGGACAACCCAGAGGGATGGGATGGGGAGGGAGGTGGGAGAGGGGTTCAGGATGGGGAACACATGTACACCCATTGCTGATTCATGTCAATGGATGGCAAAAACCACCACAATATTGTAAAGTAATTAACTTCCAATTAAAATAAATAATTTAAGAAAAAGTGAAAACAATTAGAAAGATAGAAGAATGTCGTACCATTGTTTTGGCTAAAATACATATACTTAGGTTCTAGAATGTTTAGAGGTTAATGTTTATGTATACCACTCTTCCAATTAAGGATTTTGTAATTATGACTCATTCTTTTAAAATTGCATTTTACATAAAATAATAGAATATTTGGATGCAGTGCATGTGGAAGAGAGAAAATACTTATGAAAGTAGGTTAAAAAATACCAGAGGGTCAATCTAGCCAAAGAGAGGAGGAACAATCGGAAAAGTGGAAAGAGATTCATAGAATTTAATGCTCTGAAAGACTAGATGACAGTCTGAAGAAAGAGAACGTTCATAATAGAGGAAAACAAACATAAAAAAGACTGGAGAGTATATAAGAGGTGGCATTTTGAAAGTCAGTGGTCATGTATGGCAGAGTAATTTCAGTCAAGAAAAGTGCTGAAATTAGATTGAAATGAGCTAGTGTGTACTAAAAAAATAGAGACAGAGAATCTGAGTTCTTAAAGAGGTAAGGCCAATTAGTTAGTTAGTTAGTTCAGTTGCTCAGTCGTGTCCGACTCTTAGCGACCCCATGAACCACAGCACGCCAGGCCTCCCTGTCCATCACCAACTCCCAGAGTTCACTCAAACTCATGTCCATCGAGTCGGTGATGCCATCTAGCCATCTCATTCTCTGTCGTCCCCGTCTCCTCCTACCCTCAATTGCTCCCAGCATCAGAGTCTTTTCCAGTGAGTCAACTCGTCACATGAGGTGGCCAAAGTATTGGAGTTTCAGCTTTAGCATCAGTCCTTCCAATGAACACCCAGGATTGATCTCCTCTAGAATGGACTGGTTGGATCTCCTTGCAGTCCAAGGGACTCTCAAGAGTCTTCTCCAGCACCACAGTTCAAAAGCATCAATTCTTCAGCGATCAGCCTTCTTCACAGTCCAACTCTCACATCCATACATGACCACGGGAAAAACCATAGCCTTGACTAGACGGACCTTTGTTGGCAAAGTAATGTCTCTGCTTTTTAATATGCTATCTAGGCTGGTCATAACTTTCCTTCCAAGGAGTAAGCGTCTTTTAATTTCCTGGCTTCAATCAGCATCTGCAGTGATTTTGGAGCCCCCAAAAATAAAGTCTGACACGTTTTCCACTGTTTCCCCATCTATTTCCCAAGAAGTGATGGAAGGCCAATTAATTACTATTATTTATTTGTTTTGTTAAGTTGGGAATTTTTGGAGGTAGAAAGTAGGAGGAGAGTTTTAAGATGATACTCTATCTCAGAGAAAGTAAAGTAAATGCAATCAATAGTAAAAATAGAGGAATTAGGCTTGACACCCATTGAGAAGAATTCTCTCTCAGAAACTGTGCCATTTGCAGAGACATGGATGGACCTAGAGTCTGTCATGCAAAGTCAACTATGTCAAAAAGTGAAGAAAAAAAAAATTAACACATATATGTGGAATCTAGAAAAATGGTACAGATGAACTTACTTTTAAAGCAGGAATAGAGACACAGATGTAGAGAACAAGCACAAGGATACCAAGGGGGAAGGAGGGAAGGGATGGATTGGGAAATTGTGATTGACATACATAGACTACTTGTGTAAAGTAGATAACTAATGAGAACCTACTGTATAGCAGAGGGAACTCTATTCAATGATCCGTGGTGACCTAAATAAGAAGGAAATCCAAAAAAGAGGGGGTTATATGTTATATGTATAAATGATTCACTTTGCTGTACAGCACAAACTAACACAACCTCATAAAGCAACTATGTTCCAAAAATAAAGGAGGCAAAAAGCAAAAATATGACTGAAAATATTTAAGGTGGAGGAACCATAGATCACTGTGATCTTCAGTGTCAAATAGGAGTAAGGTCATCTGTAACTGCCTGGGGGACAACCACTGGATTACCTACTTAATGTGGTAGATTTTTGCCAATAATGTCATAGAAAAACAAATATAAGAAGGATTAAAGAATCTTTGAGCAGATAAGGACCTAGTAGAGTCTAAAAAGGAATGTAATAATATGAAAAGAACCTAATCAGCTCTCTGCTGAACCTCAAAGAAGTTACTAAAAGTAATTAACATGCTCCTTTTCGTTTGGTCACCATTGTTTGGGCACCAGAAATTATGCCTTGAATCACCATTGGCAAACTTACTTCTGTTTTTCAGGAAGTTCCAGTTTAGTTAAAATTGGAAAATTTTAAAATGGAAAAATTGTTTGCTATTTTAAAATAATTTTTGTCTTTCTTGGAAATTCTCTTTTCAAGAGAATTTGAACCACTCTTATGATTTAAAATATGTATGCTTAAGCTTGATGATGTTTTTTCTCTAATTCATTTAAAATGGCATTTTACATAAAAGCCTCTTCATCCTGAAAATTTCATTGTGTGTGACTCCTTTCAGTCGGGTTTTGTGCCATCCAAGAACCCCTCCAGTGTAAAAGAGTAGTTTGAAATTGATGTTTGAGTTATCTGCAGAACTATGCAAAAATCTGAGATTCCTTAATGACTTATAAAGCACTTTATTTTTATGTAGAAGTGAAGGTATTTTAGCTTAATTTTTCCTATTGCTTTGGCCATGAAAAGAACAAATTTTCACTTTACCTTTGGATAGACTCATTCTGCACAGAGAGAGTTACAAATTCTTAGTAATATAGTAGGGAGTAATGGTTTAGAAAGATCCACATATGAATTCACTTTCTATCACTAACTCTGGAAAAAATTATTTATCCTTTCTGGGTCTTAGTTGCTACTCTTCCCAGCCTTCAATGACTTTTCCTTTCCATTCAGAATTTCTTACGAGTGAAGGTCTGTATTAGTTTCTATTACTGCTATAACAAATTACCACAAACAAAACCAAAATTACTCTTCTACAATTCTGGAGCTCTGGATTCTGAAATAGGTCTTCCTGGACTAATGCCAATGTGTCAGCAAGACTACATTCCTTCCAGAGGTTCTAGGGGAATATCTGTTTCCTTGCCTTTTCCAGCTTCTGGAAGTTACTCTCCTCCTGTCTGTGACCCCATCCAACTTGGAGGCCATCAGTTCATCACTTTGAGTTTCACTTCAGTTGTGTCTACTTCTCTGATCCTCTTACCTTCTTCATTCATATATAATAAGCCTTGTGATCACAAATAATTTAAGATAATCTCCTAATTTTTAAAATTTAATCAGATCTGTAAAATGCATTTTGCCATATAAGGAACAGATCCTTATGGTACAGAATAAAAGATTAAGAAGCAGACATCCTAATGCATTATTCTGCCATCCATCACAAGGTCAGAAAGGGTACATACTTTAGATTTATACCTCTTCACCCTACTGTTGTTCATCAGTTGCTAAGATGTGCCTGACTCTTTGCAACCCCATGGACTGTAGCACACTAGGCTTCCCTGTCCTTCACTGTCTCCAGGAATTTGGTCAGATTCATGTCGACTGAGTCCATGATGCTATCTAACTATCTCATCCTCTGCTGCCCTCTTCTCCATTGACTTCAATCTTTCACAGCATCATCACTTTTCCAATAAGTTGGCTCTTCACATCAGGTGACCAAAGTATTGGTGCTTCACCTTTGGCATCAGTCCTTCCAATGAATATTCAGGGCTGATTTCCTTTAGAGTTGACTGTTTAGATCTCCTTGCTGTCCAAGGGACTCTCAAGAGTCTTCTCCAGCACAATAATTCAAAAGCATCAATTCTTCTTCTTTCAGCCTTCTTTATGGTCCAACTCTCACATCAATACATGACTAGTGGAAAAACCATAGCTTTGACTATACAGACCTTTGTCAGCAAAGTGATGTCTTTTCCTCTTAATACACTCTGTAGTGTACTAAAAGACATAATTTTCATTTCAATCCCAAAGAAAGGCAATGCCAAAGAATGTGCAAACTACCACACAATTGCACTCATTTCACATGCTAGCAAGATAGTGCTCAAAATCCTTCAAGCTAGGCCTCAGCAGTACATGAACCGAGAACTTCCATCTGGAATTTAGAAATCTGGATTTAGAAAAGTCAGAGGAACCAGAGATTAAATTGCCAGTATCCACTGGATCATAGAAAAAGCGAGAGAATTCCAGAAAAATATCTTCTTCATTGACTATGAAAAGCCTTTGACTGTGTGGTTCACAACAGGCTGTGGAAAATTCTTAAAGAGATGGGAATACCAGACCACCTTAACTGCCTCCTGAGAAACCTGTATGCTGGTCAAGAAGCAACAGTTAGCACCGGACATGGAACAATGGATTGGTTCCAAATTGGGAAAGGAGTACATTAAGGCTGTATATTGGCTCCCTGCTTATTTAATTTATATGCAGAGTATGTCATGTGAAATGCTGGTCTGGATGAAGCACAAGTGGAATCAAGATTGCCAGGAGAAATATCAGTAACCTCAGATATTCAGATGACACCACCCTAATGGCAGAAAGTGAAGAGGAACTGAAGAGCCTCTTGATGAAAGCGAAAGAGTGAAAAAGTTGGCTTAAAACTCAATATTCAGAAAATGAATATCACGGCATCCAGTCCTATCACTTCATAGCAAATAGATGGGGAAACAATGAAAACAGTGACAGACTTTATTTCCTTGGGCTTCCATGAAATTAATAGGCACATGCTCCTTGGAAGAAAAGCTATGACAAACCTAGACAGTGTATAAAAAGCAGAGACATTACTTTGCCAACAAAAGTCCACATAGTCAAAGCTATAGATTTTCCAGTGGTCATATATGAATGTGAGATTGGACTACAAAGAAAGCTGAGAACCAAAGAACTGATGCTCTTGAACTATGGTGTTGGAGAAGACTCTTGAGATTCCCTTGGACTGCAAAAAGGTCAAATCAGTCAATCCTAAAGGAAACCAACCCTGAATATTAATTGGAAGGACAGATGCTGAAGCTGAAGCTCCAGTATTTTAGCCATCTTATGTGAAGCACTGACTCATTGGATAAGATCCTGATGCTGGGAAGGAATGAGTGCAAGGAGAGAAGGGGACGACAGAGGACAAGATGGTTGGATGGCATCACTGACTCAGTGGACATGAGTTTTAGTGAACTGGGAGATGGTGAGGGACAATGAGGCCTGGCGTGCAGCAGTCCATGGGGTTGCAAAGAGATGGACACGACTGAGCTACTGATCAGCAGCACACTGTGTAGGTGCTAGTGGTAAAGAACCTGCCTGCCAATGCAAGAGACATGAAAGACATGGGTTCAATCCCCAGGTCACGAAGATCCCCTGGAGGAGAGCATGGCAACCCACTCAGTATTCTTGCCTGGAGAATCCCGTGGATATCAGATCCTGGAGGGCTATAGTCCATAGGATAGCAAAGAGTAGGACATAACTGAAGCGACTTAGCATGCACTCACTAGGTTAATCACAGCTTTCCTTCCCAGGAGCAAGCATCTATTATTTTTATGGCTGCAGTCACCATCTGCAATCATTTAGGAGCCCAAGGAAATAAAATCTGTCACTGTTCCAACTTTTCCCCCATCTAGTTGCCATGAAATGATGGGACCTGATGCTGTGATCTTAGTTTTTTGAGTGTTGAGTTTTAAGCCAGCTTTTTCCCTCCCGTTTTCACCTTCATCAAGAGACTGTTATTTAATTCTTCTTCATTTTCTGCCATTAGGGTGGTGTCATCTTCATATCTGAGGTTATTGATTATTCCTCCTGGCAATCTTGATTCCAGCTTGTGCTTCATCCAGCCCAGCATTTCATATGATGTACTCTGCATATAAGTTACATAAGCAGGGTGACAATATACAGCCCTAACATACTCCTTTCCCAGTTTTGAACCAGTCCATATCCAGTTCTAACCGTTGCTTCTTGACCAGAATACAGGTTTCTCAGGAGGCAGGTAAGGTGCTCAGTGAAGCAGAAATAGATGTTCTTCTGGAATTATGTCTCTTTCTTTATGATCCAATGCATGTTGGCAATTTGATTTCTGGTTCCTCTGCCTTTTCTAAATCCAACTTGCGCATCTGAAATTTCTCAGTTCATATACTAGTGAAGCCTAACTTAAAGGATTTTGAGCATAACCTTCAGTTCAGTTCATTTCAGTTGAGTCGCTCAGTCATGTCTGACTCTTTGCAACCCTATAAACCGCAGCACGCTAGGCCTCCCTGTCCATCACCAACTCCCAGAGTTTACCCAAACTCATGTCCATTGAGTCAGTGATGCCATCCAACCATCTCATCCTCTGTCATCCCCTTCTCCTCCTGCCTTCAATCTTTCCCAACCATCAGGGTCTTTTCAAATGAGTCAGCCCTTTGCATCAGGTGGCCAAAATATTGGTGTTTCAGCTTCAATATCAGTCCTTCCAATGAACACCCAAGACTGATTTCCTTTAGGATGGACTGGTTGGATCTCCTTGCAATCCAAGGGACTCTCAAGAGTCTTCTCCAACACCACAGTTCAAAAGCATCGATTCTTCTGTGCTCAGCTTTCTTTATAGTCCAACTCTCACATCCATACATGACTACTGAAAAAACCATAGCCTTGGCTAGACAGACCTTTGTTGACAAAGTAATGTCTCTGCTTTTTAATATGCTGTCTAGGTTGGTCATAACTTTCCTTCCAAGGAGTAATCATCTTTTAATTTCATGGCATGTACTGCTGAAGCCTAGCTTGAATGATTTTGAACATAACTTTACTAGCATGCAAAATAAGCACAATTTGTATGGTAATTTGTATATTCTTTGGCATTGCCCTTCTTTGGGATTCAAACAAAAACTAACTTTTTCCATTCTTGTGGTCACTGCTGAGTTTTTCAAATTTGCTGACATGAGTGCAGCACTTTAACATCATCATCTTTTAGGGTTTTAAATAGCTCAGCTGGAATTCCATCACCTCCACTCGTCTTGTTTGCAGTAATGCTCCCTAAGGCCCACTTGACTTCAGACTCCAGGATGTTAGGCTCTAGGTGAGTGACCACACCATCGTGGTTGTCTGGGTCATTAAGACCTTTTTGGATAGTTTGTCTGTGTATTCTTGCCACCTTTTCTCTTTTGCTATTGTTAGGCCCTTACTGTTTCACCCTACTACCGACAGGGAAAAATATCACTTTTATGAAAATTCTCCACTTGAGTGAAAAAAAATCTCTTTTCTTTGTGAGTTTATTTGTATAATGAATTATCTCTCTAAAAATTCCAATATGTAATAGTTCTATTAGTATGCTTGAAGATTAATTAACAGGGACACTTCTTATCTTATTTGACTTTCATAGGTTTTGTCCATCTACATTGTGGAATGGATGATTGTTTCCCAACATTTTATTTTGTTACTTATGTATGGCTTCATGCTAGCCAAAGGTTAAATGTTACAATTATTTATGCTAATCTCAATTTGCTTTTGTGCTGTAGACAGTACAAATAAAGCTGCACCAATTGATTACACATCACTGACAGCAGAAGAAACATACAGTTTCATCAGTGAAAAAACTGAGTCATGTAGTAACTCAATGGTTATGTGCAGCCTCATGAGAATGACAATCAAAGCCAGGTCATAATGATATGAATATTTATTGGGTACCTCATCCTGCTTGATGAATTCAATAGTCCATTAAAAATATGTTTAAAAGGAAACATTTCTGTCTTTATTGAATACTATTTTATAAAATATAGTGTATTATATTGGAGTTTTAAGTATTTTTAAACTGAATCTCTTGTTTTTAAGTCTTATTATTTTGTAGTCATTTGATTTAATTTAAAAATGGATGAATATCACATTTAAATATCTATGTTCACAAATATTTCTTTGTCTGACACAGGTCCATTGTTGTTTCATATGGATATTATTTTGGTAAATTAGACTGAAGAATAGTTAGAAATGATACAAATGTATATAAACAATGTCTTAGCTAAAATAAACATCTATAAAATTTGTTTATCAAAATAATTGTCTAAGGCTTGGTGATAAATTACTTAAAGAATGAAAATAGAATGCATAACTTCCAAACTGTTAGAGGGAAAGAAAGAGGAGGATAAAGAAAACACTGTCAGCTCAATAGAAATCAGGAAAGGAAGAGAAAAAATAGGCCAAATATTCAGCAACTATTTAATGAATGTCTGCTATAGACCAGAAAATTTTCTGTGAAAATGTTATTTTAGCAGATTGGTAAGCACAATAAGTGTTATTAGATTAAAGTCTTCTATTAAATGTCAAAGACTTTCAAGTTGGATAGATTGGTTTTTTAAAAGACTCCAGAAAAAAATAATTGAAGATAAGAAATTGAGACTATAATGCTTTGTAAATTGACATTATTTAAAAGATTGGAAAGATAAAATGCTAGTTAAGTAAGTTATTTAAATAAAGATCTAGCTCTTACATGAGAAAAAGACTAGATATGTGTGACTTACTTAAGCAAAACATGTGGAAAGACTTATAACAAAGGAATGGGAAAAGATATGTAATATGAATGTGTTTCACCTAATGATATAACCTTAAAATATGTAAATTCACAGATATACAGAATTACAAGGTAAAGCCAACATATGCACAATCATAGTGGGATTTTTTAAAAAATCTCAGAAATTAATCTATCATAGCTAAATTTTATAGGGATTAAAAATCCTAATATGTAGACTAGATTTAGATAATTAAAATTTACCTTTAAAATTAGTAGCAGAATGCACATTACTTTTGTTTCTGGTTGTTATTAACTTGACTGTCAGGCCATGTGATCAATTATCAAATTATAAACCAAAATCTTAAGATCTTCTGATCCTGAATTCAAAGTCCTCTGGCAATCTGGCTAATTAGCCTTAACAGAACTCTTCTCTGCTTCCAGTTGTTCCTCGCTTTCCCTGTGAAATTTATTAAAGAGTATTAAATCTTAGACCTCAAGGAAAAGAGGACACAGATAAGCAAGTATCTGCTTACTAAAGCATTCTCTATGAGTGAAGGAAACTGCGACTTTCTAATTCTATAGAGGATAGATATCCTTTGCATATTTTTTTTTTTTTTTGAGAGTTAAGTTTTATTCTGCTACACCAACATCTTTTCATTTATGTGGGCTTTCACAATTTGCCAAGCACCTCCTTAGCTTCATGACCTTGTTTATTATATTATATCCACGAGTTTAGGGAGATGGCCCCCTGCCCACCCCCCCCCCACCCCCCCGTCTTTGGGAGACTTTTTGCATACTCAGACCTGTGTTTCAATAGCTTATTCTATACTGATCCTTAAGAAAAATGTATACACACATGTAAATGTGTATGTACATGTATATGCACATATGGAAGATACTTCCTGTGTTGCCCAATCACACCCTGGGTCACAAAGCACAAAGAGAAAATGGTCTTCGTTTGACAGTTCCCGAGTTGCCACTGATGCTTAGGTACTAAAGGGCTTAGAAGTGTTTACACTTTCAAGAGGAGGAGAAACATTTTAGGCTTCCCTTTAATAAGTCTCATTTTGAGATAGTATGATGAGGTTGGCCAAATACTCTTCATGCAGTTTTTGTAGTAAGTCATTCAAAGAATGAATGGTCAAGCCCATTTATTTCTCCTCCAAGACTTTATCCTTCTTGTTTTTCTTAGTTGTGAGGTTATATATAAAGGTATGGGCATACAGACATTATGAAACATAAGGGCTATCATGTGAGGGAGGAAATCAGACAAAACATTCAAAAAACCTCTATGGAAATTAAAAATCTAAACTCAGGGGCAGGGTGAAAGGTGACACAGTCTTTTCACAGAGCTGTTACATACAATGCAACTGTCCTCAAAGGCAGGAATGGAAAAAGCTAGCCATTCAGCTGCAGAACAAGGCTGGGGTCTTGGCTTTAGAGCTTTTCATGTCTTTAGCATTGGAATGGGCAGCAAGTGTCTTTTCCAGAGTAGGCCAGAGCAGATAAGTCCAGCTTGGTCTTTAAGGCTTGAGTCAGCTCTGTGGCCAGCAACTCATGGAGGGACATGCCATTGTGGGAATATACCCAGTTTCTCCCAGTTCAGTCGTAATACTTGGGGCCACTGGATGGTGAAGATAACCAGATTTGCTTGTTTGGAGTCTGCTTGTTGATCACGTAGGTTCCTAGATCTCCACCCAGTTTAATTGTTAGAACACCACTCCCAAAGGAGACATCATAGTCTTCAAACATGTACGGTTTGTCTGCAAGTTCTTCAAAAAACTCTGCTCAGGAGTCCAGTGTCTCCTCAGCCAGTCTTTCATAGGTGGTATCGTCCAAAGTGCCAGCATCACCCAAAGTTCCCGCTGTCCTCAAATTTATCCAGCAGACACTTTGCTTTTTGACATCCAGGGTCTGGTTGAGGCAGCAGAGGCTCAAACTGGACTGGCTGCGCGCCGGGGCCTTGGCGGTTCCGATGTGCAGGTCCTGGCGGCCGGAGAGCAAGAGGTCCTTCACCGGCCGCGGGGCCCCGGCACAGGTAGGGGCAAAGCCCGGGAGCGCGGAGCAGGGTAGGAAGCTCTCCTTTGCATCTTTTAACACACTCAGATTGCCTAAATGAATGAAAAAGTAGCACAAAAGTTTTGAATTCTACAACTATGCATTCAAGTTGCCAAGAAGGAAATTATATGATAGGGGCACTCTAAATTTATTTTGGTAAGTAATCTTAATGAGGAAATCTCGTTAATAATAAATAAAATGAGATGCGATATGAAAAAGTTATGATATTCAAAACTGTATTTGGTTGTTTAAATTGGGTTACATTATTTTGTTCTGAAGCTTGGTGGATAATGTGGTACTATGTCATTTAGATATCTTTTCAGTGAAACACAGATAGGATATTTAAACACAAAGGATGCCTACAGCACCCTGTTATATCCTGTCTTCTTGACTCAGGGTGTTCTTTTTTAGGCAGGATAACTAGTGAATACAATCAGCCTTTATCACAGTGAAATTAGACAGTATCCTAATGGTTAGCATATATCCAAGAGAAGAGTACTCCTTTTAGAGAGGAATGATAAAACAGATCAATCAGAAGATATAAATCTATGAATTTAACATTTCAAATTATTGGGATTTATATTTGATTTTATTTTTTTCTTAGTTTGGTGTTTGGGCCTATATTGCTTTACTTTCCAACAGCTTCTTCTGGCTGTTACGTGTGAATCACTAATTCTTTTGCAAAGTAATAGGGATTGCATGTAGAAAATAAAATGTGGTCTCCAGAGCAGTGTTAATCTAAGCGTAATTTTTGGTTTAAAAGGCTTGGTCTTGGTATCTCCTTAGTGGTCCAGTGGCTAGTACTCTACGCTTCCAATGTAGGGGACCTCGTTTTGATCCCTGGTCAGGGAACTAGATCCCACATGCTGCAATGAAGTTCAAAGATCCCACATGCTGCCACTAAGACAGGCACAGCCAAAGAAATGAATGAATAAATAAATATTTCAAAAAAGGATTTCAGTCTTCACTATACACCTCTTGGCTACACTTTGCGAGACCCAGGATTTTTAACATTTTTGTTGCTATTTGATTACTCTAGGATAGGGTAGGTCAAACTGGCCACAAATGTGAAAGGTGTCTTTTAATAACTCCAGAAATTCCTGGCCAACTTGAACTAAGTATAACAACCAGAATTAGGATCTCTTCCTGGTCTTGGAATTTATTATTCTTTCCATATTCTTTAATATTCTTTCTGAAAATATTCTTTAATAATCTTTTTTCCTATTTGTTATTACTGTATTTTTAAAACCTAAGACTCTTTGACTACTAATTTAATTTTTCTGATGTGCCTATAGTTTATACTTTATTATACACAATTACACAACTAATATAAAGTAAAGGTTAAACCCTTAATCTAAGATAAGTTGAGGGAGACAGAGGGAAAAAATAAGGCAAACTTCTATTTTCATTGTCTTGGTGGGCCACTGAATAATTTTGATTACAAGTCTCTTCTATGACAGAAAAACCTGTTCAAATAAGTTTGTATGTTTCAAGTTTAGCTGACTGGACCAAAATTTTTTATCAGGTCAATACAAAAAATTTATAAGAGTTATCTAGTATCTTCTAAATTTTAGTTGAAAATGTCATGTAACTTAACTCCATCATTAAAAGATATCAACATTTACACTAATAACTTGTCATGTTAGGCTGAAAATATAAATTCTCTATTAAAATATTTTTCTTGTCATACAATATAGAAAAGTTAAATAAAATATCCCATATAATGTTACTTCTTAAATTTTTAAATATTGATTTTTTTTTACTGTGAATGTCTTTAAAATATTATTGAAATGGATAGTCTATAGAGTTGTTTTACTGTCAGTTTTTTGTTTTATGGGATGAATTCTGTGACCACATGTACTTCATAGATAGAAATGGAAATATATTTTTTATTTTATGAATATAAGTAAGGCTTTAAGAATTATGTACAATAATCACAGTATAAACTTACTATAAACTTTCACAGGCTTTTATGTAGCTTGAAAGAAAAAAACCCTGTGCTTGACAATGGCATGATTGAACTGACAATTGAGTCATTATATTTTGCATTCAATAAAATTTTAGTCCTTAGAACCAAGGAGTTAATACCCCAACTCTTCCCTGTATGTTTATTTTATTGTCTTCATTCCTGGTTCTCACTAGAAGGAATGTAGAATCAACATGGTGGTGAGACAACAAGATAGAAAAATTATAGGGATCAGGGCATATGAGGAGTCATTGGAAGAAAAGAAAAATGGAAGACTCATTATATGATGATAATCTTAAATAATTTATTGAAAAGAAAGATGGATTTTACATTTTCCTTTGTACTATAGAGAATATGTTTAGGATTAAAATGTGAGATTATACAGAAATAGAATTAGATTCAATAAGAAACAATTTATGTTACATTAAGCTAGAATGAGGTAATGAATTTCTTCCATGGAAGTCTGAATGATTTATGGAAGGTATTTATAAAACATTTCGGTATGATTGAAGACCTGAGATAGATTATTTCTGAGGTTTCTCTCAAACTCTACATTTTACTTTTCTATATTTAAAGACAAAGAGTGGATTAAATTCTCTACCAAAATTCATCCTGGACATGTAGAACATTGACCCCATGCTAACTGTACTCAGAAGCCAGTTGCTTTTGAACTGTGGTGTTGAAGACTTTTAAGAGTCCTTTGGACTGCAAGGAGATCCAACCAGTCAATCCTAAAGGAAATCAGTCCTGAATATTCATTGGAAGGGCTGATCCTGAAGCAGAAGCTCCAATCCTTTGGCTACCTGGTGCAAAGAACTGACTCACTGGAAAAGACCCTCTTGCTAGGAAAGATTGAAGGCAGGAGGAGAAGGGATGAGATGTTGGATGGCATCACCGACTTGATGGACATGAGTTTGAGCAAGCTTTGGCAGTTGTGGTGGACAGGGAAGCCTGGTGTGCTGCAGTCCATGGGGTCGCAAAGAGTTGGACATGACTGAGCGACTGAACTGAACTGAATTGTACTCAAATAATAATAATAATAGATAAATAGTATTGTCACTTCCATTTTACAGATAAATAAGCTAGGGCAAAGTGAAGATAAACACCATGCCCATTAACAGAGCTAAGGAGACTTGCAACTGGGATTTTAATCCAGAAGGATCTGACCCCTGAGCTTGAGCTCTTAACACATGTTATTCTGCTGCCAATTTATAGAAAACAGCTTTAATGGCCAGTGTGCTCTTAAATCTCTGGAGAATCATTTCATTGAAAGAAAATAAGAGTGGCAGAATATGTGTCTTGAGATTTCTTATGTCAGAATATCAAAGGACAAGATTATCATGATAGTGAAATCAACAATTGCACTTTCTCCTGAAGCAGTTACTGGTATCCTAATTTATAGGTACTTTCAAAGTCCTAGACATGGTGAAAGCATTATCTCACTTGATTCTTAAAACCTCTTTCTTGTAAAGTAGGTACAACTATTTCTGTTTTACAGATGAAGAATTTGAGGTCCAAAGTTATTCTCCAAGAAATGAAAGATATACTACCCAGACCAGCTATGTTTTACTTGGCTTAGTCTCTTATTCTATAGAATGAACCTATTCTCATTCTGCAGAGAATCATTATCACTTATTGAGAAGTTCCTCCATTACGCAAAAGGTGGCATGCTCTCAAAGCAGGATTATAGAATACTTTAAGCTAACTTTTAACAGCTCTAAGCAATAAAATTCCTGTAGTTTATGGAGAATAGTCTATTAATCAATTAATTATTGAATTAGTCAGCAATCAGTGTGCTAGACTCTGTGAAGGATGCAATAATTTGTGCAGTTAAGAAGCTTGCACTTAACCTGAGGAGTCAGAAAATGTGAACCTAAATCTATTTCTGCTTTATCGACTATGCCAAAGCCTGTGACTGTGTGGATCACAACAAACTGGAAAATGCTTCAAGAGATGGGAATACCAGACCACCTGACCTGCCTCTTGAGAAACCTGTATGCAGGTCAGGAAGCAACAGTTAGAACTGGACATGGAACAACAGACTGGTTCCAAATAGGAAAAGGAGTACGTCAAGGCTGTGTATTGTCACCCTGCTTATTTAACTTATATGCAGCGTACATCATGAGAAACGCTGGGCTGGAGGAAGCACAAGCTGAAATCAAGATTGCCAGGAGAAATATCAATAACATCAGATATGCAGATGACACCACTCTTATGGCAGAAAGTGAAGAAGGACTAAAAAGCCTCTTGATGAAAGTGAAAGAGGAGAGTGAAAAGGTTGGCTTGAAGCTCAACATTCAGAAAACTAAGATCATGGCATCTGGTCCCATCACTTCATGGGAAATAGATGGGGAAACAGTGGAAACAGTGTCAGACTTTATTTTTTGGGCTCCAAAATCACTGCAGATGGTGATTGCAGCCATGAAATTAAAAGATGCTTACTCCTTGAAAGGAAAGTTATGACCAACCTAGACAGCATATTAAAAAGCAGAGACATTGTCAACAAAGGTCCATTTAGTCAAGGTTAAGGTTTGTCCCGTGGTCATGTATGGCTGTGAGAGTTGGACTGTGAAGAAAGCTGATCGCCGAAGAATTGATGCTTTTGAACTGTGGTGCTGGAGAAGACTCTTGAGAGTCCCTTGGACTGCAAGGAGATCCAACCAACCTTTTCTAAAGGAGATCAAACCTGGGTGTTCATTGGAAGGACTGATGTTGAAGCTGAAACTCCAATCCTTTGGCCACCTGATGCGAAGAGCTGACTCATTTGAAAAGACCCTGATGCTGGGAAAGACTGGGGACAGGAGAAGGGGACGACAGAGGATGAGATGGTTGGATGGCATCGCCAACTCAATGGACATGGGTTTGGGTGAACTCCAGGTGTTGGTGATGGACAGGGAGGCCTGGTGTGCTGCAGTTCAGGGGTCACAAAGGGTCGGACATGACTGAGTGACTGAACTGAACTGAAACACTTAACAGTAAAAGAAAGTCAAATGATAAAAACAGTAAAAAAAAAAAATGCAGTGAGAGAAACTGGTTGGTGCACCATAAGTATTAGAGAAAGCTTCATGGGATTTATCCTATGTGTTGATGAATGACTGATTCAGATGCGTGGAGAGAATCAGAGACATTTCACATAGAGGGAAGGAATAGAATGAACACTGACAAGCAGTTTGTAGTATATATGTTGAGCTCCAATGAATAGATGTGTCTGGAGGATATTTTGCTTGATTATTTATGTTACCTTAGTTCTTTAAGATTAATACTTTTACATATTCCCTAAGAGCATGTACAAATATCAAAAGCAGTAGATTCTGACTGAGAAGCATGGTACAATGTAAAAATTAACTTGTTCGAGAGTCTTATCTATAAGTTGGCCTCCCAGAGAAGAAGTCCCCCTGTAAAGCTCCGATGAATTTGTCTGTGTCCCTATTCAATCCTGGTGTTGTCATTTACAAATGTGGCCCAAATCTGTGACATCTTCCCTCAGGCGGCTGGGTCTAGGTCCCAACTTGGGTGGACCCCATGACTGCTTTTACCAATATAGTAGCATGGATGTGATGTCATGTGGTCTCCAAAACCAGGTAATAAAAATCATGCAATTTTGTCCTTATGTTCTAGAACACTCACCTTTGAAGTCCCAAGCCATGATGTAACATGTCTATCAACAATGAGACTGCCATGTTCTCCTTATGGAGAGGCCATGTTTGGGTTCCCTGGTTGACATAATCAGCCCCGTTGTCCTTGCCAAAGAATCAGATGAGTGGGTGAAGCCCTGTTAGACCCTCCAGATCAGCCCACCTGCTGGCTGAATACAACCTAAGCTCTGTCAGTGCCAAATGAAACAGAAGAATCATATGGCAGAGACTTGACTTAATTTCTAACCTATTGAAATCATGAGGCATATATATAGTAGTTCTTAGATTTGGAATTGTTTTTATGCAATAATAGATAACTAAAAGAGCCAATCAACTATAAGTCTTGAATTCCAGCCTTGACCACTGAACTCTGCCATCATGCTAATAGTGTAATTTTTGCTTCCCTAGTTAAGAAACAAATGATATTGCAAACACTTTCACTGTCCTGAATGGCTCTGGAGAGTAATAGGCTGTGAGGGAACTGGGTCTCTTCTACTGCTCCAGTCTCTATATTGTTTCCTGGTGAATATTGCCAAAGCTGACCTAGACGAGGGTACAACCTCCAGCCCTAGTTTGCACAAAACATGGGTTTTTCAACATTCCATGAGGCACTGTGGGATTCCTTTAGATAATCTAGAAGTAGGGTGGGTACCAAAACACTGGAGAAAAAAGATATTCAAAAGCAGGGTACAGATCACACTCTACTATTGTGAATTTTCTGGGGCAGTCCTGATTCTAAATGTTCTATCACCAAAAATTATTGAAACATCTTAGAATCGCCTATATTTTTGGTGTCTGACATTTATTCCAGACTACGTCTTTCACTGGACAAGCCACAGAATCTTTTGTCAGACTATATGTCCCAATTTTGTGTTCAGAAAAATAGGCCAATGTACTTTTAACTCAAAGTTACTGTGTGACAAATTTGGTACCTCTCATCAGAGTATAGAGGCTGAAGGCCTCCTGGACACTACAAAAGGAGAAAGTAGAAGAAAAACAGTTTCTGTATAAGGTTTATATTTAGTTCATATATACAGATAGCTTGCCAAAAGTAATAATTTAGCCTAGTTTTTTAATAGTTGAAATGGTCATTAAAAGCCTTTCTGGTAAATGTGCATTTCTCAACAAGATTTTCTTGTGGATTTTTAAAGATATGCTTTTAGTATCATAAGAGAGGAAAATTTTTATCTCAACAAAAAGCTATTGAAATTCCTTACCCCGTTTTTGTGTTTTGTCTTTTTCCCTGATCGTATACTGAACTTTTAAAATTATGGTCGACCACAGTCATTGCTATAGTGCACATTTTACCTTTATTTTTTGTCAGAGTGGGAGGGAAGCCAAAAAGATTTAATGGTACCATAACTCAGCTGGGTTCTGGATGCTTCGTAAAGAGTACTTCTGGGGCTAACACTGCCTTGACATAATTGCTTACCATACATGGCTGAATTTACAAAAGGCACCTCCTTGCTACAGATGGTCAAGTGGGCTTCATGTACTAATCTCCTTAATGATAATCAAATTAAAATAGATTTTGATCAATGGAAAACAATATCTATCAACTAAGCTATTTTCCTTTTTTCTAGGCTATCAATGTTATATAAAATTCAAACATTATTGGTGTACATAATTAAGAAATTTAAAAAAATGTAGCCTTGATATTTCTAATTATACCTCTAATATACCATAGAGTAAATTTTGCTCTATCTTTTGAAAAGAGAAACTCCCATCTTTCTTCTAATCCATCATTGTACTTTTCCTTAAATTTCTTTACATTATCTTTATAAACTAGGTTATCTTACTGATCAGTAGTAGTCTTCAAAATAAGAGTATATCTGTACACTTTCCTATTTAGAAAGATGCCTTAATGATAAATGGATGCAATTCTCTATAGTTAAAATTTTAATTTTACTTAATAAAGAAACTACATAGTAACTATTGGGTTGGTCCAAAAGTTTGTTCAGGGATTTCTGTAACATCTAATGGAAAAACCTGAATGAACTTTTGGGCCAACCCAATGTATTTTACAACTTTTTGATAAAGTGCTCATTAAAAATTTCTTAAAGGGAGTGTCCACTTTAGGAAATAAGAAATGATGGCAGAATAATGCAGATAACAAAAATGCATGATTTGGTCAGAGTGATTCAAGTAATTGACTATATGTAAAATAGGCAAGGGAGAGTCAGTTAAATGAATGAGTTATTTAATTGCCAAACTTCTTGATTGAAAGTGACATCAAAGTGTCTGAATAAAAATTTACATTGATTAGGTGCAAATCATTTGGTTATTTCTCCAAGTTTTTTGTTTCTAGTGGAGAAAAGAGAAAAGATCTATAGAAGCTGAGAAAACGGTAGAAGAGACAGTTGGAGGCCTGCTTTAATATTAGCAATACAGCCCCTTTATAAGAACTTCATTGTTTAATTAAAGCTAAGTGCCAGGGTAGAAGACATTCATCTATAAGTGATTATGAATTAAAACATAAAGTAGGAGAAAGTACTCTAAGAAGTTTCATAGCTGGTCGCTTGCTTAAAGTCATAGACAGGAAATGAGACAAAGTATTTCAACTCCTGAGAGGTCTGTCTTGAAAGCACGGGCATGCCTGGAATGGAAGGGAGCCTAACATTTAGTTAGGAAGTGATTCATTGACAGTTAGTGAGGCAAAACTCTATATGGAAGAATTTGCATTTGTTTAACTGGACTCTGTGGCTTGCCTTAAATACAATAATGATATTCCTGGTATAGTAGAGAACATGTGAGATTACAATTGAATGACTACATAGATGTGGTACATATACACAATGGACTGTTACTCAGCCATTAAAAGGAATGAAACTGGGTCATTTATGGAGACATGAATGGACCTACATACTGTCATACAGACTGAAGTAAGAAAAAGAAAAACGAATATTGTACATGAATGCATATATGTGAAATCTAGAAAAATGATACAGATCAATATATTTGCCAGGAAGGAATAGAGATGCAGAGATAGAGATGAGTGGACACAGGGTGGCAAAGCAGAGGAGGGATGAACTGGGAGATTGGGATTGACATATATACACTACCATGTGTAAAATAGTTAGCTAGTAGGAATCTGCTATAAAGCACACATAGCTCAGCTCAGCGCTCTGTGGTGACCTAGAGGGATGGGATGAGGGTTGGAGGGAAAGCCAGGAGGGAGGGGATATGTGTATGCATATAGCTGACTCATGTCATTGTACAGCAGAAGCTAACACAATATTGTAAAGCAAATATACCCCAATTTTAAAAAGAAGAAATTCTAAATATATAGGAAAAGCAACTTTACACACACAGAGAAAAGCACTTTTTCCCTTTTAGTTTTCAAGATAGTTGGAAAGAAACATATCTTAATTCCATTTCTCAAAGGACAAGTATATTCCCTCCCAAACCAATCTTTCCTCAGCAGGCTGATTTAGATAAGAAAATGAAAAAGAGCTAACTGAATGGATCCTCTAACCTTGTGATTCAGGAATTGGGGCTGGGCGCCCCTTGGGGTTGCGGAGCAATTCTGAAACTGCCAAAGGTCTCTGAACAGCTGTTTGGTAGTAGCTTCAACAGAGCTCGTTAGCACAGCTCCTGGTTGGAGCCATGTTAACTGTATCTCTTCACTATCGCCATCACACTCCCTCTTATCATGTCTCTCCATTATCACTTGCCCACCTCCCCAGCTTGCTCTGTTAACACTTCTACTCTCCTAGAAGGAAAGCATTCTCTACCATTCTCTTTCCCTCTCCCACTTCGCTTTGACTGTTTCTTTCTCACCTCTCCCACTTGGTGAGTCTAGCCCAGACTGCTGCCTCTTTTCCTTTCTTCCTTCTCTCATGGTTATTTCTCCCAAACCAAATGCATAGGTTCTTTCTTCCCCTCCATCAAGCACTACTCTTGACTAGCTTCCATGCTTTTGATGGAAGGAGCTGCTTGGATAACTTATATCATCAGACTAGAGGTGTATTCTCTTTCTTTGGGAGGGAGACAGTATACAGAATTGGTTAAGAACACAGGCTCTGAAACTAGATTAGAACTTGACTTACATCTCAGTTCTGACATGCTGTGGAATGCAGTCCATTCCTTTCCCTTAGTTCCCATTTCCTCATCTGTTAAAAGGGGATAATAGTATCTTCCTAGATTTAAGTACAGGGATTAAAGAAATCATTGTTATAAATGACCTTTACACAGTAACTGGAACAGAATCAGCCAGCAATAAAAAACTGCTCCTGTTAATCATAACGATACCTGTTGCTCATATAGGACTTGTCTCAAGTCTTTGGCTTTGCTAAAATCTCTAAGTCTTCCCTTTTTGCCCATCCAGGGATGCCTGTCCAGCTACAGGTCCTGCATTCATTTATTCATTGTTCATTCAGGAGCCTCCTTAGAAGATATGTTACATCCTATCCTCAGGTACTTTTTGTCACTCTACTATGGTCACAAAATAAATCTCTGCTAAGTTATTAGTTGATAAACTTGAAGACATTATTCTTTCTAGACACTTTAATGATCATCAGGAGGGGGAAGGGGAAGAGAAAGTGAGGAAGAGATAAGGGAAGATAGTAGGGATCCCCTTTAACTTCTAAAGGGTCTTCTGTTCCCAAAGAGTAGATTTCTTGGTAATGGACCAGCTGCGTGGACAGGAGAGCTAATCTCTGTCTGCTCGCTGGCAAACTTATTTCTAATATCTTGCTTCCTTCTTGGCTGCAAATAACTGCCGTTTTGTTGTCTGTGTGTTGAGTGGGTGAAGTATCAGGAAATTAATGTGGTCTAGACATCATGCTGAATATATTTAGTTCTTGGTAAATCCTTTTTCATTTGATCCTTGTAACTTTTTTCAGTAGGCATTTTTATTCCTACTTTACAGAATATCAAATTGACCTTTAGAGGGGTTAAACAGCTTGCTTTAAGTCATTCAGCTATTACATGATAGGTCTTTCTGATGCCTGAACTCTGGCATCATTTGCTTCAGTTCAGTTCAGTCGCTCAGTCGTGTCCGATTCTTTGCAACCCCATGAATCACAGCACACCAGGCCTCCCTGTCCATCACCAACTCCCGGAGTTCACTCAAACTCATGTCCATCGGGTCGGTGATGCCATTCAGCCATCTCATTTGCTTGCCCACACTCAAACTCATGTGTGTGTGTGCATTAAGTCGCTTCAGTCATGTCCGACTTTGCGACTCTGTGGACTGTAGCCTGCCAGGCCCCTCTGTCCATTGAATTCTCCAGGCAAGAGAATTGCTGCAGAATACTGGAGTGGTTTGCCGTGCCCTCCTCCAGGGGATCTTCCTGACCAAAGGATCGAACTCGCATCTCTTACGTCTCGTGCTTTGGCAGGTAGATTCTTTACCACTAATACCACCTGGGAAGCCACTCAAACTCATACTCATACTCAACCTCAAGTTCACACTCAAACTCATACTCAAATTCATAGTCATGTTCATACTATCTTTGAGTCCAGAAGTTCTGAAACGTAACTCACTAAATTCTTCCCCTACTCCCAAAATATTTAATTTATGTTCAGCGATGGAGACTTCTTAAAGTACCAAACAGACTGTGATTCTTCTAAGCAGTTCTTAGGAATCACTATTTCCTCACTACTGAGTAGGAAAAATTTCAGGGAAGTGCTGCTGCTAAGTCTCTTTAGTCGTGTCTGACTCTGTGCGACCCCATAGACGGAAGCCCACCAGGCTCCCCTGTCCCCGGGACTCTCCAGGCAAGAACACTGGAGTGGGTTGCCATTTCCTTCTAGGTACTTCTAAATTCTGCACTAAATTCTGGTTTTTTCCTTAGACTGTCTTTGGGAAGTGATGCCCGGTTCTCTTCATTTTGTATAAATGAGGAAATGGACATGTATGTTTTGTTTCCATTGTGTTTAATCATGCTTTTAGTATATATTTTAAATTGCCCAGATTTTTTAGGTAAAAATCCTAGACCAGATTTTATATCAGAGTTTCATTAAATCAGAGGCAAAATGAACACCAATTTATGTTTCTATAGAATAATATACACTGCAGATCTTTAAAAATGGGTGGGAAAAGGAATCAACTTATGATCTCTAAACTTAAAACATTATGCTTTCTTATTGGCCTCATGAATGCCAACTATTTGGATTTGTAAGATGAGTTCAACCCATCTGATTACATCCAGGGTATACAATTCTACAGCATTTTGTGTAGTTGTGAACTGATGAAATTACAAAAGCCATAAGCACTGATTTTTCTACTTGCACTATTTAAGTCAAAAGAGAAAGCACAGGTTCACACCTCACCGGAGAAGAATGAAAATTTCAAATCTGAAGCTGCAAGCTAGTGGACTTCAAGGTGAATCATATGTAGTTTAATTCGTGTTTTGATTTTTTCTTGAATTAATTGTGAATATTTAAAAATTAATAGATTTATTTACAGATACAGATTTCTAGTGTTGCCTGAAAAATTAAATGACTTCCTAATGCTGAGCTGAAGAGCAGCAACTTCTGTGGGGCACACAGCCTCCAGTCCTAATCTATTTTATTTGCTTAACTCCTATGGCATTTGAAGTTTTGATGCTAGCCTTAGGTACTAATTTTCAGATGATATTCCAATATATTTGTTTTTGATTTGCTTCCAATTCAGCTCTCTTATTGGTGGGTACCTACACCTTATTCTCAGAATGGGTTCTCAAGAGATCATACTAGTGGGCAGCTGGCTTCCAACCACCAGGCACTAGTCCACTAGAAAAAAGTGCCGCTTGAAATGTCTCCTGCTGGATCAACTTCAACCCTGTTGTTTCTCAACATTGGAAAAGTTGGGGGAGGGGTTTCAGCAGCTTAAGTCAAAGGAGGATACTCCAGTATGGAAATGCTATACCATTTAAATAAACAGAAGCACTATGCTGCTGCCTGCCCATGGAGGATCAGCCCTGCCTGTATTTGGGGCAAAGTGTACAGTGTCTTTGCCCTTGAACACATCCTTTACAAGTCTGACTCTGTGAATTAGTGGTGTATGTTGTGTGTGTATGTCAGATTTACTTACTAGATTTAAGCTTTACAAAGGTAGTATAAAGTCTTGGACAATGTAGACAGGTCATAAGTGTATTTTAAGTGGAATGGATTGAATTATTTATTTATTCCTTAGGTTCCGTAATGTTCATTGCCATATGATAAATGAAACCATGACTTCCTTATGCATATTTGATTTTCATGCACTTATATTTCATACCAAGAAGAAAACCAATCCACACTATCATATAGAAACGTCTCTGATCAACACATAAATAGATTAAATAAACATTTAAACTTTGAAACTGAAGTGTAAACAGGAGAAGAATTCATAGATTTTCTTCTTGTCTTGTCCTGCTGTGGACACTAGCAGGCATTCTATCCATATCTACAACTGTAATTGCACACAGTAATTAATGCAGAGCTAGGAAAATTAGTTTAAAAATATAAGGTCATTTTCAGATCATTAGATATTGATAGTGCTTTTTATTTCATTCTCTACTATAATTTTAAGCTTTAGAAAATTTTAATACATATAGAAACAATGAGAAGAGATAATTGCTAGAGGAAATATTTCTATTAAAATGGTGGATTACAGAGAAGGTTAAAATTTTCCTGGCTGAATACAAATTTTCTGTATAATTATAATACAGTCTTAAATACTGTCTTAATAGTAAAAGATTCTTCCAATAAAAGCTGTTAAATGGCAGTGTATTTGATATAGAAGATTTGGCTCAAACATTCCACATGTAGTAGCACATAATACTTTCTAACTGAAGCTTTCTGAGTCAAGAAATTTCTTTCTGTTTAGACAGTAGTATGAATAGTAATTGATACTTACCGGGGTTTAAGAGACTATTTCTCTTTGAAACAATGGATTTTCTTCTAACCCAATTGCCTTTTGTAAAAAGGTGTCTTTGGATATTGGTAAGACACACAGTTACTGAACTGACTTTATTAAATGAATCTGATGTGTTATTTTACACCAAAAAAGAAAAAATGTTCACATGCATTCTGAAACTTGAAAGTTGATTTTAAGAGTAAATGCAAGTAATTGATGGGAAAAATGTTTTCTTTCAATGCTCAGAAGATTTCATCTTTAACTAAACATACATATACACTCATTTTTATCGTAATGTGAATAGAATTCTTGTATTTGTTCTGTTAAAGTGATCTGTGATTTCAGAGTCTAGATTACATTTAAAAATGGACATTTGATTTGCCTTTAAAACAACTACCTAGTGGCACAGAAGTATTAAAAAAATTCCTAACCAAATTAGAATTATGTCAGTGAATGGTAAGGGTGGTGCCCTGACAACAGTGGTCTTGTTTGGCTCCCTCTACTCATCATGCTCTCCAGATTTCTGGGCTGATTCCAGAGTCTTCAGACGGCAGAGTTGATTTTGGGTTGCTTACTTAAGAGCTGTTGGCATCAAAATGATAGTAACAAAGTTGAAACCAGAGGCTGTCTGTGGTCAGTCAGATGTTGAGTCAGACAGCAAGGGATACTAGAGTCCATTAGGCTGAGAGTCTGGAGGGATGGGTGAGTCCAGAATCTGTGGGTTCTGTCATGGGAGCATTTCTTTTATAGACTTCAGGACTAGCCACTGAGATCATGGCTTTGGCAATCTTAAAGGTAGAATAGTTAGAAAATGGGACATGACAAACAGCCTCAGAAATGTGGGCTTTTCTCTTCAGTGGAAGAAAAAATGTTCTTATTTCTCCATACCTTGCAAACTGATTGGCCACAAATTCACGTGAGAATTTCATGACTATGCCCAGTCAAGTATTTTACTCTGCTTTACTAAAACTTCTGGTCAAACTACACTTCACTTGAGTTCTCTGAAATTTTAAAGGTCTTTGTAATACTATGGTGAGTCTTCAACAGGCCCCCTTAAACCTTGTAGTATATTGTGTTATTGGACAAGTGTCATTTCTGCTGAAAAGTTATTATCTATGCTAAAAAGCTGAACCATAAAAATGCAATTTAAACGATGCATGGAGTTGCCAGCATGCAAATCAGCTTGTTGTTGTTTTTTTTTTTAAAGAAGTCAAGTTGTTTTGGATAAATGAAAGATTTTTATTTCTTGGACTCAGTATAATATTGGTAAACTCAACATGGGCTCAGTCAGAAGGTCTGGGAACTTTTCTTGGATTGGTTACTTGAACTTTGAGTTTCTCCATTTGAAAATAAGTTCTTTCTTAAAGATTGTTGTAAGAAATAATAAACTGGATACATGTGAAAAAAAACTTTGTATATAGTAAAACAGTATACAAATGTCAAGGGTATTTAAAAAAAAATTATTTGCCTATACATAAAATTTGGAGCCAATGGGCACCAGACTCAATGGCAAAAATATTTCATTCCCTCTAAGAAAGTTAATTTTCGTTTTACACTTCTAGTCTGAATAATCAAGATATCTAACTATATAAAACATGTTACTGAATGCAAGTTCATGTACCTGCCACATAGTGGGGCCAAACAATACCACAACATCTGAGTTTGGAGCAGAGAAATGCTTATTTCAGGGCCATGCAAGGAGATGGGTGACGTGTGCTCAAAAAATCCCTGAACTCCTCAAAGGGTTTCAGCAAAACACTTTTAAATGAAAGGTGCTGGAGGAGCATGGTTAGTTATTGCAAACTTCTTGGTGCCTCAATCCTTTGTTCTTGTAACTGTCCACTTTGGCCAGGTCAGGTTGTTTCTGTAAACCTCCAATAAAACAAATGTTATTCTCTGTTCCACAACTTTCTATCTTTTTATGAATGGGCTTTTAAAGGTCAAAGCCCTGAGAAATGGCAATCCTGTATCTTTCAGGCTATAGGCAGCATTCTTTTACAAAGGTGAAGAGCCAGCATTATTAAGCACAGTTGTGTCTCTTTTTAACCCTTTGGACTGCAGGCCACCAGGCTCTGCTGTCCATGGGGATTTTCAGGCAAGAATACTGGAGTGGGGTGCCCTTTCCTCCTCCAGGGGATCTTCCTGACCCAGAGCTCAAGCCTGTGTCTTCTGGGTCTCCTGTTTGCAGGTGGATTCTTTACCGCTGAGCCACTGGGGAAGCCCCAAGCACAGGCAGTGGAACAATGTGGAGTCAGATTTGTTCTTCCCTATGCTTACATTCTGAAGATTTCAAACTGTGGAAACAAGGAAGGTGGAGATATTTATAATATAAATAAATTATCTCCTGGTTCTTCTCATACATCTATGCCCATTATTTCTCTTTTTCTTGGGTTCTTTTTCTCATTATTCTTTCTGTTTCTCTAAATTCTCTAGCCTTTTCGTATCATAACTTTGTCACATGTGTGCATGCGTGCTTAGTCATTCAGTTCTGTCCGACTCTTTGAGACCCCATCTACAGCAGCCTGCCATGGCTTTAAGGACCACTTATATAACAAATACCCCTCAATCTGCATTTTTAGCTCAGAAATTTCTCTTTCTCTCAGAACTGCAGAATACAATAATGTACACCTGAGTATTCACAGATACCTGAGCTCCCAAGCTCCTGAAACTGTTCCTTTTTATGTATTAAGTTCCTTGGTCATGCTCTATTAAAATCTATTCTCCACTGTTAGGGTTATCTTTCTTAAATGCAAGTGACTTTAAGCCCTTATTTATTCATTCACACAGTCAGTTCGGTCGCTCAGTCATGTCCGACTCTTTGTCACCCCATGGACTGCAGCACACCAGGCTTCCCTGTCCATCACCAACTCCTGGAGCTTGCTCAAACTCGTGTCCATCGAGTTGGTAATGCCATCCAACCATCTCATCCTGTGTCGTCCCCTTCTCCTCTTGCCTTCAGTCTTTCCCAGCATCAGGGAAAGATGATGAGTCAGTTCTACACATCAGGTGGCCAAAGTATTAGAGCTTCAGCATCAGTCCTTTAGGATGGACTGGTTGGATTTCCTTTAGGATGGACTGGTTGGATCTCCTTGCAGTCCAAGGGACTCTCAAGAGTTTTCTCCAACACCACAGTTCAAAAGCATCAATTCTTCTGGACTCAGCTTTCTTTATAGTCCAACTCTCACATCCATATATGACTACAGGAAAAACCATAGCTTTGACTAGACAGACCTTTGTCAGCAAAGTAATGTCTCTGCTTTTTAATATGCTGTTGAGGTTGGTCATAGCTATTTCCAAGGAGCAAGCATCTTTTAATTTGATGGCTGCAGTCATCATCTGAACTGATTTTGGAGACACCCCCCCTCCTCCACTAACCAAAAAAATTAAGTCTCTCAGGGTTTCCATTGTTCTCAGGGTTTCCATTGTTTTCCCATTTATTTGCCATGAAGTGGTGGGACCAGATGCCATGATCTTAGTTTTTTGAGCATTGAGCTTTAAGCCAGGTTTTTCACTTTCCTCTTTCAATTTCATCAAGAGTCTCTTTAGTTCTTCACTTTCTGCCATAAGGGTAGTGTCATCTGCATTTCTGAGGTTATTGAAATTTCTCCCGGCAATCTTGATTCCAGCTTGTGCTTCATTCAGCCCGGCATTTCGCATGATGTACCCTGCATATAAGTTAAATAAGCAGGGTGACAATATATAGCCTTGACGTACTCCTTTTCCTATTTGGAACCAGTCTATTGTCCATGTCCGGTTCTAACTGTTGCTTCTTGACCTGCATACAGATTTCTCAGGAGGCAGGTCAGGTGGTCTGGTATTCCCATCCCTTTAAGAAACTTCCGCAGCTTGTCATGATCCACACAGTCAAAGGCTTTGGCGTAGTCAGTAAAGCAGAAGTAGATGATTTTCTGGAACTCTCTTGCTTTTTCGATGATCCAGCAGATGTTGGCAATTTGATCTCTAGTTCCTCTGGCCTTTTCTAAAACCAGCTTGAACACCTGGAAGTTATAGTTCACATACTGTTGAAGCCTGACTTGGAGAATTTTGAGCATTACTTCGCTAGCGTATGAGATGAGTGCTATTGTGCAGTAGTTTGGACATTCTTTGGCCTTGCCTCTCTTTGGGACTGGAATGAAAACTGACCTTTTCCAGTCCTGTGGTCACTGCTGTGTTTTCCAAATCTGCTGGCATATTCAGTGTGGCACTTTAACAGTGTCATCTTTTAGGATTTTAAATAGCTCAACTGGAATTCCATCACCTCCTAGCTTTGTTCATAGTGATGCTTCCTAAGGTCCACTTGACTTCGCATTCCAGGATCTCTGACTCTAGGTGAATGATCACACCATTGTGATTATCTGGGTCATGAGGATCTTTTTTTGTATAGTTCTTCTGTGTATTCTTTCCACCTCTTCTTAGTATCTTCTGCTTCTGTTAGGTCCATACCATTTCTGTCCTTATTGTGCCCTTCTTTGCATGAAATGTTCCCTTGGTGTTTCTAATTTTCTTGAAGCAATCTCTAGTCTTTCCCATTCTATTGTTTTCCTCTATTTCTTTGCATTGATCGCTGAGGAAGGCTTTCTTATCTCTCCTTGCTATTCTTTGGAATTCTGAATTCAAATGGTATATCTTTCCTTTTCTCCTTTGCCTTTAGCTTCTCTTCTTTTCATAGCGATTTTTAAGACCTCCTCAGACAACCATTTTGCCTTTTTGCATTTCTTTTTCTTGGGGATGGTCTTTATCCCTGCCTCCTGTACAATGTCACAATCCTCCACCCACAGTTCTTCAGGCACTCTGTCTATCAGATCAGATCTAATCCCTTAAATCTATTTGTCACTTCCACTCTATAATCATGAGAGATTTGATTTAGGTCATACCTGAATGATTTAGTGGTTTTCCCTACTTTCTTCATTTTAAGCCTAAATTTGGTAATAAGGATTTCATGATCTGAACCATAGTCAGCTCCCAGTCTTGTTTTTGCTGACTGTATAGAGCTTTTCCATCTTTGGCTGCAATATTATTTTGGTATTGACCTTATTTATTAGACCTTTCTATTTTCCATCCCCTTTTCTGTTTATCTTTCCAAATTCAACTCCTCACAGAATTGACTTATTGTTCCCCAAATATGTCAGGCAGCTTCTTACCTTCACACTACTGCCTATGCTGCTCTCTGTCTGGAAGGGCTTCTCTGACCTTGTCTGTATAGCAAGCGCCTATTTTACATTCAAACAGTCAAAATGTCTTCTGTAACATCTGTCAAAATATCCTCTAAGAAATCTGCCCTGCCTACCAGGTCCTCCAAATAAGATTAATTACTTCTATTATTGTGCTTTGTCCACTGTATTGTAATTACTTCTTTATGTATCTTCTCCTTTACCAGACTCTGAGTAATTGGAATAAAAGGTCCATGCCTTATTCACCAGAGCACATGGCTCACAGCAGTTTCATACCCACGTGTGAAAATCGCTCAGTCGTGTCTGACTCTTTGTGATCTTATGGACTATATAGTCCATGGAATTCTCCAGGCCAGAATACTGGAGTTTGTAGCCTTTCCCTTTTCCAGGGGATCTTCCCAACCCAGGTCTCCCTCACTGCAGGTGGATTCTTTACCAGCTGAACCACAAGGAAGCCCAAGAATACTGGAGTGGGTAGCGTATCCCTTCTCCAGCAAATCTTCCTGACCTAGGAATCGAACTGGGGTCTCCTGCAGATTCTTTACCAACTGAGCCATCAGGGAAGCCCTCATATATACAGAGATGTTTAATAATGTTTGTTGAGACCAATTTACTGAAGACAGCAACACGATTACACAACTAATTTTTTAACTGGGCAGTGGGGCAATATGGATCTGGAGAGGTTATTACTTTTGTCTCTTACCTGTTCTTGTATATTCCTCTGGAATTTCTGTACTCTGTTAAGATTCTTTCCTGGGTGGAAGAGAATAAAAGTTTGTTTTCAGTTCAGTTCAGTTCAGTCACTCAGTCGTGTCTGACTCTCTGCGACCCCATGAATCACAGCACGCCAGGCCTCCCTGTCCATCACCAACTCCCGGAGTTCACTCAAACTCATGTCCACAGAGTCGGTGATGCCATCCAGCCATCTCATTCTTGGTCGTCCCCTTCTCCTCCCGCCCCCAACCCTTCCCAGCATTAGAGTCTTTTCCAGTGAGTCAACCCGTCGCATGAGGTGGCCAAAGTATTGGAGTTTCAGCTTTAGCATCAGTCCTTTGTTTTCAGTAGATATTATCAATTGATTTCTTTTAACATCAAGAAGTGATAACTTAGGAAAGTACTCGTTGAATGTAATTTACAGATAAAAGCATCCATTGAACACATGTTCTCTGATCACCTACTGTCTGCCCAATACTGTTCTGAACATTGGAAATACAACAGTGAAAAAGGCAGACACAAATTCCCACCAGAAAGAAAGAAGAAAAAAAAAAGAAAGGAATGAAAGGAAAAAGGAAGGGAGGGAAGGAAAAAGAAAGAGAGAAAAAGATTTTATTAACAGAGAGAAAGCACTTACTTGTTTTTCCACAGATCTTATGATTTCTTGTTTCCAAGCCCTCCTTCCTTCCTTCCTACTTTCTCCCTTTAAAACATTTTACAGGCTTAAAATAAAAGGCAAATACAAAAATTGAAATATTCTCAGAATATTGGAGTTCATGAGAAATATTGGAAATGGAGTGTTCATATGTACTTTGTAGGAAGAGTGAGAAAAGTCATCATTTTGTTAAGGTTTATTGGAATGCAAAGCATAGAAAATCAGTGTATTCTGCAATACAGATTCCACGGCCAATCTGTGTTTTGGTCTAGTAAGTTCTAAAAAATATGTTTTGCTGAACTACTGTATCCTTGTTTCCTCAGTCAGAATGAATATATGTGTGTGGTTTGTGTCAACGCACTGCTTCAAAGTGAAGTTGATCTGATACTTACACTATTGGAATGTGTTGTGCTCAGTAATTTTTCACTCAAATGGACAGTATGCAATATTCAGTCATCCCAGGGCAGTAGTAACTCATACTCTCCACTTTTTGATGATTCTTTCAAAAGATTTGATAAATATGTATATCATATGACTGTAAGAAGTATGCCTGCATATTTTCCATCTTTTCTACTGGAGGTAGTTAGTTGCCTAAAACTAAAAGTTTACAGCGCATAACCACGTTGGAGTACGGAAACCAAATTTTAATGGGTATCAAACAAGAAATGCAGCAAACACCCAGAGCAAAGTGCTCTACACCCCCCTTGAGGAATGACAGCTCATTTACATGGGTGGACGCCAACTCTTCTTGGCTAGGAGGCAGTTTTTCATAGTGTATGTTAGAGACACAAAACCAGGTTTTCCATGAATCCTCACAGAGGAGTCTTACATTCTCCAAGTAATGATTAATGAAGTTTCTGCACTAGAATTTTAGTCATATGGATTTTATTTTCTCCTTCGTTTAGTCACAGCTTTCCTCATTTCCCTTTATGGCCAGCTCCTGACTTTGGAAACCACACAAACACACTTAGGCAAAAGCACATGAACAATAGTTCTGGAAAATGTAGGCCAATGTTGCTGAGAGCTCTTGCCAGAAACTAATTTTAGTTGAAGAGATCTGACTATTTTCAAGTCACTTTCCACCCTTCCTACCAACCCTGGAACATTACAAATGAAAGTGCATCACAGAATTTGGAATTTGTGACAAGAGTTCTTTAAACCTTCTTTCATCATTTCATACCAAATTCGAGTTAGGCCAGGTCAGGGGTTGATGACCTTTGGCATGTACACCAAAAGTGGACTGAGAATGAGGGGCAGCATTTTGGATACTTTCTTCTTTTCTGACAAATATTCCTTTCCTCCCTAAAGGTATAACTCAGCTCCAGGAGGGCTACATACTCACCAAAATGCTCACCCAGTTATGTTTTTTAGGTTGTTTTCTAGTTGTTATGGTATTAACTGCTAGGTAAAAGGACAACCCCTCCCAAATCATTTGCATTTAAAAGAAGATAGTGAGAGACAGGAGAGCCTAAGGCAGCTTTGGTCCTAGAAGGAGAAACAGGGGATGCTATTTTTAGACCTGGGCAGCTAAATTTTCTACCTTGTACTCTGCCCCTTGAATTTACAGCCAAGATTATAAGTGGATGGTTACAAATAGCATCCTTTGGTCCAAACTCCATTTTCAAAATGATTTTTTTCTATTCATAGATTCAACAAAAAGAATCCAAAATCCTTACCATGTTATTTTTCAGGCATCCTATTTTTCAGTTTGAAAATTTTAATTCCTGTTAAGATTTCTTTTTATGGTCACCTAACTCTAATTCTTTGACCAGGGTCACTGTTTTCTTTTGAATTGTCTCCAAGTTATCTTTTTTCTCCTAATTGTGCAGTCAGTAGCCAAATATATCTCTAGAGTAATATTCAACACATGGGGAAGTTTAACAAAAATTACTACAGGTGATACTGTTTAACTGTTTCAAATTTATTCTGTAATTTCAAGCATAAAATTATCAAATTTTAAACTGTATTTTTTTTTTTTTAATGTGTGTGTGTGTATACAAATTCAGCAAGATTCAAAATGACTTTTGGGAAATAAAAAAGCCGAGTTGAAAATATAGCTGTTTCTTGTTCAGTTTGCAGCCCTACTCTAGATCCTTAAAATTTACTCACAACAATGAACAATATGCTCTTCCTTGATATTTCAATAATTTAATTTAGACTTGTCCAATGTATGTCTCAGATAATTCAACCTTTTCCTGATTATTTTTCCAAATTATTTAGATTTTCTTGAATTTTAATCAAATTTTCCAAAGGTTGAGCAATACCTCTTCCAGGATTTCACCCTTAAAACGGATAAACAGGATCCCCTTTTCATCATCCAAGTTGTGGATAAAATGTGTAAAAGCTTTTAGCTTGAGTACCTTTTGGCTTGAAACACATCCAGTGAGTCCTTCTTAAGTGATGTCTTAGATTATATACATAAGAAATACTATTTCTCTAATGCTTGACCACTGCCACCACAGTCTGGGAAATGAACACTGAATTTCCAATCCATTTGCCCAACTTGAACATTTGCCATTACTGAGGCAGAGTTTGGTAGGCAGAGGACAGAAGGATGCCCTCAGTTCAGTTCAGTTCAGTTGCTCAGTCATGTCTGACTCTTTGCGACCCCATGAACCACACCACGCCAGGCCTCCCTGTCCATCCCCAACTCCCGGAGTTCACTCAAACTCATGTCCATCGAGTCGGTGATGCCATCCAGCCATCTCATTCTCTGTCGTCCCCTTCTCCTCCCTCCCCCAGTCCCTCCCAGCATCAGACTCTTTTCCAGTGAGTCAACTCTTCTCATGAGGTGGCCAAAGTATTGGAGTTTCAGCTTTAGCATCAGTCCCTCCAATGAACACCCAGGATTGATCTCCTTTAGAATGGACTGGTTGGATCTCCTTGCAGTCCAAGGGACTCTCAAGAGTCTTCTCCAGAACCACAGTTCAAAAGCATCAATTCTTCAGCGATCAGCTTTCTTCACAGTCCAACTCTCACATGACCACGGGAAAAAGCATAGCCTTGACTAGACGGACCTTTGTTGACAAAGTAATGTCTCTGCTTTTTAATATGCTATCTAGGTTGGTCATAACTTTTTTTCCAAGGAGTAAGCATCTTTTAATTTCATGGTTGCAGTCACTATCTACAGTGATTTTGGAGCCCCCCAAAATAAAGTCTGACACTGTGTCCACTGTTTCCCCATCCATTTCCCATGAAGTGATGGGACCAGATGCCATGATCTTCGTTTTCTGAATGTTGAGCTTCAAGCCAAACTGTTCACTCTCCTCTTTCACTTTCATCAAGAGGCCTTTGAGTTCTTCTTCACTTTCTGCCATAAGGGTGGTGTCATCTGCATATCTGAGGTTATTGATTATTCCTCCTGGCAATCTTGATTCCAGCTTGTGCTTCTTCCAGCCCAGCGTTCCTCATGATGTACTCTGCATATAAGTTAAATAATCAGGGTGACAATATACAGCCTTGACGTACTCCTTTTCCTATTTGGAACCAGTCTGTTGTTGCATGTCCAGTTCTAACTGTTGCTTCTTGACCTGCATACAGGTTTCTCAAGAGGCAGGTCGGGTGGTCTGGTATTCCCATCTCTTTCAGAAGGATGCCCTAGGCCATGCTATTAGGAGACAGTAGAAAGTGCTCTCGGCTGTGAGGTGCACGGGCACAGAATGGAAGACAGATTCCTGAAGGGCAAGAGCTCTGCTGCTGCTGCTAAGTCGCTTCAGTCGTGTCCGACTCTATGCGACCCCATAGACGGCAGCCCACCAGGCAACCCCATCCCTGGGATTCTCCAGGCAAGAACACTGGAGTGGGTTGCCATTTCCTTCTCCAATGCATGAAAGTGAAAAGTGAAAGTGAAGTCTCCCAGTTGTGTCCGACTCCTAGCAACCCCATGGACTGCAGCCTACTGGGCTCCTCCATCCATGGGATTCTCCAGGCAAGAGTACTGGAGTAGGGTGCCATCGCCTTTTCCAGCAAGAGCTCTAGTTGGTATTAAAAGAATTCAGATTGGTCAGTGCATTAGCCATGAAATATTTGAAGAATATAGTCAACATTAATTTGTAGAAATTATACACCCTGGAAGTGTAAAATGGTAATTTAGTCTTTATGACAAATATCAGAGTTGATTGATTGAGAAAGAGAGAACTCGAGAGTCAGTCAGAGGATTGGCTCTTGGCCTAACTGCGTGGCTTTTTTAGCAGCGAGGAACCACAAATAGCCCAGTGTTACTACTGGTTGACAGTGAACTGGGCTAAAATCCATGTTTATTAAGTCCTAGGACAGTGTTCTTTCCGATACACCATCACCCACATTATAGTTTTCCTAGTCGCTAGTTATCAGTCTGCAGTTCTTTTCAGTGACAATCATTTTCAGTATAGTTGAAATGTATCTATCTCAATTGCGTCTCTTCTGAATGAATTATCGCTTTTGTTATGACCTGATAGAAGTTTTATTAATAGTAGCTATTGATTTCTATTATTTTATTGCTCAACTTTTTACCTTGATCTCATTTTTCACTTATTTTTATCTGACTTTTCTCAGTTTTTTACTTAGATAAATTTAAAGTGAGCGAAAGAAGGTAACCTTCATCTACCCTCCAGTCAGATAATTATAATTTTTCAGTTGTTTTATTCAAACACTCCAAAAATTTCCAAATTGCAGTTTAAATGCTGAATTCTAGCTTTATTAAATATGTGATTTCCATCAAGAAAGAAAAAGAAAATATGCTGCAAGGGGCTCCCTTTACAGATTGTTGCTCCACCCCACTCCTATTTTAAAAAGTTGCTTTCTAAATCAATTACATTTTTTATTTCTTAAAGTATGGTGTATTTCTAATTGTAAACCCTCAAATATTGTGTGTGATCTTGACGAGGGAAAATGTTAGATTTTACAGTATGTCAAGGATATTTTAATTATCTGCTAATAATTTTTATACCTGATAATCTGAGGAATTTTCCACAGACGAACTGCTGGCTTTTGTTTCTTGGCCACAACCCATGTATTTTCATCACTGGGCACCACAGGATATATTCAGATCACAATACAATCTCTGATCCTGTACTTTTATATCATTGCCCTAAGTTAGCTGAGTAGGTAGTTGAAATATCTATAGAATACTTTCCTAAATGTGTATAGCTAACAGTAACTTCCTCAGCGATCAATGCAAAGAAATAGAGGAAAACAACAGAATAGGAAAAACAAGACATCTCTTCAAGAAAATTAGAGATACCAAGGGAACATTTCATGCAAAGATGGGCTCGATAAAGGACAGAAATGGTATGGACCTAACAGAAGCAGAAGATATTAAGAAGAGGTGGCAAGAATACACAGAAGAACTGTACAAAAAAGATCTTCATGATGAAGATAATCACGATGGCGTGATCACTCATCTGGAACCAGACATCTTGGAATGTGAAGGCAAGTGGGCCTTAGAGAGCATCACTACGAACAAAGCTAGTGGAGGTGATGGAATTCTAATTGAGCTATTTCAAATCCTGAAAGATGATGCTGTGAAAGTGCTGCACTCAATATGCCAGCAAATTTGGAAAACTCAGCAGTGGCCACAGGACTGGAAAAGGTCAGTCTTCATTCCAATCCCAAAGAAAGGGAATGCCAAAGAATGCTCAAACTACTACACAATTGCACTCATCTCACACGCTAGTAAAGTCATGCTCAAAATTCTCCAAGCCAGGCTTCAGCAGTATGTGAACCGTGAACTTCCAGATGTTCAAGCAGGTTTTAGAAAAGGCAGAGGCACCAGAGATCAAACTGCCAACATTCGCTGGATCATGGAGAAAGCAAGAGAGTTCCAGAAAAACATCTATTTCTGCTTCATTGACTATGCCAAAGCCTTTGACTGTGTGGATCACAATAAACTGTGGAACATTCTGAAAGAGATGGGAATACCAGACCACCTGACCTGCCTCTTGAGAAACCTGTATGCAGGTCAGGAAGCAACAGTTAGAACTGGACATGCAACAACAGACTGGTTCCAAATAGGAAAAGGAGTACGTCAAGGCTGTATATTGTCACCCTGATTATTTAACTTATATGCAGAGTACATCATGAGGAACGCTGGGCTGGAAGAAGCACAAGCTGGAATCAAGATTGCCAGGAGGAATAATCAATAACCTCAGATATGCAGATGACACCACCCTTATGGCAGAAAGTGAAGAGGAACTAAAAAGCCTCTTGATGAAAGTGAAAGAGGAGAGTGAACAGTTTGGCTTGAAGCTCAACATTCAGAAAACGAAGATCATGGCATCTGGTCCCATCACTTCATGGGAAATGGATGGGGAAACAGTGGACACAGTGTCAGACTTTGTTTTTTTGGGCTCCAAAATCACTGCAGATGCTGATTGCAGCCATGAAATTAAAAGACGCTTACTCCTTGGAAGGAAATTTATGACCAACCTAGATAACATATTAAAAAGCAGAGACAATGCTTTGCCAACCAAGGTCTGTCTAGTCAAGGCTATGGTTTTTCCCGTGGTCATGTATGGATGTGAGTTTTGGACTGTGAAGAAAGCTGATTGCCGAAGAATTGATGCTTTTGAACTGTGGTTCTGGAGAAGACTCTTGAGAGTCCCTTGGACTGCAAGGAGATCCAACCAGTCCATTCTAAAGGAGATCAATCCTGGGTGTTCATTGGAGGGACTGATGCTAAAGCTGAAACTCCAAACTTTGGCCACCTTTTGCGAAGAGTTGACTCACTGGAAAAGAGTCTAATGCTGGGCGCGATTGGGAGTGGGAGGAGAAGGGAATGACAGAGAATGAGATGGCTGGATGGCATCACCGACTCGATGGACATGAGTTTGAGTGAACTCCGGGAGTTGGTGATGGACAGGGAGGCCTGACGTGCTGTGATTCATGGGGTCGCAAAGAGTCAGACATGACTGAGCGACTGAACTGAACTGGACAGTAACTTAGCTACACAGGGAAATGACTGCAAACCTCTTGAATCTATTTTACTAAGCCAAAGTAAATGTGTCCTCAAATTAGTTTCCCCTTAGCCAGACTTCAACTATGTCCACATTTTCTCCAATACAATGGTATACGCTGCTTCTGCTACTGTGGCTACTTCTCAGTTGCTAAGTCAAGTCCAACTCTTTGCGACCTCTTGGGTGGTAGCCCGCCAGGCTCCTCTGTTCATGGGATTCTCCAGGCAAGAATGCTAGAGCAGGTTGCCATGCCCTCCTCCAGGGGATCTTCCTGACCTAGGGATAGAACCCACATCTCCTGTATTGCAGGTGGATTCCTTACTGCTGAGCCCACTAGGGAAGCCCATATATGTGTGTGTGTGTGCATATATTTATTGTAGACTTTACACATATAAAGGATTTATATATAATTCATAATTATTAGTAACAAATACAGTTCTCCACTATAAATTCCTGATATAGCTAATTGATTTTCACAGAATGTTTTCCTTGATTTTTGCTGAACTCTTGGATTGGTGATCACCTATTTTTTCCCTCCAACCATGATTTGACGTGCATCTCTTTTCTGTTAAAAGAACAGAAGAAAATAAAAATAGAAATAAGAGCAATAGACAAACATTTTAGTTGAAAAGAGTGGTATTCATTGAAGTCTTTATCCTCATAACCTTCCCCATTTTCCAGGCTGAGAGGCAGTCCTTGTCAGAAGTTTCCTTCCAGGGATGTTACTGGAAAAAGCATGATGTGGTGTGGAGGCCTCTACCTAGGATCCAGTTGTGGTGCTGCTCTCTGTGTGATTGCAGGCAAGAGTTTACCTCTCAGTTTCTTCATTTGAAATTAGGAGCGATAACAGCGCCTGCATCAGAGCATTTGTATGAGGATCAAATTAATGAAAATGTAGAATTCAGGGCACTTAATAATGATTTAGGGCCTTCCCAGGTGGCACAGTGGTAAAGAATTCGCCTGCTAATTCAGGAGACACAGAGAGTGAGGGTTTGATCCCTGAGTCAGGAAGATCCCCTGGAGAGGGAAAGAGCAACCCACTTTAGTATTCTTGCCTGGGAAATTCCACGGACAGAGGAACCTGGTAGGCTACAGTTCATGGAGTTGCAAAGAGTCAGACATAGCTGAGCACACATGCATGCATGCTATAATGCATTAGGACTAAAATTAAAATTAAAAGAGTTAATATTTCTTAGCACTTAGTACATGGAAGAGAGAGAGCTACAAAGATTTAAGAAAAGAGCCATAACCTTTCCATATAAATAAACGTACAGCTTATTATTGCAAGTTAATTTGAACTTTGGAAATGTACTTCTAGAATAATGCAGGCCGTTCTTTGAGGTCATCACCTCCTTTAACTTACCTTCATCGATTCACACATTCGTACATATAGCAAGTACTGATTTACCAGATAATGGATAGAAGAGTCTGTGCTATGCATAGGATGAATAATTGTATTCAATTTTCATAAAAGATTAAAGTAGTCAAAAATATACACACACTTGCACATACTTTAAAGAAAGGTGATGTCTGGTAAGTGTATGAACAGATACAAACAATGCATCTGTGAATTCAGAGATGGGAGAGAGGATTTCTAACCAGAATAATAACGGTAGAGGATTTGGCTTGATCCATTGAAGCAGAAGGGAAGAACTGATAATTCAAAGGCCGAATTTGCCACTAGGCTAAAAATGCTAAAAATGCACAATATTTTGTCACTAGGCTAAAAATGCACAATATTTTAAAGGTGTGGGGGTTTTTTTGCATTATTTTCCAACATTGGAAATTTTCTCAGAAATATCTGTGTTTTTTACTTTTATGGAAAAATTGAAAGATCTAGCAACAATCCTGCCACTATCGTTTGGAAGCAAGTTATCTTGGTCACTTCAGGCTACTACTACACGATATGATTGACCAGGTGGCTTATAAACAACAAGAATTATTTCTCAGTAGCTGAGATTGTGGGCTTCCCCAAAGGCTTGGTGGTAAAGAATCTGCCTTCCAATGAAGAAGATGTGGGTTCGATACCCAGGCCAAGAAGATCCCCTGGAGAAGGAAATGGCAACCCACTTCAGTATTCTTACCTGGAAAATCCCATGGACAGAGGAACCTGGTGGGGGCTACGGTCCATGGGGTTTCAAAGAGTTAAACATGACTTACTGATTGAAAGTGAAAGTCACTCAGTCTGACTCTTTGTGACCCCACAGACTATACAGTCCATGGAATTCTCCAGGCCAGAATACTGGAGTGGGTAGACTTTCCCTTCTCCAGGGGATCTTCCCAATCCAGGAATTGAACCCACGTCTCCCACATTGCAGGCAGATTCTTTACCAGCTGAGCCACAAGGAAAGCCCAAGAATATGGAGGTGGGTAGCCTATCCCTTCTCCAGTGGATCTTCACAACCCAGGAATCAAACTGGGGTCTCCTGCATTGCAGGTGTATTCTTTACAAACTGAGCTATCAGGAAGCCTGACTTCGTGACTAAATAACAAATCAGATTTATGGCCCAGGATGTGATCTATCCTGGAAAAGGTTCCATGTGCGCTTGAGAAAAAGGTGAAATTCATTGTTTTGGGGTGAAATGTCCTATAGAGATCTATTAGGTCTAACTGGTCTATTGTATCATTTAAAGTTTGTGTTTCCTTGTGAATTTTCTGTTTAGTTGATCTATCCATAGGTGTGAGTGGGGTATTAAAGTCTCCCACTATCATTGTGTTATTGTTAATTTCCCCTTTCATACCTGTTACTAATTGTCTTACATATTGAGGTGCTCCTATGTTGGGTGCATAAGTATTTATAATTGTTATATCTTCTTCTTGGATTGATCCTTTGATCATTATGTAGTTTCCTTCTTTGTCACTTTTTACAGCCTTTGTTTTAAAATCTATTTTATCTGATATGAGTATTGCTACTCCTGCTTTCTTTTGGTCTCTATTTGTGTAGAATATCTTTTTCCAGCCCTTCACTTTCAGTCTGTATGTGTCCCTCGTTTTGAGGTGGGTCTCTTGTAGACAACATATATGGGGGTCTTGTTTTTGTATCCATTCAGCCAGCCTTTGTCTTTTGGTTGGGGCATTCAACCCATTTATGTTTAAGGTGATTATTGATAAGTATGATCCCATTGCCATTTTCTTTATTGTTTTGGGTTCGAGTTTATATACCCTTTCTGTATTTCCTGTCTAGAGAAGATCCTTTAGTATTTGTTGGAGAGCTGGTTTGGTGATGCTGAATTCTCTCAGCTTTTGCTTGTCTGTAAAGCTTTTGATTTCCCCTTCATATTTGAATGAGATCCTTGCTGGGTTTAGTAATCTGGGCTGTAGGTTACTTTCTTTCATCACTTTAAGTATGTCTTGCCATTCCCTCCTGGCCTGAAGAGTTTCTGTTGAAAGATCAGCTGTTATCCTTATGGGAATCCCCTTGTGTGTTATTTGCTGCTTTTCCCTTGCTGCTTTTAATATTTGTTCTTTGTGTTTGATCTTTGTTAATTTGATTAATATGTGTCTTGGAGTATTTCGCCTTGGGTTTATCCTGTTGGGGACTCTCTGGGTTTCTTGGACTTGGGTAATTATTTCCTTCCCCATTTTAGGGAAGTTTTCAACTATTATCTCCTCAAGTATTCTCTCAAAAAACTGGAAATAGAACTGCCATATGATCCAGCAATCGCACTCCTGGGCATACACACTGAGGAAACCATAATTGAAAGAGACACATGTACTCCAGTGTTCATTGCAGCACTGTTTATAATAGCCAGGACATGGAAGCAACCTAGATGTCCATCTGCAGATGAATAGATAAGAAAGCTTTGGTACATATACACAATGGAGTATTACTCAGCTATTAAAAAGAATGCATTTGAATCAGTTCTAATGAGGTGGATGAAACTGGAGCCTATTATACAGAGTGAAGTAAGCCAGAAAGAAAAACACCAATACAGTATACTAACGCATATATATGGAATTTAAAAAGATGCAAATGATAACCCTGTATACGAGACAGCAGAAGAGACACAGATGTATAGAACAGTCTTTGGGACTCTGTGGGAGAGGGTGAGGGTGGAATGATTTGGGAGAATGGCATTGAAACATGTATGTTGTCATATATGAAACGAATCACCAGTTCAGGGTCGATGCATGTTACAGGATGCTCGGGGCTGGTGTGCGGGGATGACCCAGAGGGAGGATAAAGGGAGGAGGGAGGTGGGAGGGGGGTTCATGAAGGGGAACTCATGTACACCCGGGGCGGATTCATGTCAATGTATGGCAAAACCAACCAATATAATATTGTAAAATAATTAGCCTCCAATGAAAAAAAAAAAGGAAAAAAAAATTAAAAAAAAAAAAACCAAATCAGAGACTCCAAAGTCCAAGGTCAAGGCACCAACAGATTCAATGTCTGGTGATAGCCTGCTCCCCAGTTCATAGGCCAGCATCTTCTCACTATATCCTCAAGTGGCATAAGGGCAAAGAGGGAGTTAGTTTTCTCAAGACTCCCTTTAAGAGTCCCAGATATGAAACATTCACTAATTTCATTCAAGAGGGCTCCACCTTCATAACCTCATGTAATTCTAATTACCACCCAAATGCCCCATCTCTTAGTACCATTACACTGAGGGTAGTGTGTCAACATATGAATTCTGGGGGTACACAAGCATTCAATCCAGTAACACCAGTAATAACTGCCCATCAGTGAAAACTAGGGTTATTTCCACCTTTTGGTTAATGTGAATAATACTGCTGTGAATATGGCTATACAAATATCAGGGTCTCTGCTTTCAATTCTTTTGGATATATACCCAAAAGAGGAATTACCAGAAGTGGTAATTCTGTGTTTAATTTTTTGAGAAAACACCAGAGAATTTTCCACAGCAGCTGCACTATTTGACATTCCCACCAGCAACACACAGGGGTTCCAATTTCTCTACCACAGTCATATGGTTCTTTATTCTCTCTCCCCTCTCTGCAGCAGAAACTTCCTTTTCTGTGACAGGTTTGAAGTCTATCTTAAAATATGGTGTGACAAAAGAAAAATATTCAGATAAATGTCAGAGTAAGGTTCAACTTGAAAATTCCACAGGACTAAGAAAAGATCAAGTAATATAACGCTTTTGCAAGGCACGTGGAAAGCCCTAATCCCCCTTCTTCCAGGGGGAAGTTTGATCCCTTCTAGCTGGAGAGATTTAATAGGTGTTAAAATGATTGTGACTTGAGCTTAAGGAATTACAGAATTTTAATACCTAGCATAAAACATCCAACACAGACATACTTAAAAATTCTATACAACATGGGAGGAGAAAATTGGGAATAAAGAACCAGCTAAAATGAATCCCATGCGTGGCATTAAAAAGAGGACTAGGGAACTATTTCCGTGACTATATTTGCCAAATTATACAGTAAATATATGAATGGGAATGGTGCTAAATAGAGCTTTTTGATATAGCTTTTAGTTCCTATTCCACATGTATGTGTAGTTTAGATATCAGGGAATCTTGATAGCAAGGGAATCAGCCCCCATCACATGCACTTAACAGAAACTCAAAGATGCATAGGAGGAGAGCTTTCTTGTAGAAAAGAGAGGTTTCAAGGGTGTAGCAGACAAATTTCTTGCCATGTTCTAATGCCAGTTATTTGTTGAGGGGTGGGGTTAGTCATCCAATTAAAAAAAAACCCCAAAACTGAGGAATCTAAATTTAATATGAGGTTGTGACCACTCTTGTAGAAGAAAGGATTTGGAGGCATCATGATCTCTGCAGCCCAAGAGATTCTGACAATGGCAAAACTGGTCTACAAAGCTCTATACCAGGTGGCCTCTTATTACTACAGCAGCACCTAGTATCTTGGAGATAAGGGAAGTTGCACTGTATCTGAGGGGTGTGTTGTGTTCAGTTGTGTCTGACTCTTTGTGACCCCATGGACTAGAGCCCACCAGGCTCCTCTTTCCATGGGATTTCCCAGGTGAGAATACTAGAGTGGGTTGCCATTTCCTACTCCAGGGGTTTTTCCCAACCTAGGGATCAAAGCTACATCTCTTGAGTTTCTTGCATGGGGGACCAGTTTCTTACCACTAGTGCCACCTGGGAAGTCCCATTGAAGAGATGGGCTTGAGACAAAAAATATTTCATATCTTAGGTAAGGTAGAGTAGAATCAATTCTATCTCTGCAGCTTAAAGAATGTCAGGATGCAACTTACAGGTGTGCCACTGAGTGTATTTTGGCCAGGGAATCTGGCCAAGTGTTCATGTCCTGGAAGAGCAAGAGGGAATGATTTAATGTGAAGAGCCCCACCTTATGGTATTGGGAGTGTTCAGAATCACCAAGAGAGATCTTGTGTCTTACTGACTGAGACCCACACAGCAAGCTCACGCCAGGGCTCATTTACCTCCCTACTTCAGGAAGAGGAAGAATGATCATGTTTAAGATCCTTCTGCTCTAGCATTTTTAGGACCTTTCCTACAGGGCCCAACTATTAGTTCAGCGTTTTAAAAATATATATACCTGTTGTGTGTATTGTTACTACCACTTCTGGATTGGGATGGCTCAGTGACTTATCACTGTCATGCTCGCATTTACTTACTGCAGCTAAATCATTGCATATACTATCAGTTTTTATTTCTATCATAGGTTTTAATACAAATTCATTTTCCTAAAATGTCATTAGGTTATCTCACTAATTTCATATGTTTTTCATACTTTTTTAAGAGATAGCATCTCTGGAAAAGGGGATGACTTACCCACTTCAGTACCCTTGTCTGGAGAATTCCATGGGCTGAGGAGCCTGGATGTTTACAGTCCATGGGTTGCAAAGAGTAAGACATGACTAGGCAACTAACAATAACACAGGTGGTAGCATCTACCTAATGTAGTTATAAACTAAAGTACCCTTGCCCCAAAGAGACAATTCATTTAGTGAGTCCTCATAATACCTGTTATTCACCAGAGAAATTAACCTTTGGAACAGAATGTATTCTTCTCTTCAATCAGTAGGTCTCTTTAGTGTTCCTGCTTCTCAGACTTGTTGTGCTTTAAAAGCAGATTAGAACTGACAACAATTAGTCAGATGTCTGAATTTTTGACGGAAAATAAAAATGAGCTCCTGTGCACAGGAAGCCCCAAATTCATCTCTCTTTTGCCTAAGGTTTTCTTTCCTCAATATCAGTTATCGGTTTAATATAATACTGTTGACTTAACAATGATATATTTCAAGCTGAAGGCAGAAATGAATTTTGCATTAATAAATTGTTTGGAGATGGATTCAAAGAGTATTTCATTTTATAAGAAGGGGAGCTATAAAGCATGTTTGGTGGTCTTTCCATCATACTACCTGTGGCCCATTTGTGGAGATGACATTTATCAGTGTGACAGGGAATATTAAGCAAGTGATAGACAGTTATTAGCTGAAGTCCTGATATATTTACACCATGGGAAAATGCACTTGGTATTTTCTTTCTGGCAACTGGTCGGCTGTTCATAATTTGATGGAAAATTGATTAATCACACATTTAACTCAATGCAAGATCTTCTGCACTGTAATAAATTATGGCCATTAATCAATAAGTACAAAGTAATTCCAAGAGTCTGGAGACATGCTGGTTTCTAATAGAAAAACTTGCACTTAGGCCTTCCTGCCAGTGACCACTTCATCTGAGGTATTTTGCACCTGCCTCAATCCAATTAGATGACATAATTAATGAACCTCAATGCTCTTGATAATTTGTTACACAAAAGAAAGAATGTTTTGGCACATCCATTAAAACTTGATGTACAACACTTTGTAGGGAAGGAAAAAAAATTGGTGAACCAAAGCAGCAGAGGGACTTATGCTGGGAATCTTGGAGTACAAGTATAAATGTGGGAAGCCACAGTCTTACTTCATGTTGGGTGAAGATTCAATTGCAAAATAATCCAATGGGATCTTTTTTTTTTTCCCATTAGAAAAGTGAACTCGGCCTGTGTGCAAAGTTTCATGCCATCTTGTTTCTTTTATGACAAATTAAATGGTGTGATTAGAATAAGTATTCAGGAAGTATTGTTTCAGAGGCAATCTAATAAATGTTTTCTTGGTTAAGTATCAGTTACAGTTTTACATATCACAGTCATTCTGCACCTGTTTTATGCAGCTAACAATAGGCCTCTCAATAGATTTTCATGAGAGAAAGCCTGGGAAGATAAAAAGAAAACCAGTTTGCAGCTAATTCTGTCACTAGGAAACGCCAGGAGTAGATTGTGTTTAGAGACTTTGAAAAACAATTAGCTATGGATTATACGACTAAAAGGCCTTTCCTAGCTGTACCTGGAAAATACTTTGCCCATTTAATGCCTTCTAAGCTGTCACTGAGCTTGAACTTCAGTCCCAGTGATTAATGAAAAGCTGCAGGGCACAGCTAGGAGCTAAAGTCTCAATTATGAAAAAGCAGTAACTAGTTTAATGTGCTGATGCTTTTATACTTAAAGTGACAGCTATGAAAAATGGCAATATTTCCAATCATGCTTTAATAATTTATCATTCATTTATTGGCATGTCCAATGTGCTTTACTCCCACTGTTCTTTTTCTTTTTCTGGGCTCCTGGTGTTATGACACTGAAAAACACAATGTGATCTGGTTCTTTAAAAAGCAGATTTTCCTTTTTTGAAGCTGAGACCTATCACCATGAATTTTATGTCTGTCTCTATCTATCGATTTATCTATTTATCTATCATCTATGTAATTTCCAATTAGTGCCATAATACAACAAAAGAGTTTTTTTTTTTTTTTTTTAATCTGTTATAGTTCTCAGTTGCAATGACCAGGTCAAACCTGTGCCCCCTGCAGTGAAAGCACAGCATCTCAACCACTGGTCTGCCAGGGAATTCCCTGGCAATAGAGTTTTTGAAAGGAGCACAGTCCAGTGACCCTTGCCCTTTTCTAGGTCACAAATTGCCACCTTAATTCCTGACAGATACCTGGAACTGTATGTCTTTGATTATAAGAGAAACTAGACGGGGGTGGGCGGTGGAATCAGTGTTAAAGTCTCTCTGTGCCAAGGGGAAATCAATCCAGAAGTGCAGACTGTGGATCAGTAGAAGCCAATTACAGAGCAGTAAATGAGGTTGAGGAAGACACAACATATATCTGTGGGTAGTGCTACCAAGATAACTTGTCAAGTTATTTAGGTTCACTGTTACATTTTTGATTTCAGTGAATTGTTTAGTCAACAGCTATAGATATTCCCTTGGTTTATTTTGTTAGATTATACTAGACTGTTTAGTATGTGCAGGGCTTAGCATAATACCTGGCACAGCACCTGATGAGTGGACAAGAAAACGAATGAAGTGAAGCCACAAACCTGGGTTGTTTATTTAATTTCAGTTAAATTTCTGAAGTGGTGTTTAAGTGCCCACTGGTGTACTCAAACATGAATGTGCAAAATGAGTGGGACTTCAAGGAGCTTTTTCCTACAAGAAAAAAATTGTAGAACTATTTTGGAAACATAGGAAGAAAACATATAATTTAAAAATATCTTTCATATAGTCTGATAGTGAGCAGCATATTTTGTTTCCTTTAATTACTGTCATCAGTGGCACATGGTCCCAGCTCTCCAAGGATTCAGATCACAAGGTGCTTAAATGAATACACTTACAAGTGAAGTCATAAAACTCAAGTTTCAAGGCAGGTGGCAGTTTTGCTAGTAAAATGTTCAAGGAACCACTTGTAACTAAAATGGGCTTAATGTACTTCTGTACTCTGTTTGTCCCAGTGAAAGCTCAATTTTGACCCAGATAACAATGGTACTGTTCACCAGACCACGTGGATCTTGGTTTTTGATGAGCTATTAGGATGCTATCTGAGTACAATTATTGAAGTGGTAGGCATTGTCATTTCTCTGATAAATAAGGAAGTGTGTTTGATCTGCTCCTGTAAACAAACCAGCCAGGTGGCAACCTGTTCACAAAACTGAGCTTATCAAAACTGCACAACTGGAGGATAGTTGAAAACACTTTTAAATCCAGTAGCCTATATAATTTACTTTAAACAAAAGCCCTGATATTTGGGGGCAAGGATATTTAATGCATTTTGAAAAAAATATGCAATAATATAATTTAAAGGAAAAAATGATGTCCCCTTTGGGCAATTATATTTAGAAATACTAAGAAGTATAGAACATTGGTTAATTATAAATGACATTGGTAAACTGGTTACGTTTCTTTCTGACGTTTTTTTCCTCCATTCTAGTCTAGCGAAGAGAATATGAGCCCATGTTTATTCCATTGACTAATACTCTTGATCTGTGGTAAATAACTTGTTAATAAGATTGTCTTTACTATTAATATTATCCTGTTAGTTTCTTAAATAGTACATTGTCACACTCAATTCCGCTTTTCATATCCAGGTGTGCTTCTCTGGGTTTTTTTTTTTTTTAATGATATGATTTTCTTCTTATGCTCTTTAACTTATCTAAGAACTTTCTTTACAAAATGCTTCAAATCACTTTCAGGATTATTCTTAAGCTGAAAGTTAATCATATTCTTTAAGCCTTTATTATGGTTCAGATCCATTCTTCCAGCAAAATTTCTCTGGGAACTCTGTTAAGTCATTTTTTCCCACCCTTTTCCCCAAACATCTGTGAATTTGCAAGCACACACTGAAATGTACCATGGGTGCTGCCTTATTATTCTCTATAGACATTGATCCAGGCATCTGTCCACAGATATCTTCTTACATATGTGGGTGCACATAAACGCCATTCACACACATACATACAAACACAACCTTCATATACATACAACACACACACATACACAGAAAACCCACACTTTTTTTTGGATGTGAATAGACTTTCGATTATATAAGTCTATCAGCCTTTTTCCCTTTAGTCTAGTCTTGTCCCACACAGAACTTAAAAAATAGAAAAGTTATGACTCTTTAAATAACTTCACTGCTTTTCCTTTGAAAAAGGGAAGAAAGAGCAGCTTAAGCCCCATTGCCTAGATTGCAGTGATGGACTAAATATCTGTTGGTTGGTGGAAAACAGCTCTATGCTCTTTGGGTAAGGATGACGTGATCCCGCTGTGGAATTTTAGGAAGTTTTGGAATTTTCAATTAAACTGCTCCATCTTGGGGTAGTTTCCCCAAAGCTATGGAGGCAGCTTGCCCAGATCCTTTTTCCATCAGGTCAGACAAGGTTAAGAAGTGGGAGCAGTGCCAGGAGCTTGGGCTATTAGGTCCAGCTGTAAGATTCTATCTTCTTTCTCTGTCTTGTGGGGTCACTCCACCAACACTTTGTTTTGATAGATAGTTCCTAACACAGCAGACAATTTCAATCTGGGGACGATCTACACAATCACCAAAGGCTTCAGTTTTAGAATGCTTTCAGCTGAACTGTTCTCAACATTTTAGGAAGTTTGTATATGTGATCTTGCAATCTTCTCTTTACAATAATAATATAACGATGATGATGGTGCTCACAATGATCACTGACATTTATTACATATTGTTCCTATATATTTGTATATATTAATTTATTAAAATTTTACCACAATCCAATGAGCTAGTTTATCATAGTTATCACCCCCTTTATATAGATGGCGAGACTGATACATAAAGTTTCAATATCTTGCCTGAGTTTGTACAACTGGCAAATGACAGAGTTGGGTTTTGGACACAACGTTCACTCTTACTTGCTATGCCATACATATTCTAACTAGTATGAATTACTTTCTATTTCATAAAATGGGTGAAACATAGGAGAAATGAGGTCACTCCAAAGTAGTTGCTGTGATGAGGTCTCTAGCAAATGAAATTTTTATACAAAACCCTCTTCTATCACAATCTCTTCTTTCCATACATAGTCCATTTTGCACTGATACCTTGTCTTTTGATCATAAATAATAAAATGGAGAGAGGAAACTCATCAAGCATTTCTTAATGATGTCTCTAAATATCTGAGAAATGCTGCTCAGCCTCTCTGGTGACAACCATGTTTTCATTTCTGTACCAGCCATTAGGTTCCCCTCACTCTTTATTTATCGTATTTCTACTTCATCAAACTTTATCAAAATTGCAAGTGAACATAATTCTTTGGAAATTAGCTGCTTCTACCTGTGAAAAATATTATTTCCTTCAGGGAACACAATATTTCAAATTTCTGATCAGCTACATACCTAATTTTCAGAAAATTCCCCATATGTTTGAGTTTTATCTTCCCATTCTTGGTTCTAGAAAGCATTATTTCCTCTTGCTTTTAGATCTCTGACCATAAGCCAAATTTCCACAACTTTGTGTACTGCTTTATGGTGTAGTAATACATATAATAAGCCTTAATTTATTGATGTTCTTTGAATATTTTATAGAGTTGTTTTATCAGCCAATTTTATATATCTCTTAAAAATATATCCTCTTCACATTTTATCCCACTGTTTTTAGCTATTTATTCTTGAGAAATTTAAGACTCTGGCATCTCAGAAAATATTTTAAATGTTTTAAATGTAGCAGATTGAACTAATAACTATATTTATGAGAAATCAAACATTTCCAAAAATTCTATTATATAAGTTTATTCCTCTGAGGAAAAGGAGTGAGGTGATAGAGGGTTTTAGACCTATATTAAGAAGATTATCTTTCCAATATATTGTTTAAAATAGTAAAATAACTTTTATTATTTAAAGTAAAAAAAAAAAGTCAAAATTGTGGTCTATATTGCATTTCCTGATTAATTGATCTAACATATTTGAAAACAATTGGTGTTTGTTTTTCAGTAGTGTAATATAGCTGGCCTGTGCAAGTTTGCAGGAGCTGATTCCTAAATGTTCAAGGACTTAGTTCAGTTCAGTTCAGTTCAGTCCCTCTGTTGTGTCCGACTCTCTGCGACCCCATGAATCACAGCACGCCAGGCCTCCCTGTCCATCACCAACTCCCAGAGTTCACTCAAACTCATGTCCACAGAGTCGGTGATGCCATCCAGCCATCTCATTCTCTGTCGTCCTCTTCTCCTCCCGCCCCCAACCTTTCCCAGCATCAGAGTCTTTTCCAGTGAGTCAATTCGTCGCATGAGGTGGCCAAAGTATTGCAGTTTCAGCTTTAGCATCAGTCCTTCCAATGAACATCCAGGATTGATCTCCTTTAGAATGGATTGGTTGGATCTCCTTGTACAAGGGACTCCCAAGAGTCTTCTCCAACACCACAGTTCAAAAGCATCAATTCTTCGGCGATCAGCTTTCTTCACAGTCCAACTCTCACGTCCATACATGACCACGGAAAAAACCATAGCCTTGACTAGACAGACCTTTGTTGGCAAAGTAATGTCTCTGCTTTTTAATATACTATCAAGATTGGTCATAACTTTCCTTCCAAGGAGTAAGCATCTTTTAATTTCTTGGCTGCAAACCAGTTGTTAAATCCAGCCATTGTTAAAATGTAAATGATATAAACTTACAAATAAATTGAATCACAAATAGTAAATGGTCTCTTCTTGAATGTTAGCTACATTTTACCATTACTATGTCTTGAGTTTATGTCTATTATATCTGTATGGTGGAAATACCATGTAATGGTGTTCACGTTTCTTTCCGACTCCACATTAATCGATATCACATTGCTTACTTAAAATTGATTAATAAGAGTATTTACACTATAGAAACTGATGAATATTACAAATTGAGACAATTTCCAACCCTCCCAACCCACCGCTATCTAAAGTTGGTTGCTAAACATTGAGCAGCCCACCACTGGCTTTCATACAAATCAAATTAATACAATAAGATTTCACCTTAGAATGAAATTGGTATTTTCAGCATTCCTAATTAATATTAACAGGAGATTAATTGGACTTTAAGAATTTTTTAATGTCAGGGACTTCCTTGCTGATCAGGTGGTTGAGACTCCATGCTTCCACTTTAGGGGATGTGAGTTCAATCCCTGGCTGGGAAACTAAGATCCCACATGTTGCGTGGCATGGTCCAAACAAACAAATAAAAAAAGAATTCTTTACTTTTAAAAACAAAAAAGCAATACTTAGAATTAATAGATAAACCTATTGCTTACAGTCATTCAATAAACAAGTGGCCGGTCAGCAAATGTTGAGTTCTATGACATTAATTGCAGTGAAGAGTTCATTAAAAACAGCTGTGAGTCAGTTTCCAGTTGTACTGTGCAGTGGTTTTTAGGATATTGTCCATTATATCACACACAAAAAAAAACCATTTTGGAGGACCAAATGAGTCTGGAAAATTATCTCTCAAATTCAAATAAGTAGAATTTACTAAATTGAGAGGATTCACTTTCCGTTAACTACTTGACAGTTTTTTCTCATGGAAGTGGTGAATTGTGCAGCTGATTATGTCTCCAACTTTAGCTTGATTGTTACAAAACTTAGAGACAAATATACAACCATCCCTTTAACAACTGACCAGGACCTTTTGATTTGCATTATTGTGTATCAACTTTAACACTGGCTTTAATTTACTGTTCTATTTTAATTTTCTATTTTATACTCTTTATTTTTGATGGGTAGGGATTAATGAGGCTCCCTTAGGTGGGAATTTCCCCTTCCTCACAGCCTCATGGATCTACTTAACCTGATGTTAACCTCTCTCTCGGCCACAGGTGATTGGGCCTTGACCTAACTTGGGCCAAATGAATCTCTTTCCTTTAGTTTGGACTAGGGGCAGAGAGAAGCAAGTCAGTCTCTCTTCAGGAACATCTAATTAGATTAAAACTTGTTGTACTTGATGACCTCGTGCTGCCTCACGGACAAAGAACAAAGGAAGGCAGTCAATAGTGAGAGAGCAGGGTGGCGCAGATGCTGGGCAAGACTATGGTTAGGAAACACTTAGGGAATGTGCTGACCATATTTGGTTTTGTGTCCACTTGGTCCCAAGGCAGAGCTGCATTCCTGTCCTTGAATCTCTGTGTGCGTGTGTGCTCAGTCGTGTCTGGCTCTTTGTGATCCCGTGGACTGTAGCCCACCAGGCTCCTCTGTCCATGGTATTCTCCAGGCAAGAATACTGAGCCCCCCTCAAATTCTTATGGTAAATTCTCTTTTAGGTTGTTACTTCTAGTTGCTTTCTTTTACTTGCAAGCAAAAGACTCCCAACAATACACTAAATTTTATCCTATTTTGTACATATTTTTGTTTGATAATTCTATTGGTAATGAAGTTGATGTACATAAAATATTTATGATCAGTACTATATTATTCCAATATTTTATATTAACAAAGTTTTCCAAGTGATATTAAGGAAAGTGTCTTAGGAAGACAAACCTAGTTACTCCCTAATTTTTAGAAAAAAATCGTTTATTTATTTATGGCTATGCTGGGTCTTCATTGCTGCATGTGGGCTTTCTCTAGTTGCAGCAGTGGGGGCTACTCTAGTTGCAGTGTGAAGGCCTTTCATTGCAGTGGTTGCTGCAGAGCACGGGCTCTAGTCAAGCAAACTTCAGCAGTTGCAGATCACAGACTCTAGAGTGCTGACTCAGTAGTTGTGGTATAGGGACTTAGCTGTCCTGCAGCACATGGGATCTTTTCTGGATCAGCAATCGAAGCTATGTCCCCTATATTGGCAAGTGGATTCTTTACCACTGAGCCACCAGGGAAGCCCCTCACTTTTTTTTTTTTCAGTTGGAGTATAATTGCTTTACAATGTTACTGTACAACTAAGTGAATCTGCTGTATGTATACATATATTCCCTCCCTTCCATCCTGCTTCCTCCATCCCACCCATTTAGGTCATCACAGAGCACTGAACTTCCTATGCAGGTTCCCTCTAGCTATCTATTTTATAGGTCATGTATATATGTCAGTTCTACTCTCCCAGTTCATCCCACCCTCCCCTTTTCCCTGTGTCCATGTGTCCATTCTCCACATTTGTGTGTCCAGTCCTGCTCTGCAAACAGGCTTATCTTAGGTACTAGACAACAAAAACACTTGGAAACATTCTATATTTTGCTATTTACAATGAAGAAAATGGTTTTATAGTTTCGCTCTGTGACTCAAAATTTTATTATCTCACCTCAGTTCAGTTCAGTCACTCAGTCGTGTCCGACTCTTTGCGACCCCATGAATCACAGCATGCCAGGCTCCCTGTCCATCACCAACACCTGGAGTTTACTCAAACCCATGTGCATCAAGTCGGTGATGCCATCCAGCCATCTCATTCTTTGTCATCCCCTGCTCCTCCTGCCCCCAATCCCTCCCAGCATCAGAGTCTTTTCCAGCGAGTCAACTCTTCACATGAGGTGGCCAAAGTATTGGAGTTTCAGCTTTAGCATCAGTCCTTCCAGTGAACACCCAGGATCGATCTCCTTTAGAATGGACTGGTTGGATCTCCTTGCAGTCCAAGGGACTCTCAAGAGTCTTCTCCAACACCTCAGTCCTTCCTATAATCCCCCTTCTCCTAAGTTCTAACTCAGTGTATTGATTTTCATTACTGCTATAAAAAAATTCCTGCAACCTCAGTGCACTATAACAATATAATTTATTATTCTGAAGTTCTTTGGTCATAAATGTGTTATGGATCCCTCCAGATTAAAGTCAAGTATTAGCAGTCTGTGTTCCCTTTCTGGAGGCTCTGGGGAGAATCTGCTACCTGTTTATTCATGTTGTTGTTATAATTCAGTTCCCTATGGATATAGATCTCAGATTGCAGTTCCCTTGCAGGCTGTCCACTAAGGAGTATTCCCAGCTCTCAGAGCCCATGTTCATTCCTTGGCTAGTAGCATCCTTTCCTCCATCTTCAAAGTTGCAGTGGCAAGTGGAGTCCTTCTTACTTCTCATCTCTCTGACCCACTCCCCTGCTTTCCTCTTCTATTTCTAAAGACCTATGTGATTAGATTGATTCCACCTTGGATCCCCCATCTGAGTGTCCTTAACCCCAATCACATTAGTAAAATATCTTTTGTCAGTAAAGTAGCATATTCAGAGGTTCTTGGGGTTCAGCCATGGAACTGTTTGGAGGACATTATTTTGACACACGTGTCTGTGGATTTCTACCCTTCCATATCCTTGGGTCATATGTGGATCTTTCTGTTTCACCCCTCCATATGCAATACGTATTTTAAATTATATCCCATAATAAGAGATGGGCATACCAGACCACCTAACCTGTCTCTTGAGAAACCTATATGCAGGTCAGGAAGCAACAGTTAGAACTGGACATGGAACAACGGACTGGTTCCAAATAGTAAAAGGAGTATGTCAAGGCTGTATATTGTCACCCTGGTTGTTTAACTTCTATGCAGTGTACATCATGAGAAATGCTGGGCTGGAGGAAGCACAAGCTGGAATCAAGATTGCCAGGAGAAATATCAATAGCCACAGATATGCAGATGACACCACCCTTATGGCAGAAAGTGAAGAAGAACTAAAGAGCCTCTTGATGAAAGTGAAAGAGGACAGTGAAAAAGTTGGCTTAAAGCTCAACATTCAGAAAACTAAGATCATGGCATCTGGTCCCATCACTTCATGGGAAATCAATGGGGAAACAGTGGAAACAGTGTCAGACTTTATTTTTCTGGGCTCTAAAATCACTGTGGATGCTGATTGCAGCCATGAAATTAAAAGACACTTACTTCTTGAAAGGAAAGTTATGACCAACCTAGACAGCATATTAAAAAGCAGAGACATCACTTTGCCAACAAAGGTCCATCTAGTCAAGGCTGTGGTTTTTCCAGTGGTCATGTATGGATGTGGGAGTTGGACTATAAAGAAAGCTGAGCCGAAGAATTGATGCAATTGAACTGTGGTGTTGGAGAAGACTCTTGAGAGTCCCTTGGACTGCAAGGAGATCCAACTAGTCCATCCTAAAGGAGATCAGTCCTGGGTGTTCATTGGAAGGACTGATGCTGAAGCTGAAACTCCAATACTTTGGCCACCTGATGTGAAGAGCTGACTCATTTGAAAAAACCCTGATGCTAGGAAAGATTGAAGGCAGGAGGAGAAGGGGATGACAGAGGATGAGATGGTTGGATGGCATCACCAACTCAATGGACATGAGTTTGAGTGAACTCTGGGTGTTGGTGATAGACAGGGAGGCCTGGTGTGCTGTGGTTCAGAGGGTCCCAAAGAGTCGGACATGACTGAGCAGCTGAACTGAACTGAACTGAATTCTGACAGCCTTTAAGTGACATAAGGCATCATTTTGCTCAACAGAGTTAATTCTAGCAGTGTTCTGTTTCTTTTGTCTCCCTCTCCTATATTTCCAGCAGAGGTTATTGGCACTAAAACCCAGCCACTCACCCAACCTGGAGATCACACTCACCACTATTGACTGGTATGAAACTTTTTAATTCCTTTTGCTTCTTCATCCCCATTCCATTCAAATCTGCTTCTGCCTCTTCCTTTGCTCTCAGTTAATATCCTCGTCATCTCACCCCTGAAACACTGAAGTATTCTTACTCATTCTCTCAGCCTCATATTTATTTCTAACTATTCTCCAATACATTCCCAGCTATATTTGTTTAGTTGACTCTTGTCAACTCTTTTCTTACACATTTTGATGGCCCTGAATAAACAGTGAGAGTTGTCTAGGATCTTACTTCTATTTGTTTATCCTCATCTTTTTTGTCCCCCTTGTCATATTCTCAATCTATCTATACCCACTACTTTTTGTTCCCTATTTTACCTGTACACATACTGTTATCTTTGATTTCAATTTTTTTTTCATTTTCTTCCTTCTTATTTATTGTTTTAATTTTTAAAATTAAAAAGAAAAATCTCTTTGTTTGCTTTCATCTTCCACCTTCTTAAACCCTGCCATTCTCTTGCCAAACTTCGGCTTCTTGTTAATTTTAGCCTTCTCTGCACCTCTTGATAGAAATTGCTCGTGTCCTCTGAGCTATCACCGTAATTATAAGTATCACTTTTTAGCTGTCTTCATACTGCAAGGGATATTTTACTTTTTAAAAAGTATATGTGATTCTCCTTTTGGATTTTACCTCCTTGAAGTTGATTACCATGTCCTTTTCATCTTTGTGTACCGTTGGGCCTAGCATAGAGGCTAGCACACAACAGTGACAAGTGAATGGACCTACACAAACAATAAGCTATAAAAAACAAATTCAGGGAATATATATTTCAAATCCAAATTTTAGCTACTTAACTAATGTTGGTCTGAAAATGATAACTCAGATTATATACAATCTGAAAAATGTTCTATCCTTAGAGTAGAACATTGGCAATTGGAAAGCTCGAATCTATATTTTTGGCTAGAGTTTAAGTATCAAATAAAGTCAGGGTTTCCTGAAGATTTGAAAACTGCATAAACAAGTTACCACCAGCAAAGGATTTAGATATTCACAGATTTGGTAAGCTTGTTTCAAGATAACTTTTAATGCTCTTTCATTATATCAGTTATAATTAAACTACTTTATATGTGTATTTATGTGACCCAGTTATTGAGACAATATATTATGGAACTGTGTAAAACAAGTCCTACAGATTCGTACTTCTTCCGGCTTCTGTTTGTACTTAATCGGTTTCTGGCCACCCACTGAGCCGGCCTGGAAGAAGCTGCCTTTTGATCTCTTTTATGAAATGACCTTTGAGGGCAAAAATAGATGAGAATAAACCTTAAAAGATTTGTTATAAATATTCTGTTTGGCATCATATATCTTTCCAAAATGCAAGAATAGAATACTTAACTAAAAAGGGTAACTTTAAGGTCTTAGACAAATAAGGCTGAGCCCATATTATAAGCATAGGCTGCTTATAATGTACGCTGGTCAAATTTGACACAAAGCCCCCCACAATTGCCTTGTCTAGGGATCAGCAACAAGTGAGGATGAAGAAACTCCTACCACACTTGATTACAATACCAGAACTGTTCTTTTATTATTTTAGCATCCCTTTTGCCCTGTAATCCTCAGTCTTTGCAGTCTGTGTAACCAACCAATGCTACCATCTGTCATGAAAAGCAACATATGTACTCGGGAGAGAACAGTTCATGTTAATGATGCCAACTTGCTTTGTCCTTTAATCAGAAAAGGCTTATATGAAGCCTGTGTGAAGAATGCAGGTGAAAACAGCTTCTGACTGACAAATGAAACGGGTCCGAAGACTCTAAAAATGTATTTTTTTATTAATATTAGATATGAGAACAGTGTAATGAAACAAAGTTAGATTTCTCTTGAAAAAAATGATGTAGGGACGATTGATTCCTTCTTTCAGTGTTTAAATCTCTGATTCATTCTCCATCACTTATTCATTCAGCAAACACTGAAGACCTACTATGTGAGAGGCAAAAATTGCTAGAAATGGAACAAGGGTCTACATCTTTATGCTGTATATTCTCACTGTTATAGGTCAATGTTTTTATAATTCTTACCATGCACAATTGCTGAATTTTCTTTGTATATTTTCATCTTTAACCTCTCCCAGAACTGGCTTCTATTATCGTTTATTTTTGACCAAAATGACCTGCTTTTGTTGAAGAGGGGCCTATAAGATAGAGACTCTCGATTGTACCGTCTCAGAGAAAATTGTGTCTTCTCAAAGCAATGTGTTGGGATGTCATATTTGGATAAAGAAAAGTCTTGTCAGGCAGAAACTTAAATTGACATTAAAGAGATATGAAAGAACAGAAGTGTTTGAAATGCCTTGAAGTCTGAACAGGAAATCAGAGGGAAAATGAGGCTGTAAGACAATTCAGTCATTCAGCATGTAGATTTATAGATATTTGCTACCCAATCTAAAAAGAGATGACACCAGTTACAAGAAAAGTTATGCACATACAAACTTCTCTCTCTCTCAAGATACACCACAGAAGAAAGCTTATGTAATTATCAACAAATTAAGTTGAAGAAGATACAAAAGTAGAGAACAGGAAGGAGGAATACGAGAACACGAAACTTTACTAGGTAAGAGTAAAGATAAAAGTTCCTATTTAAAACAAGTTAAAACTGTGAAACCATTAAATATCTATCTATGAAGTGAGGCAAACAAGTCAATCATTAAGGCTGTCAAAAAAAAGCTTTATAATTTCTTTGAGAACACACACACATCCAGGTTGGAGACAGTCTGGATGGAAGGACTTTTTGCAGAAGAAACTACACTACACCAGGATGAGAAGACGATGACATCAGAGGTAGACAGCTTGCCCAAGATGCTGGACCTGATTCGTATGATCATTTATAATGTTTTCTTGACTTCTTAGCCCTCTGCATATAAATCAAATGCTTTTCTACCATAGGCCTGATCCTATGCTAGTTTTAGAAATTAATCCAATTGTCAGGTTTGTAGACATGTAAAAGCTCATTCTGCTTATACAAAAACTCTGTTAGACTTGTGCCATCCTAATGTCCTTAAACCATGGCAACAGTCTGCTTCTAAATTGGAAAATTAAAAACAATAGCTAGAAATCAGAGTCAGGGCTGTGGGAAATCCAAGATGGCTGCTTGGCTTTTCCCAGCTCCCTGACAAACCTCATTTTTCATTTGATGGGTTAAAGCCTCCCTGGCTATAGGGCCTCCGTGATGAAAAATCACAGAATATTAATTTTTGTAAACTGTTAAATTAAGTTTCTAGTTTTGTTAATGTCTAATGTTTACTAGTGACTATATCGGAGAAGGCAATGGCAAGCCACTCCAGTACTCTTGCCTAGAAAATCCCATGGATGGAGGAGCCTGGTAGGCTGCAGTCCCTGGGGTCGCTAAGGGTCGGACACGACTGAGCGACTTCACTTTTCACTTTCACTTTTCACTTTCACACATTGGAGAAGGAAATGGCAACCCACTCCAGTGTTCTTGCCTGGAGAATAACAGGGATGGGGGACCCTGGTGGGCTTCTGTCTATGGGGTCACACAGAGTCGGACACGACTGAAGTGACGCAGCAGCAGCACAGCAGCAGTGTTCACTAAGACTCACTGCTGAGACAGTTCCTTGTTACGTGATACTGCTAAAAGATTTAATTAAGTTATTAAAAAGGACACTCTAGGTTAGTTTCTAAGGCTTATCTCAGTAACCAATCTTCAGATAAAGGTCGGATGCTCCATAATGTACAACCAGGAGATTAATACCAGACTATAATCATTTAACAAATGAAGTCAGGTGACTTGGGGTATACCAGGCTTTATCTAATGAAAGTTCTTGACTTATAATTCTTATTTTACTAATAACTGCTAACTATGGCTATATTATTTTCTATGTCACTTGTTTCACTGAGCCTGTGATATAATGCTGAACTGACAGTTCAATAATTGTAATAATGTGACTCTGGGTATGGGAAAAAGCAACAAGAGGAAATATTTTCCTGGACCAGGAGGCTAGTAAGACAGTGGTCCAGAGACTTTTGCTACTTGCAAGGCCTGGTCCAATTTTAGCACACTGAGTGGCCCATCACTTCCCTAGACCTGGGAATGAGCCTTCCCAGCACCGCAGGACACAATGGTCATGAAATGGTGTCATGTGGTCAGATATGTGGCTATGAAGGGACCCTGCTGACTGGAAGTTGGTCCTGGCCAGCTGCCTCTACAAAGATTACATCATGACCATTGCAAGCTGCTGACCTTCAACACCCCCTGAAAGACGTTCAGGGTGAAAATCAGGAATGAGGCACTCTGTGCTCTGAAAAAAAAAAAAACCGGCAGAACAGGCCTTCAGGTAGTTAGATCTTTTCAGAAAAAGGTTTTATGAGTTCCAATTCTTGCATCTTCTCATACCTAGAAAAACACTGACGTCATTAATGGTGAAATCTGCTTTGGCTATTAAAAAAAAAAAGGTTTTTTTTTTTACAATTAAAAGTCAAAATAGAGTAGCTATTGTTCAGACATCCTGGGAAATAACTATTTCCCAGATATCCTAAAAAATGATATTATGGGTGTGATTTCTGATTAGACGCTGTGACCTAATGTAGAACTTAATGCTCCTGTAATGCATTTTTGCTTCTGTACTTTGCTTGCTGCTTGTAAAACCAAAGTTACTCCATTTTAAGATAAGGTTGTTTTTAAGTAAAGATTCCTAAAATTGTTTTTGAAAAAATAAAAATATTAAAATTAAAATAAAAAAAAAGAACACGAACACACACACACAAAGCAAATTTAGAGGAAGTCTATTTAAATTTTATTTTATTTTTAAATTTAAAATGAATAAATGCTAGTTTGTTGAACTTTTGAAATAGATTTAATGTGTATAAAGTTTTAGAAATATCTTAAAACATGTTACAAATTCTAATCAATAATAGCACATTTAAAATTGAGAAAGTCATTACCTATGTTTTTAATCCACTAAGTTAAAAAACAATATATACGTTAACTTGGATTCATTCATATTTTTAATGTTAATGACATTATTTATTATCCATTAAATGTCAGAGAGGGACCTTACTCTATGATTTCTAGTAATAATCTATGATGTTATCATTATATTTTTGTGTATATTTCCATTTAGTTGCATAATTTGTGTCAATTAGAAAAGTTAAAAGATATACCCTGGACTTAATTTCTTGAGACAGTAAACATATATTCCACAGAAGATTGAAGTTAGCTTCTAAAAATTAATTTATTTGATGTGCTTGATAGGTGGAAAGAAAAATATAGTAGAATGTTAGTAAAAATCAGCACAGACTATTTACAATTTATTTTTCGATTCCACAGCAATAGCTATTGCTAGTTATTTAGTGTATATTCTCTCCCCCCCAAATAATGCACTGTTGCTATATTGTACTTTTAAAATAAAACACACTGTACAATTCTTTTTCTTGGTAATTAGTTTTTCTATATAGAATTCATAGATAGATATACTTTTCAATTTCAACAAATAAATTAATGGCTGAATATGTTTAATGGGCTTGCTTGGTGGCTCAGTCTGTAAAGAAGCCACCTGTAATGCAGGAGACCTGGGTTCGATTCCTGAGTAAGAAACATCCCCTAGAGAAGGAAACAATAACCGACTCCTGTGTTCTTGCTTGGGAAATGCCATGAACAGAAGAGCCTGGTGGGTTGCAGTCCATGGGGTCACAAGAGTCTGACACAAACTTCGCAACTAAACCATCATGTTCTATGTTTTGAGTTTAGTTCAGTTCACTCTCTCAGTCGTGTCCAACTCTTTGCGACCCCGTGAATCACAGCACGCCAGGCCTCCCTGTCCATCACCAACTCCCGGAGTTCACTCAAACTCATGTCCACAGAGTCGGTGATGCCATCCAGCCATCTCATTCTCTGTCATCCCCTTCTCCTCCCACCCCCAATCCCCCCCAGCATCAGAGTCTTTTCCAGTGAGTCAACTCGTCGCATGAGGTGGCCAAAGTATTGGAGTTTCAGCTTTAGCATCAGTCTTTCTAATGAACACCCTTCTAATGAACAGTCCTTCTAATGATCTAGGATTGATCTTTAGAATGGACTGGTTGGATCTCCTTGCAGTCCAAGGGACTCTCAAGAGTCTTCTCCAACACCACAGTTCAAAAGCATCAATTCTTTGGCGATCAGCTTTCTTCACAGTCCAACTCTCACAGCCATACATGACCACTGAAAAAACCATAGCCTTGACTAGATCTTTGTTGGCAAAGTAATGTTTCTGCTTTTTAATACTATCTAGGTTGGTCATAACTTTCTTTCCAAGTAGTAAACGTCTTTTAATTTCATGGCTGCAATCAGCATCTGCAGTGATTTTGGAGCCCCAAAAAATAAAGTCTGACACTGTTTCCACTGTTTTCCCATCTATTTCCCATGAAGTGATGGGACCAGATGCCATGATCTTTGTTTTCTGAATGTTGAGCTTCAAGCCAACCTTTTCACTCTCCTCTTTCATTTTCATCAAGAGGCTTTTTAGTTCCTCTTCACTTTCTGCCATAAGGATGGTGTCATCTGCATAGGTTATTGATATTTCTCCTGGCAATCTTGATTCCAGCTTGTGCTTCTTCCAGCCCAGCATTCCTCATGATGTACTCTGCATATAAGTTAAATAAGCAGGGTAACAATATACAGCCTTGACGTACTCCTTTTCCTATTTGGAACCAGTCTGTTGTTCCATGTCCAGTTCTAACTGTTGCTTCCTGACCTGCATACAGTTTTCTCAAGAGGCAGGTCAGGTGGTCTGGTATTCCCATCTCTTTGAGAATTTTCCACAGTTTATTGTGATCCACACAGTCAAAGGCCAGCATACCACAATTACCAACATATTGATAAGCATTGTTAAAATTTTCTTCTCTCTAAAATCATCTTTTGTATAGATTTATATATATCCTTTGGAGAAGGCAATGGCAACCCACTCCAGTGTTTTTGTCTGGAGAATCCCAGGGATGGGAGAGCCTGGTGGGCTGCTATCTATGGGCTCGCACAGAGTCGGACACGACTGAAAACTTAGCAGCAGCAGAAGCAGCATATATATCCTTATCATGTAGGGTAAGTTGTATCCACATATTCAAAGATTTTTAACATATTTGTTAAACATTGCTCAAAGAATTATATTAATTTATACATTCATAAACCATATAATCTTGTCCTAAGTTTTGAACAAAGCAGTTAGTTTTTAATCTTTGCTAATATGATTTTGTAAAAAATGACTTTTTCCATTTCCCATCATTTCTAATTTTTATTTTTAATTAGTGGAGAACTTGAACTTTTTTTAATCACAAATTTATTAGTGCATTATAATCCCTCTTTAGAGTGGTTTCTTCAATTCTCTTTTTAATTTGAAGTAGGGAGATCCAACCAGTCCATTCTAAAGGAGATCAGTTCTAGGTGTTCATTGGAAGGACTGATGCTAAAGCTGAAGCTCCAATACTTTGGCCACCTCATGCGAAAAGTTGACTCACTGGAAAAGACTCTGATGCTGGGAGTGATTGGAGGCAGGAGGAGAAGGGGACAGCAGAAAATGAGATGGATGGATGGCATCACCGACTCGATGGAGGTGAATTTGAATGAACTCCAGGAGTTGGTGATGGACAGGGAGGCCTGGCGTGCTGTGATTCATGGGTCACGAAGAGTTGGACACGACTGAGAGACTGAACTGAATTGACTGAACTGAGGGTTGATTTACAATATGATATTTATTTCAGGTATGCAACAACTAGGTCCTGGGAATTCCCTGGCAGTCCAATCGTTAGGGCTCTATGCTCTCACTGCTGAAGGCATCTGTTTGATACCTGATTGGGGAACAAAAATCCCACAAACCAGGCATTGTGGCCCAAAACAAATGACAGCATCGTCCTTTTTTCCACTGATGTGTTCCTCTAGTTTTTGTTGATCTCCAAAAACCTTTTCAGTTCAGTTCAGTTCAGTCGCTCAGTCGTGTCTGACTCTTAGCGACCCCATGAACCACAGCACGCCAGTCCTCCCTGTCCATCACCAACTCCCGGAGTTCACTCAAACTCATGTCCATCGAGTCAGTGATGCCATCCAGCCACCTCATTCTCTGTCTTCCCCGTCTCCTCCTACCCCCAATCGCTCTCAGCATCAGAGTCTTTTCCAGTGAGTCAACTCGTCGCATGAGGTGGCCAAAGTATTGGAGCTTCAGCTCTAGCATAAGTCCTTCCAATGAACACCCAGGATTGATCTCCTCTAGAATGGACTGGTTGGACTTTCTCATATATTTCAAAGATCTTTCCCTAGTTCAGCATACAGACCAAAAAAAATTTAAATATTATGCAGTAAACAAAATATGTCCAACCATAGGATAATAGGGAAATTATTATTTTTCACTTTAAGGTAGAAGAAAAAACTGTCAGGGAGGCTGTTTCGGTATTCTCTTTTAAAAGAGATTTTTGTAACAATTTGAGTTAATTCATCATTTCCAAGATGTATTACTCCATTGAGGATGTTTGAAATCAAGTATTAACTAAATTACTCATGTCACTGTTAAATAATACACTGTCTAAAATATTGGATATTTTTGAAGGATTGTAGGAACAAAAGATACAGCCTAAATAACTGGAATTTAACCTCTGAAAGACTTAACCCTTAATCTCATACTATGACTTATTTGCTTTTAGATACAGAATGAAAATCTTGATCTTTAGAGATCAGCCTACAGGTAGAAATGGCAATCAGCTCTCCTTTCCCAGGACATCAATAATCCATATTAGTTAGAACACTGTCATCTGTGTAGTTCCTCTGCAGGATTTTATTTTACTTCTTTCAATGAACGAAGTCTTTCCATTCTGTTTTTATTTGCTGACAGCAGAAAATATGTCTACAGTTCATTAACATAATGAATGGGAGGGGAAATTAATTCTATGGAGACTAAGATTGTTTGGTTTATCTTGAGACCTACCCAACATTTACAGCTTTTTCCCTTTTGTGCTGTTCCAGTACACTGTTAAAAGATTGTACCATAAATCTGAAAACATGTTTTGCAAAGTTCATATCTGCATTCGCTACCTTTAATATTAATAGGAGTGTATCTTTAAAGTGAGTAAATTGAGAAAGTGGCTGAAACTATAGTTTATAAAAGAAGATTAGTGGGTTTAATATGCACTGGAGAGTAAAAGAAAAATCTTATTACTGTATGGAGAAATTACCTCATAAACAAGCTAATACAACAGGCTAGGGAGTAATTTTTAACAAGGTTTTTATGATGTGCAAGTGTAGCCAAGTTAATGAACTTATCTTTCTGGTTATTTTCATACTGTAACAATGCTCTTCTTTTCTAGTTCTTGTGCTTTAAAAAGTAAAATACATTTAATCACCTACAATAAAACTAATTCATTACTTTAATAAATCAAGAACAATCTTATACTGTATACTTAAATATCGCAGCAATAATGCTGGAAACCAGATCAGGTGCTAACGTTTATTGTGGAATAGAGCAAAAGGTAACCCGGAAGCTTATTTATTATTTAAATTAGTGTCTCATTTTGACAGTGCACAGTCATTTGGGAAAATTTGACTTCCTTTTCAGCTACTGGACAAAGGAAGTGGAGACAAAAGAATGACAAAATACTTTATTTAGTTACCACACACCTCTTTGCAGCATGACCATTTGCTCATCGAAATTCACACAAATAATTTAGAAGAATTGTACATTAAACAAACAACTTGGGGAGGAATCAGTAAATCTGGAATGTGTGTCTGCCAGCATCTTGTATGTAACTGTTAGGAATTATTGAGGAAGAACACGTTGACATGTTTTTCTGCTCAAAGACAAAGGCAAACTGCTGAATCCTCATATTAACTGCTGTTCAGTTCAGTTCAGTCACTCAGTCGTGTCCGATTCTCCGCGATCCCATGAATCACAGCACGCCAGGCCTCCCTGTCCATCACCAACTCCCGGAGATCACTCAAACTCATGTCCACAGAGTCGGTGATGCCATCCAGCCATCTCATTGTCGGTCGTCCCCTTCTCCTCCCGCCCCCAACCTTTCCCAGCATCAGAGTCTTTTCCAGTGAGTCAACTCGTCTCATGAGGTGGCCAAAGTATTGGAGTTTCAGCTTTAGCATCAGTCCCTCCAATGAACATCCAGGATTGATCTCCTTTAGAATGGACTGGTTGGATCTCCTTGCAGTATAAGGGACTCTCAAGAGTCTTCTCCAACACCACAGTTCAAAAGCATCAATTCTTTGGCGATCAGCTTTCTTCACAGTCCAACTCTCACATCCATACATGACCATGGGAAAAACCATATCCTTGACTAGACGGACCTTTGTTGGCAAAGTAATGTCTCTGCTTTTTTGAGAACTTCCTATTCTGAAAATTTGATGAATTTGTAAAAAATAAAGTGAGGAAAAAGGTAAATGGATAAAGAAATGGTCGAAAAAATAAGTCCCTTTGTAATATATGAGCTAAAACAGATTTACGATAACAGATTCATCATCCATCAATCCAAATTATAGTATATAAGGTAGAGACATATTGACATCTTATTTTAATTTTTACTTTTCTTCAACATGAGGATGCCAGAGAAAATAACTTGAATTAGAATGAACATCATAAGATCCTACATGCCTGCCATGTTAGAACTGGTACTAGACTTAGATGAAATGTTCTCTCTTAGAGACTGTAGGTTCCCAGTCTCTCCTGATTTTGTCAACTTGATAACATAGATTTCACAGAAACATTTAGGCTCCTTGTGCCCTGCAGCCAGACACTGGTTGTTCAGGTCCCTTACAGTAACTGTGCTGAATGTCACTCTGTCTGCTGGACATTTCTCATCTCCTTTTACTATCCACCTGTTTCCCAATCAATATTTTTCTGTCTTATACTACTCTCTTCACACTTTCTTTGCTAAATCACAGAGAATCATATTGAGTTTAAGCAATTCAAGCTACGGTGTTACCCAACTGGTAGATTACCATTTCAGTTCAGTTCAGTTCAGTCGCTCAGTCGTGTCTGACTCTCCACGACCCCATGAATCACAGCACGCCAGGCCCCCCTGTCCATCACCAACTCCCGGAGTTCACTCAAACTCATGTCCACAGAGTCGGTGATGCCATCCAGCCATCTCATTCTCCGTCGTCCCTTTCTCCTCCCGCCCCCAACCTTTCCCAGCATCAGAGTCTTTTCCAGTGAGTCAACTCGTCGCATGAGGTGGCCAAAGTATTGTAGTTTCAGCTTTAGCATCAGTCCTTCTAATGAACACCCAAGATTGATCTCCTTTAGAATGGACTGGTTGGATCTCCTTGCAGTCCAAGGGACTCTCAAGAGTCTTCTCCAACACCACAGTTCAAAAGCATCAATTCTTCGGTGATCAGCTTTCTTCACAGTCCAACTCTCACATCCATATATGACCACGGAAAAACCATAGCATTGACTAGACAGACCTTTGTTGGCAAAGTAATGTCTCTGCTTTTTAATATACTATCAAGGTTGGTCATAAATTTCCTTCCAAGGAGTAAGCGTCTTTTAATTTCATGGCTGCAATCAGCATCTGCAGGGATTTTGGAGCCCCCCAAAATAAAGTCTGACACTGTTTCCACTGTTTTCCCATCTATTTCCCATGAAGTGATGGGACCAGATGCCATGATCTTTGTTTTCTGAATGTTGAGCTTCAAGCCAACCTTTTCACTCTCCTCTTTCACTTTCATCAAGAGGCTCTTTAGTTCCTCTTCACTTTCTGCCATAAGGGTGGTGTCATCTGCATATCTGAGGTTATTGATATTTCTCTCAGCAATCTTGATTCCAGCTTGTGCTTCTTCCAGCCCAGCGTTCCTCATGATGTACTCTGCATATAAGTTAAATAAGCAGGGTGACAATATACAGCCTTGACGTACTCCTTTTCCTATTTGGAACCAGTCTGTTGTTCCATATACAGTTCTGACTGTTGCTTCCTGACCTGCATACAGGTTTCTCAAGAGGCAGGTCAGGTTATCTGGTATTCCCATCTCTTTCAGAATTTTCCACAGTTTATTGTGATCCACACAGTCAAAGGCTTTGGCATAGTCAATGAAGCAGAAATAGATGTTTTTCTGGAACTCTCTTGCTTTCTCCATGATCCAGTGGATGTTGGCAATTTGATCTCTGGTGCCTCTGCCTTTTCTAAAACCTGCTTGAACATCTGGGATTTCACGGTTCACATATTGCTGAAGCCTGGCTTGGAGAATTTTGAGCATGACTTTACTAGCGTGTGAGATGAGTGCAATTGTGTGGTAGTTTGAGCATTCTTTGGCATTGCCTTTCTTTGGGATTGGAATGAAGACTGACCTTTTCCAGTCCTGTGGCCACTGCTGAGTTTTCCAAATTTGCTGGCATATTGAGTGCAGCACTTTCCCAGCATCATCTTTCAGGATTTGAAATAGCTCAACTGGAATTCCATCACCTCCACTAGCTTTGTTCGTAGTGATGCTTTCTAAGACCCACTTGACTTCACATTCCAAGATGTCTGGCTCTAGGTCAGTGATCACATTATCGTTACTATCTTGGTCGTGAAGATCTTTTTTGTACAGTTCTTCTGTGTATTCTTGCCACCTCTTCTTAATATCTTCTGCTTCTATTAGGTCCATACCATTTCTGTCCTTTATCGAGCCCATCTTTGCATGAAATGTTCCCTTGGAATCTCTAATTTTCTTGAAGAGATCTCTTGTTTTTCCTATTCTGTTGTTTTCCTCTATTTCTTTGCATTGATCACTGAGGAAGGCTTTCTTATCTCTCCTTGCTATTCTTTGGAACTCTGAATTCAGAGGTATGCTTGAGGAGAAACCCCTCGTCCAAGGTAAGATGTAGCGGCTGCGCTTTCTTGGATATGGTGACTCAGAGGTTAAAGCGTCTGCCTCCAATGCGGGAGACCCGGGTTCGATCCCTGGATCGGGAGGATCCCCTGGAGAAGGAACCGGTAACCCACTCCAGTATTCTTGCCTGGAGAATGCCATGGACGGAGAAGCCTGGTAGGCAAAGAGTCAGACACGACTGAGTGATGGAATGGAACGGAACGGAAGGCAAGAGAAACCCAAATAAGATGGTAGGTATTGCGAGGGGGCATCAGAGGGCAGACACACTGAAATCATAATCACAGGAAACTAGTCGATCTGATCACATGGACCACAGCCGAATGTGGTCCACTGGAGAAGGGAATGGCAAACCACTTCAGTATACTTACCTTGAGAACCCCATGAACAGTATCAAAGGGCAAAATGATAGGATACTGAATGAGGAATTCCCCAGGTTGGTAGGTGCCCACTATGCTACTGGAGATCAGTGGAGAAATAACTCTAGAAGGAATGAAAGGATGGAGCAAAAGCAAAACCAATACCCAGTTGTGGATGTGACCAGTGATAGAAGGAAGGTCCGATGCTGTAAAGAGCAATATTGCATAGGAACCTGGAATGTTAAGTCCATGAATCAAGGCAAATTGGAAGTGGTCAAACAGGAGATGGCAAGAGTGAACATAGACATTCTAGGAATCAATGAATTAAAATGGACTGGAATGGGTGAATTTAACTCAGATGACCATTATATCTACTACTGTGGGCAGGAATCCCTTAGAAGAAATGGAGTAGCCATCATGGTCAACAAAAGAGTCTGAAATGCAGTACTTGGATGCAATCTTAAAAACGACAGAATGATTTCTGTTCATTTCCAAGGCAAACCATTCAATATTACAGTAATCCAGGCCTATGCCCCAACCAGCAACGCTGAAGAAGCCGAAGTTGAATGGTTCTATGAAGACATACAAGACCTTTTAGAACTAACACCCAAAAAAGATGTCCTTTTCATTATAGGGGACTGGAATGCAAAAGTAGGAAGTCAAGAAACACCTGGAGTAACAGGCAAATTTGCCTTGGAGCACGGAATGAAGCAGGGCAAAGGCTAATAGAGTTGTCAAGAGAACGCACTGGTCATAGCAAACACCCTCTTCCAACAACACAAGAGAAGACTCTACACATGGACATCACCAGATGGTGAACACCGAAATCAGATTGATTATATTCTTTGCAGCCAAAGATGGAGAAGCTCTATACAGTTAGCAAAAACAAGACCAGGAGCTGACTGTGGCTCAGATCATGAACTCCTTATTGCCAAATTCAGACTTAAATTGAAGAAAGTAGGGAAAACCACTAGACCATTCAGATATGACCTAAATCAAATCCATTATGATTATACAGTAGAAGTGAGAAATAGATTTAAGGGGCTAGATCTGATAGATAGAGTGCCTGATGAACTCTGGACGGAGGTTCGTGACATTGTACAGGAGACAGGGACCAAGACCATCCCCATGGAAAAGAAATGCCAAAAAGCAAAATGGCTGTCTGAGGAGGCCTTACAAATAGCTGTGAAAAGAAGAGAAGCAAAAAGCAAAGGAGAAAAGGAAAGATATAAGCATCTGAATGCAGATTACCATTTACAGATAGTGAAATTCTTATTTCTTCACAGTAGTCTTGTATAATGCTGATTACAGTAAATTCAGGCATATGACCTAAATCAAATCCCTTATGATTATACAGTGGAAGTGAGAAATAGATTTAAGGGACTAGATCGGATAGACAGAGTGCCTGATGAACTCTGGACGGAGGTTCGTGACATTGTACAGGAGACAGGGATCAAGACAATCTGCAAGAAAAAGAAATGCAAAAAGGCAAAATGACTGAGGAGGCCTTACAAATAGCTGTGAAAAGAAGAGAAGCCAAAAGCAAAGGAGAAAAGGAAAGATATAAGCATCTGAATGCAGAGTTCCAAAGAATAACAAGGAGAGATAAGAAAGCCTTCCTAAGCGATCAATGCAAAGAAATAGAGGAAAACAATAGAATGGGAAAGACTAGAGATCTCTTCAAGAAAATTAGAGATACCAAGGGAACATTTCATGCAAAGATGGGCTCAATAAAGGACAGAAATGGTATGGACCTAATAGAAGCAGAAGATACTAAGAAGAGGTGGCAAGAATACACAGAAGAACTGTACAAAAAAGATCTTCACGACCCAGATAATCACAATGGTGTGATCACTGACCTAGAGCCAGACATCCTGGAATGTGAAGTCAAGTGGGCCTTAGGAAGCATCACTAAGAACAAAGCTAGTGGAGGTGACGGAATTCCAGTTGAGCTATTTCAAATCCTAAAATATGATGCTGGGAAAGTGCTGCACTCAATATGCCAGCAAATTTGGAAAACTCAGCAGTGGCCACAGGACTGGAAAAGGTCAGTCTTTATTCCAATCCCAAAGAAAGGCAATGCCAAAGAATGTTCAAACAAGTGCACAATTGCACTCATTTCACACGCTAGTAAGGTAATACTCAAAATTCTCCAAGCCAGGCTTCAGCAATATGTGAACCGTGAACTTCCAGATTTTCAAGCTGGTTTTAGAAAAGGCAGAAGAACCAGAGATCAAATTGCCAACTTCTTCTGGATCATTGAAAAAGCAAGAGAGTTCCAGAAAAGCATGTATTTCTGCTTCATTGACTATGCTAAAGCCTTTGACTGTGCTATGGATCACAATAAACTGTGGAAAATTCTGAAAGAGATGGGAATACCAGACCACCTGACCTGCCTCTTGCGAAACCTGTATACAGGTCAGGAAGCAACAGTCAGAACTGGACATGGAACAACACACTGGTTCCAAATAGGAAAATGAGTATGTTAAGGCTGTATATTGTCACCCTGCTTACTTAACTTATATGTAGAGTACATCATGGGAAATGCTGGGCTGGAAGAAGCACAAGCTGGAATCAAGATTTCTGATTGAAATGTCAATAGCCACAGATATGCAGATGACACCACCCTTATGGCAGAAAGTGAAGAAGAACTAAAGAACCACTTGATGAAAGTGAAAGAGAGTGAAAAAGTTGGCTTAAAGCTCAACATTCAGAAAACTAAGATCATGGCATCCGGTCCCGTCACTTCATGGCAAATAGATGGGGGAACAGTGGAAACAGTGGCTGATTTTTTTTTGGGAGCTCCAAAATCACTGCAGATGGTGACTGAAGCCATGAAATTAAAAGACACTTACTCCTTGAAAGAAAAGTTGTGACCAACCTAGACAGCATATTAAAAAGCAGAGACAATACTTTGCCAACCAAGGTCCGTATAGTCAAGGCTATGGTTTTTCCAGTGGTCATGTGTGGATGTGAGAGTTGGACTATAAATAAAGCTGAGCCCAGAAGAATTGATGCTTTTGAACTGTGGTGTTGGAGAAGTCTCTCGAGGGTCGCTTGGACTGCAAGGAGATCCAACCAGTCCATCCTAAAGGAGATCAGTCCTCAATGTTCATTGGATGGAGTGATGTTGAAGCTGAAACTCCAATCCTTTGGCCCCCTGATGCGAAGAGCTGAGTCATTTGAAAAGACCCTGATGCTGGGAAAAATTGAGGGCAGGAGGAGAAGGGGATGGGAGAGGATGTGATGGTTGGATGGCATCACTGACTCAATGGACATGGGTTTGGGTGAACTCTGGCAGTTGGTGATGGACAGGTAGGCCTGGTGTGCTGCATTTCATGGTGTCACAAAGAGTCGGACACGACTGAGCGACTGAACTGAACTGAGCAGGCTAGTGTTGAAGGTACCATATTTTCATTGGTGTTATTTAAGATGCCCTTAAATTACTACATACAAGTAGCTGCCTACTCCCAGTTATTGTGCCTGATAATTAATGTTGTATAATAATGAAATAAGTTTTTACCTGATGGCTCAGAGAGTAAAAAATATCCATTTAATGGAGGAGAATCAGGGTTGGGAAGTTCCTCTGGAGAAGTGACTGATGACTCACTCCAGTAATCTTGCCTTGGAAATTACATAGGCAGAGGAGCCTGGCAGGCTACAGTCCATGGGGTCTTGAAGAGTCAGACATGACTGATTGACTAACACTTTCACAATAATGAAATAAGCCTTTGTTTTAAAATGTTTGCTGCACACAAAGTAATTTATGAAATAATTTGTATAACTCAATATATATTACTAATACTTATTTGTACTAAACATATGTAGAGCAAGAACTCATACATTTATTGCACCTAAGAATTCATTGAATTTATTCTGCCTATAGATTGGTTTCTGAGTTTCAGAAATTAGATCTCTTACATGATATCCAAATAATGGCAACCCAACAAACCCAGTTTTCAAAGGTAATAAACCAGTACAAGTATAGAACTTCTATACGCCTATTATTCTTATGATGAAATAATGTATTTTTCCATATTGAGTGATTTTACTACCAAAGTAATTCTACATTGAAGGAAGGATTTTGATAGATTACATGTGCTTCCTTCCAAGGTTTTGGAAGAACAGTCAGTGATGGGAAAAGTCTCCCAACTACCTAGAAGGCAAACTGGAATGCTTATTCTCACTCTGGAGAGTTGGTTGGATTGTTGAATAGAATCCCACAATCAGCACTGAACTGATATCTTTATATGTAATGTTCATCATTAGTCTGTAAACTCTTCATTTATTTCTCTTTGTCTCCCCAGTAACTCCTCTCCAAATCGTCAATACCGTTGTATTTGTGGTGGTTCTTGTGTTTTAAGGTAGTAGATAGAAACCTCTAGGAAGTTCTTTCTCCTAGGCCAGACTCAGAAAGTCCCCTCATGAGAGATAGGATGTGTACACTGGGATAACAGGAAGAAAGCATACTGAAAATTAAAGAGTTAAGAGGTTTGTGCTACAGGCCTCTGAGCATTTGTGCAGTGGAAATGGCTTTGGTCACTGTGGTTTAGGCAGTGAGGGTTGGCCTGGAGAGATCTCAGGCAGAACAGATAAGGGTGGTGAGATTTCATAGAGATGGCGCACAGCTAGGTCTTTGGGAACACTGTCTACAGCCTCCAGAAATCAGAGATGTCAGCAGATGTCTAAATGCTTAGTGCAATAGTGGGACTTCCTCAGTAAAACATGTAATTTTTACATAAAGTAAGTAACTTTCATTTTTTTTTTTAATTCAAAATAGTTTCTGAATTTGAGGTGTTTAGGTTTTTAATTTTTTTCTTCCCTTCCTGCTTTCCCACCTTCCCTCCTTCATCCCTACTCCATGCCTTCTTTTTTTTTCTCCCTCTCTTTTTCATTCTCTTTCTTCTTTTTCTTTCTCTCTTTCAGCTACAAGCAGTACCACAGTTGCTGCTTAGAATACATTCTAGAAATGCAATTTCTTTTTTAAAAAGGATATATTGTATTGTATTTATTTTTTAATGTGTATTCATTTATTTATTTGGCTACACCATGTGGTCTGTGGGATTAGTTCCACTATCAGGGATTGAACACTTGCTCCCTGCATTGGAAATGCAGTCTTAACCATTGGACCACCAGGGAAGTCGCTAGAAGTATAATTTCTGAATCAAAATACATTTTAAAAGCCAAAGACTTTTAATTTAAAAAAAATGTCCTTCACAAATAGTCTTAACAATTTTCTCTCCCTTCAGCAATACATGAGTCTTTAATTCTCCATCCTCTCATCTGTGGTGGATTTTGCCATTTAATAATACTTTTGATAATTTGATAAGTATAAGCTTAGTATGAGAAATAGTCCTTCTCAAAACTCAGTATTTCTCAGAAAGTGGACTAAAATTTCCCATGATGATTTATGAGTGGCAAAGGCCTTTCTGAGGAATAATTTTACATTCTCTTTCTTTGAAATCTCTTTCTACTGAGATAGTTCAGCAAGAGTCTATTTCTTTCTGGGACAAAAGTCTCAATATAATCTTTAATGTTCTGGTTTTCTAGTGATTGCAAAGTTCCTAATCTATGATCACATTCTGGCCTTGAAACTGATTAATTGGTTTTAGGAATTCCTTTTTCTTTTATGCCCTTCCTTATGCAATGGAGTCATCAGAGGTCCCTGGCATTTTTGTTCTTATTTTTCTAGGTGGTGTTCTATGGGCAATTTAAAAGTTGTTCACAAGTGTGACTGGGTTTGAGGAATGGGGTCAGCTGATGCTTCTCATTTGTGATTGTTTACAAAGGTAGCAGATACTTCAGAGACTGTCCACTTGCAACAATGCATAGATATAAATATGTGTGTGTTTCTGCGGGGGTGGGGGAGGTTAAAGAAATATTGAATAAGTGAATAAATTATTGTATAAATTAAAGATTCAGTGTAAAGATATTTTTCTTTGAAAAATATTTATTTGTGATATAAGAAAAAAAAAAAGCACAAAAACTCATGCATGACATGTTCCCAGTGTCTAAAAATGTGGTTTTAACAGACCCTATAAGTTTCATCATCTAGTCCTGCTTAACAAATATATCCTATCTGCTCTATGCCTCTCCACCTCTGCAAAGTCCATACTATTCTCTTTGTCCAAAATTTCAGTTAGGAGCCTGCTGCACATATCAGCTCATGAGCACGTGGTACATGTTACCTAACTTGTTTGTGTTAATGTATTTCACGTGCCCCTGGCCCATTTTATGAAATAGTTTCCTTTGTCTAATCTATTCTATTTGTCTCTATTTCCTATTGTTTCAAATACAGCCATTCTCTTTCACGTTATTTGCCACTGAGAATGCTTAATATAAATGTTTTCCTTTCATAAATTTACTTTACATATAAATAATGATGCTTTCAATATAGTTCAAGACCACAGAGGGCTAATCCTCCCTAAACCATGTGGTATGAATATTTGAACTTAAAATATAGGCTTTAAAGACAAGCATTCAATCGGCAGGGAAACCATCTATTCAAAATCTGTGGCTCATATAGACAACAAGGAGCATCATGCAGTGTCATTTGCTATTAGCTGTTTGTTATTATGAAAACCTTTTATGTGTATAATCAACCATGTGAGAATTACAAAGCACTTTACAAATCCATTTATAAAGCGGATCTGCCTAGAGTGACTCTGGACAGAAGGAAAATAGAGGATGGATGTATTTACTTATGGAGACACCAGCTCTTGACTGTCATACTGACTGGAGCACACCTTCATCTTATAAATGAACGACATGCTAATCCAAATGAGCTCTTGACTCAAATCTGGCCTGGAACATAGCACACTTTCTTTAAGGAGGGGAGAAGGAAAGAACTAAACCCTCTCCCACTGCATCCTTCTTAAATTCAGAAGTTTATATCTAAATTAGGGCCAAGAATCACTCAGCCAGAGCTCTCAGCCTCCATGGTCAATGGCCAAACAGCTTTCAGTACTGCTGAGAAATCTGTCATTCAAGATGCTGCTGGAGAGCATCCATACACAGGCTGGGTTGGCCTTGTCTGGCTCAGGACCTGTCTCCTAAATGTGTTTGCATTTCTGTGTTTGTCTCCAATTCCTGGGAAATACCTGCTCCCTTTCCACTCTGTGTGGCCCAAGGTATAGCACAGAAAGAGTTCTGGCCTAGGAATTAGACAGAACCAGGGCTTCCCAGGTGGTGCTAGGGGTAAAGAGACCCAGCTTCAGACTCTGAGTTGTGAAGATCCCCTGGAGAAGGGCAAGGCAACCCACTCCAGTATTCTTGCCTGGAGAATCCCATGGACAGAGGAGCCTGGTGGGCTCCAATGCATATTGTTACACAGAGTCAGACACAACTGAAGCAACTTAGCACCTAAGGGATAGCCTTGGATCTGACAAGAACTGAAGGCAACTTAATACACTGTTTCATTTTCTATGACAGCTAAGTACACAATGATTCATACTTTGCCTTTATTCATAAGGATGATGTAGGGATAAAATTAGACAATGGACATAAAGGTATTTTAGAAGTTTACTCATTCTTCAACTTTGTGCTTTTCTCTATGTTCATTTTTCTGCACTAAATATATATTTACTTTTACTCTAAAATAACCAATACATTATTTTTTTTAACTCTCTACTTACAAATGGTATGAGCATATTCTAGAGAATGTATTAACATACTGGAAAATTAAAATTGCAGTACTCAATGGTGGCAAATACAACTTGGTTGCAAATATACATGGGGTAGAATCAAGATGAGTTATTTTTAAAGATTTGTGAAATTCATCAGGGTAAACATCAGTTCAGTTCAGTTCAGTCGCTCAGTCGTGTCCGACTCTCCGCGACCCCATGAATCACAGCACACCAGGCCTCCCTGTCCAACACCAACTCCCGGAGTACACTCAAACTCAAGTCCACAGAGTCGGTGATGCCATCCAGCCATCTCATTCTCCGTCGTCCCCTTCTCCTCCCGCCCCCAACCTTTCCCAGCATCAGAGTCTTTTCCAGTGAGTCAACTCGTCGCATGAGGTGGCCAAAGTATTGCAGCTTCAGCTTTAGCATCAGTCCCTCCAATGAACACCCAGGATTGATCTCCTTTAGAATGGACTGGTTGGATCTCCTTGCAGTATAAGGGACTCTCAAGAGTCTTCTCCAACACCACAGTTCAAAAGCATCAATTCTTTGGCGATCAGCCTTCTTCACAGTCCAACTCTCACATCCATACATGACCACATAGACTTTCTAAATGTTTACTACACACTGAAAACAATTCAATATAATAAATAGTGTTAGCCCATAATATAGACACCTGCCTATTTCCTCACTCCTGTGTTACTGATGAATCATTGTAGCAAAAGACAATTAGGAATTTGGGAGACCAAGGCAGAGCTTCAGCAGGCTGCTTCTTTGTGATGATGAACAACTTATGAAACTAAATAACAAGGTCCTGTCACCTCTGTAATTTAAGAAACTGTTTGTGTAGTTCCTGCTCAGGCCTGTAAAAAAGAGTAAGAAAAGAAAGTAGGAGCTGTCTCTCTCTTCTGAGAACTTGCTCTCCAGCCGTATGAATAGTTAATCCTCTTCATTAGTTGATCTCCAGCCCCATCCTGGCCATCATAGCACCAATCCTTGCCTTAAATAATCCACAAAATGATTCTATTTGCATATCTTGCCTTCATTACACTCAACATATACAAAATCACATAGCTATCACATCTGGAAAGGATATCCTTATATTTAGTAGAAGTGTAGACACTTGTAAAGAATTATTGACATCATAAGAGAAATTACAGGAAACTAGTCATTGTTGGAAAGCATACACCAGAGAAGAGAGAACCTGTCATCCTCTGGCCAAACATGACCTTATTTAAGTGACATGTTGGTTACATTTCTAATGATATGTTCAATTGGCCTCAAGTAACCAGGTCACAAGAATAGCAGAGGCCAGCTTTAGTTAGCAAAGAGTTTTGAGTCTCTTGAAATGATCATCTCTTTCCTCATCTATAAACAATCAACAAAGGTGCATATGTTTATCATGTATTTTTTTTTAACTGTAGAATTTTTAAAATGATTTGTGTATTTTAACTCCATTTCTGGGCCTACGGTCTCCTCTCATTTTTACTAAAGACTTACCTCAAATTCTGTTCATTTTGGGGTTAAAACTACCTTAGGTCTTAAGGGCATTGGACTCAGCATAGGATGTTTCATCAAACTCCTAAATTTTTCACTTTTACAAAGTAAATGGAGAAGTGTATATGACTTTCTCTTGAGATGCCTGGAAGAGATTAGTTTGGGAGTAAAGCAAAGTAATGAGTAGAATCCCACAAGCAATACTGGTAAATATATTTTATTATTTAAAGATCACCTTGAATTTTACTTAGTGACAAAAAGTATGTTCATCTCTCAGTCTTCAAATCAGGACTCCAGCACCTAACCCTAAATTTTCTGGGAAACTTGAAACAAAATATTTAATACCTGTTTCCTTTTCCTGTAGCACTTCTATCCACCACCATTCAAAACATCAGTAAAAAATTTTATTTTCATGTATTTCTTCTCCATAGCCATTTAGTCATCAAAGTAGCTTTGATTTTTCCTCTAGAATGACTTGCTATCTATTCTTCATCTTTCATTGACATTGATAAATCATTTCAGACTCAACCCCTCTTACTTCAAATATCAATTACTGAAACATTGTATTTCATTAAATAGCCATGTGATGGTATAATACGTTGATAGACTATTTTTCTACCATGGAGTAGAAATTCCAAAATTAATTACAGTTAATTATAGTTATAATAATAATGTTATATGACAGAGAAGCCGAAGCAAAGGTAGAAATGGAAATATCTCAGAATAAACTACTGATTTCAGCAGCTGTAATGTTTTTCACTATATGAATGGGCCATCAGATAAAACTGAGACTGATGTTTTCAGAGTAGTCCAGAAGGTGGTACATGTAGGCATTTTTTGAGGTCAATTATGATAAATGTTTTGTAATCAATTAGGGTCAATTTGGACAACACCTTATCAGTTCAGTTCAGTTCAGTTCAGTCGCTCAGTCGTGTCCGACTCTTTGCGACCCCATGAATCACAGCACGCCAGGCCTCCCTGTCCATCACCAACTCCCGGAGTTCACTCAAACTCATGTCCATCGCGTCGGTGATGCCATCCAGCCATCTCATTCTCTGTCGTCCCCATCTCCTCCCACCGCCAATCCCTCCTAGCATCAGACTCTTTTCCAGTGAGTCAACTTGTCGCATGAGGTGGCCAAAGTATTGGAGTTTCAGCTTTAGCATCAGTCCTTCCAATGAACACCCAGGATTTATCTCCTTTAGAATGGACTGGTTGGATCTCCTTGCAGTCCAAGGGACTCTCAAGAGTCTTCTCCAGCACCACAGTTCTAAAGCATCAATTCTTTGGCGGTCAGCTTTCTTCACAGTCCAACTCTCACATCCATACATGACCACGGGAAAACCATAGCTTTGACTATTACTTTGTCAACCAAGGTCCGTCTAGTCAAGGACAGCACCTTATAGTCTTGGTTATTCAAGACACTTCATTTGTCATAAACATTGATCTCAGGTGGCGTTGGTCTGCAGTGGCTCGAAGCAGGGTTTCAGTTCCCAGCCAAAGACTGAGGTTGGGTTGCAACAGTGAGAGCCAAATCCTAGCCACTAGACCAGTGATCAGTGACAAGGCCCTGGCCCTTTGGCTTTGCAGAAGAGAATTCCCATGAAGACGGAAAGTAGTAAGACAAGTATAAGTGTTTATTAGCAGGAAAAAGAGTGCAGTACATGCGCATAGACATATGGGCAGACTCAAAGAGAGTTGTGCCCTTGTGGCAGTTTAAATTACTTACATGGACATTCTTCTGGGTTTTCCTTTGGCTTATCATTTTGATTCACCTGGATCGGATTCAATATTTGGCACATCTCAAGATCCTCCAATGTGCACACATGCATCTTTTAGCCAAGGTAGATTCCACCAAAGAGGCCTATGGGTAGAGTATCCCTTAGTACCACTTCCCTTTGGCTTCCAAGCAGCCTTTTTGCACATGTGTAGTTGGAGATCTCCTGACTTTGAATAAGAGAAATATGCGGGCAGGGCCCACCTTCCTCCTTCTATTGTTCCACTATTTTTGTCTTAGAATGTCAGTCCACAGATAACAACCTCCAACTGTTAGCCCCTGGGGTCTATCTATCTCCTGCCTCAACATCAGTACTACTATAGATAATTGTTGTTTAGTCACTCAGTCGTGTTCGACTCTACGTGACCCAATGCACTGCAGCACACCAGACCTCCCTGTCCTCCACTATCTCCCGGAGTTTGCTCAAACTCATGTCCATTGAGCCAGTGATGCCATCCGACCACCTCATCCTCTGTTGCCCCCTACTTCTGCCCTCAATCTTTCCTTGCATTAAGGTCTTTTTCAATGAGTTGGCTCTTAACATCATGTGGCCAAAGTATTGGAGCTTCAGCTTCAGCATCAGTCCTTCCAATGAATATTCAGAATTGATTTCCTTTAGGATTGATTAGTTTTTTGATCTCCTTGCAATCCAAGGGACTCTCAAGAGTCTTCTCCAGCAGCAGAGTTCAAAAGCATCAGTTCTTCAGTGTTCATAGTATTAATGAAATGCAGTTTATTTTTGGAAAACCTGTAGTTCAATTTCAGCTATTTTATCATCTCTTTTCACACTGCCTTCAGTTCAGTTCAGTTCAGTCGCTCAGTCGTGTCCGACTCTCCGCGACCCCATGAATCACAGCACGCCAGGCCCCCCTGTCCATCACCAACTCCCGGAGTACACCCAAACTCATGTCCACAGAGTCGGTGATGCCATCCAGCCATCTCATTCTCCGTCGCCCCCTTCTCCTCCCGCCCCCAACCTTTCCCAGCATCAGAGTCTTTTCCAGTGAGTCAACTCGTCTCATGAGGTGGCCAAAGTATTGGAGTTTCAGCTTTAGCATCAGTCCCTCCAATGAACATCCAGGATTGATCTCCTTTAGAATGGACTGGTTGGATCTCCTTGCAGTATAAGGGACTCTCAAGAGTCTTCTCCAACACCACAGTTCAAAAGCATCGATTCTTCGGCGATCAGCTTTCTTCACAGTCCAACTCTCACATCCATACATGACCACGGGAAAAACCATTGCCTTGACTAGACGGACCTTGGTCGGCAAAGTAATGCCTTAGTACTGCCATTTTATCACCAGAAGGGAAGTATCAAATGTGTGCGTGATTTTGAAGGAAGTACAGAATTTAGTTCTGATCTTTTGTTGGTAGTTTTAGCAAAAGGTATAGCTGTGAAAAGATGAAGAAATAAACAACAAAAATAAATTGGGGAGATGTTAGGTGTATTCTTACGAAATTGGGTATTAACTGTAACATCAAAAGAAGGGGGAGTGTTTGATAATTATAAACTATCATTTTTCTTCTGCATTTTCTAAAAATAAAACTTCGCTCTAGTCAGTTATTCATCCATCTCCCTGGGAGCACATTTGAGTAGAGATGAGATGTGTTAGAAGTCACTGAGAAAACAAATGCAAAATAGGATTATGCATCAAGACAGTAGCTTCCTAAACCAGGCTATTGCCTTGAAAGAGGATTTTCCAAATGCCTTCTTCTCCATTTAGCATATCAAAAGCTGAGTACCAAGCTCTTGGAAATTTTTGGTACAGAAAAAGTTCTCTTTAGGCTCCAGACAGCAAAGCCAGGAGACTTACTGTTGCTGGGCCGAGGTCTACGGCTTAGGATAACTTGAAGAACTTGTGTACCTTGGAGGAAATGGGAAGCAGAGGGAGAAGAAAAAGAGCCAGATGGTCGTGAATTTGGGGCTTTTTCACAGAGGGGAAAGACTAAGTAAGGCAGGATCAACTCAGTGGCAAGATATGTACCAAGAAGGCAATCTTGAAGAACTCCCAGCTTATTCATTCTTATGCAGAGAAGTTATTGTTGCCATTATTTTGTTTATGTCAATAGTATTGTACCATAGATTGTATAGGGATATGTTCATGAACTTTAGTACCTAGTTTAATCCCGAGTATATGGTAGATACTAAAAAAGAAATGTTTGATGAATTAAGGAATAATTAGGGCTTCCCTGATGACTCAATGGTAAAGAATCTGCCTGCCAATTCAGGTGACACGGGTTCGATCCCTGATCTGGGAATATCCCACAAGCCCTGGAGCAACTAAGCCTGTACACCACAACTATTGAGTCTGTGCTCTAGAACCTAGGAAGCACAACTATTGAGGCCACACGCTGCAAATACTGAAGCCCTCATGCCCTAGAGCTGGTGCTCCGCAACAAGCGAGCTACAGCAATGATAAGCCTGAGAACTGCAAGAGTATCCCCCACTCGCCGCAACTAGAAGAGAGTCCTCACAGCAACAAAGACCTAGCACAGCCAAAAAATAAATAAATAAAATTGTATATATAAAAAAGGAATGATTAGATAGTCTCACATCGGGACACAGCTTTCCTTATATATTACAAGTACTTTTCCTAAATTACCTAAGAGAAAAAATCAATATAGCCTTCCATTATGTTGACCTGGTAGTATTTGTTCTTGGAACAAAAAAGTTTATAATATAAACGGTATTTACAGAAAGTTCCATCTAGTCAAGGCTATGGTTTTTCCAGTGGTCATGTATGGATGTGAGAGTTGGACTGTGAAGAAAGCTGATTGCTGAAGAATTGATGCTTTTGAACTGTGGTGTTGGAGAAGACTCCTGAGAGTCCCTTGTACCGCAAGGAGATCCAACCAGTCCATCCTAAAGAAGATCAGTCCTGGGTGTTCATTGGAAGGACTGATGCTAAAGCTGAAACTGCAATACTTTGGCCACCTCATGAGACGAGTTGACTCACTGGAAAAGACTCTGATGCTGGGAAGGGTTGGGGGCGGGAGGAGATGGGGACGACCGAGGATGAGATGGCTGGATGGCATCACCGACTCTGTGGACTTGAGTCTCAGTGAACTCCGGGAGTTGGTGATGGACAGGGAGGCCTGGCGTGCTGTGATTCATGGGGTCGCGGAGAGTCGGACACGACGGACTGAACTGACTGACTGACTGACTGACAGATCAATTCTGAAAAAATAAATGTGTTGAAAATACAAATTTTAAAAATAAATATTCTGAAGGGAATTTTGAAAATTATTTTGGAGGAAAGGAAGAATTCTTTTCAAAGACAGAAAGTATCTGAAGAAAAAGTCAATGTCAAACATTTTGTTACTATTCTCAAATGATGTCAGTTTCCAAGCTCAGGCATTCATATCATTGCCCAAGTTTGTGAACATGGAGAATTTTGTGACCGCAGTGAGCCATGGTACAGGTGTCTTAATGATAACCAACTTCCCAAAATGCAGGAAGAGAATAGACCAGAGCAGAATTATAATGCAATTTAGGGGTGCCATGTACTATAATAATTTTTTAAAATCGAAGCAAAAATACCATCACAGAGATTTTCAGGGGATTCATTTAACTGTAATCTACGAGACAGTACTGACAAGTGTACTTTTCACCTACAAGTTTACTTTCTTTTCTTTCTTCTGACCCCTCCCTCCTTTCTTTCTTGTTCTGATGCAACAGGACACAGGCAGCAAGTGACACAGGAGACTGCACTGCAAAGTGAAGTCAGGCTAGAATGGAATGAAGTGTTAAAGGTTTCTCTTTAAAATTCATCAGACATTCACACCCAACTTTAAAAATCAATGATCAGTGCATGCAGTACTTCAATCACGAAAGTGAGGAAATGCATTAATGGGTGTCAGAAAACAGATTAAGAGGGCATCACCCCGGGGCCAGCGGTCCTGTGAAATGGAAGAATTCAACTGCGAAAGAGTGCTTGGAGATTCAGGGAGTCTGCTTCTAAACATTTTTCACTGCAAACTACCATATAAAATATTTGGCCTTTATTACTGATCCCTTGATGCCTAATATATTATTATTGTTGTTATTATTTTATTATTCTTTGTGACAGATCTAGATATCGATTATTGAGATAAAGGAAAACTTGGAGTTTGATTGTTTTGCAATTCAAGGCTTCATTACTAGTTGAAAGGAATAAATCATGTTGGAATAAATAGAATAGATTTAAGACAAAGCGTGTTAAATTTAAATCTGGTATAGGTTTTCATATAGAAGAAAGAGGAGTCGGGGGTGGGGAGAGCTATGGGAAAAATAAGGCACCAGGTAAAATCCAGAGGCCATAACATGAATTGCATGGTTTGATCCTTATCCACTTCTCAGTCATTATCTCCTCACAGGCCGGCTTCATGGGCCTGTGACACACAAGAACTTATGCTTGGTTTAATGCTTTGTTGTAGCCATTCTGAAATTCTTATTTATTTATTTATTTTTTGGCCTTGTGGGACCTTAGTTCCCTGACAAGGGACTGAACCAGAGCCCCCTGCGGTGGAAGAGTGGAGTCTTAACCACTGGAGCAACAGGGAAGCCCACCATTCTGTCATTTTATTTTTGAATTTGTGTTTGTTAAGTGAAATCTGATGAGATAACGGAGCATGCCCACAAACAGAAGGAATGAGTGTCATGTGTTGGCCCACTGTTCCTTGATGCCCAGGTTTGTTATACTCCATCAGCACTAAATTCCACTGGACTCACAAGCATGTCAAAGCAAATATAAGGTAAGTGTGCTGTGTCTACAACTGAGCAAAGGCTTGTGATGACAGCCCCCAGAGGCTATCTTTTCCTTGTAAACCAGATCTTGAGTCCAGTGTAGGAAGAAGACAATAGCATCGTAAGAAACACAAAGGATCAAGGAATCCTGCTTTGTCCTTTCTTAATTTTCAAATTTTATTTATTTATGTGTTTTCATAGGCTAAGGTAATTCCAAAAATATTTGAGTCTTTAAATCAAGTGTGTGTATGATAATAGCACAGTGTTGTAGTGTGTTTATTTGTTGTAGTCTATTTCATCAATAACCTCAGATATGCAGATGACACCACCCTTATGGCAGAAAGTGAAGAGGAACTCAAAAGCCTCTTGATGAAAGTGAAAGAGGAGAGTGAAAAGGTTGGCTTGAAGCTCAGCATTCAGAAAAATAAGGTCATGGCATCTGGTCCCATCACTTCATGGGAAATAAATGGGGAAACAGTGTCAGACTTTATTTTTGGGGGTTCCAAAATCACTGCAGATGGTGATTGCAGCCATGAAATTAAAAGACGCTTACTCCTTGAAAGGAAAGTTATAACCAACCTAGATAGTATATTAAAAAGCAGAGACATTACTTTGCCAACAAAGATCTGTCTAGTCAAGGCTACGGTTTTTCCAGTGGTCATGTATGGATGTGAGAGTTGGACTGTGAAGAAAACTGAGCGCCAAAGAATTGATGCTTTTGAACTGTGGTGTTGGAGAAGACTCTTGAGAGTCCCTTGGACTGCAAGGAGATCCAACCAGTCCATCCTAAAGGAGATCATTCCTGGGTGTTCATTGGAAGGACGAATGCTAAAGCTGAAACTCCAATCCTTTGGCCACCTCATGTGAAGAGTTGACTCACTGGAAAAGACCCTGATGCTGGGAGGGATTGGGGCAGGAGGAGAAGGGGACAACAGAGGATGAGATGGCTGGATTGCATCACCGACTCAATGCACATGAGTTTGGGTGAACTCCAGGAGTTGGTGATGAACAGGGAGAGAGACCTGGTGTGCTGTGGTCCACAGGGTCGCAAAGAGTTGGACACGACTGAGCGACTGAACTGAAATGAACTGAACTGATTTCAGTTATGAACCCAGTTAGGGATCTGATAAAAGCTATAAGTTATTTCCTCCAGAAAAATGCATATGGTTATATGTATAAATACACACATATATATACATATATATATATATGTATCAGTTCAGTTCAGTCACTCAGTAGTGACCGACTCTTTGAGACCCCATGAATCACAGCACGCCAGGCCTCCCTGTCCATCACCAACTCCCGGAGTCCACTCAAACTCATGTCCATCGAGTCGGTGATGCCATCCAGCCATCTCATTCTCTGTCATCCCCGTCTCCTCCCACCCCCAATTCTTCCTAGCATCAGACTCTTTTCCAGTGAGTCAACTCGATGCATGAGGTGGCCAAAGTATTGGAGTTTCAGCTTTAGCATCAGTCCTTCCAATGAACACCCAGGATTGATCTCCTTTAGAATGGACTGGTTGGATCTCCTTGCAGTCCAAGGGACTCTGAAGAGTCTTCTCCAGCACCACAGTTCAAAAGCATCAATTCTTCGACGATCAGATTTCTTCACAGTCCAACTCTCACATCCATACATGACCACGGGAAAAACCATAGCCTTGACTAGACGGACCTTTGTTGGCAAAGTAATGTCTCTGCTTTTTAATATGCTATCTAGGTTGGTCATAACTTTCCTTCCAAGGAGTAAGCATCTTTTAATTTCATGGCTGCAATCAGCATCTGCAGTGATTTTGGAGCCCCCCCAAAATAAAGTCTGAAACTGTTTCCCCATCTATTTCCCATGAAGTGATAGGACCAGATGCTATGATCTTCGTTTTCTGAATGTTGAGCTTCAAGCCAAACTTTTCACTCTCCTCTTTCACTTCCATCAAGAGGTCAAGATAATTACAGGGGACCAAATGATCTCCCCACTTGTAATCCATTGTAAGTATTCCAGATTTTACTCTGAGTGACACCAAAAGGCAGTGGAGGCTTTTGAGCAATGAGTAACATGATCTAATTTGTGTTTTGCAAGGTATTCTGGCAGTAATTTGGAGAATGTTTGTAGAGGCAAGAATGGAAATAGTGAGACCAGTTCAGAAGCTATACCAGCAACCCAGTGAGTCATGGTGCATCTTGAACAAGGGAAGGGAGCTAGAGATGGTGATGTTTAAACTTTAAAAAAAAATAATCATAGAATTTGTTCATGATTTGGTATTAACAAAGATAGGTAAGAAAAACAGAGTTTTGCCTTGGGTTGTGGAAAAATGGAGGTACCATTTATGGAAATGGAAAGTCAGTGAACAGGCAATTTGGGGAGCTTGGAAATGAAGAGCTTGAATTTGAATGTATTGCATTTGAGATGCCTATTAGACAACCCAACAGAGATGAAAGTAGGCAGTTGGGGAAGAGTCTGGAGTTGGAGAAAAGTCTGGGCTGCTGAGATACATTTGGGATATGTTAGCTTATAGATCGGAGAAGGCAATGGCAAGCCACTCCAGTACTCTTGTCTGGAAAATCCCATGGATGGAGGAGCCTGGTAGGCTGCAGTCCATGGGGTCGCTACGAGTCAGACATGACTGAGCAACTTCACTCTCACTTTTCACTTTCACACATTGGAGAAGGAAATGGCAACCCACTCCAGTGTTCTTGCCTGGAGAATCCCAGGGATGGGGGAGCCTGGTGGGCTGCCGTCTATGGGGTCACACAGAGTTGGACACGACTGAAGTGACTTAGCAGCAGCAGCAGCAGCTTATAGATGGGATTCGAAGACCTGAGGCATATGAGGTCACCAAGAGACAGAGTGTAGACAGAGAAGACAAGACTTCTGGGGATAGCGCAGCCTATGGCATTTAGGGTTAGAAAGATGAGTAGGGATCAGAAAATGAAGCAGAAAGAGCAGCCAAATAGGGAGGAGAGCTAGGAAAGAGTGGTATTCAGCTAGCCATGGACAGGAAGTGTTTCAAAAGGTTAACTTATCATTTGTGCCAAATACTGTCAAATAAGTTGAGGACTGAACATTGGCTGTTGGTTTTAGCATGTGGGGTCCTTAGAGATCTTGGCAAATGCAGTTAAGTGCAAGAGGGAACAAAAACTTAAAGTGGTTTCATGCAACAATGGGCAAGCTGGAGGAGGATGTGAGTTTTGGAGCCTTTCTAAATTTTGATCATCATTGTTTGGAATTATTTTTTATGATAATTAATAAGAAATTGTTACAATTATTAAACTTTTATTTTGCTAATAAAAAGCAATATGCTTGGGAAAAGCAGGAGACAACTATAGAATGAGGTCCTTCATTTGGGAAGGGGTTGGTATTTAGTATAGATGAGGTACAGTTAGCCTTGACCATGGGGGAAAAAAAAGTGAAAGTGTTAGTCGGTCAGTCATGACTGACTCTTTGGGACTCCATGGACTGTATCCCACCAGGCTCCTCTGTCCATGGAATTCTCCAGGCAAGAATACTAAAGTGGGTTCCCATTCCCTTCTCCAGGGAATATTCCTGACTCAGGGATCCAACCTGTGTCTCCTGCCTTGTGTGTGGATTCTTTACCATTTGAGCCACCAGGGAAGCCCCTTAGACCATGAAGATTTTATTTATTATGACATATTTAGAATAGGAGAACATACAGAATATATGGGTGTAGCTATAGGTAGGTCTGTTAATTTGGCAATGGGAGTAGAATTCCCTGAGCAGCCAGAAAAGAAGCAAATCAAATAGGTGGTGGTGGTTTAGTCACTAAATCAACACAGGATATGGTGTTAAAATGCAACAGAACTGAGAATTTGGTGAAAACAGCAACTTAGAACACAGAGTGAACATGAAATCCCCCAAGGATTCCATAGAAATCTTGAGGAAGCCTTTGGATTTCCTAAGATGAAATCTGTGTTGTCTTAAACACATGGATACGTGAATTCACACACACACACACACACACATACATATACATACCTACACACACCCTGCTTATTATGTACAAATGAACATTTGATCTAAAATCAGATAATACCAGTGTTGGTTGGAGGAAATTTGTGGAAAATTGAATCTTCTTTCTGAGCCTCCATTTCATCTGCAAACTAGAAGTAGTATTTCATTTATAGATAACTTGTGAACACAGATATACCTATCCAAATCCATTGTAGATATCACCATGTGATTTTTCATAGATATTTCAGATATCCAAAATAAAAATCATTCCTTCTCTAATGTATCCATCATATCACCCCATTTTAATGAATGGACGCTATCATAGACCAAGTTACCCAACTCTCCCTCCTCCAGTATTTAACCTAGACTTCTATTCTACTTTCCCACCATCTCAAGTTTAATTGATAAACAAGTCCTGAAAATTTTACCCCCTAAATGTGTCACCTTAATTTATGTTTCTAATAGCTAAATATATTAGAAATAGATGTATGTATAGATCTTTGTAAATAACATAGCATGAGTTTCCACACTTTTCTTTGGATTTCATTTAACTTAATTCTTATTGTTTCCTAAATTATATTTGTGTTGTCATTGTTGTGTTCTAATTTTTTTTTTTCCTTCCACGAGGTTTTGCTTTTATTTCCTTAGAGTTACAAAATGAATTCCTTAACCACTTGAGCATTTTTGGTTCATTTTTTGTCTAGAGTTTCAAACATTTTTCATGTAATATTTATCTACTGAATATTTACTAATATATACTAAATGTATATTAAATAGCTGACATCTGAGATTTTATCTGAGTTGTCAAGTATTGACCTTCAACTTTAAAAGCATTTCTACATCTGGATTTCCTGCTTGTTCCTGCATTTGAATAATGAGTCAAATAGCCTTATGAGTAATTGGATCTTTTGTGCAATTAGAACTTTCCCCTGCATTATAATTTATAGTATGGTTGAATTGAGCAACATGTAATGAGTCATTTTACTGAGGCTTTTAAGGAAGTTATTTCTGAAGGTCTGCCTAAGAGGCTAAAATATGTCTGAATTAAAAAGAATGGCAGGCTGCAATCAAGACTATAAAATAAAGGTGCTCAGTAAGCAGCCCTATTACAATCAGAAAGTGAAGGAAACGGATCTCTGTCTTGTGTGCAGAGACAGAGGAAATGATGAATACCTTAGGTAACTCATTCTGTGCAAAATCAATCTTTCACTGTCAATTTTAAATGAACTAATTTGTTCACAAATCTGCTCAGTCAGTTCGGAAGCATACTCTGTTCCTTCATATTAGCAAATCCTTTAATCTTGACTAGTCTACTGAGTAAGAAATCTAGAAATGTGTTAATATGATTGGACATATGTAGTAGGATAAGAATTGATTCTTTTAATTAGTGTCTGCTCAAGTTAGAGTCCCTTTCTTGGCTGAACTATTGACCTACTAATATATCAAGAGATTATGTTATGACTAACATATATCTAAAGTTCAGTTTAACTCTTTCATTGTCAATCAATATTGCAATAAACTTTCTAGTGACTAGATCCTTTTTATCTTTTTAAAGGAAAGTTTAGGTGTTATAATATGGAAAATATAAATACATGACTATCTGAACAATAATTCCTTTCACTGTAGCCTATAAACAAATTGTATATTGATACAGCTCTCACTATTTATGGAGTACAAATTCTTCATAAACTTGCTACTTGTTAAAATGAAAAGATGTCTAATATAATTTCCTGCATAAGCTTCACTTTTAAATCAGTGGAATTACGTGAAAATTTCCTTCATGGCATTGTTGAATAATGTGAGAAAGAAATCCAAGAAGTACTTTGTGAATATAAGATTTCGTTAAGAGGTATGGAAATAAGATATTTTAAGTATGTGACTCTTTGTTATTTTACATATATCGGTAGTTACTGAATAGGCATGTACAATTTGACTTAGAAAGGAAACAAAATGGAAATTTTGTGTAAGATAGACGGTTATAAAACCTAAAGATACATTTCAAATCAATTTAGATTTTTGCTTGAATTCATTTAAAAATGTATTCTTAAATGAGTTACATCTGACTTTTTTAAAAGAAAATCTATTGATAGAAATTTAATGGTTTAAAACCATTGTATGCATTTATATACACATCCTATTTTTCTTCCCTCGTAGCTCAGTTGGTAAAGAATCCGCCTGCAATGCAGGAGGCCCAGGTTTGATTCCTTTGTCCAGAAGATCCCTGGAGAAGGAAATGGCAATCTACTCCAGTGTTCTTGCCTGGAAAATTCTATGGACAGAGAAGCCTGGCAGGCTACAGTCCATGGGGTCACAAGAGTCAGACACAACTTAGCAACTAAACCACCATAGTATTTTTAAAAGTCCATATTAAAGAGATTATGTTTTATAAGTATTATCAATTTGCCTATTTCGTTATTGTTGTACAGTCACTAAATTGTATCTGACTCTTTTGCAACCCCATGGACTATAAGCCCTCTGCTTCTGTCTATGGGATTTCCCAGGCAAGAATTGCCATTTCCTACTCCAGGGGATCTTCCCAAAACAGGGATCGACCCTACATCTCCTGCATTGCAGGCAGATTCTTCTACCGCTGAGCCACCAGGGAAGCTATTTTACTAGTTTTTAAAAAGATTTCTATCACTTAAAATAGAGCATAAACACAGTACTTAACAATGAATTTGAGAGAATGAGATGGCTGGATGGCATCACCAGCTCGATGGACATGAGTTTGAGTGAACTCCGGGAGTTGGTGATGGACAGGGAAGCCTGGCGAGCTGTGATTCATGGGGTCACAAAGAGTCGGACACGACTGAGCGACTGAACTGAACTGAACTGAATGTTCGTACATTTCACACACCATGGTGAGAAATTTGGAAATACTGAGTTCATTTAGTTCATTCAACAAATATTCATTTTACATCTTCTGTGTATAATGTCCTGTACTAGGAATTTTGTGGGATTCCAAAAGCTGTCATAGTCCCTGATTTAAAGGAAACTTTAACATGAACTTTAATCTCAAAGGCTATTCATTATTTTAACGTGAAAGTCAGTTTTGCACTTTGCCCAAAACTGATATCCTTGTCCCTCAAAACTGTTCTACCAATGGGTAGCCTCTTCTATCTCATTTGTGGCAACTCCATTCTTCTAGTTGACCAAACAAAAATCTCTGGAATCATATTAAATTCCTCTCACTCTTTCTCGTTCCACACCTGTATGTGTGTGTTATTCACTCGGTCATGTATGATTCTTTGCGACCCATGGACTGTAGCCTGCCAGGCCCAGGCTTCTTTGTCCATGGATTTCTCCAGGCAAGAATACTGGAGTGAGTTGCCATTTCCTTCAGGTTCCACATCTACTTGAGTAGAAAATATTGTTGCCTCTGTTTTAAACTAGCCAAAATCAAAATGTTTCACCTCCTCCATAGCTTCCTCCTTCGTACCAGTACCACTGTCTCTCTCCTGGATATAGTACAGCCTATTCATAGTTCTCTTTGCTTCCAATCTTTGCCCCTCTCCTCCCCTCCATTCTGTTAACACGTTTCAGAGTGAGTTTTTAAACTTAACTCAGATGTTACCATCCCTCTATTCAAAACCTTTTAGTATCTCTCTTTTGTACTCACCACCAATGGCTAAGTACTTACAGTGGTTTATGAGGTCCTTAAATAACCTGCCTTCTCTTAGGTCGATGACCTCTTTTCTCCTTTCCTTAATCTGTAACAGTCACATTGGCTTTCTAGCTAATACTCAAGCTCACCACTCACACTTCACTCCCTCTGCCTGCAAGCTTTCTCATTCAGGCAGCCACATGGATAACTTCACTTGTACTTCCTTCAAGTCTGCTCAAATGTCTTAATCTCAGTGGGGCCTGCCATGACAACCATTTTTAAAATCTCAAACCGGCAATCCAAATACCCCTTGCCTTACTTTGTTTTGTTCTTAGCACTTATCAATATCTAGCATGCTACATACACAGTTGACTCCTTATGAAAATGAAATGAAAAAGTCACTCAGTCGTGTCTGACTCTTTGCAACCCCGTGGACTTAGTCCATGCAACACTCCAGGCCAGAATACTAGAGTGGGTAGCCTTTCCCTTCTCCAGGGGAATCTTTCCAACCAAGGAATCAAACCGGGGTCTCCTGCATCACAGGTGAATTCTTTACCAACTGAGCTACGAGGAAAGTTGACTCCTTATGGCTAGGTTTATTGCCTGTCTCTCCAGTTGTAGCTGCAGGCCATAAGAAGCAATGACTCACAGATGCTGGGGGAACAGAAATAGGAAGAAGAGAAACAGAGAAGGATCACAGACTGTGTCTGCTGTGTTCACTAATCCCACATTTAATGGTATGTTCCAAAGATATTCTGGCAAAAATGCAAAGTGATAATTGCACAAGGCTATTTGTTCATTGGAAGGACTGATGCTAAAGCTGAAACTCCAATACTTTGGCCACCTCATGCGACAAGTTGACTCACTGGAAAAGACTCTGATGCTAGGAAGGATTGGGGGTGGGAGGAGACGGGGACGACAGAGAATGAGGTGGCTGGATGGCATCACCGACTCGATGGACATGAGTTTGAGTGAACTCCGGGAGCTGGTGATGGACGGGGAGGCCTGGCATGCTGTGATTCATGGGGTCACAAAGAGTCGGACACGACTGAGCGACTGAACTGAACTGAACTGATTCATAATGGTAGTATTTTTAATAGCAAAGAATGGAATTAACCCAGGTATCAATTAATAGGAGGCTATTGGTACATCCACACACTGGAGAAACTTACAAAATGAAGGAAGATATAGAATTTAGATATAGAATGATATAAAATTTTATCCAAATGCTATTGTTAAGTGAAAAAAGCAAGTATGGTAACTTTTATCTAAGAAGGTTGTGGAAATATGAATATTTATGTGTATTACCTGCTTACATTTTCAAAAATATATGATAGAAAAAACTCCAAAATTAATAACAATGGTTTCTCTTAAGGGGCACGAAGAAACAGAAAGAATGGCACAGGGATAGAAGCAAGATTTCTGTGGTGGACCTTGTGATGGAGCTCTGCGACTGTTTATCACAATTGAAGCACCAGTAAAACGTGAAAACTTCCCCCAAATTGAAAAACAATTGAAACAAATGAGCATTCTTTTTATCAATTAGAGGAATGACCACTTAGAGAAGAGAATTATTTCAGCTGACTGAAATACAGTACTTTAAGTGGGTATCCTTGGTGTATCATATTCAAAGAAGTTTTTAAAAATCTTAAACTTTATTCAATATTCTTAATTTTAATGGTAATATTCATCTTTAAATTTGAAATTATTATAAGTATGTGCATGTGTGCTCAGTTGCTTCAGTTGTGTCTGACTCTTTGTGACCCTATGAAGTGTAACCCACCAAGCTCCACCCTCCATGGAATTCTCCAGACAAGAAGATTGGAGTAGGTTGCCATGCCCTCCTTCAGGGAATCTTCCCGACTCAGGGATCTAACCCGTATCTCCTTCGATTCCTGCATTGCAAGCAGATTCTTTATCACTGAACCACCAGGGAAACCCAGCAAAGCACTAAAACATGCTAATACTGTATAGGTATAGTTAAGAATAAAAATAATTGGAACCATTAATTTCTGAGGTAAAGAACAAAGAAAAAATTGTAATATCCTAGAAGTTAAGTAAATTTATGTAATCTTAAATTTCAAATATCAGTATCAATTCAAATTCATGTATATTATTTATTTATTTCCTGACTTTGTCCACTGAAGAACAAACCATGAAAGCTTTGCAGCAATGTGCACCCCTAGCACCCAGGTTTTGGTCTCTAAATATCATTACCCACTGAAAGAAACCAAAGTTCAGTGTTCCCTGGAGAAATGACTTATTTTTACCTAAATATAAGAACTAAAACTATAAAACCTTTAGAAGAAAATGCAGGAGTAATTATGCATGATCTCAGATTAGGTAATAATATCTGAGATTTAACACCAAAACAAGCAAACAAATAAACATAAGTAATAAAAGGAAAATCAATAAACTGGACTTCATCAAAATAAAAATGTTTGTGCTTCAAGTGATATCATTAAGTAAGTGAAAAGACAACCCACAGAGGAGAAAACACAGGACAATCATACATCTGATAAAAGACTTGTAACCAAAATATATGGGTTTCCCAGGTGGCTCAGTGGTAAAGAATCCGTCTACCAATGCAGGAGACTTAGGTTCGATCCTGGAGTCAGGAAGATCCCTTGGAGAAGAAAATGACAACTTACTACAGTATTCTTGCCTGGGGAATCCCATGGACAGAGGAGTCTGATGGACTACAGTCCATTGGGTCATAAAAGAGCTGGCATTACTTAGCGAGTAAACAACCACCAGAATATATAAAGAACTCTTACAACTCAATAAAAAATGATAACAGTGAGCCAAATATTTTAATAGACATTTCTGTAAAGAAAATATATGAATAATTAATAAGCACAAAAAAGGCTCTCAACATCATTAGTCATTTGGGAAAGGCAAAACATAACCACAGAGATATCACTCACAAAGAAAATGACTTTAATAATAATGGCAGACAATAGCCACTACAATCATCCCTTAGTATTTGTGGGGAATTGGTTCCAGAACTTACATGGAAGCAAAATCCATGAATGCTCAAGTCTCATTATTGGCCCTCTGTATTCTTGGGTTCTGCATCTGCAGATTCAACCAACCATGAAGTGTAAACATTAACACATGATCTGCAGTTGATTGAGTCCCTGAATCCAGAATCTATGGATGTGGAGGGACAACTGTAGATTTATTGAAAAAACTCCACTTACAAGTAGACCTGAGCAGTTCAAACCCATGTTGTTCAAGTTTCAACTGTATTGGCAAGGATGTGAAGAAACTGGATAATTGGAGCCTAATTCATTGCTAATGGGGATGTAAAGTGGGAAGCCACTTTGGCAAACAGTTTGGCATTTCCTCAAAATGTTGAACATAGAGTTATCATATGACTCAGGAATTTTACAACTAGTTATACAACCAAGATAAATGAAATTATAAATCAACACAGTAACCTGTACATGGATTTCATAGCAGCATTATTCATAATAGGTGAAAAATTCAAGCAACTATCAATACATAAATGAATAAACAAAGTGTGGTATATCCATAAAATGGGACATTATTCATCAATAACAAGGAATGAAATATACTTTGAAAATATATCTGTGAGCTCATAATGACACCTACACAAACATGGAAAACTAATTACCATTGGTGGTTGGATAGGCATCATCTTGTGCTCAGTCACTAAGTTGTGTCTAGCTCTTTGCCACCCCTGGACTATAGCCCGCCAGGCTCTTCTGTTCATGGGATTCTCCAGGAAAGAATTTTGGAGTGGGTGGCCATCCCCTTCTTTAGGGCATCTTCCCAACCCAGGGATCAAACCCAGGTCTCCTGCATTGCAGGTGGATTCTTTACTGACTGAGCCACCAGAGTAGCCCAAGTTATCATCATACTATTTTGAAAATTGATATAATAAAATAAAAAATTACTTTTTTCAAATTTTCAAAAATTTAGCCTAAGTAGTATTTCTTACAATGCTGTTTCAATAAGATACAACTTCAAGATATTTTGTACCAAACCTAATATATTAAAAAGTTGTAGGTTGTATATTTAAGTGTTCCGCACAGTGCATACAACTAAAGATCAAGTCAACAAAGTTTGCTTTATACATGATATAGATTCTAATATGGTAAATTATATTTACTTTTTTCCTTCATAAGTTTATTTTTTCCCTCTCTGAACTTCTGCTTTGGTTTTATTGTTTTGTTCTCTGTGGATTTAACCACTTTTAGGGACTACTGGTCACACTGACAACATTTGAATGCTCCCTAGAAACAATTTTATTCACACATGCATGAGTATCAACACTTGTGGGAAAAGGGACTCTGTGTGCGTGCTCAATTGCCTCAGTCGTGTCCCACTCTTTGTGACCCTATGGACTGTAGCCCACCAGGCTCCTCTGTCCATGGGATTTTCCAGGCAAGAATACTGTAGTGGGTTGTCATGCCCTTCTCCAGGGGATCTTCCTGACCCAGGCGTCGAACTTGTGTCTCCTGCATTGCAGGCAGATTCTTTATAGCTGAGCGGGGTAGCCTCCCTTCTCCTTATAAATAGCATTTAATTTTAAACCTGAAATTTTCAGCAAGATACTTTCTAAAGGCCCTGAAACTCAATCAGCATAAGAAAAATATTATCATGTCATTAGCAATGACATACATTAGATGAAAGCAAAACTAAATTTCAATTTCTACTAAAAGTAGAAAAAACTGATAGAACACTGATCTTAATGATTGCTTGATGTTGAATAAAAATGAACAGGAATTAGAACACTATGGACCCTCTCATCCTTAAATTTTGTTGACAGCTACAATAGCTTTAACAATGTAATAACCTTTCACAGAAACTATCTGTAAGGGGCTTCCCTGATGACCTCCGGTAAAGAATCTACTTGTAGTGCAGGAGACGCAAGAGACACGGGTGATGTGGGTTCTATCCCAGGGTCGGGAAAATCCCCTGGAGGAGGAAATGGTGACCTACTCTAGTATTCTTGCATGGAGAATTCCATGGACAGAGGAAATTTGGAGGCTACAGTCCAAAGGATCACTAAGAACATACAAAACTGAACACACACTGGACTGGATATGTAAACATAAATTTTGAAAATGTGAGGCTGTAATTAAGGCCCTCGTTTGACTTCCAGGCTAATCCTAAAATCTACAACTCAAGGCGGCAGGAACTCGACTTCCATTTTATTGTTATGGGGAAATGGCACCAGGGAAAGGCTAGCCAGCAGTGGAGCTGGTCAGTGCATCTGCCATCCCCAGGTGCTGTCTTGGTGAGACTTGTCAGTCCTCTCTGCCTTGTGCACTGATGCTGAAGACTCCCTCCTGACCAGACCCTAGTCACTTGCCAGGCTTGCCCCGTCATGGGGAGTTCCACGGCAACTGATCCTCGTGCTCACCCTGCTGTCAAAGCATTCCAATTTTTAATCGCTACATGACTTGTCAGATTCAATAGGAACCACATGGCCACAATTAAAACCTTTCTAATAATGAGAGGGCCAAACAAGAAAAAAAAAAAACAACTCTGGGCATGTTTCCTTTCACTGGTTCACATTCTGAAAGTTTGAGAAAATCCTTCAACTGAAATTTGTGTTTACACGGTGAGCAACTAAATGGTTATTCCCTTCATCCTGACAACAAAACAAAGTACTTGTGTCTGCACTTAGGGAATATTTCTGAGATTTTGGCTGGCTCACCTAAAGTATATTTCCACTCTGAAAAGACTCTCTCACCATCAGGGAAGAAAGCAGCCAAACTCCAGTTCCAGATCTCTGCACCACACCTGTCACTTCCTTACCTACTGGGAGACATTCTCTTCTTGGCTATATTTAGCTGGAAATGCTAAAGCATATTATAAAAACTCTTTATAAACTCAACAGAATGAACTTTATTTTCCTGACAATGTTACCTGTATCACAGTTTTAGTTATTTCTCCCCCAGACTTTGAGTTTCAACAGGATTGAGAATTATGATGAAAATGGAAGTAAAATCTTTTACTAACAATTGAAATTAATTTAACTCTCTGCTGTGTACAGATGTTGATCCTATGATTTGGAACATATTTAGAAGAGGAAGAGATGCACCAAGTACTGTTATTTACTGGATTCTGAAAAGGCTTTTATATACAAGCAAAAGTCACATCAGCTAAGAGACACATCAGGCTATTTGTGGAAAAGATCTAATGGCATGGATGATAATTGCAGACAACCTATTTTTACTCTACAGCATCTTCTCCTAGTGTTTACCAAGAGGTAAACACTATGTGGAGTGAATACCTTTGCAACTTGTATTCTGGTGTCTCAAGATTATTTTCCAGAATATTCATTTGGATGTCCTTTTAGGTCCTTATGTTTTGAACACCATCGAGCAGCAAAAAATGTGATGAGTTCATCTATTGTTCTTATTATTTTATTTCAGTTTTATTTTGGTAAGCACACAGTGTGAGATCTCCCCTCTTAATAAATGCTTAAGTGTACAATACATGACTGTTGACTACAGATACCATGCCAAACAGCAGATCTCTAGAGTTTATTCATTTTACTTAACAGAAACTTTATGCAACTGATAAGTAACTACTCTTTAAGAACTTTATTATGGAAAGTGTGAGCTAAATGATCAAATCCTAGAGAAAGCACCAAATGTGTAAGACTCTTCACTACCAGATCTTCTATACTTTTGCCATATGTTACCATCCCTCAAGTTGGAAAACATTTGAATGATTTATAGTATCCAGATTTCTGTGAATCTCTTTTGTAATGGTCAAACATGTCTTATCTACATATGAAAACTCAACTGTTTATCATTTCATAAAGAAGCCAAGTAGTGAATTCTATCTACTACTTACTTGCTGTATAGCTAGTCCTGGACCAGGGAATGTCTTGAAACAGGAAATCTAAGCACATCTTTTTAAATACTAAAATTCACATACAGCTTCAGATTTGATTGAGTAGAAGTATTTACAAAGGTTCTACCTCATTTACCAACAGAGGACTGTGGCTTCCCTACAATAGTCAGTGGGCTTCTTGGGGGCATCACCATGCCTTACTAGTCTTTGTGTCCCCAGTAGGAAAACAGCACTTCCTCAGGCACACAGTAGTGTTAAATAAGAGATTAGTTAAGTTAAACTTACAAGGATAGAAATGAATGTTTCTTAAATCAATGGAGAACCCCTGTCCCAACAAATTATTATTTGTTACAACTTTCAAGTGACATATATGTTGAGAGAATCATATTAGAATTTTTCTTTATTCTTTATCTTTATTTTCCTTTATTCTTTGTTTTTTCTTCTTTGTTATAAGCTGAAATTAAATATCATGTAACATTATGACCCTTAAATTTTTCTACCCATTCACAACAATTCCTATAAGTTGTACAAAATTTCAGGGTCTGGTCAGCTTATCAAGAGAGAATGGAAATATCCCATGCCCAGCAAACTGAAAGCTTTAGAATATTCATCATTCTGAACACTGAAGTTGACACCTTTAAAGTTGAAATCAGTTCTTTTAAATTCAATTCAAGCACATACCTGTAAAAAGTAGAGCTTGATGAGACTGTACTGAAATTCTCAATTCTAGTATGACCACTAAAATCTTAGTCACATTTGAATTAATTGGCTATTTTTCTCCACTTTGATAGTAAAACAAATGAACTGATATGGTGCCACCCTTTAATCCATGTCAGTGATTATACTTCAACCGTTTTAATTTTTACTGCAAAAATTAAAATACTAAAGTTTGGAGTTATATATTGAAGGAATTAAATTACACTTGGTTGTGTTTTCTCCTGTTTTGTCTCTTTGTGTGGTTTTGCCATTTACCTAGAAGAGCTTTTTGCTCTGTCCAGACCGTTTTCTATACTTGGCAAGCAGAGCTCTCCCCTGTGAGACTGCTGACTTGGGCCATTGGTGCTAATTTGAGGTGTGCTGTGTGATTGAGTTGCGTCTGACTCTTTGTAACCCCCTGGACTATAGCTCGCCAGGCTCCTCTGCCATCCTGTGCCTGTTACCTCATGTCCAATGCAAACCTTAGTCTGCTTTGCATCATGTCACACAACCCACTCAACTCATTGTTGAGCATGAGAAACATGGTTACAATAGTGTTTATACTTATTTATATGTATTTTTGAAAAAAAAAACTTAAAAATTTAAATTATAATTCATTCAGAGGCATACCCATGAAATATCCAAAGTACACTAGTCAGGAAAATAGAATTTTTGTTTTCTTGTTCTTTTCTGTTAAAGCATTTGAAAAGTTTTCAACACAATTTTACCTTTATTTCCAGAAAATATTAGAGGTCCTTATTTCACTTGGCAGGATGTTTTCTATTAAACATTTATAATCTATTGGTAAAGCTACCAGATTTAACATTTAAAAAATATAGAACACCCAAGTACATTTGGGTTTCAGGTAAACAATGGGATTTTAAAACTTACTTGGGATGTAGTTCCCTAAAAATTTTTTCATTGGTTACCTGAAATCTGAATTTAACTTGGTGTTCTATATCTTATCTTACAATCCTACTTGTTGATCTTGATGAAAAACCCATGTTAAAAATTTCTAGTAAAAATAATTCTAGATAGAAGAAAGAGATCACAATAGGAACCCACTCTGACATGATACCTTTTTACATAAAGTCAGATATACTTAAGTTTAGAGAATATCTGCCAACATTAGAAGATGCACAGAGTAAAATACAATTTGGGATTATACTTAATCCCTACCCTATTTTCATAAAAATATTCATTAATTGAGGATCCATGGTATTTCAGGAACTAACTATGTAAACTTCAAATGTAACCAGGGAAGCAAAAAGTCCCTTCCCTTCCTAGAGGAAGACCAGTCTAGAAAGAGACTGAGAGAAGGCATCAAAGGGAGGAGGTGGGGAAGAAGCATTCCCCACTGAAATAGACCACAGTCCCTTGGAAAGATGGCTGATTCCAAGACAAGGGAAGTAAGAGAAGGTTCAAGATGAACTTAAAATATCTGTGGTACCAAAAATAGGTACTGAAATGTCACAAGGATCCAGGAGCCAAAACAAAAGGACTCTCATAGGCTCAGATGATATATTGGAATATTGTATTAGAACTCATTAAATAAAATGTGATTCTATGAGTCTTTGCTGATAATAATTGATAGAGAGATGATGATGATGATGATGATAGATGATAGATAGATAAAGAAGGAAAACTTGTTCTTCATAGAAGGTGCTGACTAATAAATATAGAAAGAGTGAGAGAATTGCCATTTTGCAACCATCATTGTAAATATTAAGGAAAGAATTAATGGATGATAAATCTGGGGTGGAGAGGTTAAATGAGCTTCAGAATACTTACATAATATTAAATATCTTTCCAGAAATTGCTTATTACATTGATCCTCATGAATACACAAATTTTGTATGTGAGAATTCACCTGTTTGCTAAAATTCATTTGTACCTCAAATTCTCAGTCATTTGTAAATAAGAACAGAGGGATGAAAAACCTGAGCCGCTTGATAGGCATTCTCATTTCAGCTTTCATACTATACGCAAGCATCTTTTACTTTAAGTAAAATATACCTTTTACTTAAAGGTATATTTAGTGTCAGATTTTGCATCTTTGTGCTTTTTGTTGGTTAATTGGACAGTTTGTTGGATTTTTGCTGTTTCAGATAGTTTCAAAACACATCAATGATGTCCTTTCTGGTGTTTCAAAGAATGAAAACTTTGTGATGTGCTTTATGGAATAAAATCTGTGTTAGATGAGCTTCTTCAGGCATGAGTTACAATAATGTTGGCTACAAGTTTAATTTAGTGAATTGATAATATAAAATTAGATGTCTTTAAAAAAACAAACAAAAAACACATAAAAGAAGATTAGGTATTGATTGATACACATGTTGTAACTAGAGGCACAAAGGAACTTAATCCAGGATTTCCTCTGGAAGCAATGATCAGAATTTCATAATTCAGTGTTTGCAGCAACTCAATAGAACATAACTACTGTGAATATAACAGTTGACTATAGTTATTGTTGTGGTAATTCAGTATCTGCAAACACAGGAAACCATGTGCAAGTCTCTGCAGGGCAAGGGAAGAACACTTTTATAGGGGGGCAAAGAAGGTCAGGAGGGCTAATGTAATGAAAGAGTCATGGTTGTTCATGGGCTGAGTGCTTGCCAGGAAAGCAGGAGTCTTTCTTCTTCCCTTGGAGATACAGTTGTCACAGCGTGTAAGAGCTCCCCCTTCTGGTAGCCCAACTCGAATTGAGGTTTCTGTTTATCTTAGGTGCTTAGTCGTTCAGTTGTGTCGGACTCTTTGCGACCTCGTGGACTGTAGGCTGCCAGGCTTCTCTGTTCATGTTCTGTTTATTAATTTTTTGCATATCCCCATTTTGATCAAGATCTTTCTCTGAAAGCATCACTAATCAAGAGTCAGCTTTTCTAGTTTTAGCAGTATTTTTGTCTCTCAATGCCAAGAACCTGAGTGTATGTAGTGCACTGAAAGGAAAGAGTACAGGTTGTAAACTCATTTGACATTACATTTGAATAACAAGTAGAGGTAGGAGGGAGACCTCTCAGCAACTTTTGGCCCAAACTGCATGTGTTATCAAGATCATAGTCATGGGAGATCATCTGAAGTCCTACGTCATCACCAAAGGTTGGACAATAAGCTCCAACAGACCAGCTCCAGTATCTTGAGAAAGCTGTGCCATCAGATGTTATCCACCTCGATTCTGGGAAATCTTTACTTTCAGGTCACTGGATGATGTGCAGTTCTGATGTTTTGCACTTTCTTTAGGTGTGTCATGTGAATTCAAGACTCTATTCCTTATAGTTTGGTGGCACAGGGCTGGTTAGCAGTACCCTGAAAGGCATCTATTCAGTGGATTCGGAAAGAGTCTTTCTGGAGGTGACTTCTCCAAAGGACAAAATCTCCAGGTGGCAAGGTGGGAGTCTTAAGGTCTTCATTTCCTGAGAGCACATTGTGGAAAAATTGCTCTACCAACATATGTTTATTTTTAGTAGAAGCAATTAGATTTTTGCTGCATTGGAGTATCCTTTTATCAGTTGTGGGTCAAAAGAAGCAGGAGACAAGTGCTTTGGTCATATTGTTAATAATGTCTCAAAAGGTAATAGATTTTGAGTTTCATAAGAGGTAAATTTAGAAGGACCAACAGCAATGCTTTGGGCCAAGTTATTTGGATATCCTCTACACATTTTCCCCAATAAGTATTATTAATGCTATTGATGTCTTCAACTAAATCAGAGGATTGAGGGTGGTAAGCGCAGTGACAGTGTTGTATAACTGGCCGATGAGCACAGATTTGTGAGAGTACTTGGCCAGTAAAATGGGTCCCTTGATCACTATGAAGTTTTGGAGGAGTTCCCTAGGTAGGATCGCCTTTTCCAAAAGGGCTTGGGCCATAGGAGAGGCAGTAGCCTATCTGCAAGGGAGGTCTTCAGTCCAGTGTGAAAATATACAGATCATGATTAGGAAGTATTTACACTCATGAGATGGAGGAAATTGTATGAAGTCTATTTGCCTGATCTCAAAAAGTCCGCTAAACAGTTTGAAATGTCTGAAAGTAACGTGAATAGACTTCTCCAGATTGTGTTTCAGATAAGTGGGACTATGAAGTAGACACTTTTTCCAGCTTTGGTTGTACTTCCCCACCAATTCTGATTCATGAAGAGTAACATTCTGTCAGTAGGCCAATGGTTTAATGCATGTACAGTGGTAAAGAGTAGCAACTTTATTTTAATTTGTGACAAATTTTATTAAGTAAATTTTTAAAATTAATTTTTATTCGAGTATGGTTGCTTTACAGGCTGGTGATTTTAGAGTCTCTGGTAGGACTGCATAGTTATTAAGTCCAAGCCAGAGCTTCTTCTTTTTATCAAACCAACAGCTGTTGAATTTCCAGTCTTGCCTTTTCTTTTCTGAGGCCAATTGTTGGGCTTCTCTAGCCAGTTTTTCTAAGATATTTATGGAAATATCCCTTTGGAGCATGTCAGTTTTGGCTGCTATTGGTCCCTTTAAAGGCAGTATTACTTGTGGAAATGGCAGCAAGGTGATTTCTTTTAGCTTCCAAAGAATCAAATTTAGAATGTCCTGAAATCTTAATCAGAGCTAAAATGGGCAGGTAAAAATATTGAATTCAATAATTACTGTCCTAGGGGCCATTGAGTGGGGCTTAAATTTTATTTCCACTGGAAGTAAGGAAGCCATGCGGCTTCTACAACATTCCAAAATCAAGAGCTACTCAGAAGACATATTTACTATCAGAATAATTATTAGCAGTTTTGTCCTTGACTAAAGTCCAAGCCTGTGTAAAAGCATATAATTCAGCCTGTTGGGCTGCAGTAGGCATAGGTAAAGATGCTGCCTCAGCATCAAAAAGATTAGCAAAGCATATCCAGCACAGTATTTGCAGTTGTCACCTTTTAAATAAGAACCATCATTGAAACATAAGAAGTCAGCATTATTCAAAGGAGCTTCCTGTAGATCATTGTGAGGAGTCAGGAGGTGATCTGTCTGCTTTTAGCAGACGTGAGGGACTTTATCAGTGAAAGAGGGGAGAAGAGTAACCAGATTATTATTATTACAATGTAGAAGAGTTATGTGAGGAGCAGTTAACAAAAGAACTTACTAAGAGGTGAGACAGATGAATGAGGTGTGAAAATAGTTAGAGGTCCCTCAACAATTTTCTCAGTGGTCTTAACCAAAAAAGCAGTGGTCATAATGGCTGTAAGGCAAAGCAGGTATGCCTGTGCCACAGGGCCAAGTTGCTGGCTATAATAGCCTGTGGGTTAATTTTGATCCCTGTGATCTGGGATGCATATCTCAAGGGCATTCCCTTCCTCTTCATATTCAACAGGAAAAAAGGGAATATGATTATTGGAATGCCCAATGGCAGGTGGGTTCTTCAAACTCTCCTTTAAGGCCTTGAAGATTATGTCATCTGGTTCTTCCCATAAAACTGGGTCTGGTTTGTTATTGTTTAGTAGAACATAGAGGGCTTCCCAAGTGGCACTAGTGGTAAAGAATCCACCTGCCAATTCAGGAGAGATAAGAGATGTGGGTTTGATCCCTGGGTGGGGAAGATCTCCTGGAGAAGGGCATAGCAATCCACTCCAGTATTCTTGCCTGGATAATTCCACGGACAAAGAAGCCTGGTGGGGTGCAGTTCATAGTGTCACAAAGAGTTGGTCATGACTGAGCATCTGAACACAACAACAAAACATAAACGTTTGAACATAGAGAAATTTGGAATTATATTTCAGTATACCTGTGAATACCAACTATCCTGTGAAAGCCTTTTAGTTGGCACTTAGTTTTGGATTTGGGGGAATTTAGGACCCCATGAAGTCTCTCTGGATTTCAGTGTAACCCTCATTTTGACATTTGATGCCCTAAATATCAAACCTAGGCTTGGGCAAGCTACAAGTATTTTTGGCAACCTTATATCCCTTTAATACTAAAAGCTCTGGCAGGTGGATGCTGTTTTTCTGTAAAGAGGCTTGGAAAGGAGAGCAAGGAAGCAAATCACCCACATATTACAACAAAATAAAACCTCTAAGGAACTTTGTACCATCCTGATCAACCTTCAGGATCTGGTAGAAATAAGAAGGGCTCTCAGTAAAACCCCGAGACATTACAGTGCAGATGAATCACTTTTCCTTTCCAAGAGGGGACAAAAAGGGATTGGCTAGTTTCACCAACAAATATACTAAAACTGTGCTGCATAAATCAATTTCAGTAAAGAATTTACGTCCAGTGGGAATGGATATTAGTAACATGTGTATGAGGGTTAGGAACAACAGAGTGTCAAGTTATAACAATATTGTTTATTGTTTGGAAGTGCTGGACCCCAAGGGCTTCCTTCTGGACCCTCAGGTTTTCCCACTGGTAAAATGGAAGTATTACACAGGCTGGTGTGTAATGAATAAGGAAACTTGGAGATTTATTATCTTTTATTATGGGCTTGATGCCTTGAAGGAGTTCTCTACTTATATGGCATTGATCAAGTCTGGGAAGAGGCTTTGAGGTATCTATCAGAATCTCGATGGGAGGTGTGCTGTGAATTTTGCAAACACCAGTTGGAGATTTTGTCCATCAGGAGGATGGTAGTTGGTTCAATGGCAATAAACCACAGTGTTTCCAGAATTAGCTCTAGTTCCATCAGATATGTAACAAATAAAACATGTCAAAGGGTCATTTAATTTCCCTGACTTGTGTTTCTTTTATTACTGTCAAAATTCTAGAATTATTTCCCTCTTTTGGGAGAAAGAAATTCTGGCATAATAGTCCTCTAAGATGTCTCAACCTAACAAATGGGTAGGGGAAGAGGAACTAAAGAGAAAATGATGTGTATCTCCCAAAGGGTTTAAACACATGGGAACAGGTTCTGAGATAGGAACCCTTCAGATTCATTACAGGACTCTCTATTTCAAGTGCTTTAGTACTCAGAGGCAAGTGCTGCTGCTTAGTAGTGGAATTGAGCACCAGAGTGTAGCTCAGGTTGTCAGTTAGAACTGGAAGATATTAATCTGGAAAAATATTTCTCCAAGTCAACTAAAAAAAATTTTTTTTAATGTGTTTGGTTGCACTGGGTTTTATCTGAGGTATACGGAATTTTTAGTTTTGAAATGTGAACTGTTAGTTGCAGCATATGGAATCTAGTTACCTGACCAGGGATTGAACCCAGGTCCCCGGCATTGGGAACGTGGAGTCTTAGCCACTGGATCACCAGGGAAATCCTTCTCCAAGCCAATTAAGAGGAAAGATTGGGAAGAGCACCTGTAGTTCCTTAGAGTCCTGCCACTGAGAACTGGGAGAACTTTGGAAAGACTGGTTAGAGGACTGAAAATACCTAAAGCCTTTGCATTTGTAACAATATCTTTTCTAAGAATCCAGCTTTTTGCAATAATAGCAGAAATTAGGGGTGTTTTGGTTTTGTTTAGGAGCCTTTATTGCTGGAGTTGAAAATTAAAAATTTTGGTTATCTTCCTTCGAGGAGACTTGTCTGGATTGTGAGAGAGTTGGTTAATAAGACTAATTAAATCTGAAGTGGACTTAGTTTCCATTCCATACTGGTCCTTTTTATTAGAAGGGAAAGATCCTAGTTTAGTTCATTAATAAACATAGAGTCAAAAGTTACCTGAGTGGAATGTTACCTGAGTGGAATCAGCTTATGAAGGAAAGCCAGAGTTTTGGTTTGAAGTGATCTGAAGTCAGTTGTAATGTTCATGAATAGATTCTCAGATTTTTGTGTGCAAGCCTAATATTTGTTTCAATCAACAGGCTTTGGAAAGGCTCTCAGAATTGCTCAATGAATCTCTTAGCAATTGTTTGGGCCAGATCATATAATAAGTTAGCAGGCTGGTCTCACAGTTGTAATTCTAGAACGCCTTCGTGATTTTCCCATTTAGTAATCTTCATTCCAATGTTGGGCCTGACCTTCACTGACAAACACATGAACTAGCAGATAGAAGTCACAGAAACTAGGCTGATAAGTTTGAAAGATTGTGTTAAATAAAGTCTTTAACAAATCTGTGAGTATCTTCAGTTACTTTGAGAAAATCTTTGTGGCTTATAGTTTCAGTTTTAGTCCAATAAACTTAAGAAATTAAGGTTTTAGCCTTGGATCTTCAGAAGGCTGAATTTTAAAGGGACAGGTTCTGGCAAGTTCAGAGGAAAAAGAAGTGGAGAGTTTCAGACAGAGAGGGACATTTGGCAAGAGAATTAGTTTGGTGGAGTTGAGAGTATAGAGGATGTTGTTGTTTAGATGCTAAGTCATGTCTGACTCTTTTATGATCCCGTGGACTGTAGCCTGCTAGATGTCTCTGGCTGTAATATTTCCCAGGCAAGAATACTGGAGTGGGTTGCCATTTCCTTCTCCAGGGAATCTTCCTGAACCATGGATCAAACCTGCATCTTCTGCATTGGAAGGTGGATTTTTTTTACCACTGAGCCACCAGAGAAGCCCATGGAGGATGCTGGGTGGTGTCAAAGGGAAGGAGAGAGATGGCACTGGAGATGGAGCCTGAGACTTTGGGAGTCATTTTCTCTTTCTTTAATCACTTAATCTTAAAATCTTATTTAACAAAGAGGCAATTTTAGACTCTTGATGACCTTGGAAAGTCTCAAAATAACAATCAAAAATGAATGTTTCATTCAGTTCTGGAAGTTTTCAAGAAACTGTAGTCCAATTCAATTTTAAGGAAAATAAGTTCATGGGTTTCACAAGTTCTCCTTTGGTCAGGTAGGTCTATTTAGTTGGAAATAAACATAAGGAATGAGTAAGGTTTTTAAAAGTAAATGCAATTGGAGTCCTTGTTGGGGAACACCCTCAAGATATTTGTATAACTGAGATCTCATTTGTCATAAGTTTTTCTTTAGAGTGAAAGAACAATTTTTGAACAGCTCTGACAGCTTATATCTCACACAGCTTAATTCAATCAGCTTCCAAACTTAAACACTAGCTAATTCTGAGGAAACAACTTGGTCCTGGAGAAGCCAGGTCAAGGCTTTTTCAGTCGATTTCTAGAGATTTCTTTCCAAAAGAATAGGCTGAAGGCTGATGATATGGCACCAGTTTCAGTGAATCAACCCCTGTTCCTGAAGGAATGGGCTGAAGGAGTCTGATCTATATTAAAGTCTTTAGCAAATCTGTGAGGATCGAGTTACTTTGGGAAAACCTTTGCAAGATTTTGATCTTTGAAAGAGTCTGATCTCAAAATCAGTCCAAAGGGCCAAATGTCTTAAGTAGACATTGAATACAGAATACAGAACAATGGCTTCAACAGGAAGAGAAATCCTTAAAATGAATTTCAAATAAAATGGGAAGAGCTTTAAATACAAATGTGTGTGATCTTGTATCAAGGAGAAAGATGTGCCTTCAAACTCCAGGGTCAGTGAGAAAACAGTGAGTAACAATGAACTCAGTAGTGGATACTGCACATTTGCTCATGAGTCCTAGAATCTTTGGGGGGTGGGGAGGTTTTTCTGATCCCGTAAGGGCCATCAAAATGTTGACCTGAATAGGTCAACCAATAGACTGCTAGATTTCTTTTTAAGCATAAATGGGTTTATTTGGTATCAGCAGAAAATTGCAATTCAGGGTCTGCAATCATGGTGAGCCATATACATGCTACTATATGGCAAGGGAAGGAAAACTCTTTTGGAGAGGGGAAAAGGAACTTGGATGAGCTATTGTAAATAAAGAGTCCATGGCTCTTCATTGGCTAAGTCCTTGCCAGGAAGGAAAAGGAGTCTTGGGTTCTGTGACCATTTCAGGGCATGAGGGATCCCCCTTCTGCTCTCCTAACTCTTTTAATTGGGGTTCTGTTTATTTATTTTTTATATTACCAGAAGAGAAATAATAAACATATAGTGGAGATATTGGACAAAGATTTAACCAAATAATCCATATTAATATCACTAATAAAGAGCAAATGAACATCATAATCCACCCGATTTGATACTCTGAAAGGCATAGAACATTCCTTATACAGTATTCTAGCCCAAAATATTTAAAAATTGAGTTTAATATTGAAAAAAAAAACCAGAGAAGTATATAAATGCATTGTGCAGTTCTTAAAAAAATTTCTATACTATAAAAGCTGTGAAAAACATTAGGCAAATGGAATGTATTAGATAACATTTTTATATCAATATTAAATTTCCTGAATTTGATGATTGTACCATAGCTATGAAAGAGAATATTCTTGCTTTTAGGAAATATTTATAGAAATGACATGAGATAAAGAGAAGTGAAGTATGTAATTTATGCTGAAAGACTCAGAAAAATACTTAGCATATGTCCTTACCTATATATCTATCTATCATCTATTGGGGAGGGGCTTCCCAGTGGCTCTGGTGGTAAAGAACCCAGCTACTACTGCAGGAGACATAAGAGACATGAGTTCAATCCCTGGATCTGGAATATCCCCTAGAGGAGGGACTGGCAACCCACTCTAGTATTCTTGCCTGGAGAATCCCATGGACAGAGGAGCCTGGCAGGCTACAGTCCATGGGATTTCAGAGTGTGATATGACTTAGCAATTAAACAAATCATCTCTCAAGTAAAAGAGAAAATATGAAAGTGGAAAAATATTACACATTGTTGAACCTGGGTAAGGGGAATTGTTTGTACCATTCTTGCAACTTTGGAGTGAGTTTAAAATAGGAAATTTGAAAGAGGGGAGAGGAAAGAGCTGAGGAGAGTGTATTGTCAGAGGAGTCCAGAGAAGAGGAAATGGTTGGCAGTGTTAAATACTGCAGAGGTAAGATTTGGGATTTAGGTTAAATTTAGCAGCAGGGAGTTCATGGTGATTCGTTTCTATGGCTTAGTAGAGACAGAAGTCTGCTTGTTATGGGTGCAAATAAAGTGGCATGTGGAACTACAGTCACCAATTCTAGCATTTTAGCTCTAAAGGAAGGAAGAGAAAAACAGTAGAAGCTGAAGGAAAAAAGAAATTGTGTAATATTTTTGTCATTGTTTGATATTTTTTTTTAGTGCTTCACATTTTTATTGGAATATAATTGCTTTACAATGTTCTGTTAGTTTATACTGAACAACAGTGTGAATCAGCTATATGTATACATATATCCCCTCCCTCTTCAGCCTCCCTCCACCCCCAACCTCCCAGCCATCATAACCCGCTAGGTCATCACAGAGCGCTGAGGGGAGCTCCCTGTGCCACACAGCAGCTCTCCACTAGCTATATATTTGACGCATGGTAGTGTATATATCCCAGGGACAGGGGAGCCTGGTGGGCTGCCGTCTGTGGGGTCACACAGAGTCGGACACGACTGAAGTGACTTAGCAGCAGCAGCAGTGTATATATCCCAGGGACAGGGGAGCCTGGTGGGCTGCCGTCTATGGGGTTGCACAGAGTCGGACACAACTGAAGCGACTTAGCAGCAGCAGCAGCAGCGTATATATGTCAGAAGTGCAAGCACTTTTAAATGGTTGTGGGGACCCATCTTTGGCCAGTGAGAGGAAGGAGACTTGAAAATAAGTGGAAAAGAAGTAATATTAGAGAGGAGGGCTCCAATGAACTGTAGGAAATTGGATGAAAAAACAAAGATAAGATAGAAAGCAATTTTTAATTCAACTTATTTAACTGGATAATGGGTGTGTTTAAAAAACTGAAGTGATATTGTTGACATCTTTTAGGTTTTCTTAAGAAAAGTCTTTGAATTTATGAATGTTTTTAGACTATAATGGGGAAGTAGCATATTAATTTAGAGAATATGTTTTAAAAATAAAGGTACTATAGGATCTGAAAAAAAGAATTTTAGCATTATGGTATCTTAAAAAATAAAGGGATATTAGTTACAATCATATGTCTTGGCATCTTTTTTTTTTCCCTCTATAAAATCTCCATGTCTGTTCTAATTTTGTCTCTAGTACTGGGTCCATGTTTTTAGTTGCCTTCAGGATTCATAATTTTCTTCCCCAAACTAGATTCTTTTCATCTCTTTTTTTCTTTTAAGGATCTAATTGAGGTGAAAAATAGCATAGTACATTTGATAGAGAAGGTTTGTTTTCCATTACTTAGTAATTGCACAAAGCATTCTTTCATTCTTCCAGGAGGCTGGGGCAAGGAGTCCTGCATCCTAAAGAGAAGAATAGTATCACATTTAAATAATTCTTTAGCTATATACCTAATTGAGGAAGCAGTGATTCTGCATTTTTGGAGTAGCAAAAATAAAAACAAACCACTATTGTAAAGTCTTTCTCAGAGTCTCATTAAATGCTAAAGTAAGAATTAAAATTTCAACCTCATAACAATTAAAATATTCAACTTACATTCTTGTGTTTGATTAAAATTGAGCAAATGCAGCGATTTTAACTACTTTTGACACTAGATTTCCTCACACCGGCTCCATAATACAGCTTCGTATTAGCCCCAATGAACTTTTTTTTTTTTTAAGTTTAGGCAAATTACATGCTGCAAATACTAACCAGTAAACCATTCTAACTGAAAATGAGAAAATTGAGTTCAATATTTTTGTTTGTGTGGGAAGGGGAGGAAGAGGTAAAGGAAGATAAAAAAGATAGAGAGAGGTATGGGAATAAGTATTTCCTGTATGAAAAAATAGAAAATTTGGATTTTTTCTTCCTGTTATTACATAGCAAAATGTTAGTTGACTATTAACTCTCTGCTTATTCTTCTGTGAATTGTTGGAACCAAAACCATGTGACATTTCTTCCACAGCTTCTTTGTATGCTACATTTTCTATTTTCTTTGGACAAAAGCTTGTGGCAACTTACTTGATTTGGGCATATATATACAAGCTTTTAAGAATCTTGAAATCTATCAAATGTAAAGAGACCAGATTATTTTAGCATTAAATTAGAATAAGCTGCTGTGTTTTCAGAAAAAAAAGTCTATTTAATTTTTTTGACTAGAGGATCATAATTGAGTAGTCATTTCTATGAGAAATTCTTATAATTTTTTTTATGTCTCCAAGGTTGTAAAAACATATATGGATAATATTAGTCTTGCTCCTAAAGAGCTATCATAATTCTTTGTATCTTTTCATGATCTAGGATTACTAACATTTGTGAAATCACTTCACAGAGTGATTAGGGCATTAATACAGGAGCAAAACCAGCTTTAGTTTTAGATATCTGAGTAGATCCATCCAAAAAATCCTGTGCGTAAAATAATGGTGCTTTGTAATAAGTTCATTTGACTGTGGAAGTTTGAAAAATGTGTTACTGTGTGGGTCATTTTAAAAACCATGATTTGAAAAAATATGGTGTGAGTTGTAATTCTAATTAAAAACCAGGCAAGCCCTTAGGTGGGAGTCACAGTGAGCTGCCCTGAGTTTTTCCCAAGCATAACAAAAGAGAGAAGAACTGGCCACTGCTTGTGCCTGCCAAGGGTGCATTGTTCCAGGAATCAAAATAAAGAGGCAGTGGGGTCAAGGGTTAGGAGCTCATATTTCCACTCTACATGACCCCGTCTCAGGCTGGGGGTGTTCTTGTCATCTGTTTCTGAAGGTCTCTCAACACAAGACTCTCCTCCACCCTTTTTGGGAAACTCCCGTGTAGATGATGCTGGTGATTAATGCAAAGGGCTCACAGGAGACCTTCTTAAAATTCTTTGGACAAAAGAGTCCTCAGAACGAAGGCTTCAGAAGAATACCTGCAGACATTACTGTCTTGAGAATATAGTGGAAATATCTGTGTTTTCCACCATTTCCATCTTTTTAGAACATGTCAAATAACTTGATGAATGGTATGCTACTTTCTATTCTTGTTACAGGCTCTCACCAGAATACTTAAACCTTCACACTTCATGTAGCTGCCAAATATGGGGTTGATTTTTATTTTTATGTTATTTTCATCATTTCAAAGTAGAATTAAGTGACTGCTGGGTTGAATCCTGAAATTCTACTTAGTCCACAAATAGCGGGAAAATGATAATTGTGTTTGAGCAGATAAAATTGAGATGTATGGGACAATCTGAATCAAAATCTGACAAAGTAGAACATAAATTATGAATGGTTTCCTTATGGCATGGTAGATAACTGAATAAATAACGGAATAAAAAGAACACAAAAACATACTTCACTCAGATCCAAACTGTGTAATTATCACATTCTCATTGGCTGCTTTGTTAGAAATTTCCCAAGGGATGATAAAACTTATTAATGAAAATCCAAAAGTGGTTTTAAAAGATGTTTTTTTCTTCAGATACTTTTATGACAGTGCAATTAAACATGCTGTGGCTATTATTTCTTCTAGTGGTTTAGGACAGTGAAATAAGACATAGGCTCCCAGTTCTAAGAGCTATCTGGGGTCCAATTTCTGGAAACCCTAATGTCTAATGCCTAACCTACAGCTGTACTGATTAGGACAGTGTTTCACCAGTTCCACACTGTTTGTGCTAATGAGCCTACAGAAAACTAAGAATTACCAGTTAAAGTTGCCATTAAGCTGCTCCCCTCACAGTATATCAGTTGCACGACATTTCTTACTATCCTACAATTCAATACAGCATTTCTTGAAATGGCCACCTTCTAGTTAACATAGAAATGTGTTGTGGAGGAAGGAAGGGAAAGAGGAGAGGCCACTTTGCCTGTAACGATGGGTATAACATGCTTCTAACCCAAAGCTGTAATCTTATAGATTGATTTCAATCAAATGCCATCCCTTCAGTCTGTTTATATGGGATTTTGTGAAATGGTCTTTGCCAAATGCCTCTCCCCATCCCCCACCCCCCACATTTTCTGTGCTCACTAGCTTTCCAAAGCAAAGGGATTTCAGATTGCCTAACCTGTGCAAATCACAGCTATAAGACTGGGATGCAATTTTGACCAAATTGAAGAAAAGCAAGAAAAAAAAGAGGAAAATATTTCTTCATTCATTAAAGAGGAAATTTCATTAAATTTAAATCTAGAAAAATGGGAGCAAGACAGTTCCCCTTTTTATGAAAGTGTCTACTCTCCATAATAATCACTGTGATGGAGAAGTAATATCTATATTTGGGAAGCATAATAACATCATCTGGATAAATTGAATTATGATTCAGCCTGTGTTTCTGAGAAATACATTGCAAATTTTCAAGTTGCTGACAAACAAAGGGTTAACAAAACATATTCAAAAAGAGAAAAATAAATGAAAACAAAGTTCTTTTTTAAATTATTTAGAAGTTTTCTTTTAATTTCCAGGGCCTGTGAGTCAAATTTGAAGTTTTAACTCATGTCCCATTTTTCCTCTTAAAGGTGATTTGACCACATCCAGTCAAATGTCTTTTCTGCCTTCTCTGCCACCACCTTACCACCATTCTTCCAGCTTCTCTCACCACCCCCTGCAATTATTTCTCTCCTATTTTTTTGTTATAGGTTAAGTAAATGGCAGTGGGATACAAGGTGTTAGAACCTGAACGCAGGGGCCAGACTTCCTGCCTCTTTCATTTACCAGCTGTGTAAGTCAGACAAATTACTTAACCTCTCTGTACTTCATTTTTTCATATATAAAATGGAGTCCATAATAATACCTACACTTTATGCTTGATAAGTAGGTTAAATTAATTTATGTAAAGTATGAACTATAGTAAGCACTATATTATGATTAGAGCCATTTGCATGCAGGTGTTTCCACAGAAACTCCTTGAAGGCAGGGGCAGGTTTTCTTTTCCTGTTTAAATACAAAATTCCCTGAATTACTTTGTTCAGAGACCAGCAGTCATAACTCTTGAATGAATACAGAGTCAAGTGGGGAAAAGCGCAAAATACATTACTGTGGTTAGACAACATTTTTGTTTTTGTTTTGTTAGACATTTTTTTGTCTAACAATGTTTCATAAGACAACATTTTATTCTGTTGCTAGACAGTGTTCAATTCTGTCTGATTCATTGCTCTGCTCTCTCTATTTTGCTTCTGTTCCTGTGTGACTTCTGCTTGGGACACGCAAGCAGCCTATATGGAGCCTGAACTCTAAGCCAGAGCACAACTTCAGAAGGTGACAGAAGCTTCTGCAACAAGGCAAGAGGCAAAGGATGCCAAGTGGGAATTTGTACCAGCAATATATACACCCTAGTACAGCAGCAGTACTTTTCTATATGAACTTCAGTATGAAAACCTACAATATATTCAAGATCTTGGAACTGATTCTCCGTAAAATTTATATACGTAAAAAGACATTTCCTTTAAATAAAAACTTTTAATTTGGAAGCGAAATCTGTTTCTTACGGAGAAGGAGCTCAAGTTTTAGAAAGAGGGAGGGCCAACCACTTTACACATTTTGAAACAATCTCTAATTCTGCTGGGGAAGTAATTAAATGAATGTATTTAAATTTGAATACAGACATAATATCAGGCCCTGATATTCTTTATGTCGGGTGCCTTTGTTGGCAGTCACTCATATCACCTTTATCAGTGAACCTTGTCATTTTTATGTGTTATGATCACTTCCTTGACAGATTTAGACCAGCACCTGTAGAGATTTAAAAAGACATTTGCTCCCTTTATCTGCAAACTGCCAGCACCTTTATTTGTAAGCTCTCTTTCTTTGCACAAGATAGGCTATTAAAGATTTGAATTAACAGGATGCTAAAAATGTTGTGATTCATGGGGTCGCAAAGAGTCGGACACGACTGAGCGACTGAACTGAAAAATGTGGAGATGGATAGCTAAATGTGTGCATGTGTGCTCATTCACTGAGTCTATCTGACTCTTTGTGACCCCGTGGGCTGTAGCCCATCAGGCTCCTCTGTCCATGGGATTTCCCAGACAAGAATACTGGAGTGGGGTGCTATTTCTTTCTCTAGGGGATCTTCCTAACCCAAGGATCGAGCCCACGTCTTCTTGGTCTCCTGCATTGGCAGGTGGATTCTTTACCAGTGAACCTTCCAGGAAGACCCTAGCTAAATGCCGGTAACTAAATTGAAGAAATGCACCATTTTCAATGCACACAAGCTGGACTGGCAGCCACTGGCCACAGCAGTTCACAAATGAACATGTTCCTAAACATTGGCTTCCATTTTAAAATGCAGTTTTCAGCCAAGTGTCTAGTTTCATGTATTAATGGCAATTGATTCTACAATTAAGGAAGACAGTGATAATTATTTGACCAGCTACCTGGCTTATTTGAGATGTCAACAAAATATCTTTTATAAACTCCAAATTGACTTTATGCTTTGCAAACATTAGCCCCAGTTTACTTGTTAGTGGTGATGACACAAACATTGCTATCTCAAACTGTAAAAAGCAACTCCTTCCTCAAGAAACCCAAGGTAATATCATCTAGCATCTTGGCATTCTCCCGAAGAATTAGTGCCTAGGGGAAGCAAAACAGGACATTAGTGAGGATTAATAGAATCTTTGAGTAAACCTTCTTTTTCCCTCCCGTCTCTGCCCCAGCTTTTATGTGTTAACCTCCACATTATTTTAGTGTGGTTTTTTTTTTTGGTGTGTGCTAAATTATTAAAAGTGGTACATTTTTCTGTATCTAGCTAGCATATTGTTTATGTGGTGTCATGATTTTTCCAACAGCAACACCATATTTAAATTTCTCTACTTTAATATTGCTATGGTTTAAATTCCAAGCAGATAAGAGATGATATGTCTTCTTAAAAAATGTATGTTTTCCAAGTACATTGATTTAGTAGTTTTGTTGTCTGTGTCAGAGGGCTCTTAAGCCATTGTCAAATATTTCTGGGAGTTGATAGGAGACAGAGGAAGAAACTCTAATAAAGTTTTCTGTCACCTCACAAATTGTGGGATGTTTTGCCAGAAGCTTGTCTGAGTCTGACTCTAATAAAATAATGGACTTGAACCTGATGATTTTGTGAGCTGCTTCCACGTTGGAGTCATATTCGACGATTTAGCCAACAGGAAACTGAGGCCGTGCATCTTGCGGTTTGACTGGAGCTGAGTTAAAGAAATTAGAAGGAAGGATGGGCATTTTAAGTGACATAAAGCATTCTACATAGAGTGCACAAAATATGAAATAAAACCTATAAACCACACAGTTCCAATGAGGCTACCATCCCCAACAATGTATTTTTAAAACTGCAATCTGTAGACTCAAGCACTTCAAGACCTCATGCAAAGTGGCCATAAAATTGATTGAATAGACACACTTCTGGAATCATTTTTAAGAATTAAGTGAGGTGAAATCATTGTCATGTCCTGTGCTTTTATTAAAATAAAATTATCATTATGTCTTGTTTATTAATACGGTCATATCCTGAAGGTAACTTTTTGGTTGCAAATTGCTTAGAAAATCAGTGATGTTCCAAAATATTTAAAATTTTCTCTCTGAATATATCAACTACTGCCTTTAGTTAACAGTTCTGTGAGCTACCTTGTTATTCTTTCTTACACTAATGAGACTGGTGGAATCTTTTTCCTAATTTAATTCAACCGAGTCACACCAATGCAATTGTCTGATTCCCAAGCCTTTCAGTTAGCCATGGAACTGAGTTCTTGGTTAAGTTAGAACTATTATACACATAAATTTCCACAAATAGCAATTCATTGAAAAGAATGTGGGTCATAAACATAAAGAATATAATATAAAAGACAGTTTCAAACATATGTTGCTTCATTTCTGTTCAAATAGTCTGGATAGCCTGTTAAGATGCTCCAACTTCCTGTAATAGAGAGTGAAATGAACATTTTTCTACAAAATGTGTCCCTCTTGGTTATTTAATGTAGCAGAACAATAGCAAAATAAAATACCAGCAGAATATCTGATAATTTTTTATTGCGGAAACAGGGAAGTTAGGATGAAATGTAGGACTCTTCAAGTTAACAGGAAAATACACTTATAGCTTTCAGGCCCACCTCAAGATACTCAACCATTTATCAAAAAATCTCTTCAATTTTCAAAAGCCCTCTTTGGACCTCCTGGGACTATAAACAAAGCCCATATTGTATCCTTGGCTGAAGCTTGTTAAGTGGTTCATGAATAATACTAAATGCATCCTCCCCATAAATCTCTTCAATATAGGACTACTGTTATCCAGCCACAAACTTCACTGACATCCATCATAAACTCAGAGATGGGAGATTTGCAACTTGCTCCAAATAACTGCTTCCAACATCCCATTGATGGGATCCTCTTGAACACTTAAAGTCAGAGAACAGAGAAATATTGGCACTTTTTTCTTTATCTTTAGTGCAATGAGTTGAAAACACTTCTAATATTCTTTGGACTGTCTTTCAGAACAATAATTTAAGGTGATGAATCATTGGTACTATTTGTAATAGCATTTTGTTCATAGTAACTGGAAAGAATAGAGTGTTGTGAAGACTGTCTCAGAGATCCTTCGCTTTTTATTCTTTAAGTTTAAAGATGAGAAAACCACAAATGTTGTCTTTAGATGTTTATATAAGCTGGTAAGAACTTGGAGGTATTCCTTCTAATGAGCAACTTATTTTGGCAATCCATTTGTGGCAACAAAGAGAAGAATTGACAAGTAGGACCTACATTCTTTTTTCATTCAAGTGTCTTTATCATGTAAAATTGTATCATTTCAACAGGAAAAGGATTTATTTAATATCTCACAGTGGACTCTTGATTTTTCAGGGTAAACATAAGCTACATCAGACACTTTCAATAGGTCCAAGAAGTGAAAGACCATGTAAAATATGTTTCATTTACTGTCGTGTGAATTAAATCTACAAAGGAAATATTTTAATACTTACAGTAATAAATCTGTTATGTCATTCTTTCCAGGAATGATGGGTAAAGTAAAATCTGTCCTTGAGTTTGTTAATGCTTGCATAGAGAATGTGACTTTCTGAATACATCAGTCTTAGTGTCTTTTCACAGTGAATGTACTGATACATCAAGCCTTGGCTATTTATTTAGACAGGTGCATATCAGCCTCCCATTGTAGATGCATATGAATCTTGTTTAATTCTTCTAGAAGTCAAACACTGTAACTCGCTGCTTATTGATGTACTATGGGCTAACTATAATATTTTAGAGTAAAACAAAGAAGCCTTCAAAATTTAGCATGTTCTTTTCATAACAACATAAAATGACAAGGTATTTGTTAACATAATCCAAGATCATTAGGTTAACCAACTGAAAAGAATTTTATTGGTGGCAAGTATTTCCTAAACTGTGGTTTGGGAGGCTTAGGTGGAATAATTTAAGAGCATATTTGAAACATGGAAACATTATTATTATGATTACTATTATTATTTATTGCTCACTAAAATAATTTATGAATGCTAAAAACTAATACAATGCTCATTTGGATAAGTGTCTGCATAGAGGCATATTGTTAGTTTAATAGATAATAATTCTCAAGCATTTTCCTCACATTAAGCATGAATACTGGTTAGTATTTAATTTAAACAAATCTGTAGCATTTACATAATTCTATATAAGAAAAATGTTTTAGAAGATTGAATATTGTTGCTTAATAAAATCCTTTATAGAATCATAAATTAACTAAACTAAATACATTATAGAGTCTCGGTTAAAGAACCATAATTATACCCTCCAGTCCCCTTTCTCCCAAAGAAAAACTTGTTCAGGAGAAGTCTTCCAAACTTATGCTCATGGGTAATGGAGGTCATATTTTGCATCGTTGGCCAAGTATGTCAAAGTTGACATGCAATGTCAGCTGCATTCCAAAAGAAAAGAATATTCTGTTGATACAGCTGTAGAACGGTATGCTTTTCTTCCTATATATGCAATTGTTTCTTTATTGAAAATAACAAAAAACTGGGAGATGATGTCCCCAACCCAATAAACTTGAATCATATCTAGTACATATTAGCAAAACAAAAATGAGTTGTTTGCTTAGGTCACTTGTCTTAATATTTTGCGTGGCTGCATGTACATGCATAAGTATCTGCGTGTCTATTTGCATTGTAAACCTTTGTAAGTTTTTTGCCTGGAAATGATGACATCAGTAACAGGTCTATAACTGAACAGTGTTTAAAATCCTATTTTCCATTAATAATTGCTAAAAGTTGACACAGAAAATTTTCACTGTCTTGAAGCAGATGATGGTGATATTTCTTACAAGAGTCCAGATAGTAAATAATGTAGATTCTAAGGGCCATTGCAACTATGACTGTATTGTGATAGTACAAATGTTCTCCAAGACCATATATACATTAAGGAGTAAGGCTCTGCTCCAGTGAAACACTACTGATGGGCAAATTTAAATTTCATACAATTTCATATGTCACAGAATCTTATTCTTTCCATTTTGTTTCAACCATTTGAAAATATAAAAACCATTTACAGCCGGTGAGATATACAAAACAAAAAACAGACACTGGGTTGGATTTGACCAGAAGGTTGGAGTTTGATAAACCCTCTGCCCTAGGGGAATGTTTGGACAGATATTTACTTCATAATTCAGTTCATTATATGTTAATTTTGGTGTATTATTTGTTTCCTCTTGAAGAGTCAAATTTCTACATTTCTTCATACTTAATGTCAGAGATTAATAATTGGGATTTTTGAGAGATGGGGGAACAGAAGAGGCAAGCAAAGAAGAAGAGATGGGGCAGTAAGCTCTTCGCACTGAAAAATTAAGAAGGTAAAAATCACCTAAATTTTTGTTTTTCAAAAGAAAAGCTGATGTTTGACAGTCTTTTAATAATGTTGCAACTTCTCTCTAGAGAAACGCAAAAGTTATGTCTTCCCTAAGGTGTTCATTACCGTGTTACTTTGGTTAAGAAAATTAACATAAACAAAGTGAAGGCTAGTAGTCAGCATATTAGCTCTCAATGTGTAAAATTGAAATAAAAGCTTATTTTCTCAAAGTACTCTTAAAATATGATGAGTATGTTGATAAGAAAGAGGTGTTTAATAATTACAGAAAATCATCATGAGCTTTAATACATTAACTGTGGAAGGAAATCTTGATAACTTATTGTTTTAGCTTACTTTTCTTAGAGATTCAAATTCATTGACTGAATGTCTCACCATATTAAGAAATCAGTATATTTTAAAAGGTATGGTAGTATTTTGTGGTAAAGTTAATGGAAAATAGATTATGTTTTAGAGATGCATAATAAAATATAGATTGACTAATATGGCAAGCCACTCCAGTACTCTTGCCTAGAAAATCCCATGGATGGAGGAGCCTGGTAGGCTGCAGTCCGTGGGGTCACTATGGGTCGGACATGACTGAGTGACTTCACTTTCACTTTTCACTTTCACACATTGGAGAAGGAAATGGCAACCCACTCCAGTGTTCTTGCCTGGAGAATCCCAGGGACAGGGGAGCCTGGTGGGCTTCCGTCTATGGGGTCACACAGAGTCGGACACGACTGAAGTGACTTAGGAGCAGCAGCAGCAGCAATAGGATTTCTAGGTGCTTTTCAGTAACTCCAGGTGGGGAGATGAGTGAACATACAATTGAAACCATAAGTTGATAATTGTTGAAGTTGAGTGATGGACCCCTAGGGTTTCATTCTTTTTATTTTGGTCTAAGTTTTGTTTTTTATATTTATTAATTTGACTGGGTTGGATTTTAGTTGCAGCATGCAGGATCTAATTTCCAGGAATCAAACCTGGCTCCCCTGCATTGGGAATGCAGAGTCTTAGCCTCTAGACCACTAGGGAAATTCCTATTTTGGCCTAAATTTGAAATGTCTCTGTGTGTGTGTGTGTGTGTGTGTGTGTGTGTATACAGGGATTCCCAAGTGACTAAGTAGTAAAGAATCTGCCTGCCAATTCAGGAGACACAGGAGATGTGAGTTCAATCCCTGGGTTGGGAAGATTGCCTGGAGAAAGAAACTGCAACCCACTCCAGTATTGTTGCCTGGAAAATTCCATGGGCAGATAACCTGGTGGGCTACCGTCCATGATGTCACAAAGAGTTGGACACGACTTAGCGACTGAGCATGTGTGCAAGTGTATATGCATGTTAGTCACTCAGACATGTCTGACTCTTTGCGACCCTTTGGACTGTAGCCCACAACTCTATCCATAGAATTCTACAGGCAAGAATGCTGGAGTGGGTTGCCATTTCCTTCTCCAAGGGATCTTCCCAACCTAGAGATTGGACCAGTGTCTCCTGCATTGAGCAGGATTCTTTACCATCTGAGTCACCAGGGAAGCCCATATAGAAAAAAAAATTTCCCTATCAAACTTAGATTCTAAAACTTCTATTATTTTTCTTTCCTAGCCCAGTTAAATCTTTCCAAGACCCCAAATGCATGAATAGATCCTTCAACACATTCTATTTTTCAATAACTGTATATTAATATGTATAAATTGAATATATATTAATAGAGGGGATATAAATATTAAAAAATGAGGCATTACATACATGGAACCCGTTAGTAAATATGTACTGTATTTAGAGTCTCTTTTATGATTATTGTATTTATTGTCTTCAGTGGAGTTTGTCAAAGCAGTTAAGAGTATAGACTTGTTTACAATCCCACCGACAGTGTACAAGTTTTCCGTCTTCTCTGCATCCTTACCAGCACTTACAATTTTGTTGTCTGTTTGATGATAGTCATTTTGACAAGTGTAGGTGGTAGCTCACTATGATTTTTGATTTGCATTACCTTGATGACTAATGATGTTGAGTGTCTTTCATTAGTCTGTTGGTCATCTGTGTGTCTTATTGGGAAAAATAACTGCTCAGGCCCCCAGTTTTTAATTGGGTTCTTTATTATTTTAAGTTGAGTTCTATGAGTTCTTTGTATATTTTGGATATTAACCACTTATTGGATATATCTTTTAAAGATATCGTCTCCCATTCAATAGGGACTCTTTATTTTGTTGATAGTTTCCTTTGCTGTGCAAGAAGCTATTTAGTTTAATGTAGTCTCATTTGTTTATTTTGCTTTTTTTCTCCCTTGCTTTAGGACACATATCCAAAAATATATTGGCAAGACTGATGTCAAACAGCAAACTGCCTATTTCCTTATAGAAATTTTATTTATTTTTTTTTAATTTTTTTTTTAAATTTTACAATATTATATTGGTTGGTTTTGCCATATATTGACATGAATTTGCCCCGGGTTTACGTAAGTTCCCCCTCCTGAACCCCCCTCCCACCTCCCTCCTCCCTTTATCCTCCCTCTGGGTCATCCCCGCACGCCAGCCCCGAGCTTCCTATAACATGCATTGACCCTGAACTAGTGATTCGTTTCACATATGACAACATACATGTTTCAATGCCATTCTCCCAAATCATCCCACCCTCACCCTCTCCCACAGAGTCCCAAAGACTGTTCTATACATCTGTGTCTCTTTTGCTGTCTTGTATACGGGGTTATCATTTGCATCTTTCTAAATTCCATATATATGTGTTAGTATACTGTATTGGTGTTTTTCTTTCTGGCTTACTTCACTCGGTATAATAGGCTCCAGTTTCATCCACCTCATTAGAACTGATTCAAATGTATTCTTTTTAATGGCTGAATAATACTCCATTGTGTATATGTACCAAAGCTTTCTTATCCATTCGTCTGCAGATGGACATCTAGGTTGCTTCCATGTCCTGGCTATTATACACAGTGCTGCAATGAACATTGGAGTACATGTGTCTCTTTCAATTCTGGTTTCCTCAGTGTGTATGCCCAGGAGTGTGATTGCTGGATCATATGGCAGTTCTAGTTCCAGTTTTTTGAGGAATCTCCACACTGTTCTCCATAGTGGCTGTACTAGTTTGCATTCCCACCAACAGTGTAAGAGGGTTCCTTTCTCTCCACATCCTCTCCGGCATTTATTGCATGTGAACTTTTGGATAGCAGCCATTCTGACTGGTGTGAAATGATATCTCATTGTGGTTTTGATTTGCATCTCTCTGATTATGAGGGATGTTGAGCATTTTTTCATGTGTTTGTTAGTCATCTTTATGTCGGTGGGATTGTAAATTGGTATAGCCACTATGGAAAATAGTATGGAGGTTCCTCAAATTTGCTGAGTTTTTAAGGCAGAGAAAATCAAAGAGCTAAATGTATTTGTTGCAGTGTGAATAAATCTCTTGTTGAAGTAAAAAAAAAAAAATAATAGAACTGCCATATGATTCAGCAATTTTACTTCTGGGAATTTACTCAAAGAAAAGAAAAACACTAATTCAAAAAGATGTATGCACTCCAATGTCCTTGGTAGCATTATTTACAATAGCCAGGATATGAAAAGAGTCTGTAAAGAGCTAGATACAACTGAGTGACTGAACTGAAGATATGGAAACAATCTAAGTGTCCATCTATAGAGGAACGGATAAAGAAGATGTGGTATGTGTATGTATAAACACACACACACACACCAGAATGGAATATTATCCAACCACTAAAAAGAAAGGCTTGCCATTTGGGACAACATAGATGGATCTAGAAGGCATTACGTTAAATGCATTGTTAGAGAAAGACAAAGACCGTATGATTTCACTTACATGTGTAAACCAACCAAACAAAACAAAATGAAAACAGACTCACAGATACAGAGAACAAATGAGTGGTTGCCAAAAGGGAGGGAGATAAAAGGGTAGGGGAAATAGGTGTAGGTGATTATGCAAAAACCTCCAGTTACATAATGAATAAGTCATGGTGATATAATGTAAAACATAAGAAATATGGTCAATAATACTGCAATAACTTTGGAAGTTACTAGACTTAGCGTGATGATCATTTCATAATGTATGCAAATGTTAAATTCTAGAGTATACCTGAAATTAATATTGTAAGTAAACTATATTTCAATTAAAATGAAGGAAAATAAATTTGATAACATTTACAGATTAAAAACTTATTCATTCAAGTCAAATTCAAGCTATTTTTTTCCTGATAGTAATACTGTAAAATACATTTGATTTCACTTTATTTATTAAATGTATTTCTGAATATTATCAGCAAAGGGATTTCACATATAATAATCTGAATCAAATATTTGTGTCTCTTTTACATATGCTTTAACTTGGAAAACATAGCCTTAAAGAAATTATATCTGCTTTACCATGTAATAAAAATCACACTTAACTCTGAAAAAAAAAAAAAAAGAGTATAGACTTGGAAGTTAGACATATGTATCTCCTGTCAGTTCTGTGTCCTCAGGTAAGTTACTCACCTTTGTTAGGCCTCATTTTTTTCAAATGGAAAATAGGTATAATTTTATCTATGTCGTAGGGTTTTTAAATTACATGAATGTCATATTTAATTATGTAATGCAGTTAGTAACATGGAAATAATAAACAATAAATGTTAATAATTAATATAAATACAAATGTTTTTATTTTTAGCATTATATTTGAAAATAATTAATGGGATAAAAAGTACTGTGTACAGTGTTATAACATTTACTTACCCTTCTTCACATCAGAAGTCTTAGTTTTAGAGGAAATCACTTGTAACAGTGGTAACAGATAACAGGTAACTGTTTTAAAGTAATTAGTGTTATTCTGCAAATAATATGATATTGCTATTTATTAATTTTATGCAGTGTTTCTCAGTCTCATATTAAAATAGACTAGGGTTCAGCTAATTTAAAACCACACTTATCTGCTCTCTTCCTGATTTTTAAACTCAACTTCTTTCTCTCTTCTTCTTCCCCTCCCTCTTCCTTCCTTCCACCTTCCTTCTGTCCCTCCCTTCCTGTCTTTTTCCCTTCTTTTCTGTCTTTCCTCCCCCTCCTCTCCTCCCTCTGCTGCTTTTATTTCCTTAAGAAACCATCTAGATATGTATTCTTATCTATAAAAAATATGCATTGAAGAATCATTTTTAACCTAGGGATGTTTATCAGAATCACATCTGAGGAATTTTTAAAATACAGTTATCAAGGTACCATCTCAGTCCCAACTGATCAGAATCTTCAGGGATTGAACTCAGGCATATGTCCTTTTATAAAAGCACATTTGATCACAAATCACTCATTTATAACTTATTGACAGCTTTTAATCTATAGGATAAAGTATTTCTTTAGCTTGGGAATGTTTTCTTTTATGATGTCATTAATTATATTGTCTGTCTCCATTCTTGTTTTCAGTCTGGAATATGTGTAATTTCCAGCTTGATCTCCCATTCTCTCTTCTCCAAATCCATGTTTTTCTTTCTTAGTGTTCTGATTTCTGTACTTTTCCTTCATTTTGCCAGTAAGAATGCACTAAACTCTATTCATTCTTTTTAACTTAAGATGATGACACCAATAGAATTGTTCTCTTTTTGTGAAGGACAAATCCTCTTTTTGTATAATTCCCAATGTATAACCAATATTAAATTATACCTGAGAATTTTTTTGGCATTGTAGCTGCCGTATAATAATCCCATATTTGATTGAAACTTTTTAAGTGAAATCTGTAGAATGTAAAACCTTTTTATATATTATGGTGGGGAGGTGGTGTGATGGTATATTATCTCTTATGAATTAATGGGTATAGGAGTAACTTATAATGAATAAGGAGACTTGAGGACAGACCTTTTAGGGAGTTAACTTTTTCAGGGATTTGTGAAGTCATTTTAGAAGGAATTCATCTTGTGGAAAGAAAGAGACTAAGCATACAATGGATCTGTCATGGAAGGCAGTGAAAAATTAAGTTTATACTGTCTTCCTTTACTGACTACCCCAATTAGTTTCCCCATTTATTTCTTTTTTCCCCCAATATACATACCTTTGACTCCTAAAACATGTTAGCCAGAACTGTAGTGAATAGAGGCTGTAACAATAAACTTTTTTTTTTTTTCAATTTTGAAAGCACAAAACTCAAAGCATTTAACACACTGAAATACAAAAGGAAGGGGAACAGTGATTGATGTTACTTTGGCATAAAACCTGTCATTGTTTCAGAACAAGAAAAGTTGTAGATTACATAATGTGGCCTTGGCATAAGAATGACTTAGTAGTTTCTGTGGCTTTGAGGAGCTTCCCAGGTGGGGCTAGTGGTAAAAATCCGCCTGCCAATGCAGGAGACATAAGAGACATGGGTTCAATCCCTGGGTTGGAAGATCCCCTGGATGAAGGCATGGCAACCCACTCCAGTATTCTTGCCTGGAGAATTCCAAAGACAGAAGAACCAGGTCCATAGGGCCACACAGAGTTGGACACGACTGAAGAGACTTAACACACATGCATACATGGCCTTGAGACAGTGTCCAAAGGCGTTTTTAGTGATATGACTCTTTGTCCAAACCATAGTTATTTTAGCTTTGTAGAAGCAGTACTCTCTGCAATAAATATTGGCAGCTTCAGTGTATACCTTGGCATGCACCACCAACTCCTAAAGCAGCTTTGTCACATTCAGCGTCCTTGGCAACAGATCATGACTAAGTGTTTGAATTTAAGCAAGAACAGATCATAATGCCAGCTGAGACATAGGAGACAGCCCTTGGGGGAACACCATGAATAAATGAATGGGGATTTTGAAGAGTGATAATTTCTTTAAAAATTGGTAGGATGCATAGCTGGATAAATGTATTTAGTTTTTCATTAATATGACCTACCTATCTCTGTATGCCTGGCATGCTGTGGTCCATGGGGTCACAAAGAATCAGATACGACTGGGTGACTGAACAACAATCACTGCAGCCCCTAACTAGTAGAGCCTCAAGAAGCAAAACAACATTTTGAAAAGATTCTATTTCTTTGTATTTAAAATTGGGTCTCACTGGCATGCCCAGAAGATGTCCATTTAGAACAAGGACATTAAAAAGGGCACAAGCATGTGAAATTCATGAGGCTCTCTGTTTCGGAGAATAATAATCAATAAGTCAATTTTCCAGATATAAACACAGTGTTTACCATAGCTGACAGAAACAACTGAAATTTTCCACAGTTCAGACTTCAGAGCCTAACTTTGCTGATACCAGAGGCAGACAGGGGAGTCTTCCAGGAAGCCTGGGGACTGGTAGCTCATAAAGGTTTGGCTGGTTTTGATGAAAATTAGTGTGATACGATGCACAGATGAAAGAGCAAATGGGTTTTCTTTACTTGATGAAAGCAGTGGATTCTGAAATTATGCACAGCAGGTACAGATGGAAGATACTGCACAGATTTCAAAAGATATCTCATATAGTTTTTATGCTGAAACACTTGTTTTATCCTTTTACCTCACAGCCATTTTGTGGGGAAAGAAGAACAAAAATTGAGCATATTAATCTTAAAAAGAAGACCTTGTTTTATAGGGAAAGGGAAATGATGAAAAAACAATCATAAATCATGCTGCTTATTCTTCATTCATGTGTTTATTAAACAAATATTTGTTGAGTCCCCACTATGTGCTGGGCACTTTGCTATAACAGTTTCTAACCTTCTTCAGTTGACTAAAAATAGTGTCATTTCGAGGCAATTTTATGAAGCAAACAATAGGGCAATAAAGTCATTTATAAGCAATAGAATCGTTTCCAAGTAATTTTGTGAAGCAAACAAATTTTCTTGAGACCTTGCTCTTCCCTATCCTGAGACTGTGCTTCTTTCATCCCCAGAGTTATTCATTGATTCCACTTTTACTAGCACTTTACTCTCTTCCGTCAATTATAATTTCTTCTAAGCATCAGCTTATAAAATCCTACATCTTGAAATCCAGTGAAAACATGAAGCATTAAGACAGTGTGTATGTTTGTGTCAGTCCACAGAGCTGTGTGTAAAAAAAGTATTTTGCAGTGAGAGTTCTTGCTTGGAGGTCTGCCTATCACGCAGTGTTACCGCCACATTCCTTATGTTCAAAATCAAACTTGTGTACCCTTCTTTGAAATGCTTGGAGTCAGAAACCATTTATATTTGTTTGGTCTCTCCATAGAATATATTCAATAAATCTCTTCTAGATAAATTTAATTAATTCATTCAACATTTGAGTACTTACTCTGTGTTGTTTTAGGGGTTTGCGATAGAGGACTAAAATTAGACAATAAAAAAATCCTTATTCCTATCTCAGTTAAAGGGCACAGGCAGAAAAATCATTACTACTTTGTAGGCAATTTAATGCATCCTGTGTTTGAGGGCAGTGGAGTCACCATCTTAAGGAAAGGCATGAGCAGGAAAGGGTAAATCAGATAGTAACCACTTATTACACTCTACTCCCTCAGTGTTGTCACCGTAGAAACACCAGGGGATCCATAACAGTAACAATAACAATAACATACTAATAGTTGCTGCTGTTGCTGCTGCTAAGTCACTTCAGTCGTGTCCGACTCTGTGTGACCCCATAGACGGCAGCACACCAGGCTCCCCCATCCCTGGGATTCTCCAGGCAAGAACACTGGAGTGGGTTGCCATTTCCTTCTTCAATGCAGGAAAGTGAAAAGTGAAAGTGAAGTCGCTCAGTCGTGTCCGACTCTTAGCGACCCCATGGACTGCAACCTTCCAGGCTCCTCCGTCCATGGGATTTTCCAGCAAGAGAACTGGAGTGGGGTGCCATTGCCTTCTCCGATACTAATAGTTACTGGGCCCCAAACCAAAAAATTAAATTAGAGTCTCAGCCATTGAGGCTTAGCCACTAGTTCATTGTAGAACTCTTCCACTAAGACTTTCCTGGTTGTTCAGTGGTTAAGAATCCTTCTTGCAATGCAGAGACCATACGTTCAATCCCTGGTCAGGGAACTAGATCCCACGTGCTACAACTAAGAGTTCTCATGCTACAGTTAAAGGTCCCACATGCTGTGGAACAGGTAAGCCTGCACACTGCAACTAAGACCCTGATGCAACCAAAAAAATGAACAAATTTTTTATTTAAAAAATAACTCCCTCCCCCTTAAGTAATTCTCATTCACCACCAACTATATTAGTCACTGGGCTACATCTGAAACTCTAGAAAACCATCTTTCACATATGACTTCAAAGATTACTTCAGCCATCTCCATTTATTTTCAACCAAATGTAAGGAAAAAGGAATGTATATCCTTTTAATCAGAAGTTTCACCTCACATTTCACTGGTAAGAAGTGAATCTTTTGTCCATACCAAGTCACAGGTCCGGAGAAGGCAATGGCAAGCCACTCCAGTACTCTTGCCTAGAAAATCCCACGGATGGAGGAGCCTGGTAGGCTGCGGTCCGTGGGGTCGCTAAGGGTCAGACACGACTGAGGGACTTCACTTTCATTTTTCACTTTCACATATTGGAGAAGGAAATGGCAACCCACTCCAGTGTTCTTGCCTGGAGAATCCCAGGGATGGGGGAGCCTGGTGGGCTTCCGTCTATGGGGTCACACAGAGTCGGACACGACTGAAGTGACTTCGCAGCAGCAGCAGCAGTCACAGGTCAATCAGCTCAGTTGCTCAGTTGTGTCTAACTCTTTGTTACCCCATGGACTGGAGCACCTGAGACTTACCTGTCCATCACCACCCCTGGAGCTTGCTCAAACTCTTGTCCATCGAGTCAGTGACGCCATACAACCATCTAATCCTCTGTTGTTCCCTTATCCTCCTGCCTTCAATCTTTCCCAGTATCAGTTCAGTTCAGTTCAGTTCAGTCGCTCAGTCGTGTCCGACTCTCCGCGACCCCATGAATCACAGCACGCCAGGCCTCCGGTCTTTTTAAATGAGTCAGTTCTTCTCATCAGGTAGCCAAAGTATTGGAGCTTCAGCATCAGTCCTTCCAATGATTATTCAGGACTGATTTCCTTTAGGATTGACTGGTTTGATCTCCGTGCAGTCTAAGAGAATCTCAAGAGTCTTCTCCAACACCACAGATCAAAAACATCAGTTCTTTGGTGCTCAGTTTTCTTTATGGTCCAACACTCACACCCATACATGACTACTGGAAAAACCATAGCCTTGACTAGACAGACCTTTGTCAGCAAAGTAATGTCTCTGCTTTTTAATATGCTGTCTAGATTGGTCATAGCTTTTATTCCAAGAAGCAAGCATCTTTTAATTTCATGGCTGCAGTCACCACCTGCAGTGATTTTGGAACCCAAGAAAATAAAGTCTGTCACTGTTTCCATTGTTTCCCCATCTATTTGCCATGGAGTGATGGGACCAGATGCCATGATCTTAGTTTTCTGAATGTTGAGTTTTAAGTCAACTTTTTCACTCTATTCTTTCACTTCCATCAAAAGGCCCTATTGTTCCTCTTCACTTTCTGCCATAATGGTGGTGTCATCTGCATATCTGAGGTTATTGATATTTCTCCTAGCAATCTTGATTCCAGCTTGTGCTTCAGTTGGACATCCATATGGAAACAATGTGTGTCTGTCGAGTTGGGCATCCATATGGAAAGAATGTGTGTTGCAAGGAGGGGCCAGGGACAAATAATAGGTGCTCCTATTATTGCCATATCCCATAGGGGGATGATAAGTTTGAGAATGACTTGATATGGGTCATTTCTTTTTTGGATAGCTATAATTCAGCCAGTTTCAGATGGAAACTGGGTCTGAAAAAGCTGAGAAGCAGAAATACTTGAATTATGAAAGGTTTTCCTTTTTCATCCATTCTGTGTCAAAACAACATTTGAAAGAAATTGAGTTGACTATGAACAAAAGAATAACAGCACATGAATTTCTCCCATTGATTGTTTCCATAGTTTCTATATTGGCACTGATAATGAGAAATTTGGGGTATGGGAGGGAATCTATTGTTTCAATTGTCTATTACAAACAGTGGTTGTTGGGCAAAAAGGCTAGAGATTTCATGCACAATCAGTGGGTGCCCTGACAGTCAAGGGTAGTAAAAGAATTGGATGCTGGCAGAGGGAATGCCACATGGGATGAGTAATGACACTTCTTGCATTTGCCCCCACTTGAAGCAAGTAAAGGAAGAGAAGAAAGAGAAAAATGAATTTTCATTTTGGAATAACCAAAATGGTTATTCTGATAAAAGCCAGGCCAAATCAGCTCAGCGTGATTAAATAATTAAGTGCAAACATGTCTCATAATCCACTACAACAGCTGCTTCTTTCAAACCTATGATTGTAACAATTGTTCTTTTAATCAAAGAGATCAGTTAACTTTCCCAAGGTCACACAGATTCATATCCAAGGCTGTCAACTTCATCAGACTTTGTCTTTTAATCTTGCTTGATGGATTTTATTTTATTATCTAACTTTCCCTGGGTCTATAACATCTCTTTCCAAGTAGACATTAAGTTCTGTGAACCTCAAGGACCCTATTACCTTTCACAATTCTTTTCCTGTAATTTTCTCAAAGAATGGTTATTAAATAAAGGCATGAAAATGAAATAATATTTAAAATAGTTCCACTCATCTTCATACCAACCAGACTGTATCCTTTTATAATTCACCCTATTCTTCCAGAATAGCATATCATATGGTGGGAACTTTTAGAAAATATTTCCCCCAGGAGTAGTCAGGTTATCTCTGATGGGTTCATTGCTTCAGCAAATATTTTCCCATTGATTCAGAACCCTTTAAAAGTAAATTCTCTTATCTTCAGCTGGGTGAAAAATGGCTTGATTAGAAGTAAATGTGTGCAATTCTAGTATAACTGTGTATAACATCTGCTGTCATTTATTTTTCTTATTAAATTGTAACCTGTGAGACAGGCTGGAAGCTTAGTGGTAGCATTACTGCAAAGACTCGAGCCAATTCCCAGTCTAAATGCCAAACTACGTAGGGTGTAGAAAAGCTAAGTTAAGCTTTAGGATCTCAAATGGATTTTATGGTAGTCTCTGACACCAGTCATCTTAAGTAGTAGTGAAACATAGCTGTGGTGTTTGAATATTTTCTGGCATTTAAGTATAGATTTTTATGGGGAGATGTTCTCATCTCAGATGGACTGAACTATTGGTGGGGGAGAGGGTTTTTGTCTTTTTATTTTTCTCACTGATATACCCCTAATACACAGAATAGTGCCAGAAACGCAGTAGGTTCTCAATAAATATAGGTTGACTTAACACTCAATCACACGAGGATCATGTCTGTCTCCAAAGAAGGGTTTTGGAAGGTGGGGGTGGGTAAGGGCAGCAAGGTTATTAGCTTCAGACCTAAAATTTAAACATGTTGAGGGCATACCATCTATTAGAAATCAATCGCAGTCTTTTGACACCCACCCTCTGCTAACCCCATTGGCACCATCCTTCTTGGTTCAGTTGAAATTCCACCTTTCAACTAACACCATTCCAACTTCTTCACTGGAATGTAATTTTGTGTCTTTTTTTTTTGAGTTCCACTTAATAACTTTTATTCTTGGATTCATTTTTTAAAAATCTTTTAGCATTATCTTCCTGGTTTGACACAATATCTATCCTCATCCACTTACCTACAAACACATTAAGCAGGAGATTTTTAGGAGTTTTATAAGCTCTTATTTTGATTATTGCTCATTGTAATTGTAATTTGTTACTCACTTTATTACTCGCTGTAATAGTAGTTTTTTTGTTTTTGGATTGGGGGCACACAGTAGTGAAAACACAGAATCCTAACCATTGGACCACTAGGAAATTCCCCATAAATATATTTTTAAAACTTATTTCTTCATTTGGGGGCAGTATAATATGTTTAATATAATGATGGAAATGTTGGGGCTTTTAAAAATTTAAGACTGTTTCTTTAAACAAAAAACATCAGCATATCTATCATTTAAAAGAAATTTCTCAGAGAAAGGAGACTAGAACTTCAAGAAGAAAACGTTGGAAGATAAAGGGTTGTCTTGTATCCTGTTTTCTGAATGGGAAAGCCAGTAAGTGAAGGAGAAAGTGAAAGAGGATAGAAGCAGGGAAGAGGAGCAGGAAGAAGACAAAGATGGAAGGGGAGGAAGAGCATGGACAAAGCTATTGTGGTATTTTGGGAATAAGGAGGTTTCTTTGATAATATAAGAATTCTTACAATTGTATCACTGCAAGTGTTAGAATAAAGAGGCTTGTGAATTTTATCTAAGGTAGTTGATTTTTTTTAAAGGAGAAACAGTGTTATTCCTACAACAGCAAAGCATTTCAGTTAATTGCTTCTAGTCTCTTAGAAGGTGCAAAAGAAGTCACCTTTTACTCACAAACCTAGCTGTATAGCATGTTAATTGAAAAATATTTCTTAGCATTCTATCACTGTCAAGCTGGAGTAACACTATATGAAATCTTGCAGGTACAAAGATAAAACATTAAGTTCAGTTCAGTTCAGTCACTCAGTCGTGTCAGAGGCTTTGCGACCCCATGAATAACAGCATGCCAGGCCTCCCTGTCCATCTCCAACTCCCAGAGTTCACTCTCATGTCCATCGAGTCGGTGATGCCATCCAGCCATCTCATTCTCTGTCGTCCCCTTCTCCTCCTGCCCCCAATTCCTCCCAGCATCAGAGTCTTTTCCAGTGAGTCAACTCTTTGCATGAGGTGGTCAGGGTATTGGAGTTTCAGCTTTAGCATCAGTCCCTCCAATGAACACCCAGGACCGATCTCCTTTAGAATGGACTGGTTGGATCTCCTTGCAGTCCAAGGGACTCTCAAGAGTCTTCTCCAACACCACAGTTCAAAAGCATCAATTCTTCGGTGATCAGCTTTCTTCACAGTCCAACTGTATTTACCAAATCCATGTTTCTGAATTAAGAAAACTCTTTTTCATTGACACAATTACTCTATGCTCACCATCTTACGTAGATACATACTGCGGGGGGCAGGCAGAATGTAGTCAATCAGAAATTTATTAGTCATATTTAGAAGCATCTGAGTTTTTAATTATTAATAACAACTTTATATGTAAAACCAACTTCCCACATCAAAATGTTATTCTAATTTCATCAACCAAGCACTTTAGGGAATGAAATATTGTATCAGACAAAAGCAAGTGTATCTGAAAAGTGTGAGTCTTGTCCATTAGAATAGTTTCTAGGTGATGTCATTTTGAATCTCTGGCAAAAATATTAATATTTGATGCCAATAATTTTTCCACTGCCAACCTAAGTACATTGCATATTAATGTGAAGATCATCTTGTATTTGGTCATTAAAGTATAAAATAAATACGTCATTAAGCTTGTATGGACTACTGATCTAAATATTTTCATTTGTATACACTTTTCATTACAGGTATTTAAGTGCATACTCTTAACATAGCTATTTTGAAAAGACTAAACTACATGTTTTTATATGTTCTGTACTTTATAAAGTATAAACAAAACAAAAATGGTGAAGTATAATAGAACTACTATTGATATATATTTTTAGCCTGGAAGAGTTGACTTGTCCAGGTGCTGTACTTGTCCAGATGCTGTTCAGTGAAGAATAATAAGAACTTCTATTTATATATATTTTAGCCTGAAAGAGTTGACTTGTCCAGATGCTGTACTCCTTTGGAAACCACTGAACTAAAGACTGTCATATTCATAACAGTAAAAGTATATAAGGAACAAAAGATACAGATCAATAACTATGGTGAAAAGGGAACTTTTAGTAATATCAGTGAAGAAAACACTAAATACTTCAGTGGAATGGTGGCAGGAGTTGCTCTGAAATAATTGATACTAACAGTAACAGTGGTGTAATAATTAATGAAATAAGAGTCTAAGAAGTACTATGAAAATTGGTAATCCTGCTTCATCAAAACGATCACCTTATTCTATGTGTGTGTGTTTGCATTCCTGTAGAATGTACAAAAGGCTATTATGTAATGATTTTTAAAAGTCTCCCAATGTAAAAGTTTGGTTAAAAAAGAGTGGTCAACTTTTTACCATAAAGACTGTTTCTCCTCTAACGACACCATGAGAAACAATGAATTCCAAGTTCATTTTGCCTTTTGTGCCTTTCAAGTGCTTTGTGCTATATCATAAAAACCATAATTTAAGTACAGCTTTAGCTGAGAATTTCCTCATTTATTTTTCAAAAGTAATGCTGTAAAGAACACTTCCAGGAACATTATAAATCACATCTTACTATACTGAGATACTTAACTAAATCGAGAGGCATTCTTGTTTTCAAGTAAATATGAATTCTGTCTTGTTTAAATATTTACCCAGAATTAGTCCTATAAATTATTTTTCCTTTTGTCACTAAATACACACACATTTCAACTTGAATATTATTTTAGAAATCTACTGTAACTAAATACTTAGGCACTTTCAAAGTTTTTTTTAAATGAATGGATCATCTGAATTTCTTTCAAGCCATTAAGTCCACACCATGAATACAGCACCGAGTGAGAAGCCATATTCTGTACACACATCAGAAAGATGAAATAAATGTTTTTAAAATAAATTTGTATACTTTTAGTTCTCTAATGTTCATAACGAGTGAGTTCTCCATTACCGACAAATAGCCATCCAAATCTCTGTTTAGAAATAGAGGCCCAACGGCAGATGTAAGTGACTATTTGATCACCTCACATTTAATTATCTTCAGGGGTAGCACATTATCTCTCCCGAGAAGAGAGTTCTGAAACAGGTCAATCCCCAGCAGGCACCTGGGCATGATGGGGGTACCAGACTGTCACTCCATCACTGAAAAATGTCCTACGAATATCTGAACACCGGGGGAGAGAGATTTTTTTTTTAATGTGACTTTAAAAAAAAAATTCGTCTTCTTAAGTTTCCAGATCCTCCTAAATCATCATCCCAGTGACATGACCAATTGTCATTTTACTTTCTGTCTACGTAACCTCGTGCACAGCTAGGAAATAATGATTTAGGACTTGAAATTCAAAACATAATGGTGTTCCTGTTTTTTTCACTCTTCATTTTACTCGACACCCCTGCAGAGTTGATGCAAGTACGGAGCTCCCTTTGAAGTCAGCTTGCATCATCTTTGATGGCGTATAAAGCAGTAGCAGATACTGACTGCAGTTCTGAGCATCCCAATTCCCACCTCAGATGATGCCCATACATTTGTCGTTAAATGCGTGGCCAGAGTAAATCCTTGCAAGAATTGCCAAGCAGTTAAAATTGGCAGGTGTGGGCTACACATTTCTACAATAAAAGAATAGAAAAGAAGAATGCTTAACTGTTTTTAAAGCATTTTGTCTCACATTCCACTTAGGTTATTCTTACAGTGAGTGATTGTTGTAATGTATTCTTTTTACTTGGTTCACTTTTTCTAATACTTTTCTTGCTTTGTGAAGTGATGTTAAGCACATATATATGTGTAGAGATGCCCCAAATATTTTAGACCTTAAAGGATGATGTTCTTCTTTGTTTTGTTGTTGTTTAGTTGCTAAGTCATGTCCAAGTCTTTTTGCTACCCATTGGACTGTAGCCCGTCCAGCTCCTCTGTCTATGGTATTCTCCAGGCAAGAATATTGAAGTGGCTGCCATTTCCTTCTCCAGAGGATCTTCCTGACTCAGGAATTTAACTCATGTCTCCTGCTTTAGCAGATGGATTATTTACCACTAAGTCAGCAGGGAAGCCCCTTCTTTGTTTAGACAATGGTAAAATAAAATGGTATCAATGGACAAACACTAGGAAAGTTGGCTTTTTAATACACTTTGCTCTCAGATATAATTATATACCATAGAGTGAAGATGAGAGTCATTTGGAGAGAAAAGAAAAGAAAAGCATTTGATTGTGAGCTTTTTCTGCATTTGTGGTAGACAGTAGTACTGATCACTAGTCTCTGGTTTTCATTTTTTATGGGGCACAGAGGAGAATTGTACTTCTCTTCTCCCTTAATGGTGGGTTTTAGTCATGTGACATGATTTGGCCAATAAAATATGATCGGGGGGTTAGGTGAAGCCTTTGATTACTTGTACTCTCTTCTTGCTCTTCTGCAGAGATGATCATAGAAATTATGTTTGCCATGAGATCAAAGTATACATTATAACACCAAGTAAACCTGTGGAATAGAGGTGATATAGAAAGTGACCCAGGAGGCTGCAGTGGACTGCCTGATTAAAAATTTAATTTGTGTTTTGTTAAACCATTGCAATTTTAGTGTTGCTTGTTACCACAGTACAGTCTAGCTTATCCTGGGTGAGATATCTATTTACTTTTTACATACAGGTGATCCTTGAACAACATGGGACACTTAAACTTCATGGGTCCATTTATACTTGATTTTTTTTTTCACTCTATATGTACTACGTGTGTGCGTGCATGCATGCTGTGGCTTCAGTCGTGTCCAACTCTTTGTGACCCAATGGACTATAGCCCACCAGGCTCTTCTCTCCATAGAATTTTCCAGGCAAGAATACTGTACTGGGTTGCCATGCCCTCCTCCAGGGGGTCTTTCCGACCCCGGGATGGAACCTGAGTCTCCAATGTTTCCCGCATTGCAGACAGATTCTTTACCAGTGAGCCACCAGGCAAGTCCCATGTACTACAGTACTGCACAATTCATGGTTTATTGAATCCTTAGATGAGGAACCATGGATATGGCGGTCCCACAGTAGAACTTTATGGGGATTTTTGACTGTGTGGAGGGTCTACATCCCTAACCTCCATATTGTTCAAGGTTTCAACTGTATAGATAAATATTTTTGTGCATACACACACACACGCATACACATGATTTTACAGAAAATAAATTTAGTAATCATAACAACTCAAAAGATACCAAACATCTGTTTGTGAAATCACACAATACTTTTGTGATTCCCATTGGCCTCTGTGGAATATATTATTTATAGCTCTACAGTAAATGTCTCCACTCCTTCTTTCTTTAAGCACTTAACATTCTATTCTTCTTCAGATAATCATACTCATTTCTCTTACCTTATACCTTTCTGAAATTTCAGTTGTCAAAATCATTTTATTTTTAATAATAATTTGGAATACATTTTGATTGTTGGGGAAAAATGAATTTCAAAGAAGTTTAGCAGATAACTTTATAGGAGTTAAAAGAGCAGAGTGTATTGTGGGGAATGCCTCGTTGGTCTGGGTCATTGGATCATAAGTTAGAAGGCAGCCAGGAGTGGAGATGAGGGTCATGGCAGAAAATATGTGTGGATAATTCTTTCCTGTGCTGCCTTACATCTATATATCACAACAAGATATTACATTCCATTAAGTTCTACAACATTTCCATTATAAACACAATCTGAATCCTAAAAGGAAAATACTGACTACCAGAAACTTAAGATTCTCAGAGGGCTTTAGCACACTATATGCTAAATTACAGACAGACATGTTAGTTCTCTTTGAATCAGTAATTTAACTCTTTCCCCTTATTTTTCCATCGAATTTTCAGTAGGTCACTCTCAAGTCAAAATTTAATTTTATGTGGTTGAAGTGGTAGAGCCAAAATGAAATTGCATGCTGTAGGGGGAAAAAAAATTTAACCTACTTTTAATAGCCCCTTTGAAAGATACTTTGAAGACATGACTTACTCTCATAGTATGTTGACTATTTGAAGAATGAATTATTATATCCTTGTCAAATTTTAAATAGCATGCTGTTAAAAATATTAGTCACACAGGGGGCTGTTTGACAGTAATGTCACAGAAAAACTCTGGCCTATATGAACAGGCAGAGTCTGCAACTTAATATTATAGTTGCATGGAGCTCTGCCTTTCACAGGCATCCACAAAGAAGTGGGGGTGGGAAACCACTTCAGCTTGACTTGGAACGTTGGTGGGTCTCTGCCAACCAATGCTGAGTGGGTTTGTATTTCCTCTCTGCCTGTCCTTTCTCGGCAGAGCTTAGTGGAGAGCCTAAAAGAAATGAAAAAGCTATCATTGCAACTGGGAAGAGTTTCTTTCTTTAAAAAAAAAATACATCCAAGAAATATGAGTTGAGATCTGGACTAGAGGTTGTAAAGAAAATGATCCAAGAATTTCTTTTAAAAGGCAAGTTTTTTTTTTCTTAAGCCTAAAAAATAAGATTAGAAACTGTCTTGGATGAGTCCAACTGTGATTAAAAAAATAAACCTTTTATAGTTGAGTCAAGAATTGTTCCCCTTTTTGTTCTTTGACTTTTCCTTGCAGGGAAAGGGGCAATCTTTACCTAATCAGAGCAAAGCCAGAAGAATCACTGAGGCAGCGGAAGCGTCACACAGGTGAAGGTCAGGCCAATTTTCTCCTAGCATTGCTGTTTCATCACTCATCCAACAAAGATTGGGGCCTTTCTTTCCTTGATCCTTTTGTGCTTTCCCCTATTACTTTAACAGATCTGAACAAGCCAGAGAATTCTTCATCCAAAAGTTCCATTTAGCTCCATTTATTTCAAATCCTCCAAATTTCACATCTCGATGTTATGGCAACTTGCGGGTAATATAAAATCCATGTATCAGGCAGGAAGGCAAAGTTATCTAAAAACAGAATTGACACAGGACACTGATTGTTTTCACCGGTCCTTTGCCCCTCAGCACTGGGCTTCACGTCAGCCCCGTGCATCCAGCCACCTTTTAGTTTCAACTGGTTCAGTCTTCTGTGTGTCTACTACAAATGAATGCTGTTGATGAAACACTAAGTTACAAATTGGATGATGTTACACTTGGCAGTTTGGACAAGGGTTGTGTTGAGAAGCCAAGGCTATAAAACAAAGACTCACCCTAGGGATATGTGGGGTCTTAAACAAATGTATTCTGCAGTGGCCTCTGAGTAACTGTGATAGCTATAACACTTCAGGTCACAATGGTACTCTAGTAATCCATTTACTCTTAGGAGTATGTTTGGTGTTGTTGCAATAGGATATCAACAGGAAGAAATGGGGAAAGTTATATTTTGCAAAGATAAAGTTAAAAATTAGTTTAATAATTTTTTTAAAAAAACCACTATTTTTGAAGTATAGCAGTAAGCTTTTTGTAATTTATTTTTTAACTGGAGGATGATTCCTTTACAGTGCTGTGTTGGTTTCTGCTGTACAAGGCAAATCAGTTGTATTTATATATATATCCCCTGCCTCTTGAGCCTCCCTCCCCCAACCCATCCCACCCTTCTAGGTCGTCACAGAGAGAAGTATAACATTTTGATATATGACTAAGGCACTGCTGCCAAGTCCTGGCAGCTCTGACTCAGTCTCCCTGTATCTGAGGAACTCTAAATTATCCTCGCTTGCTTACCCTCCCCTCTCTCCACCTTTCTCCTTTCACTGATCTTTTTTTTTCTCACATCTTACTTGCCAGTTATTTCTCTCTCCTTTTTCCCTTTCTTCCTTCCGCAGAGCCCAGGTGAGGGGATGGCTGCTTTCAGATGGAGGGATCCCTTCTCAAAGTGGTTTAAAGTAGGTTTTTAAAGCTAAAAAAATTTTATACCTTCACAGACATACTGAAAATGTTATTTCAAGAAGACTGTAATGAATGTCTAAATGCTAGCCATTTGAGTGCTTTAGAGTAGATTAGGGTCTCCAAGAGGATCAACATTCATATTTCATCATAAATACTTTGCATTCATTATAAAAGATCCAGAATTATTTTATCAGTTCAAATTAATCTCTATTTTCAAAGAGAAAGAATTTAAAATACCACTAGTTCTTCCTTTATTTTGGAATATACTTTCTGCCACCCATTTCATATCTGCAAACTTCTATAATACCTATATTTGCTTCTCATTCTCCAGAGTTCTGTTTATCTTCAGATGGAACAATTTTTCAAACCACAATTTTTAAATTAAGAATTCAGTGACTTCCAGTTCTATTACCAATATGGATAAAATCAAAATGCTTACTTGGTAGCTTTTTATTTGGTTCACAGAGCAGTTTTCAGAAAACAGTAATGGATGATTCCCCGTCTGGCACAGTAAACGACAGAACATTTTTTATCTCTCAGTTGATGTTAGTGTGCTCACTTAACCAGCCCTTGTATATTGTTTCTTCCAAGGGTTGTAGATATTTAAATGCAGTAAATGCTCTATGGCATTGCTTCTGTTGTGAAGTAATTCTTTTCCTGGAGGAGAATATCAATTCACAATTACTTCAGGGCAGTCAGTATAGGCCATCTTAGTTGGCCACTAATTAAGCAATAAGATATGACAGGCAATGTATTTCTGGGTGATTTAATGTATCTATTGAGAGATTTTTTTAAAGCAAGAGGCTAAAGGTCAAGTAACTTTAACCACTTGAGAAGTTCACTGCCAGAAATTTTCTATTACTACAAGGATACTTAAATGCAAATTATTGAAACTAATACAAACACAGGATGTTCTTAGTGGATATTTAGGAAATCAAGCCAAAGCATTTTTTTTTAAAGTTAACTAATGGATGTGCTATACATTGTACTACAGTTTACTATATAGAATCTCATTTAATTTTCCAGTGATCTGGTGAGGTGCCTCTTATCCTCATTATACAGTTGAGGCACATGAAGCACTGGCTGAGGTGCTTTGCACTATGAGTTAGAATTCTGAAATTAAATATTGTTGGATTCCAACATGTATACACTGCTATATTTAAAATAGATAACCAACAATGTCCTACTGTTTAGCACAGGGAACTCTGCTCAATGTTATGTGCCAGCCTGGATGGGAGGGGAGTCTGGGGGAGGATGGATACATGTATATGTGTGACTGAGTCCCTTTGCTGTTCACCTGAAACTATCACAACATTATTAATTGGCTATACTCCAATAGAAAATAAAAAGTTAAAAAATATTCTTAGATTCCAAGCTCTTGATTTAGCTGACTTAAAGCATTCTTCTCCCCTACCCAAACTGTAAGTTCTTTTCTTTTTTGAGATCAAAGATATTTTTAAAAAACAGGGCTAACCCCTAGGTTACTAGAAAACCAGTTCTCCAAACTTCACGACTCCTTTTTTAGTGAGTTTTGCAAAGATTAATAACAGAGTTATTAAGTAAATCATTCAGTAATCCCTGAAGAGTAAATTTAAGAGCAAATATAATAGTAGACATGCTAGACCAGACATCTGGAAAAAACTTTTGGGCTTCACTGGACAATATTAAGATTTTTCTGGACAGTGCCCCCACCATGCTGAGATTCCTTCTTGATTTTTGTTGTTGTTCAGTTGTTAAGTTGTGTCTGACTCTTTGCAACCCCATGGACTGCAACACTCCTGGCTCCTCTGTCTTCCACAATCTCCCAGAGTTTGCTCAAATTCATATCCATTGAGTCAGTGATGGATGTGAGAGTTGGACTATAAAGAAAGCTGAACACCGAAGAATTGATGCTTTTGAACTGTGGTGTTGAAGAAGACTCTTAAAGAGTCCCTTGGACTGCAAGGAGATCCAACCAGTCCATCCTAAAGGACATCACTCCTGAGTGTTCATTGGAAGGACTGATGTTGAAGCTGAAACCCCAATACTTTGGCCGCCTGATGTGAAGAGCTGACTCATTGGAAAAGACCCTGATGCTGGGAAAGATTGAGGGCAGGAGGAGAAAGGGATGACAGAGGATGAGATGGCTGGATGGCATCACCGACTCAATGGACATGAGTTTGGGTAAACTCCAGTAGTTGGTGATGGACAGGGAGGCCTGGTATGCTGCGGTCCATGGGGTCAGAAAGAGTCAGACACCACTGAGCGACTGAACTGAACTGAACTGAAGTGATACTTTCTAACCATTTAGTCCTCTGCCACCCTCTTCTTCTTTTGCCTTCATTCTTTAACAGCATCAGGGTCTTTTCCAATGAGTCAGCTCTTCTCATCAGGCAAGATGCATCTTGATAACATTGTCCTACTTATGCACCTATTCTGTCTCCCTCAGTCCAGGCACTCATTGTCCACATCTGCCTCCTAGGTGCTGTGCTCAACCCTACTCTTCCTGTATGTATGGACATACTCTATTAGTTTCTTCTTGTGAGAGAAACATGGTCGGCTCTCTCTTAGAATTAATGGGTTAATTTTTCCTAAGTCACTCCTGACCCCTCACTAAGTATGCTTTAGACTTAACCTCTCAATTCCACCCATCTTCTTTGTTTTCCTCCTCTACTGATTCCCCTTATTTCCTGCCTATTGTTTTCAGTAGAGATACCCTGACAAGAAGCACCTAATTTCATTTTATATTCCAAGTGCTTATCATAATATCTAACATATATTCTATGTGCTTAGTTGCTCAGTTGTATCTGACTTTTGTGGCCCCAGGGAGAATGCCATGGGGATTCTCCACACAAGAATACTGGAGTTGGTTGCCATGCCCTCCTCCAGGGGATCTTCCCAACCAACGGATCGAACTCAGATCTCCTGCTTTGCAGGCAGATTCTTTACCATCTGGGCCACCAGGGAAGCCCAACTCCAGTTATATTCTATACTCAATAACTGTTTTATTTGCTACATTGATTTATGAATAATTTCATGGATCCAGAATTCCAAACATTAACTAAATAGTAACTAGCACAGAATATTCTTTAATATCTAGTTTAATTTTTTATCATGGCTCTTTTAGCTTTCTGAATTCACTTTTACTTTTAATATGCTGAGACTGTTGCTCAGTCACTTCAGTCGTGTCTGATTCTTTGTGACCCCCATAAACCATAGCCCACCAGGCTCCTCTGTCCATGGGATTTTACCAGCAAGGATACTGGAGTGGGTTGCCATTGCCTCCTCCAGGGCATCTTCCTGATCCAGAGACTGAACCCGGGTCTCCTGCATCTCCTGCATTCTTTTACTGCTGAGCCACTGAGGAAGCCCTAGATGTTCTTACTTTGTCTTCACTAAAGCAGTTTCTTCTGTCAGGTTCTGTCGCTCACCTTGCTTTTATTCTGTCTAATGATTTTACTCATTCATTTATTCAGTATCTAATGAGGATCAACTATGCTTCTTTTTTTTTTTTCATGTTATCAAGATTACAGTTTTTGCAGAACTCAATAGCTTCATACTGATTTAAAATCATTTGCAGATTCTCACTATACATCATTTCTCCGTCTTAGTTTTCCAAATCGTAGTCTTATTGTGTCTGTCTGTGTACATGTGCACACATGTATATTCCTGGATATATTCCAGGTCAGAATTTGTTGAGTCAGTTATTATGCAGGTGACATTTTTAAACTAAAAGAATCTGCCTTGGTTCCTCTTTTGGTCAAAATCAGAGGAAATGCACAAGTATGGTCTTCTGTTGTCTTGTTTAAATCTAGGTGAGTTCGTCAAAAAGTAATTGAGGCTCTCTTAAGTTTTTGGGAGGGGATTTTGATTTGAAATGTTAAAGGGTATAATTGTTTTCATAGGGCATGAGTTTGTGAGGTTGTGTGCAATTCTGGTGGATGTGGCTGGGAGGGGCGCCTGTCTGAAGGAGGAACCAACCTAAAGAGAAGAAGACCCTAGAGGTGAAGAGAAGGGAGCTGGCTTCTGATGTCATTCTTTAATTTCTGAATCCAGTTTTATTCCCAGTTCTCATTATTAATCATGGAAATAAACAATAACTTCATCTAACTCTTTTCTTTATACCAATTTGAACTTTTAAATTTTATTTCAGCTTTTGTCACTTGAAACTAATATGATAAGATATTCTTAAAATTTGGGTTATAATAGGGATGAATTGTAAGATTCAAATAAATTACTTTCTCCAAAATTTATTACCTGAAGTATTCACCCCGGATTCAGATTTATTCTGTAAGAAATAAATATCGTTTTTGAAAGGACTATTTATATGTATATATATGAGTCACCCACATTTTGGAATCTCTGCCCGTATTTACAATCCTTTAATTCCAATAAGCCCTAGAGAATTATGTCTAATTGAAACTGGGGAAGGAAAAGGTATTTTCAAAATTCCTTATTATTCTCTCCTTTATCATGTTCCCAGGGTGAATGATATAAATTACCACAGATATGTTTAATCTAGATCAAGTCTAGCTCGCCAAATATAAATTTATGGTCAAAAATAGGCTTGTAATAGTTTCCTCAGAGTTCTTTTATAATGTGGATTAGATAGAGTGTTTACCACTTGCTTTTCATGGTTTCACTGTTAAGGAAGACTTGCAGCAGTCAAATTATGGTGTCACATAAAAATTTACTCAACAAAGTCTTCTTGTCAAAATCTCAGGCAAAGTAGTGTCTTTATGGTGAACTGTTTGAATGCTACTTCCTGTTTAAGTGAAATTCCACGGACACCATGCATTTTGAGGTCCAATATTGAGATGAAACTTCAAGGTGTACTTTGTTCATCTTTTCTAGGCCTCTGAGGTCTGCACAAATATTAAGCTTTTATCCTTAGAATGCTTTTTCAGACCATTGCCAGGAAGACCCGATCTGCTATATTGCTGCAGATGGCTGTCTCTAATACACTGATAGTTATTAGAGGCTCAAATCATGGGTTCTTAGGTTCCCCCCGCTCACCCCCCTGCACCTAATTTTTCCTTTTTTTCCCCCATTTGTAAAAGGCTTCTATAAGAATTACTGTACATGCACAAAAAGGCCCCATTTGGAAAATAGTTTGTGCATCCCCATTCTGTACAGTAATGGCCCATATAACTGTATTAAGTCAGTTCCTTTAATAGGCAGAGTGCCTTTTTAGTTTGTGAGAAATATGCCCCTGCTGAGGTTTGAACCAGGTACCCTTGGATCTAAAAGCACTTGCTTTACTCTTTAGAGAAAGTGAAATCTTCTTAAAAGGGGGTTGAGGGGAGGGGGGAGTTCTCTGACTTTGGAACCGTATTTTCAGCAATTTTATTTTTCTTTCTGAGTTACTTTCTTGGTCTCTTCCCTCCATCCTTTGTTTTATCTGTTCTACAGTCTTTTATCATTTCATTATTTGGCTCATGTGAGCTTTAAAAAATATGAATACAAACCTTTGCATCTAAGATCAGCATTTAATATATAATAATGGCAACATTGTTGAGCTAAATAATCTGTAAATTCCAGGCCTCAAACTTGGACTACAGAAGCTCTAATATATTCCAGCCTCAAAGAGTTCATGAGTCTAAGTTATTTGTATCAAGTTAAAAGTAAAACTACTTTTTCCCATGGAAGAAAAATGACCATGTGATACTACGAATTAGATTCTCTCTGTTTATTGCTTCATGGTGGCCATTTTACCAACAAGACTTCTAGACACTCTTTATAAAAATATATTGTGATAATTAAAGAAAAGTTTAATCTCATGACCCCTTGGATTTCCATTATACACCAGTTAGCCAAATTCTAGTGGTCTTGCTGCAATTCATGATGTAACATGCCATGATTCTTTGCAAATCTCTTCATATTCAAAAAGGTTTACAAGCTCAAGGTACTTATGAGCTTTTATAGGATTTACTTGTTTTATTGTCAAAACTAGATTGTGTTCCCAATGTTTCAGAGTATGTACGAATCTCTAATAAATAGGACAGCTGGAATAATAAGTTAAAATAGTTCAGTAACCAAAGGGACTTTCCTCCACTTTGGTCATAGCAGAGTTCCCTTAGGATTACAATAGCCACCAGAAGCGGAGAAGGCAATGGCAAGCCACTCCAGTACTATTGCCTAGAAAATCCCATGGATGGAGGAGCCTGGTAGGCTGCAGTCCGTGGGGTCGCTAAGGGTCGGACACGACTGAGCGACTTCACTTTCACTTTTCACTTTCACACATTGGAGAAGGAAATGGCAACCCACTCCAGTGTTCTTGCCTGGAGAATCCCAGGGACGGGGGAGCCTGGTGGGCTTCCGTCTATGGGGTCACACAGAGTCGGACACGATTGAAGTGACTTAGCAGCAGCAGCAGCCACCAGAAGGTTTCCCTTGTGGCTCAGCAAATGAGGTTTTAGATCCTTAGTTGCCATTGTTTCATCATTAAGCACTTCTTAAATGTTCACAATATGCCAGGTGCTTTATGGAACACATAAAGACTAGTTCTTGCATAGGAGGGAAAAGTTTATTCAGGGATAACATTGGACACACTGTAATTACTCCCACTCGAGCCATATATATATAGCAAAAAGGGTTTCTGGGTAAAGAAAAGAGAATTTATCAAGGCATGTTTCCTTTTTGTTGCAATGCCTGCCCTGATTCTTCACCCATAACTCTCTGAGGGTAAACTTTTAACAATTTAGTTCTGAATTTAGTATTTCATTCATGGTCAGAATATGAAAAACATTGTTATTTAAACAGGATCTTTGAAAGCCAGGGATCCCTGTATGGATTCTTTCTTGGACGGTGAAATTGCAATCCAGCTCTAAGTTCCAGTAATCACCTGAGGTTCAAAGTTGACCTGAAATCAGACTCAATCCAAGGAGGAGTCTTTGACCAGGGAGCAATACCAGTTCTATACTAGAAGACATACTATACTATACTACATTGGAAGACAAAGTCTCAAAATTAGTGCTTTTTAATTACTTATAGTCTCTTTAGTGCCAGACCCAGTTAACTATACAATATATATGTGATTGTCCAATCAATATTTGTGGAACAAGGGGAGTTCAAAGAACTGCAGTAAGAAAATAACAAATCTAATTTCTGACCACATAAAAAATGAAATTAATATTTCCAAGCCAATAAGACACCTAGATAATTGAGAAGTGCTGGATCTGAATTTGGGTTTCCCTAACCTAGACTTTGAGTATGGGGTGATCAATCCTGGGTGTTCATTGGAAGGACTAATGCTAAAGCTGAAACTCCAATACTTTGGCCATCTCATGCGAAGAGTTGACTCACTGGAAAAGACTCTGATGCTGGGAAGAATTGGGGGCGGGAGGAGAAGGGGACGACAGAGAATGAGATGTCTGGATGGCATCACCGACTCAATGGACATGAGTTTGAGTGAACTCCAGGAGTTGGTGATGGACAGGGAGGCCTGGCATGCTGTGATTCATGGGGTAGCAAAGAGTCGGACACGACTGAGCGACTGAACTGAACTGAAATGAACCTAGACTTTAAATACACTGCATGCATGCTAAGTCACATCAGTTGTGTCTGACTCTTTGCAACCCAATGAACTGTAGCCCACCAGGCTCTTCTGTCCATGGGATTCTCCAGGCAAGAATATTGGAATGGGTTGCCAAGCCCTCCTTCAGGGGATCTTCCCAACCCAGGGATCAAACCCACATCTCTTTATGTCTCCTGCTTTAGTGGGCAGATTCTTGGCCACTAGTGCCACCTCGGAAGTTTTTCTTTCAAGGTCAATATTAGGCATTTTTAAAGTTTTCCTGGCCATAAGAATGTTCCACTGAACTCTTTGCAAAATTTTTCTCCTTTCTCAATTATTTTCTGGAAAACATTTTCTTTTTTAAAGGAGTTCACAATTTCAGTAATACAGATAAAGGGCTTCCATGCTTTGTTTTGCTAATTGAGAGCGTGAAGATAAAAAGGTTTATTAGTTCCTATCCCAGCATTACCAACTCAGTGGACATGAATTTGAGCAAACTTGGAAAGATAGTGGAGGACAGAGGAGCTTGGTGTGTTGCATTGCATGGGGTTGCAAGGAGTCAGACACAACTTAGCTACTGAACAACAAAGTTCCTTTCTTATATATCTCTGGGTCAAGAATAGGAAGGCTTTGAATGCTTAAAGGCGGTAACAAAAGTATCACTGAAATAATGCAAAAGTACAGAAAGGGAACATTAAATTTTAGACTTGTTTCTGCATGAAAAAGTAAATTTAAAAGTTGTGTACAGTTATTTCAAACAATCATGAACACAATCTCCAGCTGAGAATTTTGGTCATTTTCATATAATTGTATTTTCTTGTTCAGTAGCGTAGAACACATTTCTCTCCAGGCCTCTCCAAATTCAACTCAATGTAGTCAATACCTTTTCTTTCCACTTTCAATTCTTTCTTAAAGGAGCATAATTATCAGCAAAAATGTTTTGTAGAAAGATATGGAGAGATCAAATTGCAGTATAAAGTCTTCTGAAGGATTACCATTACCTTTCACTATATCTTCTTTTAATTAATTGCCCTGTCTTCTCCTACAGATAAGTAGCATTTTGAAAGAGGGAGACTTCATGGGGTGCAACCAGAACAAAATTCTATCTCTCCTCTCCCTGCTCCCTCCATTCTCTGCCACCTTTACCTTAATCATTCAAACCTCTTCTTCAGACTTGTTTTCTCTGCTACTACACGAAATCTCAAGCAAGTGCCATAACTTTTTCTGGACCTTCTTAGATCCCACCGTCAATTTTGGTAGAAACAAGTTTTCATAGATATGAAAATATCCCATCCAGGGCAATACTGAAAATCTGCTGTATTTCACATAAAATCAAAATTTCTCCTCCTTTTCAGCATAGAAGTGCTTTCGGCACATCACGCCAAAGGAGAGGAAAAGTCTGGTTGACTTCATATTTGTTCCTTATCCTTGCTGTCCAATTGTAGTCAGTCCTTCTCCTTACATCTAACTCTTGGCAACCACAGATCTGTCTGCTTTCCCTTTGTGTGCCTGCATGCTCAGTTGCTCAGTTGTGTCTGACTCTTTGTGTCTGACTCTACTGACTGTGTTCTGCCAGGCTCCTTTGTCCATGGGATTCTCCAGACAAGAATACTGGAGTGGGTTGCCATTTCCTCCTCCACGGTATCTTCCTGACCCAGGGATCAAACCCATATGTCCTGAGTCTCCTGAATTGGTAGGCAGATTCTTTTACCACTGAGCCACCAAAGAAGCCCACTCTATTTCCCTATAGTTTTGCTTTTCTCAGAAAGTTGTTGTGGGAAATACAGTTTTAGTATGGCGTTCACTTCTGGTCCATAGAAACTCCCATGATTGTGCTACGTTGTATGGGTGAGTGAAATACAATCACAAAAGCCCTTTAAAAGCAGAAATTTTTGACAGCTGGTAACAGAAAAGGAAATCAGAGCAAGAGAGAGATTCAAGGTGAGGTTTCTGGCTTGCTGACAAAGGGAGTCAGTGGAAAGGACCTAACAGTGAACTCTAGGAAGTGAGAGCAATTCCCAGCTAACAGACAGCAGGGAAACTAGCACCAGAATCCTTCAATCATAAGGAACTAAATTCTGCCAACACCTGAGTGAACTTGGATACTGCTTCTTTCCCAGAACCTCTTGATAAGTGTCCAGCCCAACTGACACTTTAATTTTCTTTTTAGAAGATCCTAAGCCATGAAATCAACTGAGTTTGCCCCAGACTTCTGACATACAGAAATACGAGCTAATAAATGGACATTGTTTTAAGCTGCTGAATTTCTGATAATTTGTTCTGCAGCAACAGAAGACAACTGCAGACATGTCAATGAAATTATAGAATATGTTCCCTTTGAGGAGTCACTTCTTTCCTTCAACATAATGCATTGGAAATTCATTCATATTGTGATATGGATCACTGAGTAATATTCCAGTGAACAAATGTACAATTTGTTTATCCATTCGCCACTTGAAAGACATTTGTGTTGTTTTTAGTTTTGGAGGTGAGAGAAAGGCTATTCTAATCATTAGCATACATGTTTTAGGTAAAAATAAGTTTTCATTTCTTTGCATAGAAATCTAAGAGTGGGATTCACATTGCACAGTAAGTATATGTTAAAATTGGTAAGACACTGCCAAACTGTTTTATAAAGTGGTTGTACCATTTTGCATTTGCACCAACAATATGTGGGAGTCCCAGTAGGCATTGCCATTCTTATTTATTCTAGCCATGAAAATAGGTGTATAGCAGTCAATCACTATATGATTTTATTTTAAATATATTTACTACAAACTTTAGAGGTTCTGCACAAATGATCATTTTTATAGAACTGTGATATAAACACATAAGCATATTTTCATTTCTTTATTTCAAATCACATTTTGAAAATATAGCTTGGATTAAGACCATCACATTTTTAGATACTAAGAGTTTTCCACTGAGATGTTAAGAAAGCAGATTTGGGCTGAGATTCACTCACTTATTCAATGTTTACTGATACCAGCTACTGGATGTGTACCAGGAATAATGCTGGATTCCAGGGATAACATATGTGTAACATGTGGCCCTACCCTCAGGAAGTTCATCCACTCTGAGGAAACATATATGATGTGTACTTGTAATGTTGTCAGTCCCATCACTTCATGGCAAATAGATGGGGAAATAATGGAAAGAGTGACAGACTTTATTTTCTTGGGCGCCAAAATCACTGTGGACGGTGACTGCAGCCATGAAATTAAAAGACGCTTGCTGCCTGGAAGAATAGCAATGAGAAACCTAGACAGTGTATTAAAAAGCAGACACGTTACCTTGCCAACAAATGTCCATCTAGTCAAAGCTCTGGTTTTTCCAGTAGTCATGTACGGATGTGAGAGCTAGACAATAAAAAAGGCTGAGTGCCAAAGAACTGATGCCTTTGAATTGTGGTGTTAGAGAAGACTCTTGAGAGTCCCTTGGACTGCAAGGAGATTCAACAGTCCATCCTAAAGGAAATCAGTCCTGAATATTCATTGGAAGGACTGATGCTGAAGCTCCAATATTTGGCCACCTGATGCAAAGAGCTGAGCCACTGGAAAAGACCCTGATGCTGGGAAAGACTGAACACAGGAGAAGAGGATGGTAGAGGAGGAGATGGTTGGATGGCATCACCGACCCAATGGACGTGGATCTGAGCAAGCTCCAGGAGATGATGAAGGACAGGGAAGCCTGCCATGCTGCAGTCCATGCGGTCACAAAGAGTCAGACATGACTGAGCAGTCACTCACAACAACAAATGTAATCTGGCAGTGGTCATGATGAAGGTATATGAACAGGAATATGAGGTTACAGGTGAGGGAGCAATGAATTCTGCTTGAGGGAGCAGGCTAGTGAAGTGATGAGCTATGACTCTAGGTGTGCAATGCCTGAGAAAGACTTACTATCAGGTAATATTAATAGTAAAGATTCATTGTAGAATAGACTACTGGTGTACAATTGGAGTCATTTTGAATAACCTAATGACGAATGTTTTCTCTCAAATTCTTTCAGACTTTTGAAATCCTTCCCAAATAGCTGTACTGGATGTATAATTAAGAGTAATATATGACATGATTTTGTAGATTCCTAATAGGAAAGGTTCTCATTTTCACAGATGTGTTTTCTTGGTAGAAGAACAAAACTGGGTAAAACAAACACGATTTAGATTTTTTTTTTTTTTTGAGAAGCACCAAGAAACACAGTAAATAGGATTTCTCGGCAAAAGCTTTCTCGTTTCGATGTTGCCTTTGTTTTCAAGTTAGTCAATCATTTTTGCAGCACAAATATGTATGTGTATGTATGTATGTTTGTGTGTGTGTATCAGTTAAACATAGTTGGAAATCATTAGAAATATTAGAACTAAGTCGTCATGTGAGGAAATAAACATGCTTGTAAGTAGCTACTTCTGCTAGCACTGGGATTTTTAAGTCTCACATTCAAGAACAAATTACCTCTATTCTAACATGAACAGTACAGCATGAGTTAAAGGCAACTAAAAGGGCATTTGTAATTCTGTCTTTCTAGCACACCCAGTATTTACCAGCCTCAGAGCCAGAGCAAAATGTGGCAGGTCTCTATGTGTGAGAATAATTGTGAATAAACAAAATTGTGCCAAACAGATTAGGACCGACATATAGTTGACTAAATAGGGTGTTAATCATCCAGTTGTTGTTGTAAGAACATTCTCACACACAAAGCCCGAGTTCTAAATCAATATTTGGACATTGTGAGTTTTATTTGATTTTAAATTTCCGAAGAGTTTTCATTGAAGTAACATTTACTTTCGAGGTGTGTAATCTGGGCTCAGCAGGTTGTAATGTTATAGCCTTTGATGTTTACCAACTTTGTTTATGAACTGTGTGAGAGATGGCAATCCAATATCTTCCACAAAAATTCAGAGACAAACACAGGACATCTTTTTTCTGTCCTATTCATAAGAGTGTCCTTACAGCCAGAATGTAACCAAAGATCCGTTAGAAATGTAAAGGAGATTGCATCTGTGCACCAAAGAGAATGTGATTGGTGTACCAATTGCAAAAGCCAGTGAATTTTAGGTGATTTCAGAATGTACCACAATAAGTGTGACATCCTGGAGTATTTTCAAAGCTGACTGAGGCTATGCATAAGCACCCAGGCTGTGAGTGATTTATACACACCAACGTATTTTCAGAATATTAAGTGTATCTTCTTTTGTTTGTTTTTGGCTTTTTGCAACCTTACAGCTTGAGCTAGGTTTTGTGAGAGCTACAAAAACACCATATTGCAATTTTTGAGAGCTCTGCTTTTGATGGCTTGCAATAAACCACACAGGATATTCCCATTGGGGGAAAAGAAGTTGTAAACTGTCACGAATATTACCATTTACATGATTTGGAGCTTGGGAATCTCTTGTTTAGATTTTTAACTCCAGCTAATCGCAGATTTTTTTTTTCTGTTTTAAAAACAATGATTTGAATGTAAACCAATTCAAAGAGGCCCAATAAAGGAATGTCAACAAACTAATTAATTTCTATAAAAAAACAGAAAGAAATTTCACATGCTCTGATTTTTCTGTTTTTGAGGATGGCTCCAGAATATGCACTTCATTTGCAGAATCACTCAAAACAAATTCTACTGACAAACATAGAGTTTATCTCTGTCTTTGTCTAAAGATGACATCCAGCCAGGTAGCACTGTGAAAATATATTAACACTCACCCAAAAGAGGTAATTAGGAAATGTCAGATGAAAACACTAAAAAGAAAAAAATATTAAAAAGTCACAAACCTCTACTACTGACAAGAATAGGATTTTCATAAAACTATTAATTTAGTATGTTAAATGGTAGACTTACCATCTCTGTTATGTTCAAAGCAGACAGGATAATGGTGAGGCTCAAGATTTTTCTTTTTTTTTTTTTTTTTATTTATTTCTCCCTTCTTATAAAGACATTCTTCTTGAATTCTCTACAAATGCCGCCATCTTGTCAGAATCATTTTCAAAGTGAAATGTGTACCTCTAGATTAATCAATCAGATGAAGAATCCATTTGGTCAGCTTGTAAATGTAACCTGTCTATAAATAGATTTCTATGTATTTTTATTAACAAAAATAGAAATGTATACTTATGAACACTAAAAGAATCTATTTAATTTCAAAAACTATTGCAAATATCATTCATTCAGTTTTACAAATAGGCTACTTTATATGTTTAAATAAAATGTAAGCTACAATTGTTGAGTGGGAAACCTTTAACTGTTCATTAATTTAACAAATATTTATCAAGGATCAAAAGCCAATTCCCATCTCTCTGTGGCTCTTCGTATCATCATGTCTCCCTGAATCAGAAAACTAGGCTCTGAATAGATCTCTCTGCTTCTGACCTTGTTTTCTTTTTTAAACTGAATTTTATTTATCTATCTATTTTTGGTTGTGCTGCACTGCTTGTGGGATCTTAGTTCCCCAAAAAGGCATTAAACTTGTGCTCCCTGCGTTGGAAGTGCAGAGCCTTAACCACTGGACCACTAGGGAAGTCCCTGCCCATGGTTTCTTCTTGTTAAAAGAGCAGCCAGAATGATTCTGTTAAAGTATGAATCACCTTGTGGCTCTTACCTGTACAGATTTCCCAGTTATTCCCCATTTCACTAAGAGTAAAATCTGAAATTCTTTTACTGGCCTCAAAGACCCTAAATGGTCTGTTCCCATTCTCCGTCCTTACTTTTCCTCTCTGACTGCATCTTCCACCTCTTGCTTCAGTTCAGTTCAGTCTCTCAGTCGTGTCCGACTCTCTGCGACTCCATGAATCACAGCACACTAGGCCTCCCTGTCCATCACCAACTCCCGTGGTACACTCAAACTCATGTACACAGAGTCGGTGATGCCATCCAGCCATCTCATTCTCTGTCGTCCCCTTCTCCTCCCACCCCCAACCTTTCCCAGCATCAGACTCTTTTCCAGTCAGTCAACTCGTCGCATGAGGTGGTCAAAGTATTGGAGTTTCAGCTATAGCATCAGTCCTTCCAATGAACATCCAGGATTGATCTCCTTTAGAATGGACTGGTTGGATCTCCTTGCAGTCCAAGGGACTCTCAAGAGTCTTCTCCAGCGCCACAGTTCAAAAGCATCAATTCTTCGGCGATCAGCTTTCTTCACAGTCCAACTCTCACATCCATACATGACCACGGGAAAAACCATTGCCTTGACTAGACGGACATTTGTTGGCAAAGTAATGTGTCTGCTTTTTAATATGCTATCTAGGTTGGTCATAACTTTCCTTCCAAGGAGTAAATGTCTTTTAATTTCCTGGCTGCAATCATCATCTACAGTGATTTTGGAGCCCCAAAAAATAAAGTCTGACACTGTTTCCACTGTTTTTCCATCTATTTCCCATGAAGTGATGGGACCAGATGCCATGATCTTTGTTTTCTGAATGTTGAGCTTCAAGCCAACCTTTTCACTCTCCTCTTTCACTTTCATCAAGAGGCTTTTGAGTTCCTCTTCACTTTCTGCCATAAGCGTAGTGTCATCTGCATATCTGAGGTTATTGATATTTCTCCCAGCAATTTTGATTCCAGCTTGTGCTTCTTCCAGCCCAGCGTTCCTCATGATGTACTCTGCATGTAAGTTAAATAAGCAAGGTGACAATATACAGCCTTGATGTACTCCTTTTCCTATTTGGAACCAGTCTGTTGTTCCATGTACAGTTCTGACTGTTGCTTCCTGACCTGCATACAGGTTTCTCAAGAGGCAGGTCAGGTGGTCTGGTATTCCCATCTCTTTCAGAATTTTCCACAGTTTATTGTGATCCACACAGTCAAAGGCTTTGGCATAGAAAATGAAGCAGAAATAGATGTTTTTCTGGAACTCTCTTGCTTTCTCCATGATCCAGCGGATGTTGGCAATTTGATCTCTGGTGCCTCTGCCTTTTCTAAAACCTGCTTGAACATCTGGGAGTTCACGGTTCACATATTGGTGAAGCCTGGCTTGGAGAATTTTGAGCATGACTTTACTAGCGTGTGAGATGAGTGCAATTGTGCGGCAGTTTGAGCATTCTTTGGCATTGCCTTTCTTTGGGATTGGAATGAACACTGACCTTTTCCAGTCCTGTGGCCACTGCTGAGTTTTCCAAATTTGCTGGCATATTGAGTGCAGCACTTTCACAGCATCATCGTTCAGGATTTGAAATAGCTCAACTGGAATTCCATCACCTCCACTAGCTTTGTTCGTAGTGATGCTTTCTAAGGCACACTTGACTTCACATTCCAAGATGTCTGGCTCTAGGTCAGTGATCACGTTATCCTGACTATCTTGGTCGTGAAGATCTTTTTTGTACAGTTCTTCTGTGCATTCTTGCCACCTCTTCTTAATATCTTCTGCTTCTGTTAGGTCCATACCATTTCTGTCCTTTATCGAGCCCATCTTTGCATGAAATGTTCCCTTGGAATCTCTAATTTTCTTGAAGAGATCTCTTGTTTTTCCCATTTGGTTGTTTTCCTCTATTTCTTTGCATTGATCACTGAGGAAGGCTTTCTTATCTCTCCTTGCTATTCTTTGGAACTCTGCATTCAGATGCTTATATCTTTCCTTTTCTCCTTTGCTTTTCGCTTCTCTTCTTTTCACAGCTATTTGTAAGGCCTCCTCAGACAGCCATTTTGCTTTTTTGCATTTCTTTTCCATGGGGATGGTCTTGGTCCCTGTCTCCTGTACAATGTCACAAACCTCCGTCCAGAGTTCATCAGGCAGTCTATCTATCAGATCTAGTCCCTTAAATCTATTTCTCACTTCCACTGTATAATCAAAAGGGATTTGATTTAGGTCATATCTGAATGGTCTAGTGGTTTTCCCTACTTTCTTCAATTTCAGCCTGAATTTGGCAATAAGGAGTTCATGATCTGAGCCACAGTCAGCTCCTGGTCTTGTTTTTGCTAACTGTATACAGCTTCTCCATCTTTGGCTGCAAAGAATATAATCAATCTGATTTTGGTGTTGACCATCTGGTGATGTCCATGTGTAGACTCTTCTCTTGTGTTGTTGGAAGAGGGTGTTTGCTATGACCAGTGCATTCTCTTGGCAAAACTCTATTAGCCTTTGCCCTGCTTCATTCTGTGCTCCAAGGCCAAATTTGCCTGTTACTCCAGGTGTTTCTGACTTCCTATTTGCATTCCAGTCCCCTATAATGAAAAGGACATCTTTTTTTGGTGTTAGTTCTAAAAGGTCTTGTAGGTCTTCATAGAACCGTTCAACTTCGGCTTCTTCAGCGTTACTGTTTGGGGCATAGGCCTGGATTACTGTAATATTGAATGGTTTGCCTTGGAAACGAACAGAAATCATTCTGTCGTTTTGAAGATTGCATCCACGTGCTGCATTTCGGACTCTTTTGTTGACCATGATGGCTACTCCATTTCTTCTAAGGGATTCCTGCCCACAATAGTAGATATAATGGTCATCTGAGTTAAATTCACCCATTCCAGTCCATTTTAATTCACTGATTCCTAGAATGTCTATGTTCACTCTTGCCATCTCCTGTTGACCACTTCCAATTTGCCTTGATTCATGAACCTAACATTCCAGGTTCCTATGCAATATTGCTCTTTTCAGCACCGGACCTTGCTTCTATCACCGGTCACATCCACAACTGGGTATTGGTTTTGCTTTGGCTCCATCCCTTTATTCCTTCTATAGTTATTTCTCCACTGATCTCCAGTAGCATACTGGGCACCTACTGACCTGGGGAATTTCTCATTCAGTATCCTATCATTTTTCCCTTTGATACTGTTCATGGGGTTCTCAAGGCAAGTATACTGAAGTGGTTTGCCATTCCCTTCTCCAGTGGACCACATTCGGCTGTGGTCCATGTGATCAGATCGACTAGTTTCCTCTGATTATGATTTCAGTGTGTCTGCCCTCTGATGCCCCATTGCAATACCTACCATCTTATCTGGGTTTCTCTTACTTAGGGCGTGGGATATCTCTTCACAGCTGCTCCAAGAAAGCGCAGCTGCTGCACCTTACCTTGGATGAGGGGTATCTCCTCAAGGCCGCCCCTCCTGACCTTGAACGTGGAGTAGCTCCTCTCGGCCCTCCTGCGCCCGCGCAGCCACCGCCTATTGGACGTGGGGTAGCTCCTCTCGGCCGCTGGCCCTGGCCTCAGGCGTAGGGTAGCTCCTCATGGCCGCGCCTCTTTGTGTGGCCAGCGTCTCTCGCGTCTGCGGCAAATTGAGATATTCCTAGAACTTTAGGTATACTCTAGCCTCAGGAAATTTGCATTTGCTGTTTCCCCTAACTGGAGCACATTTCCCTGGCTAACTGCAAGACTCACTTTCTTGAGATTTTGACTCAAATGTACCATCTCACTGAAAATTTCCTTGCCTATTTTAAGATTCCTACACTTCCCCACTCCCACTACAAATGCACAAATTTTTGTTTTTAAAGTTATTTATTTTGGCTTCACTGGGTCTTGGGTCTTCCTTGTGGCACACAGGCTCTTTGTGTTATGTGGGATCTAGTTCCCTGACCAGAGACTGAACCTGAGCCCACTGTATTGGGAGCATGGAGTCTTTTCCATTGGACCACCAGGGAGGTCCCCCAAATGCATAGAGCTTGTCTGTCTTGCTTTGCTTGATTTTTTCCCTTTTCTTAACTCTTACCACTATCTACTGAACTACATATTTTACTAACTAATCTGATTTATGCACAATTTCTCCCGCTAGAATCTAAATTCCATGAGGGCAGTGAGTTTTGTCATTTGGTTCACTTGATTTCTGACACAAAGCATACTATTGTTGGGAGGTACTGCTGTAAGTGTGGGGATCCAGGTGCTGGAAGTAGACAAGCTTCACTTTCACCGCATGACCTTCCTATGGAAGAAAGTAGTTAATGAACAAGCCAGCAGGCAAATACAACAGAATTAGATCAGAGATAAATGCTGTGAAGTATAACATGTCAAGGAAACATGGTAAAGTGACCAGTGGTCCTGGGTGGTGGGTACTTTCAGATGGGTGGCAAGAAAAGACATTTCTGAAAGTAGCATTTGAGCTGACCTTATTCACAGGAAGTAGTACAAAGATAGCTGTGTCAAAGGCTAAATGGTCTAACATCAGAGGGAACAGAATTTTATATTTAATAACATTTATTATTAATTAGTAAGGCTTTATTTCTCAAATGTGACTAGGTATCCTGTTTTTTTTTTTTTTTTAGTTTTTTAAGACTTTTTATTTTAAAAATTTAAAAAAATTTTTGATGGGGCTGGGTGTTTATTTCAGCTGAAGGGCTCTTCCTTGCTGTGTGTAGGTTTCCCTAGTTGAGGCACATTGGCTGGAATTCTATCTCTGGGTCCAGAAGATCCCCTGGAGGAGGGCATGGCAATCCACTCCAGTATTCTTGCCTGGAGAGCTCCATGGACAGAGGAGCCTGGTGGACTACAGTCCATGGGGTCACAAAGAAGTCAGACATGACTGAAGAAACTTAGCACACATGTGTGGGGCATGGGCTTAGTTGCCCGTGGCATGTGAGATCATAGCTCCCCGACCAGGGGTTGAACCTGTGTCCCCTGCGTTGGAAGGCAGATTCTTAACCACTGGACCACCAGGGAAGTCCCAGTGTGGTGATTTTGAAAGAATTTAAGATATGGTGCTTACTAAAATGTCACTTGCTCTATACCTGGGGACCAATACTTGTATGAAGCAACAGATAGTAAAAGATGGAATTTTAAAAAGGAGCCACAGACATGAATGCTGGCTGTAATGATCAGCATGAGAGAAACTGATGACTGAAAACATGGGCAAAGGTGAGAATGAGCTTTGTGTGTAAAAAGAATAAAGAGGAAATGTACTTTATTACAGCTGAGGTTTTGTAGTAGAGAGCCGGAATCTTGGGGTGTGTGGAAATGGGGCACTTGCCTTGGATGCTAGGACCTGTTTTCTGGAAACCATGGGAGTCATGCCCAATTCTTCCAGTTTACTCACTCCTACACACAACTCATCAGTGAGACAGGGAGACCCTGCTTCCCAAATACATCCCGAATCATCCACCTTTCCAGCTACTACCTTATCCGATTTACTATCTTCTCTTGACTGTACTATTAGAGTTCTAATTCCTCTCCCTGTTTCCACTCTTGGGCCTCTAAATTTCTTTCTCCACACAACACATGCTCAAAACATGTTGGTCACTTCATTTTGAACTTTGAATAAAATTCAAACTCCTTACCATGACCTGAAAATCCTGTATGTCTTACCCTCAAATCTTTTATAAGAACTCCTCTGCTTCACCATGCTCCAGCCACATCTTCGTTATGGTCTCCATGTTTTTCTGGAAATAACAGGGGTTTACAGGCTCTAGTTATCTAGTTCTTGATATCCTCTGAGTCTTAATATTTTTTACTCATCTTCACATAGCTTTCTCCTTCTCACTCAGGGGTCACTTAAATGTCAAATCCCTGTGGAGGAACTTCCTGACTATCTTATCTAAATACAACCTCTATCATTCTCTGTAACGTTCAGTTCAGTTCAGTTCAGTTCAGTCGCTCAGTCGCGTCCGACTCTCCGCGACCCCATGAATCACAGAGCACCAGGCCTCCCTGTCCATCACCAACTCCCGGAGTTCACTAAAACTCATGTCCACAGAGTTGGTGATGCCATCGAGCCATCTCATTCTCTGTCGTCCCCTTCTCCTCCTGCCCTCAACCTTTCCCAGCATCAGAGTCTTTTCCAGTGAGTCAACTCGTCGCATGAGGTGCCCAAAGTATTGCAGTTTCAGCTTTAGCATCAGTCCTTCCAATGAACACCCAGGATTGATCTCCTTTAGAATGAACTGGTTGGATCTCCTTGCAGTACAAGGGACTACCCAACTGAATTTTCTTCCTAGTTTTTAATCATCGTGTGAAGATATTTTGTGTATTTATTTAGCTCTTTATTATCTGTCTTTCTGTACCAGTATATAAAGGCTTCCCTGGTGGCTCAGTGGTAAAGACCTCGCTTGCCAATGCAGAAGACAGGGGTTCAATCCCTGAGTCAGGAAGATCCCCTGGAGAAGGAAATGGCAACCCACTCCAGTATTCTTGCCTGGAGAATTCCATGGATAGAAGAGCCTGGTGGGCTACAGTTTACGGAGTCACAAAGAGTTGGTCATGACTGAGCGACAGAGTACACACCAGGATATAAACTCTGTGAAAGCAGAGGTTTTTGTTTCTCTTGTTCCTCACCGTGTCTCCAGAGCCTAAAAACTAAATTTTTAGTCTTTCTGGAATGTAATAGGTAGATAATAAGTTTAATTAAATTAATGATAATAGGAACAATGGAAACCTTTTAACCTATGCTGCTGCTAAGTTGCTTCAGTCGTGTCTGACTCTGTGTGACCCCATAGACAGCAGCCCACCAGGCTCCCCTGTCCCTGGGATTCTCCAGGCAAGAACACTGGAGTGGGTTGCCATTTCCTTCTTCAATGCATGAAAGTGAAAAGTGAAAGCGAAGTCGCTCAGTCGTGTCCAACTCCTAGCGACCCCATGGACTGCAGCCACCAGGCTCCTCCATCCATGGGATTTTCCGGGCAAGAGTACTGGAGTGGGTTGCCATTGCCTTAACCGATAACCCCCTGTTAAATCCAGAAAATATGGAGACCATAAGGAAGACATGGCTGGAGTATGGTGAAGCAGAGGGGTTCTTATAAAAGATTGGAGGGTAAGGGTAAAAGTATGTCCTGCAGGATTTGCAGGTCATGGTAAGGAATTTGAATTTTATTCTAAGTTCGAAATGAAGTGACCATATGTCAGGGAGTGCTTATGATGATGTGATGATGTGCTTAGTTGCTCAGTCGTGTCTGACTCTTGCGACCCCATAGATACAGCCTGCCAGAATACTGGAGTGGATTGCTGTTTCCTTCTCCAGGGGATCTTCCTGACCCAAGAATTGAACCCAGGTCTCCTGCATTGCAGGCAGACTCTTCACTGACTGAGCTGCGAGGGAAGCCCCAGATAATAAGTTTAGTTAAATTAATAAAAATAAGAACAACTGAAACCCTTTTACCTATTTATATGAAATTGGAAAGCATATGTTGAAGTAGCCTGTCAGGGAGATCTGGACTGAAAATAAAGAGGAACTGACAGCTGTGAGATATTTCATAAATCAATGGGACCCACTCACTGACAAGAGATAGAGAATTACAGCGAAATCAAAGGAGAATACATCAAAGATGATTCATTCTGTCATGATCAGTGAACGAGTCAAAAATAATTTTTAGAAAAATTCCAGTAGCTAGATTACATAGTTAATGTGAGATATTAGTAATTAGCAAAGGTTGCTCTATGATTGGGAATAGTTCTTTGTACAAATTTTTTTTCTTGTTATCATGGCATATTTTTGCAATATTATTGTTGTTGTCATTATTGTGCATTTATTTGCAATGGTTGGCCCATAATGAGGTGTGAACTGCTCCCCTGGAGTAGGTTAGACACTTTTGGAAAGTTTGTATTATATCTTTGGAGCCATGAGGGTGCTGTTGAGAGAACTGCTACTCTCCCACAGCCACCTCATTTCTGCACACAAGAAATGTATCTCATGATACTCTAGTCTTAAAGAAAAATGTTAATGAATCTTTCAACTGTATTTCTTTTTCCTAGGTCCTTGGGATTAGAATATGTTTCTAGCTATCACATTTCCCTACCTCTTCAACAGTTTTCTTGGAGAATTGACCTAGGTAACTCGTAACCACTTGTTTACTCTTAAAATTTATTAAAGATCCCAAAGAACTTTTGTTTATTATCTTTCAGTATGCACTGTTTCAGAAATGGAAACTGTGTACTTACAAGAGAATGAACTTTAAAAATTAAATAATATTGCTGTGAAACAATATTATTATGAAAACAGTTTTGACCTTGCAGACTCCTTTAAAGGGTGGGAGGGACCCCAAGGTGCCCGGATCATACTTTGAGAATGACTAGTGGATAAAAATAACTAGCATTTATAGAGATGTATTGATCTGTCATTCGCCTTTTGTCTTAGTATTTCCATATCTAAAAATATTTGCCATTCTTTCTTTATAGGGCTGGTACCAGGATCAGGTATAAAAATGAAAATAAAAATTTTCCCACAAGCATAAGTTTGTATTTGCCTGTAAAAAGCAAAGCTTAGAGTTATCATTAATAACTCTGATTAAAAACTGGTTTTGAAGAATCTGAATATTTTCATTGACTTCTGCATTTTCTGCATTCTAGCTTTGTAAATGATGGATGGTAACTTTTATTAAATCACATCTAGGACTATTTTGTCCAGCTCAAAACATGAAGTAGTTTGGCATATTTATCAGCAAAATATATGAGTTTTGCTCATAGTGCTGTAGTTTATGCTTTATTCTCAAACTCAAGTTATATATTATACCAAAAATATCAGCTTATGAGTTAATAAAGTATAGGATGGCAGAGTTAATGCCAAATATACAGTTAAGAGTACAATCAATTTAATTGTGTATTCTTTAAAGAAAGTTTGAGGGCAACAGGTACCAATACTACTAAGAGTTATAATATCTAAAAATTTCATGGTGTTTCTAATTTACAATGCTCTCTTCACATTCACAGTCTTTTTGTCTCCACAGTAATTCTATGAGACTACAAATTATTTTCTGTATCTTCACTTTATAGAAGAACAAAAAATTGAGACTTTGAGAGTTTATTAGTTTTCTATGGCTGCTGTAACAAATTACCACAGACACAGTGACTTAAAACAACATGAATTTATTATTTTATAGTTCTGTATTTCAGAAGTTCATTGCCATTGGCTTAGAATCAAGGTGTCAGCAGAGCTGCATTCTTTCCTGGAGGCTTTAGAGGAAAATCCATCTCCTTGCCTTTCCCAGCTCCTAGAGACCACACACATTCTTTATCTCATGACCTTTCCCTCCATCTTCAAAACAAGCAATATCGGCTGAGTCCTTCTCATACTGCCATCTCTCTGGGTCTATCTTCTGATTCACTCTTCTGCTTTTAAAGACCCTTGTAATTATATTGCCTCCACCTGGATAATCCAGGATAATCTTCCTATTTTAAGGTCATCTGATTAGCAAGCAGTTCCACTTACAATCTTAATTCTCCTGTGCCACGTATCCTAATATATTCATAAATTCTAAGGGTTATGACATAGACATCTTTGAGGGAGAAGGGCATTATTCTGCTTACCCCGGGAGGGCAAGCATGTTTACCAAGCTAAGAAAAGTCTGAGGTTCAGACTTAGATCTGGTCCTCTGATTCCTTTATCATTTCAAGGCAAATTGTCTTTGCTCTTGAAAGTCTAACCATGGGATGAAGGACAGGTAATACTGCTGGAGAAGAGCTGGAAGTGAAGAGATTAAAGTCATGAACACTTGAGCCTATCATGAGGGATCTGGGGCCTCGAAGGAAAGGTAGTAGGCTAGAGGATGAGTTGTTCGATTCCATCTATTTTCTTCTTCCTATGCCTAACACTTTTGCCTTTATTGATCTGTACTCTTCATCTTCCCTTTATTTTCTGAAATCATCATGACATGGAGATGACATTTAACTTAAATGTTAGGTTAAATTTTTATTTTTAAATGTATTATTATAATAGTAGAATTTGTTTATAGGGCTTCCTAGGTGGACATGGAACAACAGACTGGTTCCAAATAGGAAAAGGAGTACGTCAAGGCTGTATATTGTCACCCTGCTTATTTAACTTATATGGAGAGTACATCATGAGGAACACTGGGCTGGAAGAAGCACAAGCTGGAATCAAGATTGCCGGGAGAAATATCAATAACCTCAGATATGCAGACGGAGAAGGCAATGGCAAGCCACTCCAGTACTATTGCCTAGAAAATCCCATGGATGGAGGAGCCTGGTAGGCTGCAGTCCGTGGGATCGCTAAGGGTCGGACACGACTGTGAGACTTCACTTTCACTTTTCACTTTCACACATTGGAGAAGGAAATGGCAACCCACTCCAGTGTTCTTGCCTGGAGAATCCCAGGGAAGGGGAAGCCTGGTGGGCTTCCGTCTATGGGGTCACACAGAGTCGGACACGACTGAAGTGACTTAGCAGCAGCAGCAGCAGATATGCAGATGACACCACCCTTATGGCAGAAAGTGAAGAGGAACTCAAAAGCCTCTTGATGAAAGTGAAAGAGGAGAGTGAAAAGGTTGGCTTGAAGCTCAACATTCAGAAAACTAAGATCATGGCATCTGGTCCCATCACTTCATGGGAAATAGATGGGGAAACAGGGGAAACAGTGTCAGACTTTGTATTTTTGGGCTCCAAAATCACTGCAGATGCTAATTGCAGCCATGAAATTAAAAGACGCTTACTCCTTGGAAGGAAAGTTATGACCAACCTAGATAGCATATTAAAAAGCAGAGACATTACTTTGCCAACCAAGGTCCGTCTAGTCAAGGCAATGGTTTTTTCCGTGGTCATGTATGGATGTGAGAGTTGGACTGTGAAGAAAGCTGATGGCCGAAGAATTGATGCTTTTGAACTGTGGTGCTGGAGAAGACTCTTGAGAGTCCCTTGTACTGCAAGGAGATTCAACCAGTCCATTCTAAAGGAGATCAATCCTGGGTGTTTTTTGGAAGGACTGATGCTAAAGCTGAAACTCCAATACTTTGGCCACCTCATGCAAAGAGTTGACTCACTGGAAAAAAGTCTGATGCTGAGGAGAATTGGGGGTGGGAGGAGAAGGGGACGACAGAGAATGAGATGGCTGGATGGCATCACCGACTCGATGGACATGAGTTTGAGTGAACTCCGGGAGTTGGTAATGGACAGGGACGCCTGGCGTGCTGTGATTCATGGAATCGCAAAGAGTTGGACATGACTGAGCGACTGAACTGAAGGTGGCTCAGTGGTAAAGAATCTGCCTGCCAATGCAGGAGACATGAGACTCAAATTTGATCCCTGGAGGAGGAAATGGCAACCTACTCCAGTATTCTTGCTTGGAAAATCCCACAGACAGAGGAGCCTGGCGGGCTACAAATCATAGGGTGGCAAAAGAGTTGGACAGGACCACGCGTCTGTGTGCATACAGAGACAACACCTGTTGTCGATTTATACGTCCTTATTTTTTTAAGCTAAAAAAATCTAAAACAAATTGTGTTCTATTTCTGTAACCCAATATTTGTATTAGACACATTAAACTTTTTTAAACATTTATTTTTTAATTGAAGGATAATTGCTTTACAGAATTTTGTTGTTTTCTGTCAAACCTCAACATGAGGTACACATATGTAAACCATAGGTATACACATGTCCCCTCCCTCTTGAGGTGTGTAAAATGATTTTTACTTCTGTTAGGCAATTTAATTTCTGTTAGGAAAAAATGCAGCTATTTACTTATTTTCCCATTGAATTATTACAACCATATTATCTTAGAACCCATTAAGCTAAATTATTTAGCATGAATCTACCTAGCTAATTAATTATATAGTTAGTTACATCCTTAGGGACACAGGATACATTAATTTTGATAAGGATAAAAGAGATGTGAAAGGAGAGAAGAGAGAGGCTCCTAACGAGAGTAAGGGTTCTGAAGAGGAAAGATAAGTATTTTTGCTAGTGGATAATTTGGGGAAATAACTTGATCTGTTTGTGCCATGTTCCTCATCTATAAAATGGGGATTATGACAGTATCCTATTTTAGGTGTTGTGAAAAATAATGAGCTAATATATGTAAAATACTTGGGCTTCCCTGGCGGCTCAGATGCAGGAGACGTGGGTTCAATCCCTGGGTTGGGAAGATCCCCTGGAGAAAGGAATGGCTACCCACTGCAGTGTTCTTGCCTGGAGAATTCCATGGACAGAGGAGCCTGGCAGACTACAGTCCATGGGGTCACAAAGAGTTGGATATGACTGAGTGACATTTCACACTTTCACAAAGCACTTGCATTTTGCTTAAAGTTTTATATGTATTAAATTTACTTATTTTAATATGTGCAGCTATTATAATTTTTACTGTTATTTTTATTAGAGAGATAGTCCTAGAAGAAGAATAAGGGAATGAAAACATTTGAGAAAAAAACACAAAAAACTATGCCTAATTCACAATTTTCTTTACAGTTGAGTCTGTTTAGCTATTTAGAGTCTTGAAATTTCTCTATCTCTGTTAACATGGGAGAAATCCCTTCCAAATGTTTTCTACTTTTTGTAAAGGAGTATGCCTATTATTATACAGATCTCTATCCACCCTAAAGTATAAAAGCTTCCACCTGACCCCAGTTGTCCTGTAATCATTGTTCTTTTCTCCTTCTAACTTTTGATGCCAAATAGTTCCATCCAGATGGTGACTGTTACTGTCTTTGTGTCCTCACCACATACCTTTTCTCATTCCCCTACAATCTAGCTTGATCTGCTACCACATAAATATCAGTCCTTTTAGCACCATCAAACCCTTCACAAAATGTACTAAATTCAGAAATAATGGCAGAATAGAGGAATCCATAAGAATTAGGACCTAGGATGGTCCTAATTCTTTTTCCTACAAAAATGTTCCAATAAGTTGGACCTTTCCAGGTTACTTAATACAACTAGACATCAATTGTCTTATCTTTAAAATAGGGATAATCAAGGACAGAGATTACTCAAATAGTACCTGTTACATAGTCTCTGTCAGTGAATGATTTTTATGGTATAGGTCATTTTATGTGTATTTTAAAATAAGTATATTGCAAAAAGTGTGAGAAAAATATTAGCTTCATTTTTTTACACCAAATTTGGAAAATAATCTAAAGTTGTATTATTTTTAAAGGTAGAGTTAATAATTGTATTCATGCTATTGTTATGTGACAGCATCACTTTCAGACAAATTGAAAGACAAAATAGGCAGCATCATTGGTCATGCTCTGCACATATCAGAATTTTTCTGAGTAATTTGGTAATCATTGTAGTATAACTTTTGAATTATCAATATTAAAATTTGCTTTTAATACTATAACAATGTTGCTCAAGTTCTCCTTAAACTGTGATAACACTCTTGTTGAAAATATGAAAAACTTTGGAAAGATATTTAGATGTGATTAAAAACACTTTGAAAAAAGATCTAGACTCTCCAAAATATCCTGTCCTATTAATTTAGAGAAGGATACTTGGAGTAGTTTTAGAAAAAGTGTTGAGGAAAATAAGGTACTTTAAATTTTGTTCTTGAAATATAGTTAATTCACAATGTTGAGTTGGTTTCAGGGGCACAGTAAAGTGATTTAGTTATACATATATATATAGATTTTTACATTTTCTTTCATTATAAATTATGGTAAGATATTGAGTATCATTCCCAGTCCTATGCAGTATGTCCTTGTTGGTTATTTATATTACATATAGCAGTGTGTATATGTTAATCCCAAACTCCCAATTTATCCCTCTCCTTTAGTAACCATAAATTGTTTTCTAAGCCTATGGGCTTATTTCTGCTTTGTAAATAAGTTCATTTGTATCATTTTTTCAGATTCCACAAAAGTGGTAACATTTGATATTTGTCTTTTCCTTTTATTTAGTATGATAATCTCTAGGTCCATTCATGTTGCTCCAAATGGCATTATTTTATTCTTTGTTATGGCAGAGTAATATTCCATTATACATAGGTACCACATTTTCTTTATCCATTCATCTGTCAACGTACATTTAGGGTGCTACCATGTCTTGGCTACTGTTGGTATGGCTACATGAACGTTGGTATGAATAATAGTGAAATAATATTCATAGTGAAATAATGAAACTTTCAAATTTTGCTTTTCTCCAGCTATATGCCCAGGAGTCAGCTCATAGGATCTTTTGATAGCGGTATTTTTAGTTTTTTAAAGAATCTCCATACTGTTCTCCATAGTGGCTATACCAATTTGCATTCCTACCCATAGTGTAAGAGAATTCCTTTTTCTCCATATTCTTTCTCCAGCATTTATTATCTGAAAAATAAAGTACTCTTTGAATCACATACTTCATATAATGGGCAGATATAATTTTATATGAAAGAAAAAGAATGTGAGGCATGACATAGCTGCGAGAAAAAAACCAGGTCAAGCCACATTGCCTGGGGATTTATGCATATCAAAAACACAACTTTTACATTTATTCCTACAGAAAAATTTGTCTTAACTCAAGTGTGCTTTGAATTATGTGAGGTCTTCAGGAACACGTCTCTCTCATAATATTAGAACACCCTGCATCTTTAGGTTCAAGTCCCATTTCAGTCACCAGGTGCTGATAGAGTGTTTAAACAATTTGTTTAAATAAATACTCCCTAAAGCTTGCTTGTATAAACTGATGACTTATTTTTAAAAATACCTCTACATCTTTCTAAATGAACAAAGAAATGTTTCTTACAGTGAAGAAGCACATTTCCCCTCTGCAATCACAGGGATGGTCTTCACCTCTATTTTCCTTTATGAGCTGCAGGAATCTCCTTTACCTGTCATTCAATGTCTGGCCTGTGTTAGAGATGCTGTTTTGGGAGAATCCAAAAGCTGGTCTGCTCAGTTCAGTTCAGTTGCTCAGGTGTGTCTGACTTTTTGGGACCTCAAGGACTGCAGCATGCCACTCTTAAGAATTTTCCACAGTTTGTTGTGATCCACATAGTCAAAGGCTTTGGCATAGTCAATAAAACAGAAGTAGGTGTTTTTCTGGAACTCTCTTGCTTTTCAATGATTCAACGGATGTCGGCAATTTGATCTCTGGTTCCTCTGCCTTTTCTAAATCCAGCTTGAACATCTGGGAGTTCACGGTTCACTTGTCTGCTGCTGCTCAGGTATACAAACATGACGCGTCAGGGTGTCTCGATGTCCCGCTCCGCTGTGACTCTTCCTTCACCCCTTCACTCTCCATGCCCTTGACCTGTGGATAACTCTACCAGAGGCAGCAAATACTGTTTAGTGCTTCCTAGAGTTACTGTGGATTAGAAAATATGTGCATGAACTACCATCCACTTGACAGCACTTTGTGGTCCTTAGCCTTGCATGGTTGGTCTGGGATTATCCTCTCTTCATGACTCAGGAGTTCTTGGGAGAACTGAAGTCACCCACCTGAAGTCACAGAGCTCCTTGGAGCCTGTACCCAGATCATTTATTCTTTCAGTATATTTATTGATGAGGTCACAGCTCTGCCTGAACTACTTTTTGTGAATACATTTTTAACAATGACATCACAACAAACAAAATGAAACAAGACCAAAAAAAGAAAGAGTTTGAACCATAATTTGTTCTCACTTTGAAAATGAGCTACTGCAACTCTTAAAAAGTCAGAAATGATGAATATTCCAAATGGAAGTAATTTCTGCCAAATGTTATAGACATAATGTGTGAGAAAGATTTTCTCAAATTGCTCAGTGTATCCATGCTCAGTGTATATATTTTCTATACTCAAGGCTGTCAATCTAATTGTTTAAATAAATACTGCTTGGAGAGCTTATATGAATAAGAGCTTTATTATCTAAGCTACTTATTTTATGAAGTCCATTTCTTTCTCAAGGATTCTTTCAAACATATACTTTCCCTTCTGCCACCAGGATTGTGAACCACATTTACAGACATAAAAATGTAACACAGGTTTTGTTTAATTCTTCATTTTAATTAAGGGCTTCCCTGGTGGCTCAGTGGTAAAGAATCTGCCTGCCAATGCAACAGATGAGGGTTCATTCCCTGGGTTGGGAAGATCCTCTGGAGGAGGGCATGGCAACTAACTCCAATATTCTTGACTGGAGAATTCCATGGACAGAGGAGTCTAGCAGGCTACAGTCCATGGGATAGTTAGTGACTAAACAACAATGTTTTAAGTTTATCAGCTCTATGTGAATCTACAATCTGCAAATTAAAGGAAACTATAGAAATGTGAAAAATAATTTTTCCCCTTGACTCTTATGTGCATTTTTCAAATTATATTTTATAACAACAAAGAAGCTATTTATCCTTAACAATGCACAGAATAACTTTCTTAAGTGAGTTGGAAAAAATAACTTATTAAATTTGTACTATAAACCTTCTAAGTAGAAACTGATTTATATAACAATAATTTAGTGTCCTTTTATCATGAATGATATTTAAATATGTAATAAATCTTAAGAGCATGGGCACCAATTAAACAGAAAGGGTATTGATCAGTTGGAATTGTCCCTGGTAATAACTGTGACACCAGCTTTCATATACAGCCCTGCTACTAATAGTTGTTCCTTATCATGTTTATGTGGCTTATTTTTCCCTTGAGAAGAAACACAGAAAAGGAAGAAGGTGATGGACAGTTTTTGCTTTTCTATCTACTCTCATAGGACAAAATACTTGGTTATAAATTTGGGCCTGCAATGCAACTAAAGAGATTTCTAAAAAATATCAATTTTAAATTAATTCAATTTTAAGTGTTTGCTGAATATATGAATTTGTTCCAATTCTTACAGTGTATGAGATATCATTTATAAGTCATTGTGCTGGTCAGAACACAGTGACATACAAGAACAAGTTTGAAAAGTACAAAATTGCACCATGGAAGAATATTATCCATGGAAATTTAGATTCTGGCAGCCAGATACACTAGCTGGAGATTCACTAGCTGAACGAGTAGTCCTTTTTTCCCCTGCAAGAAGAAAATAATCATCTTGATCACCTGGAGTTGGTTAGGTACTACCAGGAGGCATTTTACACACCTTACACTACAGCTGTGTCTTTGGATTTAGGTTCTGAAATTATGTTATAGAATCAGATTCATTAGTATCAAAATTATTCCTGAAAATCTCTTACAAAAATATCACCATGGAGACTGAAAATCCATCTCTTAATAAACCTGGAATCAGTTTTTTCATCAGCTTTGGAACAGATTGTTCTTTCTTGTTTTGATTCATAGATGAAATAGCTTGTATTTAAAGAGAAAGGCTCATCTTAAAACACTTATTGAAATAACTCAAAATGGCAAGATGCTTACACCACAAGAGAGGCAAAAGATCTGAGACCAAAAGCATGGATTCACAGCTAATGTGATTGTGAGCGTTCTCAGCTAATGCTCACTCACACTGGGACCTAAGTTATTTTAATATTAAAGTGGGTAGAATCTCCTACATCTTCAAAAAGTGCTATGTCAATGTATGGAAAAACCAATACAATATTGTAAAGTAAAATAAATTAATTAGTTAACTTGAAAAAAGATTCAAAATAAAACTTGAAAAATGGTGCAAAAAAAAAGTGCTATTCCTTCCTTCCTTCCTTTTCCTATACCACTCTTGAAGCCCAAGTATATAAAGTTGAACTTGCTTTATCACGCTAATTAAATGTGCCTAGACTATTACTCTACTTGTATCCATAATATTTGTAACAACCCTATAAGGTAGGGTAATCATTCTCACTGAAAAAACACTTGTGGACTGTGGGGAAGGAAAGGGTGGGACGTATTGAGAAAGCAGCATTGATATATATGCACTGGGCCATGTGTAAAATAGCTAGCTAGTGGGAAGCTGCTGTATAACACTGCGAGCCCAGACTGGTGCTCTGTGATGACTTGGAGGGGTGGGATGGGGGTGGTGGGAGGGATGCTCAAGAGGCAGGCAATATGGCTGATTCACATTATTATAAAGCAGAAACCAACATAACGTTGCAAAGCAATTATCCTTCAGTTTAAAAAAAAAAAAAAGATAAAACACTGAAGCTAGGAGAGGTTAAATGTCACACCGCAGATAGCACAGCTGGCAGAGCTAAGCCTGAAGAAGTACCGACTCTGAAGATGTTACATCTCCACCAGGGTGTAGAAGTCCTCCAGCTACCGCTCTGGTACTCTATTGTTTACAGAAGCTTCACTGGTCCCCTGTCCTTAGAAGTCTATTTATGGACTGGAAATACTGCTGAGACTCTAGCTGACCTGTGAAGTGACAGGGTTCTCCTCTTGTCTCTAGACCCAGGGTCTGAGACAAAAATGCTGGTTATCAGACAATTCAAGTTCAGAGCAATTATACATTTGAAATAAAACCTTGATTTAAAAACTGTAGCTCTTAAATTCTGTCTGCTATTCGTTCTCAGGTTGAATCACATAAAACTGCCATTTTTTGTGGGTGAAAAATATCAATTGCAAGTAATTTTGTGGAGTCCAATGTAAATTTATCACCATGACTTTTATAGTAGAAAAAGACCTTGAAACAACATTAAATGTTTTTTGGTCACCTTGTAAAATATAGCCTTCTGGTGACTGTTCTATCAATCTGAGTTTGGTTTTTCTCTTTCTCTTCATTGTAATTATCAGAATCTGGAGTTGCCGTGTCTTTTTTTTCCCCTGCTTGTTTACTTTTTGACTGCTCTCCCTGCCCTCCAATTCCTTAGAATTTACTTTGATCACCTAGAAATATGCTAGGGACATAAAAAGCACTTGTAAATATTTGTTGAGTAAAATAAGCTTGATGATTTGAAAATATCTACCTAAAATGTTGAATGATTAGATATATTTTCTATTTGGAGTGTTGCTATGAAACATACATTTTCAATTCCCAAGTGTCCCTTTGAAAGAGATAAATTAATTCATTTCATTTGTGATATCGTATTGCCCATGGCATGACTTGTCAGGGTGGCTATAAGAGACTAATGATTGGATAATGAGAGTTTATTTATCATAGAACCAATTTTTGCTACTGAACTGAAGTATAAATAATGATGTATCAGTATTTACATTATAAATACTGTTTTAGGATTTGTTAGTTGATCATAAAAATTCTTCTTAAGCTGAAACTGCTAATGGGTAAACAGTGCATATACCACATATAATATATCAAAATAAGAGTACCATGGTCCTTTGTTAAGTAAAATACAAACATTGCATACAAGTAACTTTTATTTGATGAGAGTGAAGTTGTTGAAGAATCCCAATTTCTTGATGACACTCAGCATTTGAAAAAAAATGATAGGATTAAAATAATCTTGAAGAGATAAACTGTATACCAATAAGAAAAGATGAAATTCTACTAGAAGTTTCATTCAGAGGAGATTAGAGCCCTCAGATAAGATGAAGGGTCAAGACTGTTATTTTTTTTTAATTATAATATAGTTGCTTTACAATGTTGTGTTGCTTTCTGCTGTAAAATGAAGTGAATCACCTATATGTATATGTATCACCTCTCTCTTGAACCTCCCTCTTACTCCACCCCCATCCCACCCATCTAGGTTGCCAAAGAGTACTGAGCCAATTCCTTTGCCATATAGCAGCTTCCCACTATCTGTTTTACACAAGGTAGTGTATATATGTCAATCGCAGTCTCCCAATTTGTTCCTCCCTTTCCTTCCTCCACTGTGTCTACATGGCTGTTCACTATGTCTGCATCTCTATTCCTGCTTGGAAATAGGTTCATCTGTATCATTTTCCTAAATTCCACATGCACATGTTAATATACGATATTTGTTTTTCTCTTTCTGACTTTACTCTTTATGACAGATGCTATGTCTGTCCCTGTCTCTACAAATGACCCTGTGCTGTGCTTAGTCACTCAGTCATGTCAATACCATGGACTCTAGCCTGCTAGGCTCCTCTGTCCCTGGGGATTCTCCAGGCAAGAATACTGGAGTGGGTTGCCACATCCTCCTCCAGGGGATCTTGGAGGAGGGATCAAACCCAGTTCTCCCTCATGGCAAGCAGATTCTTTACCATCTGAGCCACCAGGGATGGCCGTATTTCATTCCTTTTAACGGCTGAATAACTTTCCCTTATATATTAATATTATGCCATTGTATAATAATATTCCATTGTATATATGTACCACATTGTGTATGTATACCACATCTTTTTTATCCATTCATCTGTTGTTGGGCTTTTAGGTTTTTTTTCTTCCATGTCCTGGCTATGCAATGAACATTGGGGTACATGTGTCCTTTTGAATTATGTTTTTCTCAGGGTATTTACCCAGGAGTGGGGTTGCTGGGTAATATGTTTGTTTTACTTTTAGTTTTTTAAGGAACCTCCATACTGTTCTCCATAGTGGCTGTATCAATTTACATTCCTACCAATAGTGCAAGAGGGTTCCCTTTCCTCCACACTTTCTCCAGCATTTACTCTTTGTAGATTTTTTGAAAATGACCATTCTGACTGGTGTGAGATAATACTTCATTGTAGTTTTAAATTGCATTTCTGTGGTAAAAAAAAAAAAAAATGGTGGGACCAAAAATGTTGTTGCGAAGAAATACATCTCTGACTACTGGTACACCAGGAGTCTTGACATTGAAGGGTCATGTGACTTCCCTAAGCATAAGAGATGGGTTTTTATGAAACTAATGTATAAGTCATTACTTTTTGAGAAAACACAATTTGGCTACAAATATCTCTCCAATATCCAAAAAGCTTATTTCCCAAACATAACATTGTGGCTAATTGAGAATACCCCCAAATCCTTCTTCTCTTCCATTGGAGGTGTCACTTCTCTGATGGACAGTGTAGTCAAAGATGTCACTATTATAGAACTTAGTGAGCAGCCTAGCAATGGAAGTTTGTCATGGAGCTTCCGGTTTTCTAGTAGCTAAGGGTGGGCAGATTTGCAAATAACCAGGAGCAGGAAATGATTTTGACCTGTTTTGGAACCTAATAAGCATTAAGAATTACTGATTCATCTACAATATTTAAAATTTCCTCTGAAGTGACCATCTATTTGCCATTTCAGGGGTTTTGTACATGTTGGGCTTCCCTGGGGGCTCAGACCGTAAAGCATCTGCCTATAATGCAGGAGACCCTGTTCGATCCCTGGGTTGGGAAGATCCTCTGCAGAAGGAAATGGCAACCCACTCCAGTACTCTTGTCTGGAAAATCCCATGGACAGAGGAGGCTGGCGAGCTACAGTCCACGGGGTCGCAAAGAGTCAGACAGGACTGAGCGACTTCACTTTCACTTTATTTCTCTAGAATGTTCTCTTGGTTAATGCTGACTTATTCTTTCAGGATTCTGTTCATATATCATTTTCTCAGAACAACATTCCTTACCACTAACCCCCAAACCTCCATCCTGACATCCACAGGTACAGACACAGTCACATGCACACAGGCCCCTTCTATGTTTCCTCCATAGCACCTTAATGGATGTGTGACCTTTAGTTCCATAAGGACAGGCCTGTGTCTTCAGTTATTTTGCTTTGTCCTCAGTATCTAACAGAGCATCTGGCACATAGCAGATTCTTAGTAGACATTGCTGAGTGCTTGACTTTTTGAAGTTGCTTTTGTTCTGTACCTCTGTGCTTTTCTTTGAACCAGAGTTTGAAATAGATGCAGACTGTACATTCCTTATGGGACTGCCTTGGTCTGTTTCTAGCCTTAACTCTGCCTTCCTGCCAAACCAATCATTACTCATCCCCGTTGATTGCTCAGTGGCTGCCAACGGCAACTGTTGCTTTGGCTTTGGCTCTCCTATAAGATCCATAACTGAGGCAAGTTTCTTTGGCATTAAACTTTTGGCTCTATTCAATTGAGCATCTGTAATTCACCTTACACTGTATTGGGAGCTCAGATATAAAAATGAAGAAGATTGGTCTTATTTTTGAGGATCCTTGAGTTACAAGGTGGGGAGAGAAACACATGGATGGATCAATGCAGCAGTGAGTGTTGAGTGTCACAGTCAAGGTGCTGTATGATTTAGAATATATATATAATTTTTATATATTTATATAATTTTTATATTCTTTATAAACTATTATTATATAATAATAAATATAATAATATTTATATCATTATTTTTATAAAATATAAAAATGATATAAATGTAATATTTTATAATATTTATATGATAATTTATATATATATTTATATTCTTTCTCAGGTTATTTTCCATTGTATGTTTTAATCAATATTTGGGTATTTCTTTTTTAAAAAAAACTTTCTATTTCTTATTGGGGTATAGCCAATTAATGACACTGTGATAGTTTCAGATGAACAGTGCAGGAACTCAGCTATACATATACAACTATCCATTGTCCCCCAAACTCCCCTCTCATCAAGACATCAAGACTGTCATATAACATTGAGCAGAGTTCCATGTGCTATACAGTACGTCCTTGTTGGTTATCCATTTTAAATATAGCAGCGTGTACATGTTGATCCCTAACTTCCTAACTATCCCTTCTCCACCCTCTCCCCATCCCCCCAGCAACCATAAGTTCATTCTCTGAGTCACATTCAGGTATTGCTGTAGGCCCCAGAACCAGCCCTTTCTTCACAAACATCAGCATTAATTTGTTGGAGTTTTCAAAATTATGTTCCATCTAGTCACAGCCTTCTTGTTTACTCTTTCCTCACTACTTTACAGGAATTTAATTTCTTTTCATAGAAATCATTCTCATTTTGAGGATATTCTCATGTTAAACCACAAAAAGAAATAATTGTATTTGGTGGAAAATATAACTTTTTAAAATGAAAATTATTTTATTTTATTTCATTTTTAAAATTTTTATTTGAGTATTGTTGCTTTGCAATATTGTGTTAGTTTCTACTGTACTGCAAAGGGAATCAGCTATACATACACATATTTCTCCTCTCTTGTGGAAACCCTTCTCATTTAGGTCACCAGAGAGCACTGAGTAGAGTTCCCTGTGCAGTACAGCAGGTTCTCATTTGTTATCTACTTTATATATAGTACCAGTGTATATATTGTATATATGTCAATCCCAACATTATATATATACATATATATAGAGAGTACCAGTGTATATATGTATATACGTCAATCCTAATCTCTCAATTCATCCACCCTCCTTCTCCCTTGGTATATACATGTTTGTTCTCTGTGTCTGTGTCTCTGTCTTTGCTTTGTAAATAAGGTTGTCTATACCAATTTTCTTCTGATTCCACATACATGTGTTAATATATAATATGTGTTTTTCTCTTTCTGACTTACTTCACTCTGTTATGACAGACTCTAGGCCCACCCATGTCTCTGCAAATGACCCAACTTTGTTCCTTTTTATAGCCAAGTAATATCCCGTTGTATATATGCACCACATCTTCTTTTCCTATTCATCTGTCATTCGACATATAGGTTGCTTCCATGTCCTAGCTATTGTAAATAGTGCTGGAGTGAGCATCGGAGTGAACATGTTTTTTCAAATTATGATTTTCTCTGGGTATATGCCCAGCAACAGTCTGCCCTGGTGGCTCAAGTGGTAAAGAATCTGCAAATTCTATTGTGAGAAGCTGCCTTTTCCATTAGATACATTTTAGTTCTGCTATTATTCCAGTTGGATTTGATCTTTTATCCTTTGGGGCTTTATTTACTTATTTTTGTGCACTTCCTATCTATTATTCTTACTGAATTCTTTCTTGAAATATAGTCTATTGGAAAATAGAATCTGAACTCTGAAAGGGACCTTAGTTCTGAAAATATGGAGTGAAATCAAGTTAACTGTATGAGCCAGAAACTATGAGTCCTGCCTGCCTGTCTCTCACCAAATGATAACTAACATTTGTACAGCACTTCACATTATTCAAAATGCATTTTTCACACATGATCTCATTTAACGCTAATACCTTCCCTGTGAGTGAGTTATTCATAACTCTACAGATAAGAAAATAGAGTTCAGAGGAAGTCAAAACTGGTCAAAGATTACAGCACAAGTAGAGGAAAGGATCCATCAAAAGGAAGCCTTTGCCTCCAAATTTCGTGATCTTCATATATTTTCTAAATGCACAGTGTCATCCTTATAGGCTGTGTTGGTTTCCTCCAGGCCCAAAATTTTATTCATCTTTATACCCATCCCTCCAGTGTGAATTCGACCTGGTGTAAGTGGAGTTTCATGTGTATGTTTCTTGGTTAGATTGATTTTGTTCTTTGGGTAAGAGTTTGTTCAGTTGTTATTCTATTTTCCTGAAAAAAGGTAAATATTTTACATTAAAAACTTAATTTTGAAGTCCAGAAAGAAACAGAAAATAGCACAAAGAAGTCAAACAAGCCAAACAACAAAAACAAATCAGCATTTTCTCTAAAATGAATGCAATGACATTTAGGCTTCAATTACACTTCTCGCTGCCCTGCAAACAGCCACGCCAGGATCCCAAGGTTTCTTGCTGATTGAGAGCACATTTTGAGTTCCCCTCATTGTTCCTGGCAACCCTGCTCCCATGTAGCAAGCAGGATATTCAACTTGACAAGGCTCTTTCTTTCTGGATCAGGGAGGGAGCAAGGTTCTTGTCAGTTTGAATCATGAACCCACACTTGGCAGAGCTGAGTGGACAGGCGCAGTGGGGGGAGGTGCCATGTGCACGCCATCCGTGTGCCATCACATGGGTCTCTCTCCCCATCACCCACATAACTCCACTGGCTTCAAGCTATCCTGCTCTGAGAGGGCCTCTTTACTATTCGGCCAGCTGATTTGCTTCTGACACTAATTCAACTCGTTATCCAGTTTCAAAAATTTTACTTTAAGCCTTTATTTCTCTACCAATATTTTTTTCAGAGCTGCAGCCAAGAATATCCAATTCTAAAATTCTCAAGGTTTTAAAGTTTTAAAACACATTTCTAAGGATGAAAATGCCTTTTTTTGGAGTCCACATCAAAGGACTTTTAGAAGTCATCAAAGAAAAGTGAAAACCTAGTGTATGCTGCTCTAAAAATAGTTTGTCTTTATTATAATTTTAAAAACTGAATTTTAAAAGAATGACAAATAGAATTAATAAAAGATGAAATCTGTTCATCCTGATTAGGTAATAAAGAAAACAAAAGCATCTTATTATTTTATACATTTACCCATAAGAATTCACACTTCATTTGTATTTGTTGTAAGAGGAAAAAAGAACAAATCTTTCCTGGTTAAGGACCTTAATAAATGTCTGAAAAGTAAGTAATTTTGTCTCATTTTTCTTCTCATAGGTTTTGAGATCAGTATTTTTGATTACTGTAGGAATGTAGAATTTTATCCTTTGCAGTTTTTTATTTTAAATCATCAAATAGCAGTAAAGAGTCTTTTGAATACATGTAAATTTTTCTTTATTTTTATGGCAATGGAACCCATCACAGCAGTTTGAGATTTAATTATAGAACTTTGTGATGCTCTTAGGGTGGGAAAAAATTTTCCTCTGCCCTTCTTGGTACTTCCAGCTGGTCTAAGAATTAAATTGACATTAAATTAACAGGAGAAAATCAAATTTCATTTTGTGTGATTGGGGACCCCATGTACATGAGAGACTCCAAGACAGAAAGGTAAAATGAGGTGCCTATGCCATCCCAAGCAAAGGGAAGGGAGAGGGACCTGGAGCATCCAATGACACTAAGGTCACTCACAGGATGAGAAAAAGAGCAGATGTTGAGCAACTGGATGTTTGCCTTTCCTGCAGGGTTGACGTGCAAAGTGACACATCTTGGGGAGGCCTGTTCAGTTAAAGAGGGGTCACTTTGGCATGAGGATTACTAGAGCTGATGGCAATCAAGACCCTGAGGGATCAAGAGAAGCGTTGTTCCTTCTTCTTTAAAGAATTTAAATTGGGGAGGCCTGTTCTGAACCAATTCATGACTATACAGTTGATTTGCTAAATATATCAACTAACCAAATGATTAAGAGAGGGAGAGAAAGAAAATGACTAATGTTAAATCCAGTCAAAACAGTGTTCTGTACTTTCTGTCATCCTGAAATTTTCAATAATGTTTTCAGCTGAATCTGATACGCAAGTAATAAACATAACACTTTGCATAATAAACTCAATATTTTTATTCAATATTTTTATTATAGACACCTAATACTAAGTGAGGCCTTACAAATAGCTGTAAAAAGAAGAGAAGCAAAAAGCAAAGGAGAAAAGGAAAGATATAAGCATCTGAATGCAGAGTTCCAAAGAATAGCAAGGAGAGATAAGAAAGCCTTCCTCAGTGATCAATGCAAAGAAATAGAGGAAAACAACAGAATAGGAAAAACAAGAGATCTCTTCAAGAAAATTAGAGATTCCAAGGGAACATTTCATGCAAAGATGGGCACGATAAAGGACAGAAATAGTATGGACCTAACAGAAGCAGAAGATATTAAGAAGAGGTGGCAAGAATGCACAGAAGAACTGTGCAAGAATGCACGGAAGAACTGTACAAAAATGATCTTCATGACCAAGATAGTCATGATAACGTGATCACTGACCTAGAGCCAGACATCTTGGAATGTGAAGTCAAGTGGGCTTTAGAAAGCATCACTATGAACAAAGCTAGTGGAGGTGATGGAATTCCAGTTGAACTATTTCAAATCTTGAGAGATGATGCTGTGAAAGTGCTGCACTCAATATGCCAGCAAATTTGGAAAACTCAGCAGTGGCCACAGGACTGGAAAAGGTCAGTCTTCATTCCAATCCCAAAGAAAGGCAATGCCAAAGAATGCTCAAACTACCACACAATTGCACTCATCTCACACGCTAGTAAAGTCATGCTCAAAATTCTCCAAGCCAGGCTTCACCAATATGTGAACCGTGAACTCCCAGATGTTCAAGCATGTTTTAGAAAAGGCAGAGGCACCAGAGATCAAATTGCCAACATCCGCTGGATCATGGAGAAAGCAAAAGAGTTCCAGAAAAACATCTATTTCTGCTTCATTGACTATGCCAAAGCCTTTGACTATGTGGATCACAATAAACTGTGGAACATTCTGAAAGAGATGGGAATCCCAGACCACCTGACCTGCCTCTTGAGAAACCTGTATGCAGGTCAGGAAGCAACAGTTAGAACTGGACATGGAACAACAGACTGGTTCCAAATGGGAAAAGGAGAATGTCAAGGCTTTATATTGTCACCTTGCTTATATAACTTATATGCAGAGTACATCATGAGGAACGCTGGGCTGGAAGAAGCACAAACTGGAATCAAGATTGCTGGGAGAAATATCAATAACCCCAGATATGCAGATGGCACTCACTACCCTTATGGCAGAAATTGAAGAGGAACTCAAAAGCCTCCTGATGAAAGTGAAAGAGGAGAGTGAAAAGGTTGGCTTGAAACTCAACATTCAGAAAACAAAGATCATGGCATCTGGTCCCATCACTTCATGGGAAATAGATAGAAAAACAGTGGAAACGGTGTCAGACTTTATCTTTTGGGGCTCCAAAATCACTGCAGGTGCTGATTGCAGCCATGAAATTAAAAGACGCTTACTCCTTGGAAGGAAAGTTATGACCAAACTTGATAATATATTAAAAAGCAGAGACATTACTTTGCCAACAAAAGTCTATCTAGTCAAGGCTATGGTTTTTCCCGTGGTCATGTATGGATGTGAGAGTTGGACTGTGAAGAAAGCTGATCGCCCAAGAATCGATGTTTTTGAACTGTGATGCTGGAGAAGACTCTTGAGAGTCCCTTGGACTGCAAGGAGATCCAACCAGTCCATTCTAAAGGAGATCAATCCTGGGTGTTCATTGGAAGGACTGATGCTAAAGCTGAAACTGCAATACTTTGGCCACCTCATGCGACGAGTTGACTCACTGGAAAAGACTCTGATGCTGGGAAAGGTTGGGGGCGGGAGGAGAAGGGGACGACGGAGAATGAGATGGCTGGATGGCATCACCGACTCTTGGACATGAGTTTGAGTGAACTCCGGGAGTTGGTGATGGACAGGGAGGCCTGGCGTGCTGTGATTCATGGGGTCACGGAGAGTAGGACACCACTGAGCGACTGAACGGAACTGAATACTAAGTGAAACTTCATCACATCTTTACATGTATATCTAAATGTTAACTTGCATTAAGAATTTGTAACATATAACAACTATGAAAGCATTGCTCTTTGGAGCTGTTGTCTATATCCTTTTCACTCGTCAATTCCTTTGCTTTAGTTACATTCTGCTTTTTTCCTTTAACAGAAAGTCACAAGGGGGCATGTATTATCATTATTCTATTACTGATTTAACTACACTTCAAATGTAGCTTTTTCCTACTGGGGTATACCTTTACGGATTGCTCTAATGCACTATATCACCATTGTCACCATTCACTGATAATTACTCTTTGAGTATTTTCTAACCTGAATGGTTCCTCACAAGGCTATGCGATGCTATATATTTTTTCGGTTCTAGTTATAGTTCTACCCCTAAAAGACTTTTCAGTCTAAAATCACTAATATAGACTAGTATTGAGACTAATGATTATTCATAAAATTTGGACAAGTACTCAATATATATGTATATGTAGCTTATCACTTAAAAATGGAGCTATATAGTATTTAGGATAAAGTTTAGTTGAGCACTGAACCAATAGATAAGATACAAAACAGTCAAGCAGAGATTAAAATGCAAAGCAGAAAAATTTAGAGAGCAGAATTTTTTTTCTGTCCTGGAGTCTTCAAGGTAATGAAGATCTCTCCTGCTGTAAACAGATGTGCAGAAAGATTAAATTACTATTTAGGGTTGGAGGGAGATGGTCTATACCCAGTAGATGGATGAAGCTTTCATATTAATCATGACAAGAAAGTGTTGCTAAAAGCCTATGTTGGTGACTAACCTTAGAGTATAGAGTCTGAGGATTTGATTATTCTTTCTGATGAAGTCTTACTGTCTCAGTTTTTAGGAGGAGATTGAGAAAGGACACCTGTGGCAGACTCTCTTATGATGATATCATTTCATATCACTGGAAATACCTTGGGAGGCAGAGGCTACCAGCTTACCAGGATCTTGAAGAGTCCCTACATCATTGAATGACAACAGGACAGCCCTGGGGATGGTAGGTGAGCAGTGATAGGAAAATGAGAGGAAGCCACTATTAAGGAAATCTCCTTTCTTAATCCAGTTTATAGATTTCTCAAGTGCAAGTTGATGAAACACAAAGGTCAGCTAAAAGTTTGATTTCTTCTTGTCTGTTTGTTTAGTTATGATCTATGGCTCTGTATTCTCATAGAAGTGTGGAAAAAAATGGTTAAAATCATGCGGAGTTGATCAGATGAACTGTTTGCAGCAGGGGCAGTAAAGAGCATTTTAAAATGAAATATAAAATCACCTGTAAAAGGCAAGATTTTTAACTAACTGGGCATATTGACATATGTTATGAGTTAGTGTTCTTGTGATTTTTCGAATTATGCCACTGTACATAATAGAGCGTTGTTTGATAGGCCTCACTAAGTGGCCTGGCACTAAACCAGATCTGTCATCTAGAGGAGAAGAAGGCAATCTCAGTTTCATCTAAATAAGCTTATATTAAAACAAGGAAAAACAAATGTGACACAGCTGCAGTAGCCTGGCCAAGTTAAAATGCTTACAAATATTTTATGTCTGTAATATAAGACTGCTTACTAATGGGGAATATTATGTGTAAAAGAGTGCCAGATTGCCTTTGATAGAAGTTGGTAATAAAAATGCTATAGGGTTAGTATTTATGGTCCTTGTAGGTTATAATAACATGCTTCCTGTGTTATTACTTTAACAGACACTAAGAGAAAAATCTATATGGTGTGGTCACCTTCCTTAAATAGCATGTACAGCACATGCACAATCAGCTAGGATATTGAATTGACAATTTATCAGGACTTGTTACATATCTTGGAAGTAATAGTTTATTTAAACATGTGCCTTTTCTTTCCTGAGGACAGTTTCCTGTGTGCTCTGGATTATGCTATGTTCTGCTGCTGCTGCTGCTAAGTCGCTTCAGTCGTGTCCGACTCTGTGCGACCCCAGAGACGGCAGTCCACCAGGCTCCCCCATCCCTGGGGTTCTCCAGGCAAGAACACTGGAGTGGGTTGCCATTTCCTTCTCCAATGCTATGTTCTACTGCCATACATTTTCATATTTGTATGGCAGTAGAACATAGCATACAAATACTGCCATACCTTTTCATATTTCATATTTGTATGGCAGTATTTGTATGCTATGTTCTACTGCCATACAAATATGAAAATATGTAAAATTAATAAAAGTCACACTTAGTCAATACTACACAATGTTTTTTATTAGTGGGGGAAAAGAATATAGCTGAGTTAAGGCAATATAAAATGATGAAGTTCTGAAATACATGAATAAAAATTTTTATTGTTTTTATTGTAGTATAATTGCTTTAAAATGCTGTGTTAGTTTCTGCTATACAACACAGTGAGTCAGCTATATGCATACATATATTCCACCCCTCTTGAACCTCCCTCCCACCCCCAATTCCACCCCTCTAGGTCATCACAGAGCACCAGGCTAAGCGCCCTGTGCTGGACAACAGCTTCCCACTAGCCCTTTATTTTAAACATGGTAGCGTAGATATGTCAATGCTACTCTCTCAATTTGTCCCACCATCCCCTTCACCCACTATGTCCACAAGTCCTTTCTCTGTGTCTCCATCTCTATTGCTGCCCTGCAAATATGTTCCTCTGTACCATTTTTCTAGATTCCATACATATTCATTAACATATGATATTTGTTTTTCTCTTTCTGACTTACTTCACTCTTCATGACAGACTCTAGGTCCATCCACATCACTACAAATATACATCACCCAATTTTGTTCCCTTTTATGGATGAGTAATATTCTGTTGTATACATGTACCACATCTTTATCCATTAATCTGTGAATGAACATTTATGCTGCTTCCATTATACAGTGGAGGTGACAAATAGATTAAAGATATTAGATCTGATAGAATGCCTGAAAAACTATGGACAGAGGTTCCTGACATTGTACAGGAGGCAGAGATCAAGACTATCCCCAAGAAAAAGAAATGCAAAGAGGCAAACTGGTTGTCTGAGGAGGCCTTACAAATAGCTGAGAAAAGAAGAGAAAGGCAAAGGAGAAAAGAAAAGTTATGCCCATCTGAATGCAGAGTTCCACGGAATAGCAAGAAGAGATAAGAAAGTGTTCTTCAGTGATCAATGAAAAGAAATAGAGGAAAACAATAGAATGGGAAAGACTAGAGATCTCTTCAAGAAAATTAGAGATACCAAGGGAACATTTCATGCAAAGATGGGCACAATAAAAGACAGAAATGGGATGGACTTAAGGGAAGCAGAAGATATTAATAAGAGGTGACAAGAATACACAGAAGAACTATGCAAAAAAGATCTTCATGACCTAGATAATCATGATGGTGTGATCACTCACCTAAAACCAGACATCCTGGATGTGAAGTCAAGTGAGCCCTAGGAAGCATCACTATGAACAAAGCTAGTGGAGGTGATGGAATTCCAGTTGAGCTGTTTCAAATCCTAAAAGATGATGCTGTGAAAGTGCTGCACTCAATATGCCAGCAAATCTGGAAAACTCAGCAGTGGCCACGGGACTGGAAAAGGTCAGTTTTCACTCAAATCCCAAAGAAAGGCAGGCCAAAGAATGTTCAAACTACTGCACAATTGGACTCAACTCACATGCAAACAAAGTAATGTTCAAAATTCTCCAAGCCAGGCTTCAACAGTATGTGAACTGAGAAGTTCCAGATGTTCAAGATAGATTTAGAAAAGGCAAAGGAACCAGAGATCAAATTGCCAACATCAGTTGGACCATGAAAAAATCAAGAGTGTTCCAGAAAAACATCAACTTCTGTTCTATTTACTACGCCAAAGCCTTTGACTACATAGATTACAACAAACTGTGGAAAATCCCAAAAGAGATGGAAATACCAGACCACCTGACCTGCCTCCTGAGAAATCTGTATGCAGGTCAGGAAGCAACAGTTAGAACTGGACATGGAACAACAGACTGGTTTCAAATCAGGAAAGGAGTATGTCAAGACTGTATATTGTCACCCTGCTTATTTAACTTCTATTCAGAGTACATTATGCAAAAGGCTGAGCTGGATGATGCACAAACTGGAACGAAGATTGCCTGGAGAAATATCAAGATATGCAGATGACACCACCCTTATGACAGAAAGTGAAGAAGATCTAAAGACTCTCTTGATGAAAGTGAAAGAGGAGAGTGAAAAAGCTGACTTAAACCTCAAATTCAGAAAACTAAGATCATGGAATCTGGTCCCATCACTTCATGGCAAATAGATGGGGCGTCAGTGGAAACAGTGACAGATTTTATTTTTGTGGGCTCCAGAATCACTGCAGATGGTGACTGCAGCCATGAAATTAAAAGACGCTTGCTCCTTGGAAGGCTTCCCTTGTGACTCAGCTGGTAAAGTATCGGCCCACAATGCAGGAGACCTGGGTTCAATTCCTGGGTTTGGAAGATCCCCTGGAGAAGGGAAAGGCTACCCACTCCAGTATTCTGCCCTAGAGAATTCCATAGACTGTATAGTCTATGGGATCACAAAGAGTTGGACACGACTGAACGACTTTCACACTATCACTGCTCCTTGGAAGAAAAATTATGACCAACCTAGACAGCATATTAAAAAGCAGAGACATCAATTTGCCAACAAAGGTCTGTCTTAGTCAAAGTTATGGTTTTTCCAGTAGTCATTGATGGATGTGAGCGTTGGACTGAAGAACTGATGTTTTTGAACTGCGGTGTTGGAGAAGACTCTTGAGAGTTCCTTGGACTGCAAGGAGATCCAACCAGTCCATCCTAAAGGAAATCAGTCCTGAATATTCATTGGAAGGACTGATGCTGAAGTTGAATCTCCTATACTTTGGCCACTTGATGCAAAGAACTGACTCCTTGGGAAAGACTCTGATGCTGGGAAAGATTGAAGGCAGGAGAAGGGGACAACAGAGGATGAGATGGTTGGATGGCATCACTGATTCGATGGACATAAGTTTGAGTAGGCTCCAGGAGTTGGTGATGGACAGGGAAGCCTGGTGTGCTGCAGTCCATGGAGTCACAAAGAGTCGACATGACTGAGTGACTGAACTGCACTGAACTGACCATTGTACTCAGTGCTGCAATGAACATGGGAGTACATGTGTAACAGTATTTTTAACTTACTTCTTTAATGAGTATTACTTTAGGAGACACACATTACGAACGTGTGTGATGTCAACCCAAGAATACTGAGGTGTTCCTGCAAAAGAGTATTATCAGTATTGAATTTGAATCACCTCCCTCTGACCCATCCTAGCCAACTCCTTGACCTTGGCCCATTGGCTATTAACTGGGGTATTTCTAGAGATAAATCCAACAGAATGACATTGTTGAAGCTGATATCAGGTTTCCTTGTAAACCTAGGATACATTCTTAAGCAGATGTGAGGTCATGTGGCATTCTTTCAACCACGCTACGTATGAGTTAACTATTCCACCTTCATGCTGGGCTGGTCCACACACAGGTTTCCTCTTGAGGAAATTATTTGCAAGTATTTTTGATAGATATAAATGGAATTTTCATCTAGCCCATATTTAGGGTGATACTCAGCAATTAAATAAAAGTGATGTAGTTTAGGGTCTGATAAGCAAATATTGAGACAATATGGTAGCCAGAATTACAAGATGGTCTTCAAGAGTCCTGCTCTTTCACACACACACTGTTGAGAATCTTCTTCCTGTCACTGTGGGTGGGGCCTGTGAATATCATGAAATTTTATTCTCCTGATTCTGTTACATCATGTGGCAAAAGTGATTTTACAAATGTGATTAGGATCCTTATCAGTTTATGTTGAATCAGTCAAAAGAGGGATTATCCTACACGGGTCTGGATTAATCAGTGAGATTTAAGAGGCAAGAAACAGCAGTAGGCTCCCTCCTGTTTTCCCTGAAGGAGCCAAGTGCCATGGTGTAGAGACAATGGGGTGGCAGAGAATGGGGTGGCAAAGAATGGGCCTCAGCCCTCATGGCGCCAGAGGAACTGAATTCTGCTAATATCCAGTGAGCTTGGAAGAAGATGCCAAGATAACATGAGATTGCACCTCCAGCCAATGCCTTGACCCTGAGAACAGCACCTAGCTGGACTGTGCTCAGACCCCAGACCCACAGAAATAGTAAAATAATAAATTGTAAGTGTATATTGTTTTAAAATACTAAGTTTGAGGTACACACCTATTTGTCACACAGCCAGTACAGATAGATGGTCTGCCATTCTCTTTGACAGGGTTTAGCTGCTCTTCTGCCTAGAAAAGTCTCTTACTGAATTGAAGTCCACACCTTTAGGTCTGTGTTCTAGGGAAACAGAAAATTGTTGGAAAATGCCCTCCTTGTAATAACTTAGTAACTTTCCCTTAGATTTCTAGTCTATACTGCAAAAAAATCTGGATTCTATTAACTTTTATGCTGCTGCTGCTGCTAAGTCACTTCAGTCGTGTCCAACTCTGTGTGACCCCATAGACGGAAGCCCACCAGGCTCCCCCGTCCCTGGGATTCTCCAGGCAAGAACACTGGAGTGGGTTGCCATTTCCTTCTCCAATTAACTTTTATAGGTAAACCTTTAACCTCTACCTTCATTTAACATTTCTATAGAATACACTTTTAGGTTTTAGGATGTTTCTTTCTGAACTCATTTCAGTTTTCTCACATACCCTGTGTTGACTTCCAACAGATTCAAAATCCTATAAGGCACTGGCCACTGATGATAGAATAAGGTATTGGTCCTTGCTCTTATGTTCCTATCTGTAGAATATCCCATTTATTTGGCTTTTTGTTTATTTGTTACTATTTTTAACACCAGCTAGATAAATTGTTGATTCAAGTTTAATTTGGGTGTCCATTCTGACTTCACATCGCCTCTCTTTAAAGCCATAGCAAGTATTTCTGAATTTTAACTCTGTTTGAAATCAGTTGAACCAGGAAAGTATCGACAGCTTGTTTCTGTTTTTTTTGCTTTTGTTTCATTTTTCTAATTGTGGTAAAAATTGAATATCATTTATCTTAACCATTTATAAGTGTACAGCTCAGTGATGCCAAGTATATTCACGTTGTTGTGTAACCAATCTCCAAAACTTTTTCCTCTTGTAAAACTGAAACTCTATACCCATTAAACAGTTCCCCATTTCTTCCTCCCCACAGCCTCTATAACCACCACCATGTCACTTTATGTTTATATAAATTTGAATACTCTAAATATCTTATATAAATTAAATCATACAGTATTTGCCTTTTAACAATTGGCTATTTTGCTTAACATAATGTGCTCAAGATTCATCTATATATTAGTCAGGTCTTTATATTACAGTTCTCCAGAAAAACAAAACCAATAGGATATACATATATATCTGCAAAAGTTGAGATTAGGTGATAAACAGAATTCCAAGATGTCCTCCAAGAGTTCCATCCTCTCATGCACATGCTCTGTAGAATCCTCTTTCCATTAGTGTGTGGGACTTTTTTACTTGTTTTTTTTTTTTTTTTTAATACTTTGAGTGGTAAAAATAGAGCAGAAATAGTATTTTGTTCAGAGAGGAAAAAATATACTGCTATGGTCATAGCTCTAAGGATGATTTAAATAGTCTCTGCCTCTCAATAGTGCATTGTAGTATAAGTTGATTTCAACCACATCTTCTCCAGCTTCAATATATTAGATCATATTAATACTATAAAGATCCATGAAGAAACAGAGCATATGGAAACCAACCTTAATCATGGCTCCTTTCATTTGTGACTTTAGTTGCCCTTGATTGTATATTTTTGTGGATCAAAAACTCCCATGTTACCACTTAGCACCATAATGAACTGATGTATATTCCAAGTGGCAACAGACTAGTTGAGAAGGAAGATTAATCAGTGCAATAAAATAAACACTAATATAGTGACAATGGTATCAATCAATTCTGGAATCACCCACTTGTTTAATTTAGAGCAACATGATCCTGCATTAAAATAATCACATCCTAAGTCAGATACTTTTAAGTATGAAGTACACTGAGAAGTCAACAAAGAGAGAAGACAAACATCATCACCTCCCTCCTCCTCCTCCCTCTCCTCATCTTCCACTTTCTTCTTCTTCTCCTCTCCTCTATCCCACTCCCCAGTTGTTTTCTTTAATATGAAGTTTACTCCTCTACCACTTACTTGATCTTTTCCCTGATTCACTGATTTGTTTCTCAATGAATTATTTAGTTTTTTTTTCTTTCTTTCTTTTTCTGGGGTAGGGGTAGGAGATATCATCATGCAGATTCTCACATAAATAGGAAAATATACAGGTCAGGAGGGGCGGCCTTGAGGAGATACCACTCGTCCAAGGTAAGGTGAGCGGCTGCACTTTGCTGGAGCGGCTGTGAAGAGATTTTCCACAACCAAGGTAAGGAAACCCAAATAAGACGGTAGGTATTGCGAGGGGACATCAGAGGACAGACACATTGAAATCATAATCCCAGGAAACTAGTTGATCTGATCACATGGACCACAGCCGAATGTGGTCCACTGGAGAAGGGAATGGCAAACCACTTCAGTATACTTGCCTTGAGAACCCCATGAACAGTATCAAAGGGAAAAATGACAAGATACTAAATGAGAAATTCCCCAGGTCGGTAGGTGCCCAGTATGCTACTGGAGATCAGTGGAGAAGTAACTCTAGAGGGAATGAAGGGATGGAGCAAAAGCAAAACCAATACCCAGTTGTGGATGTGACTGGTGATAGAAGCAAGGTCCGGTGCTATAAAGAGCAATATTGCATAGGAACCTGGAATGTTAGGTCCATGAATCAAGGCAAATTGGAAGTGGTCAAACAGGAGATGGCAAGAGTGAACATAGACATTCTAGGAATCAATGAATTAAAATGGACTGGAATGGGTGAATTTAACTCAGATGACCATTATATCTACTACTGTGGGCAGGAATCCCTTAGAAGAAATGGAGTAGCCATCATGGTCAACAAAAGAGTCTGAAATGCAGTACTTGGATGCAATCTTAAAAACGACAGAATGATTTCTGTTCGTTTCCAAGGCAAACCATTCAATATCACAGTAATCCAGGCCTATGCCCCAACCAGTAACGCTGAAGAAGCTGAAGTTGAACGGTTCTATGAAGACCTACAAGACCTTTTAGAACTAACACCCAAAAAAGATGTCCTTTTCATTATAGGGGACTGGAATGCAAAAGTAGGAAGTCAAGAAAAAGCTGGAGTGACAGGCAAATTTGGCCTTGGAGCATGGAATGAAGCAGGGCAAAGGCTAATAGAGTTTTGTCAAGAGAACGCACTGGTCATAGCAAACACCCTCTTCCAACAACACAAGAGAAGACTCTACACATGGACATCACCAGATGGTCAACACCGAAATCAGATTGATTATATTCTTTGCAGCCAAAGATGGAGAAGCTGTATACAGTTAGCAAAAACAAGCCCAGGAGCTGACTGTGGCTCAGATCATGAACTCCTTATTGCCAAATTCAGACTGAAATTGAAGAAAGTAGGGAAAACCACTAGACCATTCAGATATGACCTAAATCAAATCCCTTATGATTATACAGTGAAAGTGAGGAATAGATTTAAGGGACTAGATCTGATAGATAGAGTGCCTGATGAACTCTGGATGGAGGTTCATGACATTCTACAGGAGACAGGGACCAAGACCATCCCCATGGAAAATAAATGCAAAAAAGCAAAATGGCTGTCTGAGGAGGCCTTAAAATAGCTGTGAAAAGAAGAGAAGCGAAAAGCAAAGGAGAAAAGGAAAGATATAAGCATCTGAATGCAGAGTTCCAAAGAATAGCAAGGAGAGATAAGAAAGCCTTCCTCAGTGATCAATGCAAAGAAATAGAGGAAAACAACCGAATGGGAAAAACAAGAGATCTCTTCAAGAAAATTAGAGATTCCAAGGGAAGATTTCATGCAAAGATGGGCTCGATAAAGGACAGAAATGGTATGGACCTAACAGAAGCAGAAGATATTAAGAAGAGGTGGCAAGAATGCACAGAAGAACTGTACAAAAAAGATCTTCACGACCAAGATAGTCATGATAACGTGATCACTGACCTAGAGCCAGACATCTTGGAATGTGAAGTCAAGTGTGCCTTAGAAAGCATCACTATGAACAAAGCTAGTGGAGGTGATGGAATTCCAGTTGAGCTATTTCAAGTCTTGAAAGATGATGCTGTGAAAGTGCTGCACTCAATATGCCAGCAAATTTGGAAAACTCAGCAGTGGCCACAGGACTGGAAAAGGTCAGTGTTCATTCCAATCCCAAAGAAAGGCAATGCCAAAGAATGCTCAAACTACCACACAATTGCACTCATCTCACACGCTAGTAAAGTCATGCTCAAAATTCTCCAAGCCAGGCTTCACCAATATGTGAACCGTGAACTCCCAGATGTTCAAGCATGTTTTAGAAAAGGCAGAGGCACCAGAGATCAAATTGCCAACATCCGCTGGATCATGGAGAAAGCAAGAGAGTTCCAGAAGAGCATCTGTTTCTGCTTCATTGACTATGCCAAAGCCTTTGACTGTGTGGATCACAATAAACTGTGGAACATTCTCAAAGAGATGGGAATCCCAGACCACCTGACCTGCCTCTTGAGAAACCTGTATGCAGGTCAGGAAGCTACAGTCAGAACTGTACATGGAACAACAGACTGGTTCCAAATAGGAAAAGGAGTGCGTCAAGGTTGTATATTGTCACCTTGCTTATTTAACTTATATGCAGAGTACATCATGAGGAACGCTGGGCTGGAAGAAGCACAAGCTGAAATCAAGATTGCTGGGAGAAATATCAATAATCTCAGATTTGCAGATGACACTACCCTTATGGCAGAAAGTGAAGAGGAACTCCAAAGCCTCTTGATGAAAGTGAAAGAGGAGAGTGAAAAGGTTGGCTTGAAGCTCAACATTCATAAAACAAAGATCATGGCATCTGGTCCCATCACTTCATGGGAAATAGATGGAAAAACAGTGGATACAGTGTCAGACTTTACTGTTTTGGGCTCCAAAATCACTGCAGATGCTGATTGCAGCCATGAAATTAAAAGAGGCTTAGTCCTTGGAAGGAAAGTTATGACCAATCTTGATAATATATTAAAAAGCAGAGACATTACTTTGCCATCAAAGGTCCGTCAAGTCAAGGCTATGGTTTTTCCCGTGGTCATGTATGGATGTGAGAGTTGGACTGTGAAGAAGGCTGATCGCCGAAGAATTGATGCTTTTGAACTGTGGTGTTGGAGAAGACTCTTCAGAGTCCCTTGTACCACAAGGAGATCCAACCAGTCCATTCTAAGGGAGATCGATCCTGGATGTTCATTGGAGGGACTGATGCTAAAGCTGAAACTGCAATACTTTGGCCACCTCATGTGACGAGTTGACTCACTGGAAAAGACTCTGATGCTGGGAAAGTTTGGGGCGGGAGAAGAAGGGGACGACCGAGAATGAGATGGCTGGATGGCATCACCGACTCTGTGGACATGAGTTTGAGTGAGTTCCGGGAGTTGGTGATGGACAGGGAGGCCTGGCGTGCTGTGATTCATGGGGTCGCGGAGAGTCGGACACGACTGAGTGACTGAACTGAACTGTGTGACTTCCTTCAGAATTTTCTGAGTATTCATTATCTGGCTAAAACTGTATATGCAATTCTAACATAGAAAGACAGACTCCTGAGCATACTAAAATGAGCCCTGGGGCCAGAGAAAGGGGCAAGGACTCTATACGGCTTAGAGCTGTTGTGAGGGATGAGTCACTTAGCACTTGGTGGATGAACAACCTGCATACCTTAAGAGAAAGTCTGCTCTGCCCAGATGCTTATTTCCCTCTCTGTGGAGCCACAACTTCTACAGTCAGGGTTCTGTCATCAGAGATTGCCTTTATTGCCAGGTATACAAGTACTGTCATTTGGGTTAATGAGATAAATTTAGATTTCATACTTGTTGACCCTTCTCTCATCTACATATATATATATATATATATATATATATATGAGAGAAATAAAAAGAAGCACCAAGACATATAAAGGGGGAAAGAAATCTTATCTGATGGGAGGAGAGTTAATATAGAAAATAGGAGAAAATATTAAAATAGTCATAGTGTCCCCATGGAGACTTTTGAATAATAATATCACATATCACATCTATTAAAACAATTCAACATGGGTTTTTTTGAATTTTCATGTCTCAAGCTGATTTTCAAAATCAGTTTTTTAGATTTCGAAGTGTGGTCCCTGGACCCACAGCAACATTATTATCAACTGAGAACTAAGAAATATTAATCCTTGAGCCTCAACATAGACCTATTTGAATTAGAAATTTGGGGTGTGGAGCCCAGCACTCTGTGTTTTATTGAGCCTTGCAGATGATTCTTATGTGTGATGAAGTCTGAGAACTACTACTTGGCTGCATATTAGCATCACTACTGGTGACTGGCTCCTACTCCATGCAATTCTGATTTAATAGACTTGGGTGCAGTGTGGACTTCAGGAGTTTCAAAAGTTCCCCAGGTGATTCTAATGTGCAGATAAGATGAGAACAATGCTCTAAATCACCAAGCCTGAATAATTAGATCCCTTTCCAGATCTGGTTCAAGCAGTGGTTCCCAAATGTGTCTACTCTTTGAAATCACTTGGAGTTCTTCACAGGTAACTGCTGTGGTGCAGCATCCCTAGAGACTGTGATTTAATTGGTCTGGGGTATGGTCTGGACTTTAAAAAACAAGAATCAGACTCTTCAAATGTGCAGAGTTTGAGAATCAGTGGGTTAAAAGCTCAATGCCTTGTTTTAAAGCTAAATGCCTTGTTTTATTTCTAGTTCAAAAGGCTAAATTCCTAGACCTAAAGCAGACACTAAGTGTATGATCTTTATAGAGACTTATTAGATAGATTTATGATATATATATATATACATATACACACACATACTTATATATATACACACACACACATATATAACAAGTAGGATTTAACTGTTTCCCAACATCCCTAAACAAAATTAAGCTTAAAAAATAAGATGATTCACAGCCCAAGTTAAGGTATTTTCCATCCTGGCAGTGCTGGCCTAAAAATCTCATGAGAGCTTTAAAAACCTCTAATAGTTAGGCCTCACCTCAGACCAATTAAGTCCAATTAAATTAGAACCTTTGGATGTAAGTGAGATATCAGAATTGTTTAAATTAAATCAGAACATTACAGAGTAATCAAAAGTTCAGTATTATTGAAATACCCTCAGAAGATTCCAAAGGTCCTGAGAACCACAAGTTAGAGTGTAGCCTAACTTTAGATGAAAAGGAGATTTGTTCTTTCCAACTTTATCGTATGTCATAGAACAGTTGGGCCTGCCTTGTGTGCCCAGGAACAAAATGACAACGTCACCAGTACGGTGATGATACCTACATCAATATAGGACCTTATTTCATAAAAGAGTCTGGCTGGTGTACTTTTGGCTTTTTTTACAGGTAGTTTGAACTTTGGTGGCTGGATCCCCATGTTCAAGTCACCCAATGAATATTATTATTCATTATTATTACTAGCAGTGAAACATTTGAGATACTAAACTACTGCAGTAAAACTAAGGTGCAATAGCTTAAGTTGGTGAAGTGATTTTTAACCAATGGTGATTATGTCACCCAGAGGATATTTGACAATGTCTGGACATATTTTGTTTGTCACAACAGTGGGGCGAGGGAGTTTTCCACTGATACATAGTAGGTAAAGGCCAGGGAAGCTTCTAAACATCCTAAAATGCACAGGATGACTGCCCGCTCCAATAAAGAATCATCCAGACTAAACTGTCAGTAATACTGAGGTTGAGATATCTTGCTTTTGTGGAAAGTCTACAGGTTACTACTCTTTCAAGGGAAATTGTAGATCAGGGAGAGAAAGTCTATTACAAAGAATAATTTGTTTGGGGAGATTTCAGAAAATCTCCAGAACTTCTTGATAGAACCAAATATCCTGAATATCATACCTTGCTCCTTAGAAAAAGTAATCAGCCTCCAATTAAAATAAATAAATTAAAAAAAATAAAGAACAGCAGCTAAAAAAAAAAAAAAAACTCAACCACACAGCAGTTTTGATTTATCACAGCATCTATTGAAAGCTTGCTCCTGTATTTCTCAAGGTATATTCAAACTTACAATATCTAATATATTTTAACAATAGAACCTCATCTCTATGTAAATATATTTAGACCAACCAACAAATCATCTAGAGGATTTCTTATTTCCATGCTTTCATTACCTAAGCCCTGAGGGCCCTTCTCTATCTTCTATCCAGGGTAATCCAGGTACATTTTTTAAATGATAACTGAAGAGTCAAATCCTCTGGAAAGCCTTGGGTCACAATACTGACATAAATCCTTAAGAAGATGTATTTCTTGAAGGTAGAGCATTTGCTCTGAGGTGCCAAGGTCTGGTAAATCCCTGACATTTTGTAGGTATTCAATGTTTTGTTAAACAAACAAATGAATTGTGATATATTTGCTTAAATAAATAAATATATTTATTAATTTTGTTAAATAAACAAGTGAATGATGATCATTACTTGCTTTAATGCAGACCCAGGAAAACAACTCTTTTGCATGAACTCTTATGGGGGTAACTTCTATCATGTCCAAAACAGTATTGAGGTTCATTCAACCACAAAAGCCCACGTTTATACTTAGACTCATCAATCAATGTTGCATCCTGCTTCTCCTAGTCACTTCAACCTTATTTTAAGAGTTCAAGGTCATGTGTGCAAGATAAGTTGCTTCAGTCATGACAAACTCATTGCGACCCTATAGACTGTAGCTCACCAGCTCCTCTGTCCATGGGATTCTCCAGGCAAGAATACTGGAATGGGTTGCCATGCCCTCCTCCACGGGATCTTCCCAATCCAGGGATTGAACCTGGGTCTTCTGCATCACAGGCAGATTCTTTACTGCTGAACCACCTGGGAAGCCCTTTTCAAGGTCACTGAGCACAAATAATAAACTGTTTCTCTTCCCCATATAAAATACTGTAAAAATCTAACCAAAACAAATGAGCAAGAAGTCATGGAGCTTAATGTTTTTTTCAGACTTATTATTTTAAAAAAACTTCATGAAAATACATTTTATTTTTTTTAAAGAGCTTGAACCTCTGAGCTTCTGAAAATATGTTTTTCCTGCTCCTTCCAGCTATATCTGCCAAAGTCCTAGTTCTACACACTTGTAAGATATTTTAAATCATTTGTGCCTATTCATTTTGATTAAAGTAACTGGAGGAAAAACAAAGTGAACCATTCTAGAAAGGGCTACAGAAAGTATGTTATTAACATTTTTCTACCATCAAATTTAGTCATCAACTTAATTTCTGAGATTTAATTGTTCTCATGAGGCTTTCACAATGACTGCTTCATCGACCATCTTGTTCTACAAAGAAAATATATGTACTGACTCTGAAATTCTATATTATTTCTGGAAAAGAGAATAATTTAGTTGATAGAGAAAGCAAATGTATTTCTTTCAAAATATGTATTTGTGAGACTTTTGGAGAATAATGAGGGCAAATACTTCTCATTCCTTCAGTCCCTGACAGCTAAAGATCTCAATGCACCATTTACAGCATAAGAGAGTCAGCAGCTAGTCAACAAACCTCTAATAAAAACTTCTTCCCCTTCACCTATGTTTAACAAAAATAGAAAGACCATTGAAATGCAGACTAAAGAAGAAGCAAGACTATCAGTCTGATTTACTAAAGGACTTTTTATGTCTTCCTTGGTGCTGTATCTCAATTGTTTATGTACTTTTGCTGAATTTCTGTGAGTTATTTTCCTGTTCTCACAAGACAGTTTTGTATTATGGAGGAGGAGGTAAGAATGGAGTGTTATATTTTGGAGTGGAAAGAGTAGTTTCCTATATATGTACCTTCACAATTGTACTATACAATTAACATCTACATAGCATTCTATTTTCTGTATTCCCCATAAATCATCTCCAGATACAGGTTAATTCTAAGTAAAAGACCATTAAGGCTTATATCATTTCATTATACCCACCGCAACTAAATTTGTTTCTATGTACAAATAAACAGATTTATGTGCATTGTTCCAGAAACAAAGTTTAATGACTCTGGAAACCACTAATTGTATAATGTGATATATGCCATAGAAAGAAAAATATGAGATGCATTTTTCAAAGTTATATATACATACATACACATATACGTGTGGGGGCATGCTTACTGGATATAGAAAAGTGGGAAGTGTTAAGGCTTAGTTGCGAGTGGCATTTGTCCATGTGTATTTGAGTAGTGACAAAGACACACAAGCACTAGGAAATACATAAATATATATTTTAACCCCCTCTGCACAATATAGAAGAATCAATTACCTGAAAATGGTGATTTGAATTAGGTTATGTAGATTTCTTAGTTCTATGAAATTTTAGGATTCTATGAATGTTATTTTTTTGCTTTTTAAAGAAACACACATGCCCACCAAACTTTTCATCTGAGAGTGAAGACTGAAATCTCTATTCTTGTGGTTCTCCAAGTGTTTTCAGGTTCTTTAAAATAGAAATTAGTATCCTAGTCCATCTTTTTCATTTTTCTGATCACTTGACAGTTCTTTCTTCAAATTCTCTATGAATCCTTCAGTGAATCATTGGAGGTTGTGTTCAGAGGTTTAGTAAGGGAAGGAAACTATGGAGAATGTTTTACAGAATAAGAATATGGAAAGTTAAGTGAGAAAAGTTGCTTTCTTTTAAGGGGCAATTGCAACAAGTGACAACATTTTCTTCCAATTTTCTTATTTGCAACAAATCAGCTTACTTTAAAACAATTCATTACTTAAATTACTTCAAGATGTATATGTTACATGAGGGGAATGACTTGTCCAATTATTTTAACACTCATTCCTAACATATAATGCAGTCCTTGTTAAGAACTAGCAGACAAGTAGTATTGTAGTCCATGGTAAAATGGACAGGGAAGGAGGAGCCTACAATATTTTTGTTTTCTGGAAAATGAAACAATAGCCATTAGATGTACTACTGTTAAATTACAGTTCTCTATTCCAACATAGAAACTTGGTTGGAGATAACTAGTTGGTTAAACTAGTAGTGTATTATTAAGAAATATTAGAAATGTAACAAAACTTTTGAAAAGACTGAGGGAATAGATTCTAGGTTGAACTTACCATAATAATTCCAAGCATCACACTGAAGAACTGCTCACATCAGAACCACAGTATTCCTACTGACTTCAGGCTTTTTCTATTGCGAAGTCCAGAATTACACTTGATTCCATGACAAGAAAACTGCCATATCTGCTGTCAATCTCAGATATGAACTCTCCATCTCTGTCATTCCAGACCTGGCTCCTTACTACATGCTTCTGAATTAAATTTCATACAAATGCATCTAGTTAGTAGAAACTGTACCTTACGCAAAGAATGACTACGTAAAAATTTCAAATTCTAAATTTGGAAAGGTTTACAATTCCAGGATTACAAAAATATGAAAATGAGGTTTATTGTAGCTTGGAGACAACTACAAATGACAGATACCTATTCTATGAACTCTTCATTAAGCCAAAACTTTCAATATTAAAGTTTACCCTTTATACTAGTTTTACTATTATTGTGATTTCAATTTGGAGTCTGAGAGCTAGAATAAGAATTAGGATACACAGCACACACAGAGAGAGGACCATGGGAGGACACAGCAAAAAGATGGCCATTTGCAAGCCAAAGAGAGAGATCTCAGAATAAACTGAACCTGCTGCCACCTTGATCTTGGACTTCCAGTCTGCAGGACTGTGAGAAAGTAAACTTCTGTTATTAACAACAACAACAAAAATCAGTCAGCTAGTGGCTGTCCATCATTGAAGTGATACAATAAAGAAGTCAGAGCTGGCTACCTTGTACTGAATTATCTAACTTGGTACGTATGTTCAATTTCTTTGATATGGCATCAAATTCTTTTTCAATATGGGAAAATTAATTTATCAGTTCAGGACCATTTTAACAAAAATTGTATCTCTTGGTTTCTAATGAATGGTTAGGCCATACAGTCTGGATCAGGCCAAAAGAAATCCAAAAGCAGAATCTTTGACCATCCAGTGGTTAGGACTCTGTGCTTTCACTGCCAAGAGCCCGGGTTCAATCCCTGATCAGGGAACTAAGATTCTACAAGTTGCACCATGCAGCCAAAAAAAAAAAAAAAATCCCAAGGTTTCAGTTTACCTAACTTTTGGACTGCCAGAATTACCAATTTACTTTGAAACAGTCCTTTACAGAAATCACATGTTGGCCTGACTATGTTAGAATGACCTCCTCATAAACATAGTCTTCATTTTTTAGGTAACAGCTAGCTGGATATTTTCTCCAAACCTAGGAAGCATCTTACATATGGACATTGAAGAATTAAGAATAATATAATATACTATAATATTAACATTATAAGAAGGATATAAGAATTCTGTGAATAAAAATATAAAATTAATATATAATATGTAAATAGATACAAATAAACACCATGTAAATAATAATATAAAAATACAGGGATCTGAATCTAAAGTAAAATTTGTTTTTACATTTGACAAAGGAAAATTATCATCCTCACTTGAGCTTTCTAGAGCATAAAAACATTTTGATAAAATATTTGAGGATCTGGACCAAGTGTGCGTGGTAAACATTTCATACAAATAACAGCATGTGCCCAAAGTTCAGGCAAGCACATAATTGCTTAATGAAAACAATTAGTAGCATTGGCAAACACTTCTCTTGATGTTTTCTGTTTCCATGCCTATGACTGTATCTATGCGAGAAATGCTTGTGTGACTTTAAGGCTATTCCAGTATTCTTTTCACAATTTACGTTTCCCAAAATATTATCTAGGCTGATGGTACCTTTCTCCCAAGCAAAATTTTCCCTATATTGGACCTGTTTTCTCCACTTCATGCCAGACTCTCCCCTTTTTCCTGTTCCTCATGGTCTTAACCACCTAAAAACATTTTATTTATTTATATTTAATTGAAGGATAATTTCTCTACAATGTTGCGTTGGTTTCTCCCCTACATCAATATGAATCAACCTTAGGTATGTCCCCTCCCTCTTGAACCTCCCTCCCCCCTCCCATCCCACCCCATTCCTCTAGGTTGTCATTATTCTTTGTTGTTGCTTCTGCCCGGTCTTTTCCTGTGCTGCTTTCTCTCTCTTGCTTTTGCTCTACTTGTTTGTGTTCATCTTAATAAACTTATAAAGTATTTTTGGGTATGCCGTTCTCCCACAAGTGGGCTGACAAGTGGGCTGACAATAGGGCCAGTTCGTTAACTGGAAGTTATGGGAGAAAGAGTGGTAGCCAGAAAATGCTGGGATGATTTCTTCTGGGGCTGGGAAATTTAACTCTGAAAGTCATTAAGAGAATAGCCTTTTGATCCAAAATTTTAGACTATAATCAGAAGAAAAAAAGGAAGAACACCATGGATATTTAAAAGAGTCTTCAGAGCACAGAAATGTCAGAGACCTTTGCTAAATAGAATGTGTTCAATCTCACACTCAGACATTTGAGAAGAGTAGAGCTGAAAGATGTGACTATGACTAATGCTGCCTTTAGGAGCTGGTGTGTGTGCACTCTGTCGCTCAGTCGTGTCTGACTCTTTGCAACTCCATGGACTGTAGTCTGCCAGGCTCCTCGGTCCATGGGATTTCTCAGGCAAGAATACTGGAGTGGGTGGCCATTTCCTCCTCCATGGTATCTCCCAACCCAAGTGGAATGTGATAAATATTGTAAAGATTGTTTTTTAGTTAAAAAGGATATTCATACTCTCTAAAGATAATTACATTTTCTCTACCCATTTGTATGTCCTTATCTACCAGAATTAAGTGCTGAACAAAATGGTTGCTGTTGACTGATTGATTTTTTGATAGGATGGTTTCTGACTGGTTAGCTCATCTGGCAAAGAATGTTAATATAACTTTAATTCCAAAGGGTTTTTGCAAAAGTTTCATGAACAAGAGAAAGCAAGAGAGCGAGAAGACAGAATCAGAAACAGAGGAAAGCAGAAAGACAGAGAAAGAGACAAGAGAGACGCAGAAAGGCAGACAGAGAGAACATCTTCTCATGAATGGAGACAGGTGTTTGGGATTGCAAGAGTAAACAAGGCATAGCTGTTTTTAAGGATTTTATTCTAGAAGGGGATCAGTCCTGTGGGAGAGTGATTTATTCTGTCTCAAGAGTCAAGGAATTCTTCACAAAAGAGTTGTTGCCTGAACACAGTTTTTAAAACATATTTCTCAAAATTCAGTGCAGCTGTTCTCAGTTCTTTCTGAATATTAGGAGGAAAACTACCTGATAAGTACTTAAATTGCACCATTTTCCAAATATCCTGTGTTTCCCCAGCCTTCTCCGAGAGGAGACATTCTAATGTGCAGCTTGAAAATTATTGGTGCAGTGTCCATTATTTGTATCAGAAATGCTTAGGTTCTCAGGATCTCAAGTTTGGGGGCACTTTGAACAAATATCTCTAATGGTGCTTTGCATCCCTAGGTGTTTGAAAAGTTTAAACAATAGACAAGATGTCATTAGGTAGATTGACAATGGTGTGACAGGAGGGCATCCCAAGTAGAGGTTACCGTCTGTGCAGATCCACAGAGGTGTGGAGCTGGATGGTGGATGAAGAGGCTGAAGATAAAAAAAGAAGCTCCTTTATGAAGACTGTAGTGTGTGAGCTAAGGAGCTGGACTCTTCCAGGCAGAAGAAAAGAGCCATGGATGGTTTTACAGCCCAAGTGGCATGCTTAAAAATTAATTTACAAAGACAATTATGGTGCAGTGTACAGGAAGGACAGAAGAAAGGAAGACCAATGTGAAATATCTTTTAAAAGTATCCAGGTGATGGATGGAGCAATGATGAGGAAATAGAAGTCCTACATACGGTTAGAGAGATGTATTAAGAAAAAGAAGAGAACTTCCATGTGTGTGTTTTTGCTTTGAATGGCAACAGCAGCACCTGGGTTTTCTATTTTACATGTAATTGAAGGGAATAGTGGGGCTTCCCTGGTGGCTCAGTGGTAAAGAATATGCCTGCCAATGCGGAGACACAGATTCGATACCTGGGTCGGGAAGATCCCCTGAGAAGAAAATGGCAACCCACTCCAATGTGCTTTACTGGGAAATCCCATGGACAGAGGAGCCTGACCAGCTATAATCTATGGAGTTGCAAAATTGTTGAATACAACTTAATGCCTAAGCAAAACCAATGTATAGTACATACCCAATTCATATCCTTTATGAATGTTTAATACGAATGCATGAATGCAGAGAAACATACCATATTGACAGGAAAAAACAAACATTATCAATAAGTGAATTTGCTTTAAATGGTAATAAGAAATCTAGTTCATTTGGTAAATTCTTTAAAGCTGAAACTCCAATACTTGGCCACCTCATGCGAAGGGTTGACTCACTGGAAAAGAGTCTGATGCTGGGAAGGATTGGGGGCGGGAGGAGAAGGGGACAAAAGAAAATGAGATAGCTGGATGGCATCACCGACTCGATGGGGGTGAGTGTGAGTGAACTTTGGGAGTTGGTGATGGACAGGGAGGCCTGGTGTGCTGTGATTCATGGGGTCGCAAAGAGTCAGACACGACTGAGTGACTGAAGTGAACTGAACTGAACTGAAGGTATACTTGCAACATCAACTAAATTAAAACCTAGTTTTGGTAATACCATTTTGAAAATTCAGATATAGTGTGGCAAAATTAAAATGTAAAATTAGTTACTTTCTGACTATCCCAGTTTTTATGAAATTGACTTAGAACTTGAGGAAACAGTTCTGATTAGAAACTGGACCTCCCATGGCTTCACCTATTGTATTAAATTCTATCCGGAGTTTGAACTAGAAACAACTTTATTTTTGAGTGTTTTGTTTGGTTGTTTGGATTTAATAACTCTATGAGAAATAACTAATAAAATTGTTTTCAGGAGTGCTGTGAATGTAAAATATGAACAAAGCTAATAATGTACTTAATGAACTATAAAAGGTAGATTAATATCCTGTGTAAGTTTAGCAAGCTAATTATAATACAATGAGAGGCCAATGCACTTGTACTTTACTTCGCTCTGTGTGAGAAGGGTATTTCCCATATCCCTGGTTCATAGGCAATCACTGGTATGCTGGATCACAAAAAGCAAAAAAGGCATAATGTTCATTAAGGATAAAGTGGGGAAATTAAAAATATAGCAATTATGGCAACTGCATTTGCTCTTTTCAAATTTCAATCATTTATTTAAATATTTTAACAACTCCCAAGTGATGCTTATGGTTTGAAATAAAATGATCAAAAAAGAGTGCAAAGTCAATTTTCTGGGGAATTACAAGTGCAAAAAGTGATCAAGCCACTGAAAGTGGCTTGGAAAATGTCCATGGACACTAGCAAAAGAAATAGTGTATGTAATTCAATACATAAAAGGATTAGTTCATTTATTATTCATTTCATTAAAATATTTTAATGAAAATAGCCATGTCATCTTTTCTAAGAAAAATTCATGCGCACTACAAACTTTTTCAGAAAATCATGAAGAAGAACATAAATATGCATATTTTCCCCTCTATCTAGAGTGGACTGCTGCTGCTGCCGCTAAGTCACTTCAGTCGTGTCAGACTCTGTGCGACCCCATAGATGGCAGCCCACCAGGTGGGGTTCTCCAGGCAAGAACACTGGAGTGGGTTGCCATTTCCTTCTCCACTAGAGAGGACTACTACTGATAATTTGGCTATACATCCATGAAAAAATAGTCTTAGAAGTTACCTGCCCTAAGCACTTTGCATAACCTGCTCTTTTTCTCTTATTAATATTTTTAATGTCAACCAGTTAAAATGGTTGTCAACCCCCTAGTATCAGGCATTAAGTTCTTACAATTAAATAAAATACAAACAAAATTGCAACAAGCACTAAACATATACTTTCACACACTCATCTAATTATTTTCTTAGAAAACTAAATTATTAACCTCAAATTATATAATCAAATTGATGTTTAAAAAATCAGTGTATAATTTTCTCTCATATTGTCACAGAAAATGTTCATCTATAGTTCAGTTCAGTTCAGTTCAATCTCTCAGTCGCGTCCGACTCTCTGCGACCCTATGAATCACAGCACGCCAGGCCTCCCTGTCCATCCCCAACTCCCGGAGTTCACTCAAACTCATGTCCACAGAGTCGGTGATGCCATCCAGCCATCTCATTCTCGGTCGTCCCCTTCTCCTCCCGCCCCCAATCCTTCCCAGCATCAGAGTCTTTTCCAGTGAGTCAACTCGTTGCATGAGGTGGCCAAAGTACTGGAGTTTCAGCTTTAGCATCAGTCCTTCCAATGAACACCCAGGATTGATCTCCTTTAGAATGGACTGTTTGGATCTCCTTGCAGTCCAAGGGACTCTCAAGAGTCTTCTCCAGCACCACAGTTCAAAAGCATCAATTCTTCGGCGATCAGCTTTCTTCACAGTCCAACTCTCACATCCAGACATGACCACAGGAAAAACCATAGCCTTGACTAGACAGACCTTTGTTGGCAAAGTAATGTCTCTGCTTTTTAATATACTATCAAGGTTGGTCATAACTTTCCTTCCAAGGAGTAAGATCTTTTAATTTCATGGCTGCAGTCAGCATCTGCAGTGATTTTGGAGCCCAAAAAAATAAAGTCTGACACTGTTTCCACTGTTTTTCCATCTATTCCCATGAAGTGACGGGACCAGATGCCATGATCTTTGTTTTCTGAATGTTGAGCTTCAAGCCAACCTTTTCACTCTCCTCTTTCACTTTCATCAAGAGGCTTTTGAGTTCCTCTTCACTTTCTGCCGTAAGGGTGGTGTCATCTGCATATCTGAGGTTATTGATATTTCTCCCAGCAATCTTGATTCCAGCTTGTGCTTCTTCCAGCCCAGCGTTCCTCATGATGTACTCTGCATATAAGTTAAATAAGCAAGGTGACAATATACAGCCTTGATGTACTCCTTTTCCTATTTGGAACCAGTCTGTTGTTCCATGTACAGTTCTGACTGTTGCTTCCTGACCTGCATACAGGTTTCTCAAGAGACAGGTCCGGTGCTCTGGTATTCCCATCTCTTTCAGAATTTTCCACAGTTTATTGTGATCCACACAGTCAAAGGCTTTGGCATAGTCAATGAAGCAGAAATAGATGTTTTTCTGGAACTCTCTTGCTTTCTACATGATCCAGAGGATGTTGGCAATTTGCTCTCTGGTGTCTCTGCCTTTTCTAAAACCTGCTTGAACATCTGGGAGTTCGCGGTTCACATATTGCTGAAGCCTGGCTTGGAGAATTTTGAGCATGGCTTTACTAGCGTGTGAGATGAGGGCAATTGTGTGGTAGTTTGAGCATTCTTTGGCATTCCCTTTCTTTGGGATTGGAATGAAGACTGACCTCTTCCAGTCTGGTGGCCACTGCTGAGTTTTCCAAATTTGCTGGCATATTGAGTGCAGCACTTTCACAGCATCATCTTTCAAGATTTGAAATAGCTCAACTGGAATTCCATCACCTCCACTAGCTTTGTTCGTAGTGATGCTTTCTAAGGCCCACTTGACTTCACATTCCAAGATGTCTGGCTCTAGGTCAGTGATCACAGTATCGTGACTATCTTGGTCGTGAAGATCTTTTTTTGTACAGTTCTTCTGTGTATTCTTGCCACCTCTTCTTAATATCTTCTGCTTCTGTTAGGTCCATACCATTTCTGTCCTTTATCGAGCCCATCTTTGCATGAAATGTTCCCTTGGAATCTCTAATTTTCTTGAAGAGATCTCTTGTTTTTCCCATTCTGTTGTTTTCCTCTATTTCTTTGCATTGATCACTGAGGAAGGCTTTCTTATCTCTCCTTGCTATTCTTTGGAACTCTGCATTCAGATGCTTATATCTTTCCTTTTCTCCTTTGCTTTTTGCTTCTCTTCTTTTCACAGCTATTTTTAAGGCCTCCTCAGACAGCCATTTTGCTTTTTTGCATTTCTTTTCCATGGGGATGGTCTTGGTCCCTGTCTCCTGTATAATGTCACGAACTTCCGTCCAGAGTTCATCAGGCACTCTATCTATCAGATCTAGTCCCTTAAATCTATTCCTCACTTCCACTGTATAATCAAAAGGGATTTGATTTAGGTCATATCTGAATGGTCTAGTGGTTTTCCCTACTTTCTTCAATTTCAGCCTGAATTTGGCAATAAGGAGTTCATGACCTGACCGACAGTCAGCTCCTGGTCTTGTTTTTGCTAACTGTATACAGCTTCTCCATCTTTGGCTGCAAAGAATATAATCAATCTGATTTCAGTGTTGACCATCTGGTGATGTCCATGTGTAGAGTCTTCTCTTGTGTTGTTGGAAGAGGGTGTTTGCTATGACCAGTGCGTTCTCTTGACAAAACTCTATTAGCCTTTGCCCTGCTTCATTCCGTGCTCCAAGGCCAAATTTGCCTGTTACTCCAGGTGTTTCTTGACTTCCTACTTTTGCATTCCAGTCCCCTATAATGAAAAGGACATCTTTTTTGGGTGTTAGTTCTAAAAGGTCTTGTAGGTCTTCATAGAACCATTCAACTTCGGCTTCTTCAGCATTACTGGCTGGGGCACAGGCCTGGATTACTCTAATACTGAATGGTTTGCCCTGGAAATGAACAGAAATCATTCTGTGGTTTTTAAGATTGCATCCAAGTATTGCATTTCGGACTCTTTTGTTGACCATGATGGCTACTCCATTTCTTCTAAGGGATTCCTGCCCACAGTAGTAGATATAATGATCATCTGAGTTAAATTCACCCATTCCAGTCCATTTTAATTCACTGATTCCTAGAATGTTTATGTTCACTCTTGCCATCTCCTGTTTGACCACTTCCAATGTGCCTTGATTCACGGACCTAACATTCCAGGTTCCTATGCAATATTGCTCTTTACAGCACCAGACCTTGCTTCTATCACCAGTCACATCCACAACTGGGTATGGGTTTTGCTTTTGCTCCATCCCTTCATTCCTTCTAGAGTTATTTCTCCACTGATCTCCAGTAGCATACTGGGCACCTACCGACCTGGGGAATTCCTCATTCAGTAGCCTATCATTTTGCCCTTTGACACTGTTCATGGGGTTCTCAAGGCAAGTATACTGAAGTAGTTTGCCGGGGGCTCTCGCGTCTGCTTCGCCGGGGCCGGTGGCGTTCATCTATAAGTCCTAACCAATTTCATAGCTAAAAAATCAACCTAAACAATATTGGAAGTGTTTCTTGAACATTTATATATTCTTTCATACATGGTCATGCTTATTAACATATTTGTCTTATTGTGTATTATAATTTTTATGTAATCCAATGTATTAAACTTTTCCTAGGAAAGCTGTTCCCCATCTTAAAAATTATAAAAATAGCTTCCTAAATATTCTTTATATTTTATTATTATTTTCTTCCTATTAAATCATTAATTCATTTGAGATTTTTGGTATAAGAATATAATATATTTGAGTCAAAATCAAATTGTTCCAAGGTTATTCATTCTTAATCCGTCCTTTCCCCCTCACTGATAGAAAAATGCTAGTTTTACCACATAGTATATCCGTTAAATCCTTACTTGTCTGTTTCTGGAATCTTTAATGTATTCCATTGATTTCTTTCCCCCTATCCTTCTCTCAGAAACAGTTTAATTGATTGTATTTTTATAATAAATTTCTATTACCTGGTAGAGAAAATCCTTCTCATTTTTTAATTTTTAAGTTCCTTTCAAGTAACACAGTTATTTATTTTGATTAATTTTAGCATAAATTTTTTCTTAAGTTCAGTTGGAGTATTAAGATCAGTGAGACCTGTCTTCAGTATGGATCCTGTTAGTCAATTTAGCCAGAATCTCCCTTATGCTTGATGTTTCCCCCTTAGTAAAATTCCATCCATTGCCCCACCTCATCCTGTTCCTTGGCTATGTTTCCACCTGCCTATTTGGAATTGAGCCCAGTGTCTCCCTTACTGTAAAATCCCCTTGCAGTGGCCTCTATACCTTTTTGGTCCTGATTAAAGTCTTCCCGGGGCAGATTCATGTCAATGTATGGCAAATCCAACCAATATAATATTGTAAAATAGTTCAGTTCAGTCGCTCAGTCGTGTCCGACTCTCTGTGACCCCATGAATCACAGCACGCCAGGCCTCCCTGTCCATCACCAACTCCCGGAGTACACTCAAACTCATGTCCACAGAGTCGGTGATGCCATCCAGCCATCTCATTCTCTGTCGTCCCCTTCTCCTCTCGCCCCCAACCTTTCCCAGCATCAGAGTAAAATAATTAGCCTCCAATAAAAAAAAGAAAAAAAAATAAAGTCTTTCTTGTCATCTTTAGCAAGGCTCATTGAATACTTTTTCTCTTTAACAGTACTTTCATAAAAGCAAAATTTAGAAAAATACTCATAAAGCAATTGTTTTCATGTGACTGAAAAATCATGAAAATTCCAAAGAATAATTGAATCTATTGTGCATATCTGGGTGTTCTGATGATGGCTTAGCAATGTTTATATGAGTAATACAATAAAGCCACACAGAGTTAATAAATTCTTATATACATATATATATTCATGAAATTTATTTGTATTGCCTCCATTTTAGCAAAGCAATAAACACATAATTGAAATTTTGCATAATATGTGTTAGAAATGTAATGCTACATTAGACCACCTTTCTAGTGCCTATTTATCATTATTTTCATTTTGAAAATTTTATAAGTGAAAGTTTTATAAATGTGTTATAAAACTTTTTTTTTTCAAAGCTCTACCAGTTTCTCCTTATTTATTTATTATTTTAAATTTTAATTGGAGGCTAATTACTTTAAAATATTGTATTGGTTTTGCCATACATTGACATGAATCCGCCCCAGGTATACATGTTTCCCATTTGAACCCCCCTCCCACCTCCCTCCCCATACCATCTCTCTGATTCATCCCAGTGCACCAGCCCCAAGCATCTTGTATCATGCATCGAACCTGGAATGATAATATACGTTTCAATGCCGTTCTCCCAAATCATCCCACCCTCGCCCTCTATACATCTGTGTCTCTTTGGCTGCCTCACATACAGGGTTATCATTACCATCTTTATAAATTCCATATGTATGCGTTAGTTTGCTGTATTGGTGTTTTTCTTTCTGGCTTACTTCACTCTGTATAATAGGCTCCAGTTTCATCCACCTCGTTAGAACTGATTCATATGTATTCTTTTTAATGGCTGAGTAATATTCCATTGTGTATACGTACCAACATAGACAGCATATTAAAAAGCAGAGACATGACTTTGTCAACAAAGGTCCATCTAGTCAAGGCTATGGTTTTTCCAGTAGTCATGTATGGATGAGAGAGTTGGACTATAAAGAAAACTTAGCCCAGAAGAATTGATGCTTTTGAACTGTGGTGTTGGAGAAGACTCTTGAGAGTCCCTTGGACTGCAAGGAGATCCAACCAGTCCATCCTAAGGGAAATCGGTCCTGGGTGTTCATTGGAAGGACTGATGTTAAAGCTGAAACTCCAGTATTTTGGCCACCTTATGTGAAGAGCTGACTCATCTGAAAAGACCCTGATGCTGGGAAAGATTGAAAGTGGGAGGAGAAGGGGATGATAGAGGATGAGATGGTTGGATGGCATCACCGACTCAATGGACATGGGTTTGGGTAAACTCCGGGAGTTGGTGATGGACAGGGAGGCCTGGCATGCTGCGGCTTATGGGGTCATCAATATCAGACACGACTGAGCAACTGAACTGAGCTGAACAACCCCAGTACCTCAAATTTTTGTGACCTTGCTTGGAAGAAGGGTCATTGCCAATGTATTTAATTAAGATATGGTCCTACTGTAGTAGGGTGAAACCTTATCCAGTATGTCTGGTGTCCTTATAAAATGGGAAATTTGAACACAGACATACTCACACAGACACTGAATACCATGAAGATGAGGGCACACATCGGGGTGATCCATCTTCAAGCCAAGGGAGGACAAAGGTTGCCAGCAAACCACCAGCAGCTAGGAAAGGGACCTGGAATGGATTATTCCTTACAGCTGTCAGAAGGAACCAACCCTGCCAACACCTGAATCTTAGACTTCCAGGCTACAGAACCATGAGACAAATTTCTGTTGGTTAAACCCCTGCTTTGTGGTACTCTGTTATGGCAGCCCTAGCAAACTTCTAATGGGTTAACATATAACTCATTTTATTGGTAAAAACAAATACTGTATGTTTTCTCCAAAGTGCTCTTCTCAGATACGCTTTCATTGTCTTCTAGAATCTAAAGTTATACAGTTCTTTAAAATCTTTCAAGACTGGAATATTTTGCTGTTGCTGTTTATTCGCTAAGTCATCTCGTATTCTTTGAGACCCCATGGACTGTAGCCCACCAGACTTCTCTGTCCATGGGATTTCCCAGACAAGAATACTGAAGTGGATTGCCATTTCCTTCTCCAGGGGATCTTTCTGACCCAAGGATCAAACTTGCACTTCCTGTGTCTCCAGCTTGGCAGATAGATTTTTACCACTGAGCCACTTGGAAAGTCCAAAAGTTACTCCAGTTGAAGAGAGGAAAATCTCTTTCCCCGACTAAAGCTGATTAAAAATAGCATACATTGCTCAATTCTTTCCAAGCCCTTTTTAAATGAGATGAAACTTTGAGCTACTGTGGCCAGCAACCACTTTTTACAGAAAATAAATCTTAATAAATATTTTATTAAAACTACTCCCAATTCCAATGTTCAATTTCTATGCCAGAGATCTGTATTTAGTTTCAAGCATGTGCTTCCCAGGTGGCACTAATGGTAAAGATCCCGCCTGCCAATGCAGGAGATGTAAGAGACCAGGATTCATTTCAATCCCTGAGTTGGTAAGAACCCCTTAAGCAGGGCATGGCAACCCACTCCAGTATTCTGCCTAGAGAATCCTACGGACAGAGGAGCCTGGCAGGGTATGGTCCATAGGGTCGCAAAGAGTCAGACAGGACAAGTTATTAAGCATGCTTGCCCGTGTTACATCCAGACCTATGTTTATAGAACTATAAGAATGTGAATTGTCCAGCATTGTAAAACATTCCTTAGCCCCTGCAATGAGTTTGTGAGCACTTCTTGAGCAAAGAGGAAAGTGAAGAAAAGTGAGAAATTAGATGTTTGGCCTTGTTGGAAAACAGATCTTCACTGAGTAAGAAATATTATATTCACAGTATCTGAGATGGAAGATTTTATGTTAACTAGTCTTTCTACCTTCCCTAGGTGCTTTGGCTACCAATATCCTCCTTGAACTGTGAAGCAGCACCATCTTTTATTTCAGGTTGTTGAGATGCTTTCCACAAGAGTGTTTCCCAGAGTCAGAAGAGCTGATGTTTAGTAGGGTGGGGCCAGTGCTGAGCACTGAATTCTTTGTGTCAGAGCTATTTGTGTGCTAATGAATTTATCTTTGTTCATTTCTTTCTTTTTTTTTTTTTGTATAGTTGACTAAAAATATTGTGATAGTTTCAGGTGTACAACAAAGTGATTCAGTTATACATATGCATGTATCTATTCTTTTCTAATTCTTTTCCCATTTTGGTTGTTATATAACATTGAGCAGAGTTCCCTGTGCTATACAGTGGGTCCTTGTTGGTTATCCATTTTAAATACAGTAGTGTGTACATGTCAGGCCTAATAGAAAAGCTATAAGGGACTTCTCTACACTGTTGAGCCCAGGGCAGGAATTCCTCCTTCTGAGTCTATACTGCTCATTACTGAAGGGCGGTTCTGGGGATAAAGCCCCATAGTGTTTTTAGACTTTTCGCATGGCTCACTTCTGTCCCTTTGCCAGTCCTCAGCTATTTAACCAGAGTTTGTTATATTGCCATGTAGAATTGTCTCATTTATCATCCTCTAGATAGTATATTAAAAAGCAGAGACATTACTTTGCCAACAAAGGTCCGTCTAGTCAAGGCTATGGTTTTTCCCTTGGTCATGTATGGATGTGAGAGTTGGACTGTGAAGAAAGCTGATCGCCGAAGAATTGATGCTTTTGAAATGTGGTGCTGGACAAGACTCTTGAGAGTCCCTTGGACTGCAAGGAGATCCAACCACTCCATTCTAGAGGAAATCAATCCTGGGTGTTCATTGGAAGGACTTATGCTAAAGCTGAAACTCCAATACTTTGGCCACCTCATGTGATGAGTTGACTCACTGGAAAAGACTCTGATGCTGGGAAGGACTAGGGGCAGGAGGAGAAGGGGATGACAGAGAATGAGATGGCTGGATGGCATCACTGCCTCGATGGACATGAGTTTGAGTGAACTCCGGAATTTAGTGATGGACAGGGAGGCCTGGCATGCCGTGATTCATGGGGTCGCAAAGAGTTGGACACGACTGAGTGACTGAACTGAACTGAGAGACTAAAAACACCTCACTCCAGTACTCTTGCCTGGAAAATCCCATGGATGGAGGAGCCCGGTAGGCTGCAGTCCATGGGGTCGCGAAGAGTCAGACACGACTGAGCAACTTCACTTTCACTTTTCACTTCCATGCATTGGAGCAGGAAATGGCAACCCACTCCACTGTTCTTGCCTGGAGAATCCCAGGGACAGAGGAGCCTGGTGGGCTGCTGTCTGTGGGGTCGCACAGAGTCGGATACTACTGAAGTGACTTAGCAGCAGCAGCAGAGACTAAAAAGCAAAAAGGCAACATATTGTAACTCTATGCCCTCTTTTGATTTGCTTCAAAGATTTTTGATCAGGCACATATTGTTAGACTGTGTGCACCTGTGTGTATGTGTGTGTGAATTAAATATGCTCTATTTTCAGTCCTTTTTATTCATTTTGGTATATTTTTGAGAGAAGAGAAAGAAAAGTGTCCTGTCTCTGCTGCCTGTTTAAAACATTCCTGATTAATTTTTAAAACTAGAAATATTTGACTGAATTCATAAAATTCATTGAATTCAACATAAAAAGTTTCCAACCTAAAAAAAAAGTACAATGAGAAATGAGAAATTATATAGGCTCTGAGTTTAAGACCAGAATGAATTGGTATTTACTGAGTAGAACCCAATAAGTGAGACTAAGTTATACAAGCAAGAACAATCTGTTTGTATCCAGTGGAACTCTTATAGACCATGGAACCAGGAGTTCTAAGAAGGTTCAGAAGAGTATGCCTGTAGACACACTGCATCCAAATTCAAGGAAGAAAATATTTGCTATAAGTTTAGTTGAGAACAAAAGAAGTATAATAGTTCTGAGAAAGCTATCAAGTTCATAAAGTTTTCTGGCTGCTTAAAAATTATCCTGAAAATGATGTTGGTTTCAGTGCTCATTGGTTTGAAATCTTTAAAAAATATACATAATATACATTTAATGTCTTCTTTTTAGTAAATTGTGTACAAATATTTTCTGGAAATAAAGATTATACAGTACCTTTGGGCCATTCTGTATACAATTTGGTACTGTACAAGCATATTGATAGATTAAAAGTTCAACTAGAGAGACCTTAGCAGAAACTCCAATAATAAGTATTTTGGATGAACTTCTTCCTGTTCACTGCCATTTAATTTTTTTTTTCTTTTTTTTTTTTGGTAAGAGGATAATTGGAAAGGGTGACTAGATGGACATGAGTTTGAGTGAACTCTGGGAGTTGGTGATGGACAGGGAGGCCTGGTGTGCTGTGATTCATGGGGTTGCAAAGAGTCGGACATGACTGAGTGACTGAACTGAACTGAACTGAACTGAACTGAAAGGGGAGTAGAAGCAAAGGAGTTGTAAGCTGCAGATATATGTTATTTAAGGTGTTTCACGGAAAAGTTTCAGAGAATTAAATAGGCTATTAGTAGGAAATATAGCTTTAAAAGTATTTTTTAAATGATGAAAATAATACTAAGACATAGCAGAGCAAAACAGATTTTAAAGATAAGGAAAAATTGCCTTTGGAAATCTGAACACACACACCCAACTCCACCCCTTCCCTTGGCACACATACAAATCAAGTAACAAATAAGGGAAAGAAAATGAGAATAGCTTCAGATTTCTCAGCAGGAATGTCTTAAGCTATAAAACAATAAAATAATGCAGTTAAAGTACTCAAAAATGAAAATGTGAATCAATGGTTTTATACCCAGCCAAATATCCTCTTAGTACAGGGGCTGTAAAGAGTTATAAACATGCAATACATGAAAAATTTATTTCAATAAACCTTTCCTGAGGAATCCTCTATAAAAAGAGTTCTAGTAAAACATAATATCTGGAGAAGCTTCTTTATAAAGTCTGGGGTTATGGCAGTAAGCATTTAAAATCTAAAAGAAGAAGATAAAAATGACAAAACACTGTGTGCATATTTCAGGTTCTGATGTTGGAGAAATAATGTGATCAACTAAAAAATGAAAGGAGAAAGTCTAGAATAAAAGGTGAGTACAGTGAACTTGTTGATTGACCCACTGGTGTTAGGATAAAAAGATATATTTAAATCTGATAAATGAAGAACTTGAATTTTAAGTATATTTTGCTCAACAGGCATCAGCACTAAGATTATACTAAAGAAGGAGGAAAACAAGCAAGTACTTTCTGACATTAACATAAATAACAGGAAGAAGCTAATAGTTTCAGAACAAAAGTATGGTTATAGAAAGGTATTTGGATAAAGCTAAGATTGGGGGTGGGAGGGGACGACAGAGAATGAGATGGCTGGATGGCATCACTGACTCAATGGACATGAGTTTGAGTGAACTCCGGGTGTTGGTGGTGGACAGGGAGGCCTGGCGTGCTGTAATTCATGGGGTCGCAAAGAGTCGGACACGACTGAGCGACTGAACTGAACTGAACCATTAGGAAGAAGAGTTCAAATCTTCACAAATAGAAATGGAAATAATCAGGGAAAAGATAGCAAAGCAAGCTGCTAATATAATGGAATATATGCATACTTACACACTTATAAAGCTTAATACTCTATTACAGAACTGTGACCAACTGTATTAATTATATCAATGCATATTAGTGAGCTTAACTTACATAATATAAGAAAAAGATTTTCAGATTGCCTAAGGAAGCAAAATTCAACTTTATGCTGTATGCAAAAGATATAACTAAAATGAATTGAAAGCACTAAAGATAAAAGTATGAGCAAAAATATGTCAAATAAAGGCAAGTAAGAAGAAAGCAGGGGCCATGATCTTGATCTAAAACAAGGTAGAATTCAGGCTGAGAAGAATTCAGCATTACAAAGTAGGACACTCTGTAATGCTAAAGGCTACCATTCACAATGAAGATATTAATATCTATTCACCAAATACCAGTACAGCTTTCATAGAGCAGAAATGATAGGAGATGAAAGAGAAACAGACACATATTAAAAATAGGAAACTTTTGTACACCTTGCTCAGATCTAGATAGATCAAGAGGACAGAATGTTAGGAAGAACACAGAAAACCCGAAAACCATAATATAAAATATACAGATATATCTTAAGTATTTATCCTGATAACAAAAAATATACCTTGTTTTCAAGTATACATAAACATATATTAAATTAATTAATATTAGTTTACAAATAAGTTAAAAAAACAGTAATGTAAGCTTTATTAGACCACAAGCCAATAAATCCTCAATTAGTTAAAATGATAATAAAAAAGGACTCTTTCACCAGGAAATTTGAAAGAAGTTAACTCATATCAAAGGAAAAATACAAACCAAAATGTCCATATTTCTGGAAAAGAATAATAATAAAAACATACTATATTAGAATACAGTTAAGACAGTCATAAAAGAGTTAGTAGAATATCTTGATTTTGGGAGAGCCTTCTATGCATAAAGGACTATAGAGGGGACTTCCCTGGTGGTTCAGAGGTTTAGACTCCATCCTTCCAATGCAGGGAACTTGGTTTCAATCCCTAGTCAGGGAACTAGACCCCATGTGCTGCGACTATGAGTTCACATGTGGCAAACGAAGATCATGCATGCCAGAACTAAGACCCATCACAGCCAAATAATAAATATTTTTAAAAAAGAATTAGAGAGAACCATACTTGAATATTACCATGGCTGCAGTGTGGAGGAAGGGTAGATGAGGCATAGAAGCTCAGAGACCAGGTAAGCTAGACTAGAATGGTAGCAGTGGAGATGAAAAAGTGGGCAGATTTTGGTCTAGAAGATTTTATTTTTGAACTGTAATCTACAGAAATTGGGAAATGATTGAATGTAAATGACAGCAGACATGAGAAATAAGCACAGAGTCATGGTTCACCGAATAGGACTTGGATGACTAGAAGTGCCATTTAATGATATAGGAAGACTGAGAAATAAGCACAGAGTCATGGTTCACCGAATAGGACTTGGATGACTAGAAGTGCCATTTAATGATATAGGAAGACTGAAAAGATTTGGGGTGTTCTGGGAGTGGAAAATAACTTACCAAATAGCTTACAAAATAAACTACAAAAATTTCAAATAGAAGAAACTGAAAACACCAATAAAATATGATTAAATTCAACTTTTCACCAAAGAAACCTATATTAAAAAAGATATAATTTCAAAGTATCAAATTGACAAATGATTGATAATGGTGATGAATACTTTGACACTCTTCTAATTTTTTAAAATAAACTTTCAACCTTCCTATTAGCAATATGTAAATATATGGTCAATAAACTATAATTCAACTTCTAGGAATGAAATCTGAAGCATTAATTATTTGTACATATATATATGTACAAAAATGTCGATCACAGCCTTATATATAATAGCAAAATTGGAATCAATCATGAATTTTCATGATATAAATTTTAAATAACAAATGAATAAATTATTACACCAACATTCAATAAGCGTCTATACAGTTATTATTAATCATGGTTTTGAAGGCATACTTCAAAAGGCATTTTTAGTTATATCAATGGAGAGTTCTTTGAAGTTAGCAAGATATGTGCACCAAGCTTTATTCTAAAATACAAAGTAAATTCACATAAAAGTAAGCAACCAAAATGTATCAAGGTCAAATAACCATAAAAAGTTACAATAAGAAAAAGTGAAAAGGAGTAGTGTAATATTCTGAAAGACAAAGAAAGCACATTATAACCATATGTGTGGTTGAAACTATTATATCTTACTTCAAAGTAAGTTAAAAGTCATAAGAAAATTATTCAGGACACACACACACACACAAAAACCAGCATAAGCATGAATTAGAAAACTCAGAAATATGGTAATATCAAGTGAGGATGCGTGGGCATTAGAATGTATGTTATTAAAATTGTAAGTTCTCATGTGATTAAAGAGAGCCCAAACTATAAACATGGCAGAACACACACACACACACACAGGACAAAATATTTAAAAAAATATTTCAAAATGTTCCCAGTGGTTATTTCTAAGTGGTAGAATTACAGGTGATTTAAATTTTTTGTATTTTTAATATTTTCTATTTTTGTACAATGAACAGATATTCTTTCCATAAATCTTTTATCATGGAGAGGACCTCAGGTGCAAAAGATGAAAATGATATTCCTCAACTAATGAAATATTATCTTTTGTCTACATGAGCCCATGCTTTTGTCTCATGTATGTGTTTGTTATTTTCATCCCTACTTTACATTCTCCTTCTGTCTGTAAGCAACTATCCTCCTGTATTTAAGGTGTACCACTTTGTTTATATGTCTTCTTTTAAGTATTTCTATTCATGTGCATGAATCTTAGTTTACATAAATGGAGAAAGAACTCTCTGAAGTTACCAAGCCTCATTTTGAAAATACAGAATATAAATAGCAACAGAAGTTTATGAAGGTAAAATATCATATTAACACAAATTTACAATAAAAGAATGAAGAGGAATAGTATACATTCCTAAAGACAAGGAAAACACACTATATTGGCATGCTGCTGCTGCTGCTAAGTCACTTCAGTCCTGTCCGACTCTGTGTGACCCCATAGACGGCAGCCCACAAGGCTCCCCCATCCCTGGGATTCTCCAGGCAAGATCACTGGAGTGGGTTGCCATTTCCTTCTCCAATGTATGAAAGTGAAAAGTGAAAGTGAAGTCGCTCAGTCATGTCTGACTCATAGTGACCCCATGGACTGCAGCCTACCAGGCTCCCCCGTCCATGGGATTTTCTAGGCAAGAGTACTGGAGTGGCTTGCCATTGCCTTCTCCGTATATTGGCATACTTAACAAAAATTAAACTGTGGCACACTGTATATCAAAATAAGCTAAAAAGCATTAAAAATTATTTAAGACATGAAAGAACAACATAAACATGGATTAGAAAACTCAGAAATCATTGACAGAGTTAAGGAAAAATTTTAAATATAAGGAAAAAGTTATTTTAGAAATGAAGAATAAGCTGGTAGAAATAAAAAGATAACTGAAACAATATCATGCTTCCAGATAATTAAAAATTTCAAAGAAGGAAAACCAGCTGTCCTGGTGACTCAGAAATAAAGAATCCACCTGTCATGCAGGAGACACGTCCAGAAGACACAGGCTCGATCCCTGGATTGAGAAGATCCCCTGGTGAAAGAAATAGCGACACTCTCCAGTATTCTTACCAGGAAAATCCCTGGATAGAGGAGCCTGGCTGGCTATAGTCCGTGAAATTGAAGAGTTGGACTCACTGACTCTAGAACAAATGAAGAAAGAGATTACAACATTTCTGAAAGAAAGAGGCAAATCATGAAGGTAGGCAAACCAAATCTAATGTGAATATTGGAGTCCCTGAAGAACAAATCCTAGCAAGGGAACAGAAGCAATATTAAGAACTATAACTCAATATATTTTTTCTAGAAACAAAACACACAGATTTGAAATCACATATTGAGAGAGTGCACTTTGTACCTGAGAATGTCAATCCAGGAAGGCCAACCACAAAACAAATTATAAAATTTCTGGACTTCAAAGAAACAAAAATATCCCATATGTATTTAAGTAAGCAATTCTGTGACTTACAGGCCATATAAAATGAGATTATCATCAGAAACTTTTGTCAGCAAGTCTTAGTCCCCAAAGTAAATGGAGCAATGTGTTTAAGATGTTAAAGAAAACAAAATGTAAACCAAAGATTTTGCTGTAATGTAGCAAAAAGTATCTTTAAGTATAGAGGGCAGAAGCAAATGGTTATCAACATGTCAGACCTCAGGGAATATTGTTACTAAGACCTTAACTAAAGTATCAACTTTAGGCAACAAAATAATGAAAGAGACATCTACATAAAAACTGATGGTGAGCATTACATAGTTTCCTATAGAACTGGAATTATAAGAGGATTAAAAGAGGTTGTAATATGCAGTGTCAACATGGTCTTGAAATGGAGCAAGACGTTATGGTCCTTGCCTCCTCACCATGTCCTCTGCCTGACTTTTGCCTATGGAAAACTATTTAGTCAAAAAATAAGTTTAATCAGATGAAGTGGGAAATGCTGTTCAGTTCAGTTCAGTTCAGTTCAGTCGCTCAGTCGTGTCCGACTCTCCGCGACCCCATGAATCACAGCACGCCAGGCCTCCCTGTCCATCACCAACTCCCGGAGTTCACTCAAACTCATGTCCACAGAGTCGGTGATGCCATCCAGCCATCTCATTCTCCGTCGTCCCCTTCTCCTCCCGCCCCCAACCTTTCCCAGCATCAGAGTCTTTTCCAGTGAGTCAACTCGTCGCATGAGGTGGCCAAAGTATTGCAGTTTCAGCTTTAGCATCAGTCCCTCCAATGAACATCCAGGATTGATCTCCTTTAGAATGGACTGGTTGGATCTCCTTGCAGTATAAGGGACTCTCAAGAGTCTTCTCCAACACCACAGTTCAAAAGCATCGATTCTTCGGCGATCAGCCTTCTTCACAGTCCAACTCTCACATCCATACATGACCACGGGAAAAACCATTGCCTTGACTAGACGGACCTTGGTTGGCAAAGTAATGTCTCTGCTTTTTAATATACTATCAAGGTTGGTCATAACTTTCCTTCCAAGGAGCAAGCGTCTTTTAATTTCATGGCTGCAATCAGCATCTGCAGTGATTTTGGAGCCCAAAAAAACAAAGTCTGACACTATTTCCACTGTTTTTCCATCTATTTCCCATGAAGTGATGGGACCAGATGCCATGATCTTTGTTTTCTGAATGTTGAGCTTCAAACCAACCTTTTCACTCTCCTCTTTCACTTTCATCAAGAGGCTTTTGAGTTCCTCTTCACTTTCTGCCATAAGGGTAGTGTCATCTGCATATCTGAGGTTATTGATATTTCTCCCGGCAATCTTGATTCCAGCTGTGCTTCTTCCAGCCCAGCGTTCCTCATGATGTACTCTGCATATAAGTTAAATAAGCAAGGTGACAATATACAACCTTGACGTACACCTTTTCCTATTTGGAACCAGTCTGTTGTTCCATGTCCAGTTCTGACTGTTGCTTCCTCACCTGCATACAGGTTTCTCAAGAGGCAGGTCAGGTGGTCTGGGATTCCCATCTCTTTGAGAATGTTCCACAGTTTATTGTGATCCACACAGTCAAAGGCTTTGGCATAGTCAATGAAGCAGAAATAGATGTTTTTCTGAAACTCTCTTGCTTTCTCCATGATCCAGCGGATGTTGGCAATTTGCTCTCTGGTGTCTCTGCCTTTTCTAAAACCTGCTTGAACATCTGGGAGTTCACGGTTTACATATTGCTGAAGCCTGGCTTGGAGAATTTTGAGCATGACTTTGCTAGCGTGTGAGATGAGGGCAATTGTGCGGTAGTTTGAGCATTCTTTGGCATTCCCTTTCTTTGGGATTGGAATGAAGACTGACCTCTTCCAGTCCTGTGGCCACTGCTGAGTTTTCCAAATCTGCTGGCATATTGAGTGCAGCACTTTCACAGCATCATCTTTCAAGACTTGTAATAGCTCAACTGGAATTCCATCACCTCCACTAGCTTTGTTAGTAGTGATGCTTTCTAAGGCCCACTTGACTTCACATTCCAAGATGTCTGGCTCCAGGTCAGTGATCATGTTATCCTGACTATCTTGGTCGTGAAGATCTTTTTTGTACAGTTCTTCTGTGTATTCTTGCCACCTCTTCTTAATATCTTCTGCTTCTGTTAGGTCCATACCATTTCTGTCCTTTATCGAGCCCATCTTTGCATGAAATGTTCCCTTGGAATCTCTAATTTTCTTGAAGAGGTCTCTTGTTTTACCTATTCTGTTGTTTTCCTCTATTTCTTTGCATTGATCACTGAGGAAGTCTTATCTCTCCTTGCTATTCTTTGGAACTCTGCATTCAGATGCTTATATCTTTCCTTTTCTCCTTTGCTTTTCGCTTCTCTTCTTTTCACAGCTATTTTTAAGGCCTCCTCAGTCAGCCATTTTGCTTGTTTGCATTTCTTTTCCATGGGGATGGTCTTGGTCCCTGTCTCCTGTACAATGTCACGAACCTCCGTCCAGAGTTCATCAGGCACTCTATCTATCAGATCTAGTCCCTTAAATCTATTTCTCACTTCCACTGTATAATCATAAGGGATTTGATTGAGGTCATATCTGAATGGTCTAGTGGTTTTCCCTACTTTCTTCAATTTAAGTCTGAATTTGGCAATAAGGAGTTCATGATCTGAGCCACAGTCAGCTCCTGGTCTTGTTTTTGCTAACTGTATACAGCTTCTCCATCTTTGGCTGCAAAGAATATAATCAATCTGATTTCGGTGTTGACCATCTGGTGATGTCCATGTGTAGAGTCTTCTCTTGTGTTGTTGGAAGAGGGTGTTTGCTATGACCAGTGAATTCTCTTGACAAAACTCTATTAGCCTTTGCCCTGCTTCATTCTGTGCTCCAAGGCCAAATTTGCCAGTTACTCCAGGTGTTTCTTGACTTCCTACTTTTGCATTCCAGTACCCTATAATGAAAAGGACATCTTTTTTGGGTGTTAGTTCTAAAAGGTCTTGTAGGTCTTCATAGAACCGATTAACTTCAGCTTCTTCAGCATTACTGGTTGGGGCATAGGCCTGGATTACTGTAATATTGAATGGTTTGCCTTTGAAACGAACAGAAATCATCCTGTCATTTTTAAGATTGCATCCAAGTACTGCATTTCGGACTCTTTTGTTGACCATGATGGCTACTCCATTTCTTCTAAGGGATTCCTGCCCACAGTAGTAGATATAATGGTCATCTGAGTTAAATTCACCCATTCCAGTCCATTTTAATTCACTGATTCCTAGAATGTCGACGTTCACTCTTGCCATCTAGCAAAAGAAAACAAAGGAGACTAAATAATAATAATGCAGTTACTAAGCAAAAGAACTATACAAAAGTTCCTCTATACACAGAAGAACTATACAAAAAAGATCTTCATGACCCAGATAATCACGATGGTGTGATTACTCACCTAGAGCCAGACATCCTGGAATGCATAGTCAAGTGGGCCTTAGGAAGCATCACTATAAACAAAACTAGTGGAGGTGATGGAATTCCTGTTGAGCTATTTCAAATCCTAAAAGATAATGCTGTGAAAGTGCTGCACTCAATATGCTAGCAAATTTGGAAAACTCAGCAGTGGCCACAGGACTAGAAAAGATCAGTTTTCACTCCAATCCCAACAAAAGGCAATGCCAAAGAATGTTCAAACTGCCACACAATAGAAATCATCTCACATGCTAGCAAAATAATGCTGAAAATTCTCCAAGCCAGGCTTCAATAGTATATGAACTATGAACTTCCAGATATTCAAGCTGGATTTAGGAAAGGCCAGAGGAACCAGAGATCAAATTGCCAACATCCGTTGGATCATCAAAAAAGCAAGTGTTCCAGAAAAACATCTACTCCTGGTTTATTGACTATGCCAAAGTCTTTGACTTTGTGGATCACAACAAGCTGTGGAAAATACTTAGAGATGGGAATACCAGACCACCTGACCTGCCTCCTGAGAAATCTGTATGCAGGTCAGGAAGCAAGAGTTAGAACTGGACATGGAAAAATGGACGGGTTCCAAATCGGGAATGGAGTACGTCAAGGCTGTATATTGTCAGCCTGCTTACCTAACTTGTATGCAGAGTACATTGTGCAAAATGTTGGGCTGGATAAAGCACAGCTGGAATCAAGATTACCAGGAGAAATATCGATAACCTCAGATACGCAGATGGCACCACAATTATGACAGAAATCAAAGAAGAACTAAAGAGCCTCTTGATGAAAGTGAAAAAGGAGAGCAAAAAAGTTGACTTAAAACTCAACACTCAGAAAACTAAGATCATGGCATCTGGTCCCATCACTTCATGGCAAATAGATGGGGAAACAATGGAAACAGTCAGAGATTTTATTTTGGGGGGCTCCCAAATCACTGCAGATGGTGACTGCAGCCATGAAATTAAAAAATGCTTGCTCCTTGGAAGAAAAGCTATGACCAATCTAGACAGCATATTGAAAAGCAGAGACATCACTTTACCAACAAAGACCCATCTAGTCAAAATTATGGTTTTTCCAGTAGTCCTAGGTGGATGTGAGAGTTGGACTATAAAGAAAGCTGAGTGCCGAAGAATTGATGCTATTGAACTGTGGTGTTGGAGAAGACTCTTGAGAGTCCCTTGGACCACAAGGAGATCCAACCAGTCCATCCTAAAGGAAATCATTCCTGAATATTCATTGGAAGGACTGATGTTGAAGTTGAAACTCCAATACTTTGGCCGCCTGATGCGAAGAGCTGACTCATTCGAAAAGACCCTGATGCTGGGAAAGATTGAAAGTGGGAGGAGAAGGGGATGATAGAGGATGAGATGGTTGGATGGCATCATTGACTTGATGGACATGAGTTTGAGCAAGCTCCAGGAGTTTGTGATAGACAGGGAAGTTTGGCTGGCTGCAGTTCATGGGGTCACAAAGAGTCAGACAGGACTGAGTGACTGAACTGAACTGAGTCTCTAAGCATAATCAAGGAACTTTATTCTTTCTCAAGGGCTGTAGATAATATTCTGAGCCATATCCTGTGAGCTGTCTTATAGATATCGAAACACCAGGTGGAGAAGTTAACTATATGAAGACCAGACTGTACCAGGACATGAGCAGCCACAATTCTGAGAACTGACCACAAAGAAATGGGAACAAATGGCCCTGAAAGTGTCAGTTGCTCAGTAGTGTCCAACTCTTTGCTACCCTGTGGACTGTAACCAGCCAGGCTCCTCTGTCCATGGAATTCTCCAGGTAAAAATACTGGAGTGGGTTGCCATTTCTATCTCCAAGGGATCTTCCCAAACCAGGGACAGGACCTGGATCTCCAGCACTGCCAGCAGATTCTTTATCATCTGAGCCACCAGGGAAGCCCCCTGGAACTAAAGATTAACTGTGCCTAAAACAATCAAGATGATACTGATTAGACCACTGGTGACCAATTTGAAGATGACTGTTAGAGATGACAATGCTGTTTCTGCATGTAATCACACACTGTCTATAAAAGCTCTCACCCCTTGTTCGTTGGAGTGATGAGGGGAATCTACATTTGGATAGATGTCCACCACCCTCCCCCTCCCCTACCACCCTAGTTGCCGGCATCTGAAATAAAGTTTACTTTATTAAGGAAAGTTTACTTTCCTTTCCACCAATCTGAACTGTTTATTGGTTTTTGAGTGGAGAGCAGCTGAAACCACACACCTGCTCTTTTGTTAACAATCTGACAATGTAGTTATATTACAAACCTAAAAAGCAGGTGTAGAATGGGAACGGTGTGTGCAAAATTTGCTTTAGCTGTTCAATAATCATGTTTTATTTTGGTGTACCTGTATTGTTATTCTGAGACTGTTACATGTAGAAAGTAATATAAGGTTGTATAAAGCAAATGGATATAGAGTATTTGAATTCTGTTTGTCTAGTGTCGTTAGCTAGAACTCCTAGTGTGAAAGACAGGTGATACTGTCTTTATATAGAAGAAATGAAGTAATAGCTATCTAGTCCTGAATTAGCCTAAAACTCTCAAGGCATCTTATTTTCAAAAAGATGAATCTGTAATATATCCTCTGTATCTGTAAATATCCTCTCCTCTATTCTAAAAATGCCTAGAAACAATGGCGAATGACTCACCTAGTAGAGGCGAGCATTCTTATGCCTCAGATATTGGTATTGAAAGAGCAAATCATTTTTCTTCTTGGTGTTTGTTCTTCTTAATAAGCTTTGGAAAAAAATAAGAATATCAGTTTCCTTCCCTTCTCTTCCTCTCTCTTTCTTTCTTAATTCATTCCTTCCCTTTTTCTTTTCCTTTCTTTCTACCACAGAGAAAACTTGACAAAGTTTAAACAGCTTAGATTCTAAAGAGACAGATTACCTTTACTTCTTTTAACTCTAGACAACCATTTTAAAATTATAGCTGTCTAAAAATCAATGTTAGAAAACTCTTCCAAAAATTGGCAATTTTTTGTTTAGCTTAAAATGTTTAAAATGTTAAGCACCAAGATTAAAGTGCTAAAAATGATATCAATAATATTCAGTTATGCAAAGACATGAATAATATCTGGAATAAATTGTTTGGTAAAGGGAAAGCTTTGTATGATTAAAGTAGTGTTGATAACAATGAAAAAGAGAAAAAAAATTTCCATTGCTTGGAAAAGAATTTTTAATACAAAAATTATTTTTAAAAATGTGGTTTAACTTTATCAAATTCTGGTTTTGGTACTCTGCAAAAAAAGTATTGTTTTCTTCTAATGTCTTTCTTCAAAGAATGAAAATGGTTTTTCTGGCTTCTCAAGTAATCACTTATATAAGCTAAGTTTTTATTTTCTTTTTTACTCAGCAGTTTATGTCTTCTCAGATTCTTTTAGTTATCAATCAATCCCCATTTTCAGGCATTACAGGCTGACTGTTGTTGTTGCTTAGTTGCTACGCCATGCCTGACTCTTTGTGACCCCATGGAATGTGACGCTCCAGGCTCCTCCGTCCATGCGATTTCCCAGGCAAGAATACTAGAGTGGGATGTCGTTTGCTCCTCCATGGGATCTTCCAGACCCAGGGATAAAACACTGGTCTTCTGCATTGGCAGATCGATTCTTTACTGCTGACCCACCCGGGAAACCATTAATTATTGCTTAGGAAGCATCACTTCAAGCAAAACTAGTGGAGGTGATAGAATTCCAGTTGAGCCAGTTAAAATCCTAAAAGATGACACTGTGAAAGTGCTGCACTCAATATGCCAGCAAATTTGAAAAACTCAGCAGTGGCCACAGGACTGGAAAAGTCAGTCTTCATTCAAATCCCAAAGAAAGGCAATGCCAAAGAATGCTCAAACTAACACACAATTGCACTCATCTCACACGCTAGTAAAGTCATACTCAAAATTCTCCAAGCCAGGCTTCAGCAATATGTGAACCATGAACTTCCAGATGTGGAAGCAGATTTTAGAAAAGGCAGAGGAACCAGAGATCAAATTGCCAACATCCGTTGGATCATGGAGAAAGCACGAGAGTTCCAGGAAAGCATCTATTTCTGCTTCATTGACTATGCCATAGCCTTTGACTGTGTGGATCACAATAAACTGTGGAAAATTCTGAAAGAAATGGGAATACAAGACCACCTGACTTGCCTCTTGAGAAACCTGTATGCAGATCAGGAAGCAACAGTTAGAACTGGACTTGGAACAACAGACTGGTTCCAAATAGGAAAAGGAGTATGTCAAGGTTGTATATTGTCACCCTGCTTATTTAACTTATACGCAGAGTACATCATGAGCAACGCTGGGCTGGAAGAAGCACAAGCTGGAATCAAGATTGCTGGCAGAAATATCAATAACCTCAGATATGCAGATGATACCACCCTTATGGCAGAAAGTGAAGAGGAACTCAAAAGCCTCTTGATGAAAGTGAAAGAGGAGAGTGAAAAGGTTGGCTTGAAGCTCAACATGCAGAAAACAAAGATCATGGCATCTGGTCCCATCACTTCATGGGAAATAGATGGGAAACAGTGGAAACAGTGTCAGACTTTATTTTTTTGGACTCTAAAATCACTGCAGATGCTGACTGCAGCCAGGATATTAAAAGATGCTTACTCCTTGGAAGGAAAGTTATGACCAACCTAGATAGCATATTAAAAAGCAGAGACATTACTTTGCCAACCAAGGTCCGTCTAGTCAAGACTATGGTTTTTCCCGTGGTCATGTATGGATGTGAGAGTTGGACTGTGAAGAAAGCTGAGCACTGAAGAATTGATGCTTTTGAACTGTGGTGCTGGAGAAGACTCTTGAGAGTCCCTTGGACTACAAGGAGATCCAACCAGTCCATTCTAAAGGAGATCAATCCTGGGTGTTCATTGGAAGGACTGATGCTGAAGCTGAAGCTCCGATACTTTGGCCACCTCATGCAACGAGTTGACTCACTGGAAAAGACTCTGATGATGCGAGGGATTGAGGGCGGGAGGAGAAGGGGACGACCGAGAATGAGATGGCTGGATGGCATCACCGACTCTGTGGACATGAGTTTGAGTGAACTCCGGGAGTTGGTGATGGACAGGGAGGCCTGGCATGCCGTGATTCATGGGGTCGCAAAGAGTCAGACACAACTGAGTGACTGAACTGAACTGAACTGATTGCATTTGAAAGCCAGTATGGGATTGCCAGCATTCTTGGCTATGACCTTGTATATCCACTATATTCATTCCCTACTAGTCTAGAAATTGTGAAGTTTTCCTATTTCAATATCATGATCTACAGCTGAAAAATAATCAACTCATTTCCTGAAAAATGGATGAGTCATTTAGATGTTTATTTTGTGAAATATATTTTCAGTGGAACTTATACCTCTTTTAAAAATAAATTAAACATCTAAAACTAAAATAATAATAATGCTAAAAGGTTTTCAAAGGTATTCTATGGCTTATATGGGCATGCATTGAAACTACATTTCCACTCTTCATGATTATCATTCTTTATCATCATTCCACTGGAAAAATAAATCATCCTGTGTTATGAAGTCCACATTTTTATTTAGGCTCCTTCAATAATATTTATGAGAATACCAGAGGAATGTTTAAATGTTCCATAAATCCATCCTGGTTGTCCCTGATCAAGTCGCTAGTCAACTCACTGTGGATCACTCACTATGGATTACTGTTGATAACTTTTATCTCTTTACAATTGCTTCTCCAGCTTCTAAGTATAAAATTCCTTATTTCCTTACGTGTAGCTAATACCAGAATATAACAATTTCCCTAAGATTCACTGAGGTCTTGGTGATAAAAAATAGAGACTTATAATGTGGAAAATAAGAACTTTATATTCTCTACTGGGAACCACAACTTCTGGTCACTGACACTGAAACTTTGCTTGAAAAACCATAGGTCTCCTCAATTTTATGCCATGTGTCAGCAGTCAGGCTACCTCTGTCTAACCAAACTGCCTTTGCCCCTAAATAGCTTCTCTCTAATTTCCACTACCCCAGATAGAATGTATCAGTCAGGAAATGAATCTTGCTCTAATAGTAACCCCCAAATAAAAATGTAAAACAATTCAGGAGGCAGCTGTCCAGGACCAGAAATGAAAGATCAAGACCATATTTTGCTTTTCTGCCATACAGAATATCCTCCAGGTTTCCAACAAGGATATTTGAATTCCATGGGTCACTTTTCTGTTTCACTCAGAAGGAAAGAGGGAAAAGAGCCTGCTCATTTCCCACAGTGAAGATTTTCTTTGATTGGGCTAGAGAACATGTCTGATTACATCTCATTGATCAGAACTCATTTAAATGGGCCACTAACTATAGGGCTATGCATCTCCTTGAATAAATCTGAAGTTCTGTTACTGAGCAGGAGGAAGATGGGTGTTCAGAGTCATCAAGAAGTCTCTACCAAAGAGAGGATAAAATGAAAATGGTTCATCTTTAGCTCAAGTCCTTGGTCCAGCTCTTCATTATTTAATCTGAAACACAACTAGGCATCCCACAGAAGAGAGATTTTTACGGCATCATGCAGAAAGCTCTCATTCCTTATAATCAAAACTTTCCACACCTGGGTAAGTTCCTTTGTTGCATTGTTTCTGCTTGTTGTTTTTAGTTGCTTAGTCGTGTCCAACTCTTTTGTGACCCTGTGTACTGTAGTCTGCCAGGTTCCTCTGTCCATGGGATTTCCCAGGCAAGTATACTGGAGTGGGTTTCCATTTCCTTCTCCAGGGGGAATCTTCCTGACCCAGAGATTGAACCTGTGTCCTCTATATTGGCAGGCAGATTCTTTACCACTGAGCCACCAGGAAAGTCCTTATCTTTGCTTAGGAAGAGTTTATTGAGAGTTTTGCCAAACAAGAGATTGTATGTCCCTAAAGATAAAATCTCTGTCCTCTCAACTTTATAGAACAAAAATGTTGGTACCTTTCAAAATAGTAAATGTCTGTGTATAATACATACATACATACAAATAACGATAATACATAAATATGTGAATGAATCGATGTGTATATGCATTTTATGAAACAATGAGAATATGCAAATATTATAATTGTTATTCACTCTGGCTAGTAAGATTATGTCTAGATTTTAAGATTAGTATATTTGTCAGAGTTTTTGCAAAGAACTTTAAAAAATTGTAATATGTAAGAAAAAAATGTTTATAAATCTATATGCTGATGCTTAATAAGTAAATGTCAGTGGAACATTTCTGGCTCAGAAGAAACACTTTTACACATTGAAAGTACAATATCATCTAATTGATAAGTAGCAACTGTAAATTGTAGGTTCCTGATAAACAAACAATCATAACTGTATGTAACAGCAGGCCGGGATTCCTAAATTGTATCTAAAAGTAAAGGAATTAGCTCTTCAGTATGTTCGTTTAATAAACTTGCAGTTTAGAGGCTTCTTAATTAAGACTCTCTTGGGTGTACTGGGCTCTGTATGTAGACAAAATATGAAATTCTGCTTTTCTATATTACACGTTGTTAGTGCTAAAATATGTGCATTGCAGTGTCTTTGCAAATTTATTTTCAATTTCTCTAGGCTTATATTTGTGTTTATTTTTATCTTCTGTGAAAGCAATCATTTTCTTCAGACGATGAGGCAAAAAATATGTGTAAATGACTATATATGTTTATATATGTACCTTTGTATATAAAATATATACATTTATAATATGAGTCATATCCAACTCTTTGTGACCTCATGGACTGTAGCCTGACAGACTCCTCTCTTCATGGGATTTTTTTTCCAGGCAAGGATACTGGAATAGGTTGTCATTTTCTCCCCTAGGGAATCGTCCTAACCCAGGATTCGAACCTGCATTCCCAGCACGGCAGGCAGATCCTTTACTGCTGATTCATTGGGGAACTCCAGTTCAGTTCAGTTCAGTCACTAAGTCGTGTCTGACTCTTTGCAACCCCATGAATCACAGCACGCCAGGCCTCCCTGTCCATCACCAACTCCCAGAGTTCACTCAAACCCACCTCCATTGTGTCGGTGATGCCATCCAAACATCTCATCCTCTGTTGTCCCCTTCTCCTCCCGCACTCAATCTTTCCCAGCATTAGGGTCTTTTCAAATGAGTCAGCTCTCTGCATCAGGTGGCCAAAGTATTGGAGTTTCAGTTTCAACATCAGTACCTCCAATGAATATTCAGGATTGATCTCCTTTAAGATGGACTGGTTGGATCTCCTCGCAGTCCAAGGGATCTAAAGAGTCTTCTCCAACACCACAGTTGAAAAGCATCAATTCTTCTGGGCTCAGCTTTCTTTATAGTACAACTCTCACATCCATACATGACTACTGGAAAAAACATAGCCTTAACTAGACGGACCAATGTTGACAAAGTAATGTCTCTGCATTTTAATATGCTGTCTAGGTTGGTCATAACTTTCCTTCCAAGGAGTAAGTGTCTTTTAATTTCATGACTGCAATCACCATCTGCAGTGATTTTGGAGCCCAGAAAAATAAAGTCAGCCACTGTTTCCACTGTTTCCCCATCTATTTGCCATGAAGTGATGGGACCAGATGCCATGATCTTAATTTTCTGAATGTTGAGCTTTAAGCCAACATTTTCACTCTCCTTGAAAGAGGCTCTTTCATTCTTCACTTTCTGCCGTAAGGGTGGTGTCATCTGCATATTTGAGGTTATTGATATTTCTCCCGGAAATCTTGATTCCAGCTTGTACTTCATCAAGCCCAGCATTCCTCATGATGTACTCTGCATATAAGTTAAATAAGCAGGGTGACAATATACAGCCTTGACGTACTCCTTTTCCTATTTGGAACCAGTCTGTTGTTCCATGTCCAGTTCTAACTGCTGTTTCCTGACCTGAATACAGGTTTCTCAAGAGGCAGGTCAGGTGGTCTGGTATTCCCATCTCCTTCAGAATTTTCCACAGTTTATTGTGATCCACACAGTCAAAGGCTATGGCATAGTCAATGAAGCAGAAATAGATGTTTTTCTGGAACTCTCTTGCTTTTTTGATAATCCAGTGGATGTTGGCAATTTGATCTCTGGTTGCTCTGTCTTTTCTAAGACGAGCTTGAACATCTGGAATTTCACAGTTTACATATTGCTGAAACTTGGCTGGGAGAATTTTGAGCATGACTTCACTAGCGTGTGAGATGAGTGCAATTGTGCAGTAGTTTGGGCATTCTTTGGCATTACCTTTCTTTGGGATTGAAATGAAAACTGACCTTTTCCAGTCCCGTGGCCACTGCTGAGCTTTCCAAGTTTGCTAACATATTTAGTGCAGCAGTTTTACAGCATCATCTTTTAGAATTTGAAATAGCTCAGCTGGAATTCCATCACCTCCACTAGCTTTGTTCTTAGTGATGCTTTCTAAGGCCCACCTGACTTCACATTCCAGGATGTCCAGCTCTAGATGAGTGGGAGTGATCACACCTTCATGATTATCTGGGTTGTGAAGATCTTTTTTGTATAGTTCTTCTGTGTATTCTTGCCACCTCTTCTTAATATCTTCTGCTTCTGTTAGGTCAATACCATTTCTGTCCTTTATTGAGCCCATCTTTGCATGAAATGTTCCTTTGGTATCTCCAATTTTCTTGAAGAGATCTCTAGTCTTTCCCATTCTATTGTTTTCCTCTATTTCTTTGCATTGATTGCTGAGGAAGGCTTTCTTATCTCTCCTTACTATTCTTTGGAACTCTGCAAATGGGTATATCTTTCCTTTTCTCTTTTGCTTTTCACTTCTCTTCTTTTCACAGCTATTTGTAAGGCCTCCTCAGACAGCCATTTTGCTTTTTTGCATTTCTTTTCGTGGGGATGGTCTTGCTCCCTGTCTCCTGTACAATGTCATGAACCTCCTACATTTTTATTATTTGCATTTATATGAATGTGCATATATATGTGTGTATATATGAGTATGTGTGTGTGTATGTATGTATTTACACTTTAACTTCCCAATATTTTCTTTTTCTTTCCTTGTGTTTCTAAAGCCTCACTGAATCCTTATTAAATGTGTTAGTCATACTGAGATAGCCATTTGTATGATCATAACAGAATACTATTTAGTTATTGTCTGAGAAATAACCTTTTCCAATCCTGTGGCCATTGCTGAGTTTTCCAAATTTGCTGGTATAGTGAGTGCAACACTTTAATACTTTGGCCACCTGATGTGAAGAGACAACTCACTGGAAAAGACCCTGATGCTGGGAAAGATTGAGGGCAGGAGGAGAAGCGGGTAACAGAGGATGAGATGACTGGATGTTGTTACCGACTCAATGGACAAGAGTTTGCGCAAACCCCAGGAGACAGTGAAGGACAGGGAAGGCTGGTAAGCTGCAGTCCATGGGGTTACACATAGTCAGACATGACTTAGGGACTGAACAGCAACAAATAGCCTTATGCAAGCCATGGTCTTTGTGTTTACTTGCCTCCACTCTATGTGACATGGGAAGCATTTAACAATCAGTGTACCATGACCACTGACCAAACAGAGGTAATATTGCCATCTATTTAATCAGAATAAACACTTGCATGCTTATTTAAAGATAAATTTTAAATCTTCTCATAAAGTGTTTTGTTTGCAGTACAAATCTGATACACTTTCTAAGAATTAAGAGTACTTTTAACAGTGAAAAACATGTATCTTGAATGATTTTCACATCCCATCAAAGGACAAACAAACAGAGAATGGATGCTCAACCTTTCTCCTCACATTTATTCAGAAATTGTTTTCAGACATCAAAAAGAACTCTGTAAAAATGGAGCAGAAGAAAGATCAGAAAATTCATAACATTTCTGACATTATACAGCTAGTACGTAGTCAGACAACAATTGAAAAATGTTTCCTTTCTCTCACACATTCTTTTTCTTAAATGAGATTGAAGAACCTCACAGGAGTAGGTTGTGTTCAATAAAATCATTCTTGGGTGCAAATGGAGGCCAAATTGGCAAAAAAGATCATGGTGAGCTATGAGCTATTGCTCGAGGGTAACTTGACCCTTTTCACTTTTTTTTCTTTTCAAATTTTCTCTTGTTTGTATTTTAAGCAGGTTAAAACTGTGGGCATACCAGAAGAGAAATCAATGTTATCGGCCTTAGAATTAATATCGATAATAGATATGTTAGCCATAAAGTTGAATTTTTTCCCCTACTTAAAATTAACATATGGTTATAAAATGCTATAAATACATGAGCATGTAAATTTGATTTTAAAATGTTTATAGGTTTCTTTTCATGTCATGTGCTCAGTTCAGTTCAGTGTGTCAGTTGTGTCTGACTCTTTGCGACCTAATGGACTGCCTCAGGCCAGGCTTCCCTGTCTGTCACCAACTCCTGGAGCCTACTCAAACTCATGTCCATCGCGTCCATGATGCGATACAACCATCTCATCCTCTGTCATCCCCTTCTCCTCCCACCTTCAATCTTTCCCAGCATCAGGGTCTTTTCCAATGAGTCAGTTCGTTGCATCAGGTAGCCTAAGTATTGGAATGTCAGCTTCAGCATCAGTCCTTCCAATGAATATTTAGGACTGATTTCCTTTAGGATGGACTGGTTGAATCTCCTTGCAGTCCAAGGGACTCTCAGGAGCTTTCTCCAACACCACAGTTCAAAAGCATCAATTCTTCATCATTCAGCTTTCTTTATAGTCCAACTCTCACATCCATACATGACCACTGGAAAAACCATAGCTTTGACTAGATGGACCTTTGTTGGCAAAGTAATGTCTCTGCTTTTTAATATGCTGTCTAGGTTGGTCATAGCTTTCCTTCCAAGGAGAAATGTCTTTTAATTTCATGGCTGCAGTCAGCATCTGCAGTGATTTTGGAGCCCCAAATAATAAATTCTGTCACTGTTTCCATTGTTTCCCCATCTATTTGCCATGAAGTGATGGGACCAGATGCCATGATCTTAGTTTTCTGAGTGTTGAGTTTTATGCCACCTGAGCTGCCTCCTGAGAAATCTGTATGCAGGTCAAGAAGCAACAGTTAGAACTGGACATGAAACAACAGACTGGTTCCAAATTGGGAAAGGAGTACATCAAGGCTGCTTATTTAACTTATATGTAGAGTACATCATGAGAAATGCCAGGCCGGAAAAAGCACAAACTGGAATCAAGATTGCTGGGAGAAATATCAATAACCTCAGATAAGCAGATGACACCACACTTATGGCAGAAAGTGAAGAAGAACTAAAGAGCTTCTTGATGAAAGTGAAAGAAGAGAGTGAAAAAGTTGGCTTAAAACAACATTCAGAAAATGAAGATCACGTGCTCAGAAACTTAGGTAAAACCACCACTACCAACTAAAAAGTCTGGGGGAAGATTTGGTTTCACAGGTAGATTGATCTAGAAACATAAACAATGCTTCTTTCCATCTTTTAGCTCTGCTCTCTGGAGACAGTGACCATTATCAGATAGTTTCTCTCTTCAAGATGACATCTTTGGTTTAAATCCCCTGGGATGGATCTCTTTCAATAACCTCATGAAAAGAATCAGTGCAACTTTTAATTCTGATGGAACATCTGTCTAATCTGGAAAATAGAATAGTCTCATTGGTCAGGTCTGACTCACATCCCATCCCAAGAGTGGTTGAGGTAGAGCATAGCTCCCCAGAGTAAAATCATAGTATGGTCAAACACAATCTATGGGTGAAGAGGTAGCAATGACAACACATTTTCTTATCCATGTGGACAAAGAGACCCTAGAAACCAAAAGACCTTACTGAAAGAACTAGCAAAATTTCCAGTTCAGCAAGAGAAAAAGAAAACTCAGGGCGGGATATAAGAAAAAACAGCATAGACATAGATGAAGTGTTTTAGCAAATTTAATTAAATGAGTGTCACCCCCAACATAATACCCCCCTAAATATCCACTTCATAATCCCCAGGACCTGTGAAAAAGGCCCCCTTACATTCAAGTGGAATTTTATAATGTGATTAAATTTGTGATCTTATAACGGGAGATTTACCCTGCCATTTTTGGATTATTTGGGTAGGCACAATGTTATCACAAGGGTCCTTATAAGAGGGAGGCAGGGGTTCAGAGTGGAGAGGAGATACTCTGTGGTGGTCTTTGAAGATGGAGGAAGGAGCCACAAGCCAGGAAAAGTAGGTAATGTTCAGAATCTAGAAAAGGCAAGGAAACAAAAGGTCCCCTGAAGCCTCCAGAAGAAATGCCAATGCCTTGAATATATATATATAGAGAAAATTATTTGTTTATTTTTGGTGGCACTGGATCTTTGTTGCCTCTCATGGGCTTTCTCTAGTTGTGGTGAGTGGGGGCTACTCTTTGTTGTGGTAAACGGGCTTCTCACTGTGGTGGCTTATCTTATTGTGGAGTGCAGGCTTAGTTGCTCTCAGGCATGTGGAATCTTCCCAGACCAGGGATTGAACCAGTGGCCCCTGCTTTGGCAGACAGATTCTCAACCACAGGACCGCCAGGGAAGTCCCCATACCTTCATTTTAGAATTCTGACCTTCAGAATTATGGCAGAGTAAATTTGTGTTTTTCTAAGGCACTACGTTTAGGATAATTTATTACAGCAGCAAAGGAAACTAATAAAGTACTAATATAAGGACTAAATTTTCTATATTTTTCAAATAAATAGAACATCTAGTTGTTTTTGTTGTTTTTCTAGAATTGAAATTTAACTGAGTATCCTATATTTTACCCAGCAGTTGTGATAAAACATAACCTTTTGTTATGTTTTTGTTTTACATTGTTTTGTTATGTGATTAATAAAATAACTTTTTAAAAACCCAAAAGGGTGACAAAATCAGAGAAGGATTTTGATGAGTACTTTAAGTAATGACCGAAATATTGGCTACATTCTCCCACTGCTTCTGGTAAACTGGCAGTAGTTTTGCAAAAGTAACTTTTTATGGGCTCAAGTCACTTTGTATAGAATGGAAGAGAGCTTCCTAGCCTGCAAGAAATAAGGTGACCAAGTATTCACTTTCATGATGCCTAGTCCAATGGAGGAAGTGTGAGAAAGGTTACATTTACCATGAGGAATGATATTTAGCCTTATTCACTCTTAGATTTCTCATCTGTACAACAGGGAGAAAAACAGTAATTTATCAACAAGGAGGCCTGGGAATTAATAAGGTAATCTGTAGAAAGTGTTTGAACTAGTATTGAGCAAGTAATAATCAGTAAACAAATGTTTAACCCTTATTGTCATGACAGCTACCAATAGACAGTGACACAATTGTGTATATATGTTGTTGTTGCTTGTATAGTCGCTAAGTCACGTCTGACTCTGCGACCCTATGGAATGCAGCATGCCAGGCTTCCCTGTCCTTCACTACCTACCAGGGTTTGCTCAGATTCATGTCCATTGTCATGCTATCTAACCATCTTATCCTCTGCTGTCCCCGCTCTCCTTTTGCCTTCAATCTTTCCCAGCATCAGAGTCTTTTCCAATGAGTGTCCTCTATACTGGAGGCACTGATTTTTTCTGACTATATTCTAATCAAATTAAATTTAATAATTGTGTGTTTAGATAATACAGGCAACTCCTCTTCCCCAAATATGCAAATTTTTTTTACAAATTTCATTCTAAGTTCATTTTATATTTTAGTGCTACTTTCTATATGTCTAAAATTCATTTTTATTCCACCCCCATTTCACCAATGAAAATCTAAATCTAAATCTATGCCAGGGATTTGTTCCATTGCAATCAGCTATATACCAGAATTTTAATTTTACTGAAGAGATATATTTTCTAGTATACTGATTTATAAAAAAGAAGAAGCCTGACCCAAATAATGTCAATGACAAGTGGCTAGCTTTAATGAGAATGGGACCATCATTTACTTTGAGATAATTAATTTTGTAAACATTTATCCTATTTTTGATATACATCTTTGTTGGGTCAATATAACATGATTAAAAAGTAAAATAATTCTATTATTTTACTAATATTCAGTTCAGTCACTCAGTTGTGTCTGACTCTTTGTGACGCCATGAACTGCAGCATACCAGGCCTCACTGTCCATCACCAACTGCCAGAGTCTACCCAAACCCATGTCCGTTGAGTCAGTGATGCCATCCAACCATCTCATCCTCTGTCATCCCCTTCTTCTCCTGCCCTCAATCTTTCCCAGCATAATGGTATTTTCAAATGAGTCAGCTCTTCACATCAGGTGGCCAAAGTACTGGAGTTTCAGCTTCAACATCAGTCCTTCCAATGAACACCCAGGACCGATATCCTTTAGGATAGAGGGTTGGATCTCCTTGCAGTCCAAGGGACTCTCAACAGTTTTATCCAACCCCATACAGTACAAAAGCATCAGTTCTTCTGGGCTCAGCTTTCTTTATAGTCCAACTCTCACATCCATACATGACTACTGGAAAAACCGTAGCCTTTACTAGATGGAACTTTATTGACAAATTAATGTCTCTGCTTTTTAATCTAGGTTTGGTCATAACTTACCTTCCAAGGAATAAGCGTCTTTTAATTTCATGGCTGCAAGTCACCATCTGCAGTGATTTTCGAGCCCCAAAAAATAAAATCAGTCACTGTTTCCACTGTTTCCCCATCTATTTGCCGTGAAGTGATGGGACCAGATGCCATGATCTTTGTTTTCTGAATGTTGAGCTTTAAGCCAACTTTTTCACTCTCCTTTTTCACTTTCATCGAGAGAGTCTTTAGTTCTTCTTCACTTTCTGTTATAAGGGTGGTGTCATCTGCATATCTGAGGTTATTGATATTTCTCCCAGCAATCTTGATTCCAGCTTGTGCTTCTTTCAGCCCAGTGTTTCTCATGATGTACTCTGCATATAAGTTAAATAAGCAGGGTGACAATATACAGCCTTGATGTTCTCCTTTTCCTGTTTGGGACCAGTGTGTTGTTCCATGTCCAGTTCTAACTGTTGCTTCCTGACCTGAATACAGGTTTCTCAAGAGGCAGGTCAGGTGGTCTGGTATTCCCATCTCCTTCAGAATTTTCCACAGTTTATTGTGATCCACACATTCAAAGGCTTTGGCATAGTCAATAAAGCAGAAATAGATGTTTTTCTGAAACTCACTTGGTTTTTTGATGATCTAGTGGATGTTGGCAATTTGATCTCTGGTTCCTCTGCCTTTTCTAAAACCAGCTTGAATATCTGGAAGTTCATGGTTCCCATATTGTTGAAGCCTGGCTTGGAAAATGTTGAGCATGACTTTACTAGTGTGTGAGAATTTGAGCATTCTTTGGCATTGCCTTTCTTTGGGATTGGAATGAAAACTGACATTTTCCAGTCCCGTGGCCACTGCTGAGTTTTCCAAATTTGCTGACGTATTGAGTACAGCACTTTCATAGCATCATCTTTTAGGATTTGAAATAGCTCAACTGGAATTCCATCACCTCCACTAGCTTTGTTCTTAGTGATGCTTCCTAAGGCCCACTTGACTTTGCATTTCAGGATGTCTGGCTGTAGGTGAGTGTGAGTGATTACACCATCATGATTGTGTGGGTTGTGAAGATCTTTTTTGTACAGTTCTGTGTATTCTTGCCACTTCTTCTTAATATCTTCTGCTTCTGTTACGTCCATACAATTTCTGTCCTTTATTGAGCCCATTTTTGCATGAAATGTTGCTTTCGTATCTCTAATTTTTTTGAAGAGATCTCTAGTCTTTCCCATTCTATTGCTTTCCTCTATTTCTTCGCATTGATCACTGAGGAAGGCTTTCTTATCTCTTCTTGCTATTCTTTGGAACTCTGCATTCAAATGGGTGTATCTTTCCTTTTCTCCTTTGCTTTCGGCTTCTCTTCTTTTCACAGCTATTTGTAAGGCCTCCTCAGATAGCCATTTTGCTTTTTTGCATTTCTTTTTCTTGGATGTGGGGTAGCTCCTCTCGGCCGTCGCCTTTACTAATATATTGCTTAAGAAAAAGATTAGTGATTTTTTTTTAACTGGAGTGATTAAGTTGATTAAGTATTGTCATGATGAACTCTGAGACTTCCCTGTGGCTCACAGAGCAATGCAGGAGACCTGAGTTCGATCCCTGGGTCAGGAAGACATCCTGGAGAAGGAAATGGCTACCCACTCCAGTGTTCTTGTCTGGAGAATTCCATGGACGGAGGAGCCTGGCACAAAATGATGAACTTAGCTTTTAGTTTTCATTTTCTCTATTAGATAAATTTTTCTAAATTAGTTTTGAAAATTAAATTTAATATAAGTAATTTATGTGCACTTCAAATTCCATAATATAACTTTATTTTATAATGTGTTAATATAACTACATCTGACCAGTTTTTCTTGAAGAGGTGATTGTCATTATTTATGTTCTGCACGTGACACACACACAGCTTGGTGGATATCCAACTACTGCACTCAGTGGTCACATAAACATGGCTCTTCATAATTTATTAATGTATTAGTAACACTGTTAATTCTGCTATGACATTTATTTGTTATTAGGACATTCTTTAATTGATGTATTACTCTGAAATGCTAGAAGTATAGCTATCTGTATTGTATATTTCCATCAATAAAATATAAGAATCTTTATCTATTTGAGAATAATGTTATAATAAAAAGAGAACTAAGATTTGGTCCAACTCTCATTTGCAGGTAAAGAAACAGCTTTGGGGAGATGAAGTTTTCATTATTCGAGATATGACTTTTGGTGAATAGCATTCAAAGAGAAAGCTTTTTTTGATGTGGACCATTTTAAAGTCTTTAAGAAATGTGTTACAACAATGTTTGATGCTTTGGTTTTTTGGCCTTGAGGCATGTAGGATCTTGGTTCCCTGTCCAGGGATCAGTCCCACACTCCTTGCATTGGAAGGCGAAGTCTCGACCACTGAATCTCTAGGGAAGTCCCAAAGAGAAAGTATTTTGATCTACATTATTTCCACTGGCTTTGATCTACATTATTTCCACTGGCTTTTCAGTCATTTAGATGGTCAATTAAAAAAATTAATTGTAGGATAATTTGCTTTACACTCTTGTGTTACTTCTGCCATATAACAAGGTGAATGAGCCACAAGTATGTATATATCCCCTCCCTCCTGAACCACCCTCTGACTCCCCACTCCATTCCACACCTCTAGGTTGTCACAGAGCACAGGGTTGAGCTCTCTGTACTCTTACAGCAACTTCCAACTGGATGTCTATTTTACACATGACTACCATGTCAGTCCTACTCTTTCAATTCATCCCATCTTCCCCTTCCTCCACTGTGTCCAAAGTCTATTCTCTATGTCTGCATCTCTATTCCTACCCTGCAATTAAACTACCATATGCCCTAGCAACCCCACTACTAGACATAAACCTTCAGAAAACCATAATTGAAAAAGGCTCATATCCCAGTATTCATAGTGACACTGTTTACAGTATCAAGGACATGGAATCTGTCCTAGCAACCTAAATATCCATTGGCAGATGAATGCATAAAGAAGCTGTGGTACATTTATACAATGGAATATTCAGTTCAGATCTGTTCAGTCGCTCAGTCATGTCCGACTCTCCGCAACCCCATGAATCACAGCACACCAGGCCTCCCTGTCCATCACCAACTCCTGGAGTTCACTCAAACTCATGTCCATAGAGTCGGTGATGCCATCCAGCCATCTCATTCTCTGTCGTCCCCTTCTTCTCCCGCCCCAATCCCTCGCATCATCAGAGTCTTTTCCAGTGAGTCAACTCGTCGCATGAGGTGGCCAAAGTATTGCAGTTTCAGCTTTAGCATCAGTCCTTCCAATGAACACCCAGGATTGATCTCCTTTAGAATGGACTGGTTGGATCTCCTTGCAGTCCAAGGGACTCTCAAGAGTCTTCTCCAGCACCACAGTTCAAAAGCATCAATTCTACAGCGATCAGCTTTCTTCACAGTCCACTCTCACATCCATACATGACCACTGGAAAAACCATAGCCTTGACTAGACGGACCTTGGTTGGCAAAGTAATGTCTCTGCTTTTTAATATACTATCAAGGTTGGTCATAACTTTCCTTCCAAGGAGCAAGCGTCTTTTAATTTCATGGCTGCAATCAGCATCTGCAGTGATTTTGGAGCCCAAAAAAATAAAGTCTGACACTGTTTCCACTGTTTTTCCATCTATTTCCCATGAAGTGATGGGACCAGATGCCATGATCTTTGTTTTCTGAATGTTGAGCTTCAAGCCAACCTTTTCACTCTCCTCTTTCACTTTCATCAAGAGGCTTTTGAGTTCCTCTTCACTTTCTGCCATAAGAGTAGTGTCATCTGCATATCTGAGGTTATTGATATTTCTCCCAGCAATCTTGATTCCAGCTTGTGCTTCATCCAGCCCAGCGTTCCTCATGATGTACTCTGCATTTAAGATAAATAAGCAAGGTGACAATATACAGCCTTGACACTCTCCTTTTCCTATTTGGAACCAGTCTGTTGTTCCACGTACAATTCTGACTGTTGCTTCCTGACCTGCATACAGGTTTCTCAAGAGGCAGGTCAGGTGGTCTGGGATTCCCATCTCTTTCAGAATGTTCCACAGTTTATTGTGATCCACACACTCAAAGGCTTTGGCATAGTCAATGAAGCAGAAATAGATGTTTTTCTGGAACTCTCTTGTTTTCTCCATGATCCAGCGGATGTTGGCAATTTGATCTCTGGTGCCTCTGCCTTTTCTAAAACCTGCTTGAACATCTGGAAGTTCACAGTTCACATACTGCTGAAGCCTGGCTTGGAGAATTTTGAGCATGACTTTACTAGCGTGTGAGATGAATGCAATTGTGCGGTAGTTTGAGCATTCTTTGGCACTGCCTTTCTTTGGGATTGGAATGAAGACTGACCTTTTCCAGTTCTGTGGCCACTGCTGAGTTTTCCAAATTTGCTGGCATGTTGAGTGGAGCACTTTCACAGCATCATCTTTCAGGATTTGAAATAGCTCACCTGGAATTCCATCGCCTCCAATAGCTTTGTTCATAGTGATGCTTTCTAAAGCCCACTTGACTTCACATTCCAAGATGTCTGGCTCTAGGTCAGTGATCATGTTATTGTGACTATCTTGCTCATGAAGATCTTTTTTGTACAGTTCTTCTGTGCATTCTTGCCACCTCTTCTTAATATCTTCTGCTTCTGTTAGGTCCATACAATTTCTGTCCTTTATTGAGCCCATCTTTGTATGAAATGTTCCCTTGGAATCTCTAATTTTCTTGAAGAGATCTCTTGTTTTCCTTATTCTGTTGTTTTCCTCTATTTCTTTGCATTGATCACTGAGGAAGGCTTTCTTATCTCTCCTTGCTATTCTTTGGAACTCTGCATTCAGATGCTTATAACTTTCCTTTTCTCCTTTGCTTCTCGCTTCTCTTCTTTTCACAGCTATTTGTAAGGCCTCCTCAGACAGCCATTTTGCTTTTTTGCATTTCTTTTCCATGGGGATGGTCTTGGTCCCTGTCTCCTGTACAATGTCACGAACTTCTGTCCAGAGTTCATCAGGCACTCTATCTATCAGAGCTAGTCCCTTAAATCTATTCTTCACTTCCACTGTATAATCATAAGGGATTTGATTTAGGTCATATCTGAATGGTCTAGTGGTTTTCCCTACTTTCTTCAATTTCAGCCTGAATTTGGCAATAAGGAGTTCATGACCTGACCCACAGTCAGCTCCTGGTCTTATTTTTGCTACCTGTATACAGCTTCTCCATCCTTGGCTGCAAAGAATATAATCAATCTGATTTTGGTGTTGACCATCTGGTGATGTCCATGTGTAGAGTTTCTCTTGTGTTGTTGGAAGAGGGTGTTTGCTATGACCAGTGAATTCTCTTGGCAAAACTCTATTAGCCTTTGCCCTGTTTCATTCCGTGCTCCAAGGCCAAATTTGCCTGTCACTCCAGGTGTTTCTTGACTTCCTACTTTTGCATTCCAGTCCCCTAGAATGAAAAGGACATCTTTTTTGGGTGTTAGTTTAAAAGGTCTTGTAGGTCTTCATAGAACTGTTCAACTTCGGCTTCATCAACGTTACTGGTTGGGACATAGGCCTGGATTACTGTAATATTGAATGGTTTGCCTTGGAAACGAACAGAAATCATTCTGTCATTTTTAAGATTGCATCCAAGTACTGCATTTCAGACTCTTTTGTTGACCATGATGGCTACTCCATTTCTTCTAAGGGATTCCTGCCCACAGTAGTAGATATAATGGTCATCTGACATTCCAGTCCATTTTAATTCGCTGATTCCTAGAATGTCTATGTTTACTCTTGCCATCTCCTGTTTGACCACTTCCAATTTGCCTTGATTCATGGACCTAACATTCCAGGTTCCTATGCAATATTGCTCTTTACAGCACCGGACCTTGCTTCTATCACTGGTCACATCCACAACTGGGTACAGGTTTTGCTTTTGCTCCATCCATTTATTCCTTCTAGAGTTATTTCTCCACTGAGCTCCAGCAGCATACTGGGCACCTACCGACCTGGGGAATTCCTCATTCAGTATCCTATCATTTTGCCCTTTGATACTGTTCATGGGGTTCTCAAGGCAAGTATACTGAAGTGGTTTGCCATTATTACTCAGCCATAAAAAGGAACACATTTGAGTCAGTACTAGTGAGGTGGATGAACCTAGAGCCTACATAGTGAAGTAAGTCAGAAAGAGGAAAACGAACTTTGTATATTAACATGGTTCAGATGGTAAAGAATCTGCCTACAGTGCAAGAGACCTGAGTTTGATCTCTGTGTTGGGAAGATACCCTGGTGAAGGGAATGGCTACCCATTCCAGTATTCTTAGACCTTTCTGGTGATTCAGATGGTAAGGAATCTGCCCAGTGCAGAAGACCCGGGTTCATATCCTGGGTTGGGAAGATCCCCTTGAGAAAAGAAGGGCTACCCACTCCAGTATTCTTGCCTGGGAAATCCAATGGATAAAGTGGCCTGGCAGGCTACAATCCATGGGGTTGCAAAGAGCCAGATACCACTGAGTGACTAACACACACACAGAATCCAGAAAAATGGCATTTTATTTTTAATTTTATTTATAAGTTGTTAATTATTTAACTTTAAAAATTTTAATTTTATTTAAAAGTTTTTGATTATTAAAATACCCAAGAAAACATTGCTGTCATTGTGCTTTCCACTCTTTCCCACATATGATTCACGTTCCATTTCTCTGATGCAGATGTGAAAATCAAAAGGTACTTGCCAAGATGTATATCAGTGTCTCTATTATCCTCTATTTTTCTGAAGTGTCTTTGACACTTTATTCCTTTTAAAAAAGCAATACAAATTTCAAAGGGGAATATATATATATATAGCAATTGTATAGATTTTATAGTCAAGTGAGAATTTCTATAGCTTGCTTGGCTTTAATTTTTTAAAAAAATTTATTGAAATATAATTGATTTACTATGATTGTGTTTCATTTCTGCTGTAAAGTAAAATACTCAAATATATTTATATTTTCATATTATTTTCCATTTTTCATATTCTTCTCCATTATGATTTCATAACTTCATGTTCTTTTCAATTATAATTTATCATAAGGTATTGAATATAGTCCTCTTTTCATATTCATTTTCACTATGGTTTATCACAGGATATGAATATAGTTCTCTGTGTTATACAGTGGGACCCTGTTTTTTCTCCATTCTATATGTAATAGTATGCATGTGCTAATCCCAAACTCCCAGTCCTTCCCACCATGATCTTCCCCCCTTAAATATAGCTAAATGTTTTTATATTGTAGACTTGTAGACTCTGGAATCGGAAAACTACATTTAAAGTGAATTTGAGTCTTCAACACATTGGTAATTATAAGCTAGCATCTAAGACCCATAGGAAATATATGTGTGCACACACTCAACAAACGTAAAATATGCATGTTCACAACATATGCACACACATATATATACACATATACATATCACACACACACACATATATATATACATACATATATATAGTGCATGTGTTTGTGTGTATGTAAAATGTAATGGTTTTGTGGAGCCAAGCTGTGGAAGCTAGACTTACTTCATGTTAATCCATGTTTTCTAGCATCACAGTGGCTTAGATTATTTTCTATTGAAATTTCTCATCTGCTGCATTAAAAGAAAAAAAAATCAGACACTATTTTGCTAAGCCACAAAGCCTAGTCCTTCTTGACCCATTTTAATCTGTGGATGTGTTGAATATGAAAGGAAGACTTGAATGAAAATGTGAACACTTTCTTTGAGTCATAAAATTCCCAATAGAACTTAAATTCTTTTCTTGAAATGAATACCCTTAAGTGTCTAGGTGTGTAAACATTACATGCATAAAACATCTATATAATAGCCTTGTATAGACCTTAATATGTGGATTTTCAAATGCATCTTTGATATGGTCTGACAGTAATTCTTTTTACCATAAACTGTTATTAATTTGAAATCATTATGTGCTTTGAGCACCTGGTTAATCTTTTTCTTAAATTCTGTGTCAGCCAGGTGTCCTTTTAGGGATCACAGAAAGATTGGACCTTGTTTAAGTGTGAAATAATCCTGTTGCTTCTATCTGAGAGTGAATGAGCCCGGGATTAGATCAGATAAAACACACTCAAGCTAAAGTGCACAAGGTGGATTATGCAAGAAAAGAGGATTTAGTGAAGAACGGATCCACAACTTTTTGTTAACACAGAGAATGGTGTCTTTTGTAAGCAACATTTGTGGAAACTCAACTGGAGCTTTAAAAGCTATGTCTTTTGTTGTACATTTCTCTGCATACATTTGCTTTGTAGCTGGGAGTGCTAACTTTGGAAGCCATGCTGGGCCAGGGCTCATGCTCATTTTGCTTAATGAAAAGCTAAGGATGTACTTTTACTCATACATTCTTGTTTTGTCTTCTTTGAAGTTTATAAAGCTCTCCTGAAAGATGTGAAGTTCATTAGGTTGTTTTTATCATAACCACAGATTAAATATCTCTTCCCTGGGGAGGCATAAGTTTCAAGTATAAGCTCTACTTGCTATAATATTTACTTAATTATTAATATACTGCTTCTTGTTCTTGATATTAAAAAACACCTCAGTCCAGTTCAATTCAGTTCAGTCACTCAATCGTGTCCGACTCTTTGCGACCCCATGAATCACAACCTAATAAGATTTATTAAGGTACATTCTGAATTTAATGTTATACTTGTTAAATTACTAATATCTTAATGCATCTTCTCAAAGTTACAAGTTACATATAGAGCTGACAGGTATACAGGCAGAAGATGCTTTCAGCATTACTGGTGTAAGATTTAGCACTAGAACTTCTAAATATCATAATTCTCTGGCTCTGGAGCTTTCCTATGCTCAGAGGCATGTTCCTTCAGTTTCGAAGTTTCAGCATTTCTTTTATAACATGAGTTTTTTAAATGGGAGGGGAAACAGACATTTTCTTGCACCCATTGGTTTTAGTTTGTGATATGACCAATCAGTAGAATCTCTAATTTACAGTTTAAATGATTATCAAATCCACTCAATTATTTCTGCTTTATTTAATGAATCTAAATATCTACATATTATCTGATCAACCAAATGATTAGCTATAGGATGTCAGTGAGTACTTCTCATACCTGCTTTTTCTTGCAACACTGGCCCACATGTTACACTTTCTGAGTGTTTTTCTGAATGTTGTATTTAAAAGTGATGGCAAAGTAGAAATGCTCAAAAAGTAGGTAATTGGAGATCTGAATAAAATTATTACTTCAATTAATCAAACTTTTTATTGAGATACTTTTAATACAACTGAGTTAAGAAGGAGTTTAACAATCATATCTTTCACAGAATTTTGTTTTCCTATTATTTATTCCTAATGAAAAGTGCTAAAGCATATGTGTGAGACTATGGAAATATCACATACTCATATATGTGAAGAGAAATATCTCTACTCTTAGCTATAATGAGATGTGATTCAAGAAGAAAAGTCTGGCTTCTTCACAGTAACTTTCTTACCTGTCTACCACAAAGATGTAATTTTTATCAAGAGTATCATGTATTAGGTATGTGCTTTGTATGACTTGTCTTAAAATCTTTTAAAACTTGAGTAATAAATTTTAAAATTGAAAAATTAAGCCAGTAGAGAGTGATACAGATTAATTGTACATTGAACTAAGAGGAACTCTTTGTCAAGGGATTTTGATGATAGGAATAGATTTTTGGCATCCTCTTTTGTGGCTCAGAAGGTAAAGCATCTGCCTACAATGCCGGAGGCCGAAGTTCTAATCCCTGGGTCGGGAAGATCTCGTGGAGAATGAAATGGCAACCCACTCCAGTATTCTTGCCTGGAAAATCCCATGGACAGAGGAGCCTGGTAGACTACAGTCCATGGGGTTGCAAAGAGGCAGACATGACTTCGCGACTTCACTTTGTTTGTTTGTTTGTATATCATATAATTCAGTAACAATTTTTTCAGATAAATAACACTGTGGTTTTACTTTGGCTATCAAGAGGTTTGAGCCAAATTCATAATCCAGTACTCTTAACTCTGTAGGAACATATACTATGCATTTTTGCAAGCTAATCTTTTTCATGGACTTTTTTCTTAATCACATTTTCATTTCAATCATATTCTTTTGGCTATTAATATTATCTTTTTATAGTCACTAGTATTTGTGTAACCTTCTTTAAATACTTCTGTGAAATGGAATAGGAAACAAATATATAAATAGTAATAAAGATTATTTATAACTCTATGAGCTTATTTAATTTTATTTACTCTTGTTCTTTATAATTATTAGTATATTTCACCAAGTGCAATTTATATACATTTTCTCACTGAAATTTAAAATATATGACAGTTTAGCCAGGGAGTTTGATAAGCTTTCTGCATATTTTTATATGTTGCTAACATATTAACCACAATTTATAGTTGTGGTTCTCTAAGAATTGTCATTTGATCAATCAGTCCACAGGGAGTTCAGCAGTTTGGAAAGAAAAGTTATTGCACAATTTTTTTATGTACATTTTAGAAATTTGAACAAGAAAGCTGATTAAGATTATCATAAAAATCCTGGCATCTACTTAGTACATCTTTACTGTACTAAAGATTGTGAAGGTACTGAAAAGGATGTAATTATCAGTTTATCTCAGCTGCATTTATTTTTCAGGAGACAGCTCACTTGGTTAATTTTTTCATATCATTCTGTATTTCAAGTATTTATTTTTAAGAATTCATTTTTATTTTAACTAATAGGTTGTGTTAGGTCCCTAATTTTTTGTATTATATATGGCTCAAAAGTTGGTCTTTGAAAAGCAAAAGTCTTAAAAATAAAATAGCACTGTTCAGAAAAATACCATAGTTAAATATTTAACAATACTCCAGTGAACTTATAAAATGTAAAGCTGTATGTCCAGAAATGAGAGTATATATCATGATGTTTCTGAAGAAAGTGATTAAAAAAAAATTGGGACAAAATGTGACACAATATCTGAAAACTGCCTTTTATTCAACTAACTAGAGATCATCTTAATCTTCAGGGTATTGTCTAAGATAAAGTATGATTAAGTAGTGACATAAAGCTATGGAGACTTTTATATAATTTTTCAAACAAAATGACCTCTCTGGCAAATATCTCCAGAACAATCACAAACTCATGCATTTTAGCAAGAAATTGATGAATTTTTCTGCTAAAATAGAAAATAATCAAAATTTACTATTTTATTTATAGCAACACCATTTGCAAGTCACACATTGCCAAGAAGCATATAAAACCATCTGCAAAGTTACAAATATTATGTTCAAAAGAAAGTGAGGCAAGCTGTTGGCAAGCTCCTTTATCGAATGATACCATTTGGCTTTGTATATCAACAAACATACTACTAGGAAAAGAAACACTACATTGGGAGAATGTGAAGAGATTTTTGGCTTATAGCTGGATGAAACCTACAAAATAGGAATCCGTTCTTAGTATGTGTAGGAAAAGACCTCAATAACTAATTATGATATTCATTTTGAAACACTAAGCTATAGGAGAACAAGAAATCATACTTTATGAGCCTTGACGTGGATTGGGGAAGGCACTTCAGGCTTGTTTCTGAGGGAGCACAGCAACGTGTGCATCAAGAAAGGCACTGCGGAGTGAATAACGCAGTAATGTCATCCACACAGTGCTTTGCCCACATACTGCTTTATTCGTAGATACCAGTTGGTGGTTAACAAAATGCCTCCTGATTTTGATTTAGTGCTGAAGAAAATGGTGAAAACTGTGGTCCAATGATGCTAAACATTTGAGAAACCCTGTTAAATGTCAGGCTCTGATAGTGCCTCATTAGAATTATTGCTAGAACCTTTTCTAATTAGTTTCTGAAATCATTCTTGACTTACTCTAATCCATGGGTTGGCAAACTTTTTCCATAAAGTCTTCATTGTAAATACTTTCAGCTTTGTAGGACATATGGCTTCTGTTGTAACTACTCAACTCTATCATTGTAGCACAACATGTAAACAAATAAGTGTGACTATATTCTGATAACACTTTATTCACAAGCAAGTAGTGGGCTGGATCTGGCCCATGGGCTACAATTTTGACTCCTGCTAATCTATCTGGTACTTCTTCCGGAGAAGTTAATGTAATGTGAAATTTTGATCATAGCACACATCTACTAAGCAGCTTTCATTTTCCTTTGTCCATAATTAAATCTTGGTATCTTTAGAATGGTATTTAAGGTCTTTCTTATTTGAATTCTCTCTCCCTTTTGAATCTCATCTTATGTTTTTCTTCAATATGAACTTGAAGATATAGCAACTCTACTCAAAATGAAGCACAGAGAGGAAAATATAAATAAGCAAACAAACCAGTGTGTCAGTGTAATCAAATAGCTTCAAGGGTTCTAATGTATGATGTGTGTGTGTGTGATTAGAGAGGTGAAGAAAAGGATAGAGCAAAAATATTTTAAAATTAGTGGCAGAAAAATTTTCCAAATTTGATGAAAACTCTAAGTGTGCAGATTCAAAAAACCCAAAATATCTAAATACAAGTAACAAAGAAAAAAACACACCAAAGTACACTGTACCGAAGTGTCTAAAACTAGTAATAAGGAGAAAATCTTAAAATCAGAGAGCATAAAAAGGCACATTATATTTCAAGGAACAAAAATAAATGACATCATTTCAACTTAGAAAGAATACAAGCCAGAAAATAGTGAAGCAATATCTTTGAACTACTGAAAGGAAAAAAAGCAATAAAACAAACTAAAATATTAACCTGAAATCTTTGACTAGTTAAAATATCTTTCAAAATAAAAGGTAATTTTGGTGGTTCCTCAAAAAATTAAATGGAATGACTGAAGACTAGAAATTCCACTGCTAGCTAGATACTGAATAATTGAAAACGAAGACTGAGAAGGGCTTCTCCTGTGGTTCAGTGGTAAAGAATCATCCTGCAACATAGGAGACCTGAGTTCAATCCCTGGGTCAGGAAGATCTGCTGGAGAAGGTAATGGCAACCCACTCCAGTATCCTTGCCTGGAAAATCCCATGAAAAGAGGAGCCTGGCAGGTTACAGTTCATGTCACAAAGAATTAGACATAACTGAGCACACACACAAATACACACACTCCTATGGATACTTGTTCACCAATATTCGTAGCAATATTATTCACAACTGCTAAAATGTGGGAACAAGCAACTATAAACAAATGAATGGATAAACAAGGTGTGATATGCACATATACATGGAATATTATTTAGACACAAAAATGAATGAAGTTCTGATATATGCTATGACACTGGTGAAGCTTGAAAACATTATGGTAAGTAAAATAAGCCAGACACCAAAGGACCAATGTCATGTGATTCCACTCATTTGAAATATCTAGAATAGGCAAACTCATAGAGATAGAATTAGATTGGAGGTTACCAGAGGCTGGGAGGAAGGAGAGGGAGGAATTATTGCTTAATGGGTACAAAGTTTCTGTTTGGGTTGGTGAAAATTTTGGAAATAGATAGTAACACAGTTGTACAACAATGTCAATCATTTATCTTAAAAAAATATTAAAATGCAAATTTTATGTGTATTACCACAATAAAAAATTTTAGAACTTTAATAAATTAAAAGAAAAAATTTTAAGTGTTTAAAATGCTGCTTAACAAGTAAAACATATTATAACACAAAACAAAAAAAAACCATAAAAACACCCCAAAGATGAAATAAAGACTTTCTAAGACATATAAATGGCATCACTGACTCTGTGGACATGAGTTTGAGTGAACTCCGGGAGTTGGTGATGGACAGGGAGGCCTGGCATGCTGTGATTCATGGGGTTGCGGAGAGTCGGACACAACTGAGCGACTGAACTGAACTGAACTGAAGACATATAAAAGCTGAAAGAACCCATCACTAGAAAACCTGCAGTATAGGCAATATTAAAAGAAGTCCCTCAGACAGAAGAAAAATGATACCAGATGAAAATCTGAGTCTAAAATGCCAAAAATGGTTATCTACAATGTAAATATTTTATAATTATTTAAAATAACTGTTTAAAGCAAAACATTTTAAAATATAGATGGGCTTATAACATATGTAAAGCAATGTTTAAGAACAATAACACAAAGTCTGGGAGCAAGAAATGGAGAAATTCTGTTATGAGGCTCTCATACTTGAAGTATTATTATATCACTTGAAAATACATTCTAATGATTTAAAGATAGATACTACCAACCCTAAAGCTTCTATATTTGAACACTCAATAGACTGACATGCTTTCCAAATGCAAATAAAACATTTCCAAACATAGATAATATAATGGGCAAAAAAACCGAGTCTCAATAAATTTAAAAGGATTTAAGTTATACAAAGTTATTCTCTGATCACAAGGGAACTAAAGTACAGATCAATAATGGAATTATATCTAGAAAATCCTCAGATATTAGGAAACTAAATCACATACTTCAAAATAAACCATAGATCAGAAAAGGAAATTAGAAAGCATTTTGAACTGAATGAAAACAAAACAGAACACATCAAAATCTCTGGGATGAAGTTAAATAAACAGAAATGTATAGTGTTAACTATAGTTTCTATGCTAGAAAATAAGAAAGATCCCAAATCAGTTACCTCATTTTATACTTTACAAAATAGAAAAAAGAAGAGCAAATGAAACTTATAGAAAGCAGAACAAAAGAAATACATAGTTCAGAGAGGAAATCAAGGCCATCAGTTCAGTTCAGTTCAGTCGCTTAGTCGTGTCCGACTCTGCGACCCCATGAATCACAGCACGCCAGGCCTCCCTGTCCATCACCAACTCCCGGAGTTCACTCAAACCCATGTCCATTGAGTCAGTGATGCCATCCAGCCATCTCATTCTCTGTTGTTCCCGTCTCCTCCTACCCCCAATCCCTCTCAGCATCAGAGTCTTTTCCAGTGAGTCAACTCGTCGCATGAGGTGGACAAAGTATTGCAGTTTCAGCTTTAGCATCAGTCCTTCCAGTGAACACCCAGGATTGATCTCTTTTAGAATGGACTGGTTGGATTTGCTTGCAGTCCAAGGGACTCTCAAGAGTCTTCTCCAGCACCACAGTTCAAAAGCATCAGTTCTTCAGTGATCAGCTTTCTTCACAGTCCAACTCTCACATCCATACATGACCACGGGAAAAACCATAGCCTTGACTAGACGGACCTTGGTTGGCAATAACAAAAAATCAATAGAGAAATAAGCAAAGCCACAAACTGCTCTGTGAGATCAATATAATCTATAAACTTCTAATCATACTGATCAGACAAAATAAGAACACACAAATTAACATCAGAAAGAAAAATTGAGACATTATTAACAATTCTAAAGATATTTAAATGATAATTAGAAAATCTTATGAATAATTTTTGTCAAGTAATTTGATGATTTGAATTAAATGCATACATTCCCTGAAAGAGATAATGTCCCAACATGAGGACAACACAACTCTTACACTAAAACTAGGAAAAGACATTTTAAGCAAAGAAAACTACATCCCAGTATACCAGTATCCTCCATGAATACCAGAACTATATACCAAAATCCTCCATGAATATAGACTCTAAAAATCTCAACAAAATTTTAGCAATTGGAGCTCCACCATGTATAAAGTTTACTACATCATGACCAAGTGGGATTTAGCCAAGTAATAAGGTTTAACATTCAAAATTCAATGTATTTCCCCATAATAACAGATAAAATAAGAAAATATATGACCATTTCAATAGGTGCAAAGTATTTAAAATAATCCAATATCCAATTTTGATTAAGAAATAAAATCTTACCAACCTAATATTGAAAGGAAACTTCCTCAGTTTGATAAAGGATATCTACAAAATCTATGGTTAACATCACACTTAATGGTAAAACACTGAATGCTTTTTCCCTAAAGGCAACAACTTTATGGAAAGTCAAAAGGATGCCCATTTTTACCCATTTTCTTCATAATTATACTGGATATTGGGCCCAAGGCAGTAAATCAAGAAAAAGAAATAACAGGCATCTGAATTGAAAAGGAAAAACCAGAAGTCTTTATTTACATATTACATGATCGTATCCATAGAAAACGTGATAAAATCTATGATAAAAGCTACTAGAAGTAGAGGGTGAGTTTAGCAAGATGAAAAAAGTAAAATCAATATAAACATTAAATTGTATTTCCATGTACTATAAAATTGAAAGAATAATTCTATTTATAATAGCAACAAAATATAACATACTAAGGAATGGGTCTGATAAATGGTGCACAAAATCTGTGTTCATTGAAAACTATAAAATATTGATGAAGGTAATTAAAAAAAACTTAAGTAAATGAAAATGTCTACTGTGCCCATGGATCAGAAATTCAGTAGTTATTAACATGTCAGTTCTTTCCATATCAATCTTTAGATTTAATTATATGTGGAGTACATCATGCAAAATTCTGGGCTGGATAAAGCTGAAGCTGGAATGAAGATTTCCAGGAGAAATATCAATGACTACAGATATGCAGATCACCCCACTCTAATGACAGAAAATGAAGAGGAACTAAAGAGCCTCTTGATGAAGGTGAAAGAGGAGAGTGAAAAAGCTGGCTTAAAACTCTACATTCAAAAAAAGAAGATCATGGCATCTGGTCCCATCACTTCATGGCAAATAGATGGGGAAACCATGGAAACAGTGACAGACTTTATTTTCTTGTGCTCCAAAATCACTGCAGATGGTGACTGCAGCCACGAAATCAAAAGATACTTATATAAAAATCTGTGACCAACCTAGACAGCATATTAAAAAGCAGAGACATTACCTTGCTGACAAAGGTCCGTCTAGTCAAAGCTATGGTTTTTCCAGTAGTCGCTTATGGATGCGAGAGCTGGACCATAAAGAAAGCTGAGCGCCAAAGCATTGATGCTTTTGAACTGTGGTGTTGGAGAAGACTCTTGTGAGTCCCTAGACTGCATGAAGATCAAACCATTAAATTGTAAAGGAAATCAGTCCTGAATATTCATTGGAAGGACTGATGCTGAAGCTCAAGCTCCAATACTTTGGCACCCGATACAAAGAACTGACTCATTGGAAAAGACCTTGATTCTGGGAAAGACTGAAGGCAAAAGGAGAAGGGGACAACAGAGGATGAGATGGTTGGATAGCATCACCAACTCGATGGACATGGGTTTGAGCAAGCTCTGGGAGTTGGTGATGGACACGGAAGACTGGCTTGCTGCAGTCCTTGGGGTCACAAACAGCCAGACACACCTGAGCAACTGAACTGAGGACATTTAACTCAATGAAACAACAAATCTTAATATACAACCTGAAATTATAAACCTTCTGGAAAAAATATAGGGTAAAAGCAAATTCTTAGCTAAAACATAAAAAAATCATGATCTATACTGTGAAGAAAGCTGATCACCGAAGAATTGATGCTTTTGAACTGTGGTGCTGGAGAAGACTCTTGAGAGTCCCTTGGACTGCAAGGAGATCCAACCAGTCCATTCTAAAGGAGATCAGTCTTGGGTGTTCATTGGAAGGACTGATGCTAAAGCTGAAACTGCAATACTTTGTCCACCTCATGCAAAGAGTTGACTCACTGGAAAAGCCTCTGATGCTGGGAGGGATTGGGGGTGGGAGGAGAAGGGGATGACGGAGAATGAGATGGCTGGATGGCATCACCAACTCGATGGACATGGGTTTGAGTGAACTCTGGGAGTTGGTGATGGACAGGGAGGCCTGGCGTGCTGTGATTCCCGGGGTCGCAAGGAGTCGGACCCGACTGAGCGACTGAACTGAACTGATAGGGCAAATATTTTAAAATTAGGTTTATCAAAATTAAGAACATCTGTGCTTCAAAATAGGGCTTCCCAGGTGGTGCTAGTGGTAAAGAATTCAACTGCCAATGCAGCAGACTTGAGAGAGGCGGGTCTGTTCCCTGGGTGGGGAAGATCCCCTGCAGTCCGTCCGTCCGTCCGTCCGTCCGTCCGCCCCGTCGCTCAGTCGTGTCTGACTCTATACAACTCCGTGGACTGTAGCCTACCAGGCTTCTCCATCCATGGGATTCTCCAGGCAAGAATACTGGAGTGGGTTACCGTTTCCTTCTCCAGGGGATCTTTCCGACCCAGGGATCGAACCCAGGTCTCCCGCATTGGAGGCAGACGCTTTAACCTCTGAGCCACCAGGGAAGCCCTACCCAACTCATTCCAGTATTTTTCATGGACAGAGAAGCCTGGTGGGATGCGATCCATAGGATTACAAAGAGTTGGACATGACTGAAGCGACTTGGCACAGCACAGTGCTTCAAAATATGCTGCCAGGTGGATTAAAAAAGAAGAAACTAACACTGAGAGAAAATGCTTGTAAATCATGTGTTCAGTAATGGACTTTTATCTAGAATTTATATTGAGAAATCTCAAACTTATTAATAAGAACAAACAATCCAATTACTAAAATGCTCAGTGTGTTTTAACAGACATTACACTAAACTAGATAAACAAATGAAAAGATGCTCATCATCATTATCTATTAAGGAAATTTTTACTAAAACCATAATGAAATAACATTACACACCCACCAGAATGGCTAAAATTAAGACAACATAATCACATCACGTATTGGTGTGAATGTGGAGCAACTAGAACTTTCATCACTGCTAGTATGAATATAAAATAGCACCACCACTTTGGAGAACAACTTGAAATTTCTTAGACATTACATACCTACCATTTGATTCAACCACTCCATTCCTAGATATTTACTTAAGAAAAATGGAAGTATATGTCCATACAAAAACATGTATATGAGTATGTGCATCAGTTTTAACTGAAGTAGCCCCAAACTAGAAACAAACCAAATGTTCATCACCAGGTAAATAGATAAACAAATTATGGATTATGCATGCAGTGAAATATTTCTCAGTAATAAAAAATGGAATTATTGGTACACACAACTACATGGATGAATCTAGAAAGAATTAAAACATACAAGATAATTCCATTTATATAAAACTCTAGAAAATGCAAACTAATCTAGAGTAACAGGAAGATCAGTGGCTGGCTGTCTGGGGGTAAGAATGGGAGGGCAGATAACAGGAATTATAAAGAGCAAGAGAAAATATGGGGGATGATGGGTACATTCATTATCTTGATTGTGGTACCAATTTCATGGGTGTATACGTGTAAAATATATCAAGGATGATTTTAAAATATACAGTTTACTATATGACTATTATACTTCAATAAGACTGGTCATGTATGGATGTGAGAGTTGGACTGTGAAGAAAGCTGATCGCCGAAGAATCGATGCTTTTGAACTGTGGTGTTGGAGAAGACTCTTGAGAGTCCCTTATACTGCAAGGAGATCCAACCAGTCCATTCTAAAGGAGATCAATCCTGGATGTTCATTGGAGGGACTGATGCTAAAGCTGAAACTGCAATACTTTGGCCACCTCATGCGACGAGTTGACTCACTGGAAAAGAGTCTGATGCTGGGAAAGGTTGGGGGCGGGAGGAGAAGGGGACGACGGAGAATGAGATGGCTGGATGGCATCACCGACTCTGTGGACATGAGTTTGAGTGAACTCCGGGAGTTGGTGATGGACAGGGAGGCCTGGCGTGCTGTGATTCATGGGGTCACGGAGAGTCGGACACGACTGAGCGACTGAACTGAACTGAACTGAACTGAACTGAAGACTGTTTAAAAATAAAGTCATTTCTCTCAAGGAGTTTTCAATCTTGAATTTTGGGGGGAGACATTACATGGCTCTACAATGATTTTTGAGATAAAATATTCAAGTTAAATACTATTGAATTATTTTAAGGAGAAATAAAAGCATTTGTCAGTTTGATAAATAAAGTTCCATTTTAATTTTCTCATGTATCAAGACTGCCAAAATTTCTTATGTCCTTAATGAAAATGTGGTTGGCCTTCTAAGAAGATAAACTTGTATCAACGTGATGTCTATGAAACAATGCCCTGAGGCAGCTTCTGACCTTTCTCCAGTAGGTAAAGTTCGGTATGGTTCATCTTCTATGAATTTCACAGCAGGTATAAAAATTAGACAGTTGGGAATTTACTAGGGAATCAAATATGACATCGTCATTTGTTTAAATCAAGGAATGACTTGTTTTTCAGTTTTAAAAGTCCAGGGAGAGGCAATTTTTATTAATCTTATGGTTTATCTGTTAACCCCCTGAAGAACTGCAAATTACTTATTTGTGTCACTGATTTTTCTCATTCTTACTTTCACTTATTTTCTCAATAAACTCACAGGAAAGATTGCTCTTCCAGGGCTCCCATATTCTTTGACTGATTTTTACTGATCCTGCCCCATCAGATGCTCTTTACTATTCTCTCTCTGCTTAATTTGCTCTCCCCAACTTTCTCCAACTTATCCCCACTCCCACATCCTACTCCTCACTAACCTTACAACTGCCCACTTTGAGGATATTTGCAGAAAACCCACTGTTGCAGAGAGATAAATAGTTGTCATAATACATATGTTGAATAAACACAGTCTATAATATAAACAATGTGCAACTTTTCTTTGTATCTCACTATCAATTTAAAATCTGTTACTGAAGACTACCATTTCTATCCCTGGATAGAAATTTGGAAAGAAATCCTTGATTTTGTGCTCACTCTTAGACAGAGTCTTAGTTCAGCAATTAGAAAGTGTCTTGTAGAAGATAATCAATACTTTGATTTTCTTCCCAGATTAAATTTTTACTCCTTTTCTGTAAGCTGGTTAGAAGTTGCCTGCACCATCATGAAATGATCCTGATTCAATTTTCTCCCTTTTTTCCTACTTATGTTTTCATCTTCACTTGGTAGCTGCTATGTTAGGCCATTTCAGGTTCAAGAAGAGAAGGATGAAAGGTAAGAGGCAAGGCTTTTCTCATTAGGCTGAGTGGCTTTCTACTTTCTGTGTCCAACATACGGTAAAAGCCAACCTTCAGGGGGATATAAGGGTCCTGTAGAGATTTCTACCAATGGGAACATTCTTGTGAAGTTCCTCTGATCTCTGGTGGACAGTACTCTATACTGAGTGGTCAATTGCAATTCATTCTGCAAGCTCTACCATGCAAATGTGTCTTCAGTTTCATGTTGCAACCCTGAGGTTCCCCTTCTGAACAGGACCCAAAACAATACTATATATCTCTCCATGTAGTCCACTTGGAGTAAGAAATTTTCTCATGCATTTCTTGCATCTAAAAGGCAAATTTCCTCTTGTAAAATCTTCAAATAGGCATGCTTCTCTCACCCAGTCTAGAATCTAGTCTGTCATATCAGTTTTTGAGTTAAAACTTCCATTTTGAACCTTATGGTGCTAATTAGGCTTAAAGTCTTAACATCTTTCTTGATCATTGTCTTTAAAGCAATCACTCCAGTTGAGTTCAGTTCAGTCACTCAGTCATGTCCAAATCTTTGCAACTCCCAGGGCTTGCTCAAACTCATATCCACTGAGTTGGTGATGCCATCCAACCATTTTATTCTCTGTCATCCCCTGCTTCTCCTGCCTTCAATCTTTCTCAGCATCAGGGTCTTTTCCAATGAGTCAGTACTTCAAATCAGGTGGCCAAAGTATTGAAACTTCAGCTTCAGCATCCAGTTCTACCAGTGAATATTCAGGACTGATTTCCACTAGGATAGAATGGTTTGATCTCCATGCAGTCCAAGGGACTCACAAGAGTCTTCTCCAACACCACAGTTCAAAAGCATCAATTCTTCAGCACTCAGCTTTCTCTGTGGTCCAGCTCTCACATCCATACATGGACTACTGGAAAATCCATAGCTTTGACGAGATGGACCTTTGTTGGAAAAGTAATGTCTCTGCTTTTTAATATACTGTCTAGGTTGGTCACAGCTTTCTTCCAAGGAGCAAGCATCTTTTAATTTCATTAAAATTAATGCTGCAGTCACCATCTGCAGTGATTTTGGAACCAAAAAAAAAAAAGTCTGTCACTGTTTCCATTGTTTCCCGATCTATTTGCCATGATTGAGGGGACTGGATGCCATGATCTTAGTTTTAAGCCAGTTTTTTCACTTTCCACTTTCACTTTCATCAAGCAGCTTTTTTGTTCTTTGCTTTCTGCCATAAGGGTGGTGTGATCTGCATATCTATGGTTATTGATATTTCTCCTGGCAATCTTGATTCTGGCTTGTGCTTCATCCAGCCTGGCATTTTGCATGATGTACTCTGCATATAAGTTAAATAAACAGAAGACACTATACTGCTTTGTCGTACTCCTTTCCTAATTCTCTCACTCCTTAAGACATTCAGAAAAATTTCTGGCTATAGAATTTTAGGTCTTATTAGGTAAGAGTGAGCATTTTATACATGCCCACAGGCAGGGTGTTCAGAGAGCAAAAATTCTTTCCAGAATCTTGGAAATCATTCCACAAAGGCAGCTGACATAAGCTTTAGCTATATTGTTTACTCCAAAACTATTCGAACTAGAAAAATTGGGAAGTTTTCATTGCTTCGCTGTTCTTGTTTAGTTGCTAAATTGTGTCCAACTCTTTTATGACCCCATGGATTACCAAGCAAAAGTTGTGCTTTCTGCCTAATGGGATTATAATAAAGCCACACTTATTCATTTGTCAGTGGAGAAATAACACCAGAAAGAATGAAGAGACAGAGCCAAAGCAACAACAACACCCAGTTGTGGATGTGACTAGTGATGGAAGTAAAGTCCAATGCTGTAAAGAGCAATATTGCATAGGAACCTGGAATGTTATGTCCATGAATCAAGGCAAATTGAAAGTGGTTAAACAAGAGATGGCAAGAGTGAATATCAACATTTTAGGAATCAGTGAACTAAAATGGACTGGAATGGGGGAATTTAACCCAGATGACCATTATATCTACTACTGTGGGCAAAAATTCCTTAGAAGAAATGGAGTAGCCATCATGGGCAACAAGAGAGTCCAAAATGCAGTACTTGGATGCAATCACAAAAATGACAGGATGTTCTCTGTTCATGTCCAAGGCAAACCATTCAATATCAAGTAATCCAAGTCTATACCTCGACCAGTAATGCTGAAGAAGCTGAAGTTGAAGAGTTCTATGAAGACATACAAGACCTTCTAGAATTAACACCCAAAAAAGATGTCCTTTCCATTATAGGGGACTGGAATGCAAAAGTAGGAAGTCAAGAAATATCTGGGGTAACAGGCAAATTTGGCTTTGCAGAACAGAATGAAGCAGGGCAAAGACTAACAGAGTTTTGCCAAGAGAACGCACTGGTCATAGCAAACACCTTCTTCCAACAACACCGGAGAAGACTCTACACATGGACATCACCAGATGGTCAATACCAAAATCAGATTATATTCTTTGCAGTCAGAGATGGAAAAGCTCTATTTGGTCAACAAAAGAAGACCGGGAGCTGAATGTGGCTCAGATCATAAACTCCTTATTGCTAAATACAGACTTAAATTGAAGAAAATAGGAAAAACCACTAGACCATTCAGGTATGACCTCAATCAAATCTCTTATGATTATACAGTGGAAGTAAGAAATAGATTCAAAGGATTAGATTTGATACACAGAGTGCCTGAATAACTATGGACGGATGTTCATGACATAGTACAGGAAACAGGAATCAAGACTATTCCCAAGAAAAAGAAATGCAAAAAGGCAAAATGGTTATCTGAGGAGGCCTTACAAATAGCTGTGAAAAAAAGAGAAGTGAAAGGCAAAGAAGAAAAGGAAAGATATACCTTTTTGAAGGCAGAGTTCCAAAGAATAGCAAGTTTCTGCTTCTGCTAAGTTGCTTCAGTCCTGTCTGACTCTGTGTGACCCTATGGACCGCAGCCCACCAGGCTCCTCTGTCCACAGGATTCTCTAGTCAAAATACTGGTGTGGGTTGCCATTTCCTTCTCCAAAGAATATCAAGGAGAGATAAGAAAGCCTTCCTCAGTGATCAATGCAAATAAATAGAGGAAAATAATAGAAAGGGAAAGATCAGAGATCTCTTCAAGAAAATAAGAGATACCAAGGTTTCATGCAAAGAGGTTCACAATAAGGGCAGAAATGGTATGAACCTAACAGAGGCAGAAAATACTAAGAAGAGGTGGCAAGAATACACAGAAAAACTGTACAAGGAAGATCTTCACGACCCAGATAATCACAATGGTGTGATCACTCACATAGAACCAGACACACTGGAATGTGAAGTCAAGTAGGCCTTAGGAAGCATCACTACGAACAAAGCTAGTGGAGGTGATGGAATTCCAATTGAGCCATTTCAAATCCTAAAAGGTGATGCTGTGAAAGTGCTTCACTCAATATTCCAGCAAATTTGTTAACCTCAGCAGTGGCCATAGGACTGAAAAGCTCATTTGTCATTCCAGTCCCAAAGAAAGCCAATGCCAACAAATCCTTAAGTTAACGCACAATTGCAGTCATCTCACAGGCTAGCAAATTAATTCTCAAAATTCTCCAAGCCAGGCTTCAACAGTGTGTGAACCATGAGCCTCCAGATTTTAGCTTTATTTAGAAAAGGCAGAGGAACCAGGGATCAAATTTTCAACATCTGTTGAATCATCAAAATAGCAAGAGAGTTCCAGAAAAACATCTACTTCTGCTTTATTGACTAGGCCAAAGACTTTGACTGTGTGGATCACAACAAACTGTGGAAAATTCTTCAAGAGATGGGAATACTAGACCACCTGAGCTGCCTCCTGAGAAATCTGTATGCAGGTCAAGAAGTAACAGTTAGAACTGGATATGGAACAACAGACTGTTTCCAAATAGGGAAAGAAGTAAGTCAGGCTGTATATTGTCATTCTGCTTATTTAACTTATATGCAGAGTACATCATGAGAAATGCTGGACTGGATGAAGCACAAGCTGGAATGAAGATTGCCAGGAGAAATATCAATAACCTCAGATATGCAGATGACACCACCCTTATGGCAGAAAGTGAAAAAGAACTAAAGAACCTCTTGATGAAAGTGAAAGAGGAGAGTGGAAAAGTTGGCTTAAAGCTCAACATTCAGAAAACAAAGATCATGGCATCTGGTCCCATCACTTCATGGGAAATAGATGGAAAAACAGTGGAAACAGTGTCAGACTTTATTTTTTTGGGCTCCAAAATCACTGCAGATGCTGATTGCAGCCATGAAATTAAAAGACGCTTACTCCTTGGAAGGAAAGTTATGACCAACCTTGATAATATATTAAAAAGCAGAGACATTACTTTGCCACCCAAGGTCCATCTAGTCAAGGCTATGGTTTTTCCCGTGGTCATGTATGGATGTGAGAGTTGGACTATAAAGAAAGCTGAGCACCAAAGAATCGATGCTTTTGAACTGTGGTGTTGGAGAAGACTCTTGTGAGTCCCTTGGACTGCAAGGAGATCCACCCAGTCATCCTAAAGAAAATCAGTCCTGAATATTCATTGGAAGGACTGATGCTGAAGCTGAAACTCCAGTACTTTGGTCACCTGATTCTAAGAACTGACTCTTTTGAAAAAACCCTGGTGCTGGGAAAAATTGAAGGTGGGAGGACAAGGGGATGACAGTGGTTGAGATGGTTGGATGGCATCACTCACTCAGTGGGCGTGAGTTTGAGTAAACTCTGGGAGTTGGTGATGGACAGGGCGGCCTTGAGTGCTACAGTCCCGGGGTGGAAAAGAGTCGGACATGACTGAGCGACTGAACTGAACTGATTCATTTGTCTATAACTTGAACTACCCATATAGCCTAGAACAAGATGGAAGGCATATTGAGAACCTTTGATGGGTATTGATCATGACTCTGACTGGGATCCAGGTGATTGGTCAGAAGTCAAAAAAAATCATAGAGGGCTTAATCTAGATGGGGGTCTCATGATCTATTTACAGTTCTTCCTCACAAATACAGGATGTAACAGCTGGAAATGGGTCTTTAAAGAGGGTTGGCTTCAGGTGGAGGAATGCAATTGAGAAAGAGAGTACTGGTAAAATGTGGAAGGAAATGGAAGATTACAGAAATAGACTTGTAGATGCAGAGAACAGACTTGTGTTTGCCAACGTGGAAGGGCATTGTGGGAGGGATGACTTGGTAGTTTGGGTTTAACAGATACAAACTATTATATATAGGGTGGATAAACAACAAGATCCTGCAATATAGCACAGAGAACTATGTCCAGTTTCCTGGGATAAACCATGGAAAATAATATGAAAAAGAATGTATATATATTTACATATAATTGAATTTCTGCTGTACAGTAGAAATTAACAGAAAATTGTAAATTAAGTATACTTCAATAAAATAAATTTTTTTAAAACATATTCCTATTAATGGAGAGAAAGCTCTAAAACTCCCCATTGTTACTTTTGGATCAGGAGACAAGTTTAATAATTTCTTCACAAAAAATTTTAAAAAGACTAATTTATTGCATTATTTATAAGGATTAATTTTTTAAACCTCCAATCCATTTCTACTGATTCAAATTTACTTTTATCAAATATGATTGAAAATGAGGAGGACTTTTGCCCTGTGCTATGGATGTGAGAGTTGGACTGTGAAGAAGGCTGATCGCCGAAGAATCGATGCTTTTGAACTGTGGTGTTGGAGAAGACTCTTGAGAGTCCCTTATACTGCAAGGAGATCCAACCAGTCCATTCTAAAGGAGATCAATCCTGGATGTTCATTGGAGGGACTGATGCTAAAGCTGAAACTGCAATACTTTGGCCACCTCATGCGACGAGTTGACTCACTGGAAAAGAGTCTGATGCTGGGAAAGGTTGGGGGCGGGAGGAGAAGGGGACGACGGAGAATGAGATGGCTGGATGGCATCACCGACTCTGTGGACATGAGTTTGAGTGTACTCCGCGAGTTGGTGATGGACAGGGAGGCCTGGCGTGCTGTGATTCATGGGGTCGCAGAGAGTCGGACATGACTGAGCGACTGAACTGAACTGAACTGAAACCTACAAGATATTACTGTAAATCTATAGGTTGGTATAAATTATTAGTAATTGGTAAGGCACCAATCATATTCAAATTCCTATATTAATACAACTCAACTATTGTACTGAAATCCTCAATATATCAATAAAAACAAGTAGATAGAGAAATTGCAGAGTAATTGCAGAAAAATTGTGTCTACATATATACTTCTGTATTACTTATTATTGTCTAATTAGCCTAACCAACTGAGTTCTTGTAATGACTAGAGCCATTTTGTAGGAATTGACTCAATCTTTGGGGAAAATAAAAATGGAGAGGAATAAGTAAGAATGTTTTTTACCTTAACATCTTGCTAAATATTTCTTTCCTTCTCTTCCCTTTTCTTCCTTCCTTTTTTAACTTGTGACTAAAATCTGGCTCTCTACAAGGCTGGATAAGGCAACTTGTTTTCTTGTCTGTTTGCTGTTGTTCCTCAACTCAGGGCTGGATGTGTGCCCAAAATGCTGTTGAGACAGAGTTTGCTAAGTGCTTTGGGAAACTTCAGGATAAAAGATACCGTATTATAAATACGATTGTTATTAATTAATTATGCTGATATTTAATAAGCTTCAGGTTTATGGTCTCCCTCTTTTTCCTTCTACTATACCACTTTTTTAAATGTAATAAATTTATTATATATCAATATCAAATAGTTGCATTGAGTAAAAGAAAAAATAAATCCTCTTTTCTTTTTTATTGGAGTATAGTTTGATTTACAATGTTGTGTTAGTTTCACGTGTACAGCAAAGTATATGTATATGCTATATATATATACGTACAGAGAGAGATTTTCAGATTCTTTTACATTATAGGTATTTACAAAATACTATCGCTTCTTGTTCTATACAGTAGGTTCTTGTGGTCATCTATTTTATATAGTAGTGTGTATATGTTAATCCCATCCTCCTAATTTATCCCTCTCCCCTCTTCTCCTTTGGTAAGCATAAGTTTGTTTTCTATGACTGTGGGTCAAGTTCCACTTTGTAAATAAATTCATTTGTATCCCTTTATTTCAGTTTCCACATATAAATAATATCATATGATATTTGTCTTTCTTTTTCACTTTGTATGATAATCTCTGTGTTCATTCATGGTGCTTCAAATGGCATTATTTAATTCTTTTTTATGGCTAAGTAATTCTCCATTGTATGTATACATATGCAATGTATGCATATAAATGTATATATATTTAGTTCCTTAAAATACTGAAAATAGGGTTACCATATGATCCTGCAATGCCACACCTGGATGTATACCTGGATAAACTAATTTAAAAAGGTACATGTACCCAGTGTTCATTGCAGCATTATTTATAATACAATAGCCAAGAGCTGGAAGCAACCTAAATGTCAATCAACAGATGAATGTATAAAGAAGATAAGGTTTATACATATATATAAATATATATATATTTTTTTTCCACTTAGTTCTTTTGCAGTATTTCAAACAAAGAATAGCCAGTCATTTTAGGGGAGCCAAGAAAGATTTTGAGCCAAAATTGATTTCTAGGACCTCTCTTCCTTTTATCCCTTTCCTCCAAACTGTGTAACTCAAATCCTTTGACATAAGTAATGCATATTTGATGTGACAGATGAAAATATGAAGGCTGGAATGATGTGTATAGCTGTGCTGTGCTTAATCGCTCAGTTATGTCCAACTCTTTGTGACCCCATGGGCTATAGCCCACCAAGCTCCTCTGTCCTTGGGAATTTTCCAGGCAAGAATACTGGAGTGAGTTCCATGCCCTCCTCCAAGGGACCTTCCTGACCTGGGTCTCCTGCATTGCAGATGAATTCTTTACCATCTGAACCAGCAGAGAAGCCCATGAATACTAGAGTGGGTAGCCTATCCCTTCTCCAGGGGATCTTCCCCACCCAGGAATTGAACTGGGGTCTCCTGCTTGCAGGTGGATTCTTTACCTGCTGAGCTACCAGGGAAGACTATGTGTATAGTAATACAGAGTAAAAACATTTTAATGATTTCAAGCCTCAGATATGTTTTATACAGCATGAGATCACAACTGACCATCCTACTAGATATGCATTTTAAGATGTATATGGCAAATATGAACCTGTATCTCTTCCATAGTTAAAACTTTTTGCAAAGCTTTTCTCATAACACCGCTTTTCAATCAGATCTGACATTATACTTTGATTGTAAATATTTCCTTAAAATAAATATAATATTTAAAATACAATTTTTAAAGACTAAAATCAAGCTACTGGAGGTTGAATAACATATCTAAAGTGATCTTAAGAATACATATACTTACACACTGCATTTTAATTTAAACTCCTCTTATTATAGTAACTAGCCACAAAATGGCTCCCTATTTATGCAATATGTTAGCTGTAATGTTACTTAAATTGAACAGACGAGTGCTTCTAATAATGTATGTTTACTTCATGAACTTGTGGGCAATTACATTGTAATTATGTCTTTGTAGGTGCTTTTTACTGACATATAGAGCGCCAGTGCCTTTTAAATGTAATTGCAGTTCTCTGTACCATTTAGCAAAGCTGAAAATTGTTAAAGGTTTGTAAATTACCTACATTTAGACCATAGGCAACTAGGCAAATTAAGTGACACTGTCAGTAATGTTACAACATAAATTGGTACCAAATATAAATTCAAGGTAGACTTTCTTTTCTAAATGAGTCTCGTTTATATTAATAGAGTACCTTCTAAAACAGATAAGCAAAAAAGAAAGAAAAGTGCATACTGCTCATTGATCAGCCTTTTAATGCACATGGAAAGCAATGAAAGTGTTAGTCACTCAGTTGTGTCTGACCCTTTCGACCCCATGGACTATAGCCCTCCAGGTTCCTCTGACCATGGGATTTTCCAGGCAAGAATACTTGAGTAGGTAGCCATTCCCTTCTCCAGGGGATCTTCCTGACCCAGGGATTGAACCCAAGTCTCCTGCATTGCAGACAGATTCTTCTCCAAGTGATCCACCAGGGAAGCCCTGAAAAGTGATGACTGGTCTGCGATAACGTTTTCCATTATAAAACTATTTAAAATTAGGAACTTGGATTTGTTGTATAGTACTTAGGATCACTGAGTATATGATGGCTCTGGTGAAGATCTCCTAACATAGAATTTTTATGAAACTATGTAGTAAAGTGGGGGAAAACTGGCTTTCAGAATTTAACAGAATTCTGTCACTTTTTATATCTATAGCCTTGTCAGCAAGTCACTTCATTCTTGAGCTTCAATTTTTTTTTAAATTGGAGTATAATTACTGTACAAGATTGTGTAGGTCTCTGTTGTACAAGAGTGAATTAGCCGTGCATATACATTATCTTCTCTCTCTTGAGCCTCCCTCCTGCTCCACCCATCCCATTCCTCTAGGTCATCGCCGCTCAGTCGTGTCCGATTCTTAGCGACCCCATGGACTGCAGCCTACCTGGCTCCTCCATCCATAGGATTTTCCAGGCAAGAGTACTGGAGTAGGGTGCCATTGCCTTCTCCAATACATTTATCTTCTCTCTCTTGAGCCTCCCTCCTGCTCCACCCATCCCATTCCTCTAGGTCATCGCAGAGCACTGAGCTGAGTTCCCTATGTTATACAGCAACTTCCCACTAGCTATTTATCACATATGGTAATGGATATATGTCAATGCTACTCTCCCAATTCATCCCGAGTTTCAATTTTTTAATCTAAAATAGAAGAATAATAGTCAGCTTCAAAGGACTACCATGAGGATTAAGATGGCCTATTGTATTCAAGCCCTCAAAAAAGATGAGTTCCTTCAGTCTTACCTTCTCCTACAAAGAAAATTTTTTTTCTTTAGCCATAGTGAAGGCTTCTCTGAGGCCATATAGAATCAGCCATGAAACTGCAAAGCTGACACGGATTTACTTCAGCCCATGGGATTAAAGAAACCTAGCGATGATTGTATCCTGAAAAATGTTCACTTTTGCTTCTGAAGCAATATCCCATAGAGGAGACCAGTCTCCAAAGACCAGCAACGGCAGTTAAGGAAATTAATTGTGAAAGTATTACTCTGTCACTTTGTGCCTTCAGGCCAGTCGCTTATTGATGGCAAGGGTTTAGGTTCAGATAAAACCATTTCACCCATGCAAGCCCTCTCCATTAAATGGGAAACGAGCCTCTGAGCTTGACAGCCCAGAAAGCTCTGTTGCCCAGAAAACCATTCTTAAAAGGTCATTTTATTTATTTAACTGTAAGATTAGAGAGAGAGTCAGTATCAGGCCATATTCTTAGAATACAAATAACGAATTAATAATATGATAGAATTACATGCATTTTTAAAAGTCCCATATTCATATGACATAGAAATGATCACAAAGTTATTAACTGGGAAATCCTGTAGCTTTGGAGAGAGGCATTGAATAAGCATCAGGCAGTCGCTAACAGGGAGATGTTTCTCACTGAGTAAGCCCAGGCACATCACTTGCCACTTAGAGTCACAATTTCCTCTTTTAAAAAGTAGCAGTAATTAAGAACTGCCATCCCTCCTCAGATTTTAACTTTCTAAATGAGATAACATATGGAAAAAACTTAATCTATGTATATAGTACTTTATAGCGTACTAATTTTTTTTGTAGACATTTGGCCTGGAAACTTAAAACTACAATATTTTTCTCTTTCTGATATTTTTATCATTATTTTTTTCATCTTACCTAGTGAAATGATTAAATATTGGCTTATGCATCAGAAAAGTAAAAAAAAAAGGCACCACCATGTTCCTACAAGCAAAAATAATAGTGTGAGAACCCTGTAATGTGTTTCATTTTCCATATAAATGAGACCAATAGAAGTATATCCATAAATTGGGAGGTTGGGGTTGATGTATATTTATATATATATGACTATACAAAATAGACAACTACTGAGAAGCTACTTAAAGTGCAGGGAGCCCTACTCAATGCTCTGTGGTGACCTAAATGGGAATAAAATTTAAAAAAGAGAGGATATATGTATACCAGATTCACTTTACTGTACAGCAGAAGTTAACACAATGTTGTAAAGCAACTATACTCCAATAAAGAAAAGTGTTTTAATTAAAAAAAGAAGTGTATCCATAGATGGAAGTAAGACATCCTCCATTGTCCACTCACAAAGGAAGCTGGTGCGGTAGAGTCCAATGGCAAATTTGACTTAAGGTTGGCAGTGAAGGGAGCTTCTTGGGAACTAGAGAGGCTGTTTAGAGTGGATTTGGGATTTTACAGGGCTCAGAGAAGGAGGCTATCAGGTCCAGGAGCACACAGTAGCATGTGTTGAGAAAGTTTTATGGAACCCCACTCCAGTACTCTTGCCTGGAAAATCCCATGGATGGAGGAGCCTGGTAGGCTGCAGTCCATAGGGTCGCTAAGAGTCGGACACGACTGGGTGACTTCACTTTCACTTTTCACTTTCATGCGTTGGAGAAGGAAATGGCAACCCACTAAACTGTTCTTGCCTGGAGAATCCCAGGGATGGGGGAGCCTGGTGGGCTGCCATCTATGGGGTCGCACAGAGTCGGTCACGACTGAAGCGACTTAGCAGCAGCAGCAGCAGAGGGCTAAACATGACAGGGATTAGCACTTCATGAAACTAACTGGCTTCCTGATGAGAAAAACAGTGAGAAGAGCCCAGGTATGTTCAGAGACCTAGTGAGGCCAGAGTCTTTGTTCTGTTCTGTAGTCTTTGATACAGCTCAAAATAGAATATTAGTAAAAGGTATTTCAGAATCTCTAGAAACCTATGTTCAGTGAGGGAAGGATTTAATTTCTCTGAAAATGAAATGGGAAGTTTTCCTTTGGATCTGATTCTTAGAAGACCACTGATGCCAGAGAAGCAACACATGTAGAATGATGGAGCCAGGCTACCAAGAAGTGACCTTGGAGAGCAAACAACAGTGTATGAGAGGGAATTTGGAGAGGGAAGGTTTTCCAGCATCTACATAGCCTACTTTCCATTTTCACCAAGGTTAGCTTTATTAGACAAACTCCTAAAATGGAACTGACTTTTCTATAATTAATTCTGCTGGGTGTGAAGAGTAGACAATGGACAATATAATGTTGGTTATGAGAATGAAGTCCATTAAAAAGTCCTGTTAAATATATCTGTTTCTCTGAACTGCTTGATAATAAGAGGGATTGATTCAGCATATATTTCAACTCACCCATTACAGAAGGGGAAATCAAGATTGACAAAGGATAAATGACTTGAAAACAGATTGAGAGAGTGTGAGGAGAGGCCTACATCTCAATGTTTCTGTTTCAATGCTGAAAAACCTGAACCATTGGCCAGTGGTGATAATGAATTACCCTGATGGTTTTTAGGTGGTGACCTGAGGCCTAGAAATGTGCAAAAATTGAATTTATGTAGAAGGCAGTTATAGTAAAGACTTGGAGGCAAGGTTTCTTTCTTTCTCTTTTTCTTATTAGAAGCAGTTGCTTCTTCCAGATAGGAAAGTATGTCATATTAGCATTATTTATTAACTAACACAGACTTCCCTGGTGGCTCAGACAGTAAAAGCATCTGCCTACAATGCAGGAGACAAGGGTTTGATCCCTGGGTCAGGAAGATCCCCTGGAGAAGGAAATGGCAACCCACTCCAGTATTCTTGCTGGAAAATCCCATGGATGGAGAAGCCTGTTAGGCTACAGTCCGTGGGGTCACAAAGAGTTGGACACGACTGAGTGACTTCACTTTCACTTTATTAACTAACACATTATTTCTCCACTGAACTAGGTAAAAATTAGCTAACTTCAAAGTAATAATAATCCTAACATTTATTGAACACTTGTATTCCAGGGCATTCTAAATTCTTTATGCATTAACACTCCAATGAAGAAAGTGGTATTCTCATTTGCATGGTTAGCGCATGTTTAGTTGCTTCAGTTGTGTCTGACTCTTTGAGACCCTAAGGGCTGTAGTCCACCAGGCTCCTCTGTCCATTAGATTCTCTAGGCAAGAATACTAGAGTGGGTTGCTGTGCCCTCCTCCAGGGGATCTTCCCGACCCAGGGACTGAACCCACGTCGCCTGCATCTCCTGCATTACAGGCAGATTCTTTACCCATTGAGCCACCTATGAAGCCCATTCTCATTTGCATACTAGGAAACAAACATGCAGAGTATAAGCATTTGGAACATGGAAGGTCATACACAGAACTGGGACTTGGAAAATGTAGTACTCAAAAACCGAGTGGTCCAATCTGGAACCCCCTTTTTACCACAGTGTGATTTAAAAATAAGAACAAAAACTAACAATGTATCTAACAAGAAAATTATATTTTTATATCAATAAAGCTCTAAAATCTTTTAAAAGCCTAAAGAAAATTTAAGGTTTTAGAAACACCATCTTCTTGGGAGGGATCTCAGTGAAGGCTTATTCTATCCTTAAGGCTCATAGGAGGGTTGTGACAGTCTTTTACCTAGAACAGCAATCAAGTTTGTGCTGGGATGTTGGTCATAACTGGTTCTTGATTTTTTTAAAAACGCATATAGGTAAAAATTGACCATAAGCTGAAATATGAAACCACCTCATGAATCCGTGCTTCCTCATCCTTTCTCACTGCACAATATGATTCAGCCTCTTACCACCTCCCCTCAGTGTTAATACTGTGGTCTCTTGGCTGATGTCTTGCTGTCCAGTTCAGTTCAGTTCAGTTGCTCAGTCATGTCCCACTTTTTGAGACCCCATGGACTGCAGCACGCCAGGCTTCCCTGTTCATCACCAACTCCTGGAGCTTGCTCAAACTCATGTCCATCAATTTGGTGATGCCATCCAACCATCTCATCCTTTGTTGCCCGCTTCTCCTCCTGAGTTCAATCTTTCCCAGCATCAGGAACTTTTCCAATGAGTCAGTTCTTTGCATCAGGTGGCCAAAGTATTGGAGTTTCAGCTTCAGCCTCAGGCCTTCCAATGAGTATTCAGGACTGATTTTCTTTAGGATGGACTGGTTGGATCTCCTTGCAGTCCAAGGGACTCTCTAGAGTCTTCTCCAACACCACAGTTCAAAAGCATCAATTCTTCAGTCCTCAGCTTTCTTTATAGTCCAACTCTAACATCTACACATGACTACTGGAAAAACCTTAGCTTTGACTAGACAGAACTTTTTCAGCATAGTATTAATATGCTGTCTAGGTTGGTCATAGCTTTTCTTCCAAGGAGCAAGCGTCTTTTAATTTCATGGATGCAGTCACCATCTGCAGTGATTTTGGAGCCCCCCAAAATAAAGTCTGTCACTGTTTTCATTGTTTCCCCATCTATTTGCCATGAAGTGATGGGACTGGATGCCATGATCTTAGTTTTTTGAATGTTGTATTCTGCCCATGCTTCTCTCAATTTAATCCCTGCTACACCCAAGGTCGTCAGAGTGGCTGCTCTGCCTTCACTTTCTGTGGCTCTCTACTTTTTCTTACACTAAATGCACCCTTCCCTTTGCAACTTGCTGGGCCCCATTCTCTGTGAATACATTAGCTACCCAGATATATTTCTGACCCTTTTCTATCAATCAGACTCTACTTCAAAAAGCACGTCATCTTCACTCCCAGCTTGATTATTTTGCTCTCTCTAAATTCCCTGCTATCTTCTTTACCTCTGCAAGCATACCCATTACTCATGGCTTAGTTTGTGTCTACCCTTCAGAGTGACACCTCCTCTAATGACCAAGTCTTCATTAATTTCCCCCTTCTTTCAACTTTATGATATATCTTCTGCAGTATGAAATTAAATAGGTACTTAATTATATATTACACCTGTTATTATTAATTCAAGAGAGAAGTCTTATCTTCCTAATTTAATAGTAGCCCCTTTGAGGGCAAAACTGTTTTCTTTACTCTCTTTCAATAGCAGAGATTCATCAAAAGTATTGTCTATTGTCAAATCATTGATTATTTCAGTTGTAAATAAATTTGGCTGCAGGTATCAGTTCTGAACTGAACTGAACTGACTGATCAGAGATCCAACCATAGTGACTTAAATACATAGAGGCTTATAATTATTTTTTCATGTGATTAAAAGTCTCGAAGGAGAAAGCAGCTGGCATTGGTTCAGTGGCTCTAGTGTCCAGTTGTTGTTTAGTTGCTAAGTCGTATCCAGTTCTTTTGGGACACCATACACTGTGGCCCGCCAGGCTCCTCTGTTCATTGGATTTCCCAGGCAAATATACTGGAGTGGGTTGCCATTTCCTGTCCAAGGCATCTTCCCCAGCCAGGAATCCAACTCACGTCTCCTGCATTGGCAGGCAGATTCTTTACCACTGAGTCACCAGGGAAGACAAGTCTCTGCAAATCTTTCTGGTCTCTTCCTTACGATCTAGGAAGGGTTCTGGAACTCTAACCATCACGTGTGAACTCCAAGCAGGAAGAAGGTAGAAGGAGCAAGAAGTCACACTTTAAAGTGCTTTCTCTAAAGCCCTACCTGACTTATGTTTACACCTCATTGATCACATTGATTTCTTCTCTCTTCATGGAAAATCTCTGTTTATTAAGAGAACAAGATACTAAAAAAATGAGAAGGAACTAGATATTAAAAAAGTAACCACCAGTTTTTTCCACAACATGCTTGACTGAAGACTTTCTCCTTCTGATATATCTGTTACACATTGGCAGTCTTATTCTTCATGCATGATTTTTCCATTCAAAGCCAAATAGAAGAATCTCCTATGTATTACTATATTATTTGGCCTAACTTTTAATGCTTTCATAACCTGGCCCAACTACGCTTGCCCTAACTGTACCTACAAAGACCTGTTTCATTCAGGTTTTTCTTTCCATGGTATTATTCCTCCATATTTTTGAATCTGTCTTCATGTACTGTTTTTTCTATCTGAAATGTATTAATACTTGACCATCCCATCTTTCCTCTTATTACCTTTGGAAATCTAAGACTTATTCTTCCAGATGCTGTGAGTGTTACTGGCAGGTAGCCCCTAGATCTTACTTAACCTTTTTCAGGGTTGGCCATAGTTCAAAGGAGAAAACTTACCCAAAGCCATGCCTATTCCTAGGTCAACCCACATTCAATACTGAACATGGGGTTGTGAAGGGCTTGTCCTCTCAGGCCCAACTTAGGATGGCTGTGATGGGTTGTTCCCTCTTCAGGATACCTCAAATGGTTCCCTGAGGCTCCTAGTGAGACTAACCAGTTCCCTGTCAGCCTGCCTTCTCCTTCTGCCCACTCTTGCTTCTTCCTTCCCTTCTCTTCTCTAGGTGCTGATTCCAAAAGCATCCTAAGGAAAATCTCCTTCTCAGGTTCTGCTTCTGAGGAAATCCAACTCAAAACCCTTCTCATTTCTGCCCTCCTTAAAACTGCCACTTTCACTGTCCTTATAATAACCCCCTGAAAAATTCCCTATAAGGGTTGAGTGAAGGGTCCACAAAGATGTATACAATTTCTTCCCATCCTGAAGTCAGTGTCTCTTGTGTGATGATGACAATGATGATAAGGAAAAAGAGCTGGTGATTAGAATTATCAGCGTTATACAACTTAGTGTTTATTTGAGCCATGTTAACATTTGCAACTTTGTAAAACACATGCAAGATGATTAATACGATACACAGCAGGCACCCAAAACACAGAAAAGCAGGGAATACAATTTTTTCTCCATAGTGAAAAATATTATGCTACCTACACGATAAGAAAGATAGTTGTTGATTAATAGTTAAAACGCAAAAAACTTTGAAACATCCTACATATATCAAGCTCCCCTACAAGAGCAACAGTAGAGCCTGACACGTTCATAAAGAAGAGAAGCTCTCATGCTTGGTGAACCACTCAATCCTATTGCTGTCCTTCTTGAATTAATCTGTCTTCTTCCCTCTCCCCGCCACCACCCAAGCTCTGCCAAATGCTGTGTACGGATTTAGCTACATTCTCTGCACTTAACCCTTCATTCAAGGGATTCCTAGAGTGGCTTCTATTTTTTTGACTCTACCCTGGCCAATACTGAAGTGTTGTATCCACCCCAATCACTTAATGATCTTTCTTTACCATACAGAAATGTTGCCATCCCATGGATATTTCCTTCATCTGTTACTATTTCAACATTGACAAACATTTCTTATGAACAATGGCAAAAAAGAACAGTCATCATCATAATCTGGAATCCATAGTTGAGAACACATTTTTTTTCAGAAAATATTATTTGAAAAATGTCTTTATGAATGCTATAAAGCAGAACACTGAAGATAAACAGATTAAATGTTGAGATGTACTTCTTCATGTAGATACAGAACAAAGAATAACCTACATTATGACTGCTCATAAAAAAAGTGCTGTGCAGCAACATGGATTTCCAACAAATTTGATAACCTGTTTCTGTCTCCTCCTTTCTCCATTAAATTGAACTCTCTGAATTATTCATGAGGGCTATTTTAATGGGATAATTTTTTCTTGCAAACGCTGACACTAATACTAAGGAATATCTCTAGGTATTCATCTTGGATAAATAAGGCTCCTGGTAACTAGTTTTCTTGATGCTTCACCTTATTCAAATGAACATATATGGAAGTAACTAATGTTGACCATTTTTTTTTACACTTAATGGTTTCAATATGTTTTTCTCCATATATGTATAGTCAAACATATATTTGCTCAAGAATTAGCCAGGATGTTGAATTAAATGAAAGTGAAGCAGAAAGTCAAGCAATTCTCAGGTGAACTCAGGCACAGCATTAAGAAGAAATTTAAAGTCTACATTTTCCAACTGTGAGGACAACTCAGAGTGACTTTGGGAATTGCCCATCCTTCCTTAGTACTCGGGCCATATGCAGAACAGATCATTTACTTGAATGCGTACGTTAGGGGTTCTCAACACAAGACAATAGAATTTTACTGAAGCTGTACACCAAATTGTCTGTATATGATTTTTTTTTTCCTGAAAGAAAATTGAGAGCGTTCATCAAATTCCCAGAAGGTGTTCTTGACTGTTCCACTACCACCACCTCTGATAGTTTGAATTCTCAGTTTACAAAGAAATAAGATTTCAAAAATCAGGATTCTCTAAATTTTTCTGTGTGGAGGAGGAGGATTGGGTGGTTAATTGTCTTTCATTAAAGTTAGTATTATGAAGATTCACATGAAACCTTTCTTGGACTTGGGGAAAATTGTATTTTGTAGATTAACTATATTTCATTACTTAAACCAATTCCAATTTTTATAACAACTGAGAATTCTTTTCCAGGTAGCTTATAAGTCTGCTCCTGTTTTTCCCTAAAAATTACCCTGAATCATTTTGTGTCTTTTGTTTTGTTTTTCTTTGCATGTTAATTAAGAAACTAAATTAAAATTGGGAATGATCATCTTTAACCTATTCTATTGGATGAATGTGTTAAGATAATAATAGTCAGATTGCTTGAAGATGTAATAGTATATGAAAAAGATGGTGTCTGTAACAGTGTTGAAAACAATGCAGCTCCTAGCATAATAAACAATTTTCTTTTAATCACAATGTAAACTTATTATCTTCCCCCAATGCAGCTTTTTAACGTTTCGTACAGTTCTGTAATAAATTCGATAGGAGTTTAAGACACTGAGGTGACTGTCACTGCTGGAATGCGTCCTGGAGGCTTCTTCTGTCAGAAGAGATGACAGTGACTCTTCCCATGCAGATTAAGCTGGTGTTTACAGATTTGCCCTGGGTGTGAATTTTTGTCCCGCTGTGATCAAGTAACACTGCCTGATGTGCGCCAGACAGATCTTTGGATAAAAAAGGCTCATATGTGTCCTCGCTTTGCGCAGGTTGTAGCCTGAATCGGGTGCCTATGGCAAGGATCCACTTCTTCTTCCCCTTTACAGTGATACCTGTTCAGTTCATTCTGCTTTAACTTGTTCCCTTCCGCTTTGGGTGAAGCATCGAGAATGAACCTACAAAGGATTCAACAGTGAATGTGCTGAAACTCAGATTATTCAATGTAGAATGTCAGGGGAAAAAAGGTCAGTATTTGGATTCTATTTTTAGAGATGTGATAGGAGACCACATAGGAAACTTTTAAAAACACTGGAGTCATTCATGGTAATTTGAAAATTTTTGTTAATTTTCACACATCTGAATTTTCCCAGACAAAACAAATGAGATAAGGAATCTTACTCTGGGCAAAAGTTAATCAGGCTCCAGATGTCATGAGTGTAAAACCAAGGACAGAGGAGCCAGAGCTGCCTGTGAGGGCCCATCCCTGAGCCCCAGGGACTCCCACCTCCTGAATTTTCATTCTAAATTGAGCATGTTTAATATCCATGAAAGAAAACTGGCTGTTGTCATCAGTCATGGATGCCCAGCTCACTATATTTTAATTTCTTACTTTATTTCAATAAGAACAGTCCATAAAGAAATGTGCTAGGTTATGAAAGGGATTATATGTTCTCCTTTCTTAAGCATTCTTCAGTACACTGAGATGGAAACTTACAAACTGGCCCGTGCAAAGGGAAACAATGTTAGGTTGAGATTCAATTTCCTGCCTGTACTGCTGTTTAGCTTTGAGATTCTGGCAAATTCATTTACCCTCTCTGAGTGTGACTGACCTTATTTGTAAGTGAAGTGAAGTCGCTCAGTCATGTCCGACTCTTTGCGACCCCATGGACTGTAGCCTACCAGGCTCCTCCCTCCATAGGATTCTCCAGGCAAGAGTACTGGAGTGGGTTGCCATAAACAGGAGCAATAAGACCTTTCTGTCTTCCATGCCTCTCTCAGGACAATTGTGACCGGGAAGGAACCTAAGGGCCTTCCCGTGACAAACACCTCCCTCATATCCTCTGCTTTAGATCCTCTTTGAAGTACCCAGATAAGAGTATCTGATGGCAACCCACTCCAGTACTCTTGCCTGGAAAATCTCATGGACAGAGGAGCCTGGTGGGCTACAGTCTATGGGGTGGCAAAGAGCTGGACACAACTGCACCACTGAGCACACACACAGGAGTATCTGATACATATATCCTGAGTAGTTTTGCAGATGCTGAAACTCCCATCAAATGGAAGCAGTTAACTACCTGATGACCATGAATGCATAGCCTCCAGACCAACTGAAGCCTAAGGATGGATAATGTGATACCATCCTGGTACCCCACCATCAACTAGAGAATTGTGCATGAACTGATCATACACATTCTCCTCTTCCTCACTTGGCCTTTAAAAATGCTTTGTTGAAACATGTCTAGGGGTTCAGGTGTTTTGAGCACTAATTGTCCTGGATTCCTTGCTTGGCGCCCTACAACAAACACTGCACTTTCACTGCAATCTGGTGTCAGTAGATTGACTTTACTGTGTTTGTGTGCAAGTGGAACCAAGTTTCCTTCAATATCATAAACTAGTATAACCAGTACAATACTAAAAAGATTTGTAATACCCCATAGGCTGAGTACACATCTCTCATTCCTAAGATGCAATCAATATTTGTTGATTTTATAATAATTCTTAAGAGCGTGTGATTTTAGTATGTTTCAGTTCAGTTCAGTGGCTCAGTCGTGTCCAACTATTTGTGACGCCATGAACCACAGCATGCCAGACCTTCCTGTCCATCACCAACTCCAAGTCCACCCAAACCCATGTTCATTGAGTTGGTAATGCCATCCAACCATCTCATCCTCTGTCGTCCCCTTCTCCTCCTGCCCCCAATCCCTCCCAGCATTAGGGTCGTTTCAAATGAGTCAGCTCTTCGCATCAGGTGGCAAAAGTATTGGAGTTTCAGCTTTAGCATCAGTCCTTCCAATGAACACCCAAGATTGACCTCCTTTAGAATGGACTGGCTGGATCTCCTTGCAGTCCAAGGGACTCTCAAGAGTCTTCTCCAACACCACAGTTCAAAACCATCAATTCTTCTGTGCTCAGCTTTCTTTATAGTCCAACCCTTATATCCATACTTGACCACTGGAAAAACCGTAGCCTTGACTAGATGGACCTTTGTTGACAAAGTAATGTCTCTGCATTTTAATATGCTATCTAAGTTGATCATAACTTTCCTTCCAAGGAGTAAGTGTCTTTTAATTTCATGGCTGCAATCACCATCTGCAGTGATTTTGGAGCCCAGAAAAATAAAGTCAGCCACTGCTTCCACTGTTTCCCCATCTATTTAGTTCCTTATTTACACAGGAATAGAGGTAAGATTCTTTTATTACAACTAGGTACTAATAGTTCTCTTTCCCTCTCAGCAAATGGTCCTGGAAAAGCAATATATTTTATCATCTACTCTTTCAGATTAAGTTGAGGGCTGCATTTGAAACATTATTACTTTTGACAATAATGAATATCCCATACCCAGAAACTATAAGAAAAGTATGGAGAAAATTCTAAGAAACAATGATGCAATTCTAGTCTTTCTGAGAATATCCTAAGTCAGCTGTCATCTCCGAAGGCCTGATGGTCTAGTTGTTTATCTATTTTTTGTTTTGGAGCCATCAACTTCTAAAAAGGAAAGCAGACCAGAACTCAAATATAACAAATTAAGCTCCAGGGAAAGCAACCAATGATTATGGCTCTCAACACTTATCTTTTTTCACACTGTCCCCATTTAGGGAGTAGAAAGGCTCTAGTTCACACAGCTGGTGAAGGAGGCAGAGGTGGGTTTGATTCCAAAGCCACTTTCTTCATTATGTTCCATCCCTAAGAGACAGGCCAAAAGATTACAGCAATTCTCTTCATATGTGCTATTTTGGAAAGTAGCTTCTATTTTCAAACTTTTGTTCAGGATATGTGTATGGTAAGAATTAGGTTATTCATTCTGTCTAGCTGAATGCTTTCCTTAAGTGATTAATTGACTAAATTTATTAAATTTTCACTTTTCTCTTTCCTTTCTTCTTTCTGTCTTTTTTATCCTACTTTTTCCTTTTTAAAAAATTTAGGCACTGTTTTGTATTGATGCTCACCTTATGACAAGGATTTGAGTGAAATTAGTTTATTTGGAATGTGATTCTGGAGAACATCTTCGTAGGGGTATATGAAGGTAAAACAGGGTTCCCAGGTGGCGCAGTGATAAAGAAACTGCCTGCCAAGTCAGGGGACACAGGAGACGCAGGTTTGATCTATGGGTCAGGAAGATCCCCTGGAGTAGGAAAATGGCAACACACTCCAGTATTCTTGCCTAGAAAATTCCATGGACAGAGGAGTCTGTCAGGCTACAGTCCCTGGGATCACACAGAGTTGGACATGACTGAGCATGCCTGCATGAACATGAGGGTAAAAGAAGGTGATAATACAGGGCACTTTTATTAATGAATGCGTAGCTACTGGCAGTCTCTGTGCAAACTCCGGGAAAAAGAATAGAACCTGTTAAAGAGTTGTTCCAACAGAATGGTGAAAAACTGGGCCATTTATTTACCATCTCCTAATGATGGACATCCATACATGACCACTGGAAAAACCATAGCCTTGACTAGAGTTGGACTGTGAAGAAAGCTGATCGCTGAAGAATTGATGCTTTTGAACTCTGGTGCTGGAGAAGACTCTTGAGAGTCCCTTGGACTGCAAGGAGATCCAACCAGTCCATTCTAAAGGAGATCAGTCCTGGGTGTTCATTGGAAGGACTGATGCTAAAGCTGAAACTGCAATACTTTGGCCACCTCATGCAAAGAGTTGACTCACTGGAAAAGAGTCTGATGCTGGGAAAGGTTGGGGGTGGAAGGAGACGGGGACGACAGAGAATGAGATGCTGGATGGCATCACCGACTCGATGGACATGAGTTTGAGTGAACTCCGGGAGTTGGTGATGGACAGGGAGGCCTGGCGTGCTGTGATTCATGGGATCGCAAAGAGTCGGACACGACTGAGTGACTGAACTGAACTGAACTGAAACCTCATCACTGGAGAAGGAAATGGCAACCCACTCCAGTATTCTTGCCTGGAGAATCCCAGGGACGGCGGATCCTGGTGGGCTGCCGTCTATGGGGTCATACAGGGTCGGACACGACTGAAGCGACTTAGCAGCAGCAGCAGCAGCAGCAAACCTCATCGCTGAGGCTTCCCTGTTGGCTCAGTGGCAAAGAATCCACCTGCAACAAGGAAGATGCAAGAGAGGTGAGTTCAGTCCCTAGGTAGAAAAGATTCCCTGGAAGAGGGCATGGCAACCCACTCCCATATTCTTGCCTGGAGAATTTCCTGGACAGAAGAACCTGGTAGGCTTTAATCCATAGGGTCACAGAGTCAAACATGACTGAAATAACTGAGCACGCATGGAAGCAAACCTCACTGCTGACTGCTGCACTTATGAGAGTGAAAAGTGTTAGTTGCTCAGTCGTGTCTGACTCTGTGCAATACCATGAACTGTAGCCTACCGAGCTCCTCTGTCCATGAAATTCTCCAGGCAAGAACACTAGAGTGGGTGGCAATTTCCTTTTCCAGGGAATCTTCTTGACCCAAGGATCAAACCTGGTTCTCTCACATTCAGGCAGATTCTTTACTGGCTACCTGGTCCAGCATTCTTGATTGGAGAATCCCATGGATGGAGGAGCCTGGTGGGCTACAGTCCATGGGATTGCAAAGATTCAGACATGACTGAGTGACTAACACACTGCTGCACCTAGGGGCTGTTAACCCCCTAGAGGCTCTGCCTGCCCTATTCAGAGCTGTGCATGCTCATACCACCAGAGACCCCCTGGGGAGAGTTACAGGCATTCAGAGTAAGAAGCCATGAGTATGTACAGAGAAGGTGACTGGGATATCTGGGCAGAATATCTAGAAAGACCACTGCAGACACTGTCTTAGATTCCATCCTGTGGTGAGAGGAGGCCATTACCTGCTCAATGTTGTTTCAACAAATTTAGTTTAACAGTGAACACCAAGCATAACACAGTCAGGGAATGTGTAACCCTTTTTTTGCAGAGAAAAAGAAATGCCAGTAGGCAGACAGAGAATAATGGATCTGGCCTGACCTACATTGGGAGGAATTTAGAAGTCTGTCCTCTGGGGAGGAAGGTCTTACAATGCTCAGAGTAGATAGGATGAGCCGAGAAAGCGAGAAAGCTTTTCACCCCTTTTATGTAAAGAACATTATAAAATGGACTATAGACTTTAAAAAGCACCTGTGAGGCTGGAGTTAGCAAGATTGAAAAAAGAACCAAGTTATGAAAAAAAAAAGATACTAGCTAACTAAAGTTTGGAAGAGTTACGTTGTAAGGATAGAACTCAGTTTCTGCTTAGAATTTTATTTTGCATTAAATTCTTGCTCTATCTGGAGCTTTATGCCACACAGAAAGCAAAACTTAAGCTTGTACATGTTAGATAATAGAGAGCTATTTTATTGGTGGAACAGTGAAAAACCACAACATGTATCTATATAATTAATTCATCTTCCAAATAAGCCCCAAACCTGGATTTATATTGCCCTGATCCTTCCATTTCTTGAAACATCACAAAATCAGGATCCTGATATAGACGAAATTAATTCACATCCCAAAATCACACTTCATGCACTTTTTCAATCAGTCATGGAAAAGTCACAATCCATCCACACGAATAAAGTTTTGCAATATGTAGGCCAATATTGGCTCAATAAAAGCAATACATAATTAATAACAACAAATTTCTGTGCCTTCAACAGTATTTTACATAAGACTTCAAACCCAATCTCATAAGCAGTTTTCAAGACCTGACTTCAGTCATGCCTGTGTGTGTTAAGTCATTTCAGTCGTGTCTGCTTTTTTGTGACCCTATGGAGTGTAGCCTGCCATGCTCCTCCATCCATGGGATTCTCCAGATAAGAATACTGGAGTGGGTTTCCATTTCCTTCTCCAGGGGATCTTCCCGACGCAGAGATGGAACCCGTGTCTCCTGTGTGTTCTGCATTAGCAAGTGGAGTCTTTATCACTGAGCCACTTGGGAAGCCCTATTTGTAATTACATATTGTGGGCTTCCCAGGTGGTGCTAGTGGTAAAGAACCTGCCTGCCAAAGCAGAAGCCCCAGGATAAATGGGTTTGACCCCTGGGTCGAGAAGATCCTCTGGAGGAGAGCGTAGCAATCCATTCCAGGATTCTTGCCTGAAGAATCCCATGGACAAAGGAGCCTGATCGGCTACAGTCCATAGGGTCGCTAAGAGTCAGACATGACTGAAGCAGTTTATCATGCAAGCATGCACACATGCATTTGGCTTCTTGGGTAAGATAAAACCTGGTAAGAAGGGAGTCCTCTGGCTGTGGTAGCGATCATGGAACATCTGTACCTGCACCTCTAGCTGCCTCCCTGCTCTAGGGGTAAAAAGTGAACTGACTTCTGCATGGGAATCATACTCCACCTGTGAAATATACTCCTGTGAAAATTGGACCTGAGGTAGAATCCATCCTTCTGCTGTTTAGGGCTGTTTTCTGCTGTCAAGCCAGAGACTGAAGACACAGGTTTTTCTACAGGCTTGTCCCAGTGTCCAGTATCCAGCTTAGTGTATATTTAGAAGCAGGTGTAGCAGAGGTGGAGCCAGGATGCTAGCCATCATTCAGAAGCAGTTATGTATGATGAAAACCATCACAATATTGTAATGATCCTTCAATTAAAATTAATTAATTAATTAAAAAAAGAAACAATTGTGGCAGATTCGCCAGTGGTTGGTTGCCTGCAATTTACAGCTATACTGATGAATTAGATCTCAGTGATTCCAGGGTGACCTCATCGCTCCCCATTTTTCTGACTGTACTCATCCCTGTTTGATGGTGTTCTGGGAGATCTAGATTAGAATCCACTCCTCTAGCTTTCCCCACTATTTCGTAAGCATCAAAGTCATTTGTTAAATCATTTTCTGCATACAACAGAGATTTCTGTTCTCTGCACCAATTACTAATATAACCAGTGACAATATTTGCACTGTTCATCCCTCTGTATCCACAGCCAAAGACAAGGTCAGTCTAAATGTAATTGGGTATTGAGTGAATAATTGAAGCAGCTAATGGTGACTCCATCCTTGTAAGTCTAACAATCTTTAAATTACAATGAGTTCCTAGACTTCATCCTTCTCTCGCAGTAAAATCTATTCATCCTCGGTCTTATGGTAGATATTTAAAAAGCTCTCATTTTAAAAAGGTTTTGTGCAACATTTTAAATTTAATGACAAGTATTTACTTATAGGGTTTCCCAGGTGGCACAGTGGTACAGAATCTGCCAGCCAATGAAGAAGACAGGGGTTTGATCCCTGGGTAGGGAAGATCTCTTGGAGGAGGAAATGGCAACCCACTCTAGTATTCTTGCCTGGAAAATTCCATGGACAGAGAAGTCTGGTGGGCTACAGTCTGTGGGGTCCCAAAGAGTCAGACACAGCTGAGTACACACACACACTTGCTTGTAGCTTTTCAAAAAGATGTATCTTAAAATTCTTTCAAACAGATGCTAAAAATGTGTCAGTATGTGACATTTGCTTTTATTTTCTTAGGCTTTTCTCTAAGCTAATGGATAGACCATAAAATAAATATATGCTTTACAACTTGCCAGGGATATGCTGTTTTGCTGAGTGTGTGTCTTTGCAGTTTTATAATACATTAAAGTCTGTGTCCAGATACTTTTAAATATGACCTTGCTTATAATTTTTTACTATTTGTCCAGAAAACACAAAGATAAAAAATTTTTTAATAAAAAATGCAATATTCACCAACAATATGGCCTGAACTACAACATCGGGTGTACAGAGTTTTAGCTAGAGGAAAGCCCTGGAGTTTAAGGGGAAGAAAACTTGAGGTGGCTGACACATAACAATGTTCACATCGTTCACACTGTTAAACAAATGTGTAACTTGTGCAAACTACTTGTTCAAACCTGTTTGCTTATCTTTAGGGAAGAGATCATTACATTTCTCCTTTGATTGCATTATGGTAAAACACGCACCATTCAAAAAACACTTCTGGGTAGGAACTCCATAAAGGCAAAACTCCCACCTGCTTCATTGACCAACCTCTGTGCTGGGTGTGACCAACCAACACCTCCTGATTTAGAATTTCACTCCTATTCCATGGAAACAAAGATGAGAAAAACACATCCCTGCAGAAGGAATTTGACTCCCCATAATACCCTGCTGGAGGCTTCCCTGGTGGCTCAGACGTGAAAGAATCTGCCTGCTATGCAAGAGACTTGGGTTCCATCCCTGTGTCAGGAAGATCCCCTGGAGAAGGGAATGGCAGCCCACTCCAGTATTCCTGCCTGGAGAATTCCGTGGACAGAGGAGCCTGGTGGGCTGCAGTCTGTGCAGTCAGAAGAGTCAGACATGAGTCAGAGACTAACAACTTCACTTTTTTCACTAATACCCTGGCTCTGCAGTGGCACTTTAGGACTCACTCTTTTTTATGCCTTCGGTCCCCTCTTGCTCCCAATGAAGAGAAATGTCACATGTCACAAGCCCTGGCAAATCTGTTGGCTCTCTTTAACTGTATGTAATAAAACAATCTAAAATTATCTCAAATAACATGGACAATACCTACCATTATAAGATACTGAGCAATAAGTTTCAAGGTAGATTTTAACAGTGAGCAGCTTCTTATCAAGACACATGGCTGTTTACACTCTGGCCCGGTTCCACCTCCAACCACTAATTCAGGTATAGACCAAGGTGCCACAAGCATATTTTATATGCTTGCACATTCTGTTCCTTCTCTCGCGAGCAATTCTCGTTTTAGCTAATACTTGTGAAATATGTACAACTAGACTACTAGTTTAGCTAATATTTGTGGAATATTTACCAGACACTACACCAGTCATTTTCCCTTTATTGTTTAATTTAATCCTCACACTATCTAATACGGTAGAGAGTATTCATCTGGTTTTACTGATAGTTTAAATAGCATGGCGAAAATCACACAGCTGGAAGGTAGAAAGCACAGAGGTAAACCCAGTTAATCTATCTAAGCATCTCTACTTTATAAACTCAGTGCCTGACCCACTCCTTCTAAAACCAGCTTAAAAGACAGTTCACCAGTTACTTCCTGTTTGTCTCCGCGTGTGCTTGTGTGCTCAGTTGCCCAGTCAAGTCCACCTCTTTGCAACCTCCATGGTCTGGAGCTCTCCAGGCTTCTCTGTCCATGGGATTTCCCAGGCAAGAACACTGGGAGTGGGTTGCCATTTCCTTCTCCAGGGGATCTTCCTGATTCAGGGATTGAACTGGTGTCTCCTGCATCTCCTGCATTGGCAGGCGGATTCCTTACCACTGAACCACCTGGGAAGCCACTTGTTTCTACATATCCTCCCAATTTTAATCTTTAAAAAGTTCACTTGTATTAAACCAGATTGGTGATTAGTTCACTGAGGCATAATTATTTTTGCATATATGCCTCTAAGATATTCTGTAGAAGACAGGTGCCATTTTTATTTTTTCTATTTTAATCCCAAGAACACATTAAATTGCATTGCTCATGATACATGTTCAATAAAGATTTGTTAATTTAATGACTGAATTATGATTCTGATCTAAACTCTGATCCAAAATACATCAAAAGGATCCCATTAAGATAGATTTTTAAATTTGATGGTGAATCTTGGGCAAAAATTCCTGTTCCTGTGATAAAGAGCCAGCATCTGATCAAATAAACTATCACTATATTCCATTTGAAAACAACTTTTTTTTTTCATTAGAAAAAGTCACAGCATGTAGCATTGCTCTTAAGAAAAAGTTAAATAGAATAGTTAGTTCAGCTGGTTAGAGAATGTGCTTCAAGTTTAAAACCACATATCATTGTTTATACAGATGATTATTTGGGACGAACTTCAATAGAATTATACTTTGCTAGCAAAGCAGGCGGCTTTGGCAATAACACACAGTGATCAGCAAGAGTGACTCATATTTTCCAACTGAGATCAATGACTCTTAATCCATTAATGCAGACCTAAATATCACCTGATAGGAAAAGCTGACAATGGAAATGTAAGTAAGAATGGTATGGAGTATTCAGATTTAAGAGATTTTTTTCATGTTATAATCCCTTTTCATACTCTACAGGAAAGCAGGATAATTTCAGATTTTCAATTAGTTTGCCCTAGGTATTAAATAAAAAATATCTTTTTGAGTAATGTGAATTATTTTTATTCATCTACCTCAAGCTGCTCTTTACAGAATTTGATTTTTAAAAGTCCTTGGCAGTATTGCAACAATAAGCCAATTTAAAATGTCAACAAATAGTTTCATTTTGGGGTGGATTATAATTATTCCAATAAGTCTGATGCCTGCCAGATATTTAAATTTTTAAAGGGCAAGTCAGTGAATTAGCCAGAAAACTGCCCACAATAAACTATGCTGAACTAAAAGCAATCCAAATACCTGAAAAAAAGCATATATGGAAGTAAGACACCATAGTATCCTTTAGTTCAAAAATAAGCTTCAGAATTTGTTCTTCTATCACAGCATTTTTAAGTATGCACTTGCTAATTTAAATATTTTATTTACATATTTAAATCTATTTTCAACCCTTAATAAATCATACATTACATTACATTACATTACATTGATGTAGGTTGAGAAATGGATCTGGGAGTTATCTTTGGGTCCATATGATGTAGTCTGAGGTCTCCATTTTTTTATTCTTCTTTCTTTCCTTCTTTTTTTCTTTTCTTTTTTTATTCAGTTTTTGAATCTATTGGTTTCTTTTTCTTTCCTTACTCAGATTTGTAAGCCTCTTGAAGGTAGAGATGACAATTTATTTTCCTTTACATCCCAGGGCTCACTCATAATATGAATTACATCCCAAATAAATATTTCTTGAATGATTCAATGAATGAAAGGCCAATAGTTATAAAGACAGTTTCATAGTGTACCTAAGTGAAAAGACTGGATGATCTAGAAAGTTATTACCCAGCGTAACACTGTGAGGTAGATTGCTATGTCACACTTTAAACTACTAACAGTTTTTACATATAATACTCCTCTTCCAGGTAGCACAATAATGACATGAAAGAAGTAATTGTACAACTTTGCTGAAGGTGTTACAGTGGACACGAACACTATTTTTCGAGTAGGATTACTCAATGTTGTAGAAAATGTCAATTCTCCACAAATGAATCTATAAATATGATGCATTTCTCAAAGTTTATAGCAAGATGTTTAACTTTTGGAAATTGAAGGGCAACTTTAGAGATGAAAGGGAAAATCTAACTGCTAAGAATACTGTGATAGAAAAAAATAGAACACAGAGGAACATGTTACCTCTTGAATAGCATAACCTATCATAAAGAATCAATAGGTTAAATATTAAATAATGTATTATTATCTCAAAGGAATCAAGAGTAGAAAAGCAGTGGAGGGATTACTATAGTTAACCATGTTGGCAACCCCCTTTCTGAGTTTCCGCATGTTGCTAATTTACTTGATCTGTCAGTTTCTGCTAACTGTATTAAAATAATCCACTGTGAGTGTAAATTAGTCCATTTCTTTTTGTACATCTGTCAGCTATTGCTTTATATATTTTGAAGCTATGTTTTATATGCATATAAGTTTGTGATGATTATGTTTTTATCAATATTTAAATTTTTTACTTCTCTTAATGTATTTTTACTTAAATTTTATTTGATTGGTATTAATATTGATGTTAATAAATATGGAAATTAACCCTGAACACTCTTTGGAAGGGCTGATTCTGAAGTTGAAGTTCCAAAACTTTGGCCACCTGATGCTAACAACTGATTCACTTTAAAAGACCCTGATGCTGGGAAAGATTGAAGGCAGAAGGAGAAGAGGATGACAGAGGATGAGATGGTTGGATGGCATCACCGATTCAATGGACATGAACTTGGACAAACTCTGGAGATGGTGAGGGACAGGGAAGCCTGGCATGCTGCAGTCTAGGAGGTCGCAAAGAGTTGGGCATGACTTGCTGACTGAACAACAGCAATATTGAGATTGGCTTCCCAGTGAGTGCTAGTTGTAAAGAATCAACCTGCCAATGCAGGGAATGCAAGAAATATGGGTTATATCCCTGGGTCAGGAAGGTCCCCTGGGGTAGGAAGTGGCAACCCACTCCAGTATTCTTGCTTGGAAAATTCCATGGACAGAGGATCCTGGTGGGCTACAGCCCATGGAGCCACAAAGAGTCAAACATGACTGAGTGACTAAGCACAATACTGATATTAACATTCTACTTTGTGGAAAAATTCACAAGGCATATCCATTTTCCATCACTTTATACTCAGTTTTTACATGTGATTTTGCTTTAGGAGTATTTTCTTTTATAAGCAGATCATAGTGGATTTTTTTTTTCTTTACTAATAATCTCTTTAATAATATAGTTTTACTTATTTAACTTTAACATGATTTCTGACAGAATTATTTCAGTCATTTTATTTTGTATTATCATTCTTTCTTTTTATATTTTAAATAATATATTGTATATAATGTACTATATATTTTATATTTTTTCTATACTGATTGAGAAACTATAGACTTTTATTTATTCAATTTTTACTGATTTTAATATATATCCTACTTATATTCAATAGATTTCTATCTGTGTTTACTTTTACTCTACCTGAATTATTTTACCCTTAATAATTATTTGAATGACAACATTTATTTGTTTTCATGTTTGCAAATATCACAGTTTTCTTACTCTTAAAGGCATATTTGGCTAGGAATAGAATTCTGTGTTTACAGATATATTTGCTCTATGACAGGAGAAAGAACTCAACTAACATCTGGCATGAGTTGATGAAAAACAATTCTGACAAACAAATGCTGTTGTTAGTTTAAACATCATTCCTTATTAAGAAAATTATTTTTCTTTGGCAGTTTTTAGATAATCTGTTGGTAATAATGACCTGGTAATAATTCTAGGAATCAGTGAACTAAAGTGGACTGGAATGGGTAAATTTAACTCATATGACCATTATATCTACTACTGTGGGCAGGAATCCCTTAGAAGAAATGGAGTAGCCATCATGGTCAACAAAAGAGTCCAAAATGCAGTACTTGGATGCAATCTTAAAAACCACAGAATGATTTCTGTTCGTTTCCAAGGCAAACCATTCAATATTACAGTAATCCAAGTCTATGCCCCAACCAGTAATGCTGAAGAAGCCAAAGTTGAACGGTTCTATGAAGACCTACAAGACCTTTTAGAAATAACACCCAAAAAAGATGTCCTTTTCATTATAGGGGACTGGAATGCAAAAGTAGGAAGTCAAGAAACAGCTGGAGTGACAGGCAAATTTGGCCTTGGAGCACGGAATGAAACAGGTCAAAGGCTAATAGAGTTTTGCCAAGAGAATGCACTGGTCATAGCAAACACCCTCTTCCAACAACACAAAGAAGACTCTACACATGGACATCACCAGATGGTCAACACCGAAATCAGACTGATTATATTCTTTGCAGCCAAAAATGGAGAAGATATATACAGTTAGCAAAAACAAGACCAGGAGCTGACTGTGGCTCAGATCATGAACTCCTTATTGTCAAATTCAGACTTAAATTGAAGAAAGTAGGGCAAAACAATAGACCATTCAGATATGACCTAAATCAAATCCTTTATGATTATACAGTGGAAGTAAGAAACAGATTTAAGGGACTAGATCTGATAGACAGAGTGCCTGATGAACTCTGGATGGAGGTTCGTGACATTGTACAGGAGACAGGGACCAAGACCATCCCCATGGAAAAGAAATGCAAAAAAGCAAAATGGCTGTTTGAGGAGGCCTTACAAATAGCTGTGAAAAGAAGAGAAGCGAAAAGCAAAGGAGAAAAGGAAAGATATAAGCATCTGAATGCAGAGTTCCAAAGAATAGCAAGGAGAGATAAGAAAGCCTTCCTCAGCGATCAATGCAAAGAAATAGAGGAAAACAACAGAATAGGAAAAACAAGAGATCTTTTCAAGAAAATTGGAGATACCAAGGGAACATTTCATGCAAAGATGGGCTCGATAAAGGACAGAAATGGTACGGACCTAACAGAAGCAGAAGATATTTAGAAGAGGTGGCAAGAATACACAGAAGAACTGTATAAAAAAAGATCTTCACGATGAAGATAATCACGATGGCATGATCACTCACCTGGAACCAGACATCTTGGAATGTGAGGGCCTTAGAGAGCATCACTACAAACAAAGCTAGGGGAGGTGATGGAATTCCAGTTGAGCTATTTCAAATCCTGAAATATGATGCTGTGAAAGTGCTGCACTCAATATGCCAGCAAATTTGGAAAACTCAGCACTGCCCACAGAACTGGGAAAGGTCAGTCTTCATTCCAATCCCAAAGAAAGGCAATGCCAAAGAATGCTCAAACTACCACACAATTTCATTCATCTCACACACTAATAAAGTCATGCTCAAAATTCTCCAAGCCAGGCTTCAGCAATGTGTGAACTGTGAACTTCCAGATGTTTAAGCAGGTTTTAGAAAAGGCAGAGGCACCAGAGATCAAATTGCCAACATCCGCTGGATCATGGAGAAAGCAAGAGAGTTCCAGAAAAGCATCTATTTCTGCTTCATTGACTATGCCAAAGCCTTTGAGTGTGTGGATCACAATAAACTGTGGAACATTCTGAAAGAGATGGGAATAACAGACCACCTGACCTGCCTCTTGAGAAACCTGCATGCAGGTCAGGAAGCAACAGTTAGAACTGGACATGGAACAACAGACTGGTTCCAAATAGGAAAAGGAGTACGTCAAGGTTGTATATTGTCACCATGCTTATTTAACTTATATGCAGAGTACATCATGAGGAACGCTGGGCTGGAAGAAACACAAGCTGGAATCAAGATTGCTGGGAGAAATATCAATAACCTCAGATATGCAGATGACACCACCCTTATGGCAGAAAGTGAAGAGGAACTCAAAGCCCTCTTGATGAAAGTGAAAGAGGAGAGTGAAAAGGTTGGCTTAAAGCTCAACATTCAGAAAACGAAGATCATGGCATCTGGTCCCATCATTTCATGGGAAATAGATGGGGAAACAGTGAAAACAGTGTCAGAGTTTATTTTTTTGGGCTCCAAAATCACTACAGGTGCTGATTGCATCCATGAAATTAAAAGACGCTTACTCCTTGGAAGGAAAGTTATGACCAACCTAGATAGCATATTAAAAAGCAGAGACAATACTTTGCCAACCAAAGTCCGTCTAATCAAGGCTATGGTTTTTCCCGTGGTCATGTATGGATGTGAGAGTTGGACTGTGAAGAAAGCTGATTGCTGAAGAATTGATGCTTTTGAACTGTGGTGCTGGAGAAGACTCTTGAGAGTCCCTTGGACTGCAAGAAGATCCAACCAGTCCATTCTAAAGGCGATAAATCCTGGGTGTTCATTGGAAGGACTGATGCTAAAGCTGAAACTGCAATACTTTGGCCACCTCATGCAAAGAGTTGACTCACTGGAAAAGACTGTTGCTGGGAGGGATTGGGGGCGGGAGGAGAAGGGGACGACAGAGAATGAAATGGCTGTATGGCATCACCAACTCGATGGACATGAGTTTGAGTGAACTCCGGGAGTTGGTGATGGACAGGGAGGCCTGGCGTGCTGTGATTCATGGGGTCGCGGAGAGTCAGACACGACTGAGCGACTGAACTGAACTGAACTGAATAATGATCTGAGGTGTATCTAGGTATAGATTTATTTCTCTCTACTCTGCTTGTATTTGGAGTATAATTTTAATTCTGGAAAGTTGTCAATAATTACCTCTCCAAATACTGAACTTTCTGCCATTTCCTCAAATCTGTTCTTCTGGAACACTTATTAAATCATTATTGGAGCATTCCAATTTAATCCATCTTGTTTCTCTATTGCTTATCACATCTTTATATCTTTACTTCTCTGTGGTATTATATTCTAGGTTGCTAATATATTTCTGACCATATCCATTCTTAAATTTATCCCACTTATTACATTATTTTTAAATTTAATAATTATATTTTTATTTTAAGAATGCAAACTTATTTTTATCTTTTATTATTCTTTTGTCAGTTTTGTTTCATAAATTGTCACTGATTTTAAAAGACATGTATACATTCATTTCTTTGAAAATCCATAGCACATTTATTCCAAAGTTTTTCTGAGATTGTTCTATAGATCTAAACTTGTCTAGAGTGAATTCCCCTTCCAATTGTTTCCTTCACTGTGTCATTGTTAGAATCAGTTTTATATTTTTATTCATGTTTCGGAATTTGCATCTGCAGGTTAATTTAAATTTGAATGGATTCTTCTGTTTATTTCCATCAGCTTCCCTCTTTGCTTACCCCTCCCTAACCTTAACAGATTTTGCACTTGCCTTTACTCAGCCAGATGGACCTCTAATCTAAGACAAAGGTTTTTAAAGGCCTTTCAGAGAAAAGAGGAACATTATGGTTTTGCAAATCCAGCCTCTGATTCAGCTGAGAGTCTGCCTCACATCAGTAAGATATACCTGTTCCTTCTGCATCTTTAGGTCTACAACTCCCCCAAACTGAGACATCATACAGTATAAATTGGTGGAAGACATTTTCAACTTCCTTTAAAACTAAGAGAACTTCATTAAGCCTTTGGTCTCAAGCAGTAAGCCTGATTCCAACCCCTACTTCCTGGGGGCACTTGTTTCATTTAATCCATAGGAGCCAATTCCTGAGCACCACTTCTTGTTTTAGGACTCTGAAATCCAGCAAGACCAGCTAAACTCCCAATTGTCATTTTGAACCTATGATCAATTTCTGATCTGAAAAAGTGTTTGAATCTTTATCTGAGCCAACTATGTCTTTATTTTTTTCCCTCTCTCTTTTTAAAGAATTTCGTCCGTCACTGCTCTGATTTTGGAAAAGAAGATTTTTGACCTAGAATTGGTCACTCTTTCTTTTAAACATCCCTGATAAATAGGCAAGGCTGGAAAAGTCAGAGATTATTAGGTGACCTATTTTATTAATTTTACAGCTAAGATATTATAGAAATATAAGTAATTTTCTAAATTTTAGCAGAACAACTTCAATGAAGATGCACAGCTAGATCTCAGGTTTTTATATTCCCATTCCAAATACTGCTTTTCTACAGCATCTTTTTTTTCCTTAGTCTTTTTTTCTTATTTATAAAAAAGTCAAGATAGACAATTATTTGAAAATAATTTGAATGTTTATACTTTGAGAATAATTTGGATCTATGTGATTTCTGGGAGAAATATCAATAACCTCAGATATGCAGATGACACCACCCTTATGGCAGAAAGCAAAGAACTAAAGAGCCTCTTGATCGAAGTGAAAGAGGAGAGTGAAAATGTTGGCTAAAAACTCAACATTCAGAAAACTTAGATCATGGCATCTGGTCCCATCAGTTCAGTTCATTTGCTCAGTCATGTCTGACTCTTTGTGACCCCATGGACTGCAGCACACAAGGCCTCCCTGTCCATAACCAATTCCCAGAATTTACTCAGACTCATGTCCAATGAGTCGGTGATGCCATCCAACCATCGCATCCTCTATTGTCCCCTTCTCCTCCCACCTTCAATTTTTCCCAGCATCAGGGTCTTTCTACTTCATGGCAAATAGATGGGGAAACAATGGAAATGGTGAGATACTTTATTTTTCTGTGCTCCAAAATCACTGCAGATGGTGACTGCAGCCATGAAATTAAAAGACGCTTGCTCCTTAAAAGAATAGCTATGACCAACCTAAACAGCATATTGAAAAGCAGAGACATTACTTTGCCAACAAAGGTCCATCTAGTCAGTTTTGGTTTTTCCAATAGTCGTGTATAGATGTGAGAGTTGGACAATAAAGAAAGCTGAGCACAGAAAAATTGATGCTTTTGAACTGTGGTGTTGGAGAAGACTCTTAAAAATCTGTTGGACTACAAGGAGATCTAACCAGTCCATCCTAAAAAAAAAATCAGTCTTGAATACTCATTGGAAGGACTGAGGTTGAAGCTGAAACTCCAGTAGTCTGGCCACCTGATTTGAAGTACTGACTCATTTGAAAAGACCCTGAAGCTGGGAAAGATTGAAGGCAGGAGGAGCAAGGGGTGACAGAGGATGAGATGGTTGGATGGCATCACTGACTCAATGGACATGAGTTTGAGTAAACTCTGGGAGCTGGTGATGGATAGGGGGGCTTGGCATGCTGCAGTCCTTGGGGTTGCAAAGAGTTGGACATGACTGAGCAACTGAACCCAATTGTGCATATCAAGGCAGCCTGTGCTACTGTCTGACCTTAAGCAGTCACAGTATTTTTTTAATATTCCCAAGGTCAAGTATGAAGAACTGAACCCCATCACCTCATAAATTCTACCCACTGGATTGTCATAGAAAACTACCCAAACTAACTTTTTGACCTTTGTTCATGGCATCACTTAGAACAAGCATGTGTTAGTTGCTCAGTCATGTCTGACTTTCAGCAGCCCACGGGCTGTAGGCCACCAGACTCCTCTGTCAATGGGATTCTCCAGGCAAGAATACTGGAGTTATTCCTTTCTCCAGGAATCTTCCTGACCCAGGGATTGAACTTGAGTCTCCCACATTGCAGGCAGATTCTTTACTGTCTGAGTCATGAGGGAAGCCCTAGAACAAGCTTGAGATGGAGCATATATTCTCTTTCATATATTCGTTCACTTACTGAATAATTAATGAATACCTATTGTGTGACTAGTTTCAAATTGGGAAAGGAATACATCAAGGCTATATATTGTCACTCTGCTTATTTAACTTATATGTTAAATAAGTACATCATGAGAAACGTTAGACTGGATGAAGTACAAGCTGGAATAAAGATTGCCAGGAGAAATATCAATAACCTCAGATATGCAGATGACACCACCCTTATGGCAGAAAGCAAAGAAGAACAAAAGAGCCTCCTGAAAGTGAAAGAGGTGAGTGAAAAAGTTGGCTTAAAATTCAACATTCAGAAAATGAAGATCATGACATCTGGTCCCATCACTTCATGACAAATAAATGGAGAAACAGTGGAAACGGTGAAAGACTATTTTCTTGGGCTCCAAAATCACTGCAGATGGTGACTCGAGCCATGAAATTAAAAGATGCTTGCTCCTTGGAAGAAAAGTTCTGATCAACCTAGACAGCATATTAAAAAGCAGAGACATTACTTTGCCAACAAAGGTCCATCTAGTCAAAGTTATGGTTTTTCCAGTAGTCCTATAAGGATGTGAGAGTTGGACTATAAAGAAAGCTGAGTACTGAAGAATTGATGCAATTGAACTGTGGTGTTGGAGAAGACTCTTGAGAGTCCCTTGGACTGCAAGGAGATCCAACCAGTCCATCCTAAAGGAGATCAGTCCTGAATATTCATTGGAAGGACTGATGCTAAAGCTGAAACTCCAATACTTTGGTCACCTGATTTGAAGTACTGACTCATTTGAAAAGACCCTGATGTTGGGAAAGATTGAAGGTGGGAGGAGAAGGGGACAACAGAGGTTGAGAGGGTTGGATGGCATCACCAACTCAATGGACATGAGTTTGAGTAACCTCCTGGAGTTGGTGATGGACAGGGAGGCCTGACATGCTGCAGTGCATGGCGTGGCAAAGAGTCAGACACCTGAGCTACTAAACTGAACTGAACTGTGTGACTTGGACTTTCTTCCTGGAGAAGGAAGTCCAGTCCAGTATCCTTGCCTGGAAAATCCCATGGACAGAGGAGCCTGGCAGGCTACAGACCAGAGGGTCTCAAAAGAAACAGACACGACTTAGCAACTAAAGAACAACATTGTGCGACTGTCTCCAGTTTATCAGGAAGAACTCAGTACTCTGTCCAGTTGAGCATTTATCTCAGACAAAAGCATCCCAGTATGGTTGATAAATTGTATGTTTTCCCTAAATAAGTACCAGCACTGATCTGGGTAATGTGACTGCTTGAGTGACTCATACCAACAAATTTCTTGCCTCTCTCTTTAGTCTCCAGACACTTTAACTCTACCATGAAAGCATTCTCACTATAAATGGCGAGATCAGGAGATACTTGGATGAGAAATGGTTACTGCTTTCTCCACTCAATTTAATGGGCACTCAGCCTAATATATTGTGTGCACAAGCAGAAACTATATCCTCTCTAAGAAAAGAAAGGGATCAAGAGGGTTGAGTGCAGGCGCCATCATGGAGTTACTCTTTACCACTCTTTCCAACTCCTTTTCTGCTTCTCCACTTGGTCTCTCATCTCTTTTTATTAGGTTCATTTAGGGGGAAAACTTAAAAAGCAAACACAATAGACATTTCTGTGGTAGGTTTATGAACTATGGAAGGGATATAATTTCTGAGTCAAAGTGTAAAAATTAGTTATGCATATTTAAAATACAACAGGGACTTCCCTGGTGGCCGAATGGTTAAAACTCCTTGTTTCCAATCCAGGGACACAGGTTTGATCCCTGGTCAGTCAATTAACATCCCACATGCTGTATAGCATGCTGCCCCCAAATTAAAATTAATACAACAAATAAACCTATAATTAGAACCTTCAGGATCCAATATAAGTTCCAAGGCCCTCAGAGAGAAAAAATTAAAGAAATGCCCCATGAAAGTCACTCAGTCATGTCCACCTCTTTGCAACCCTATGGACTATATGGTCCATGAAATTCTCTAGGCCAGAATACTGGAGTAGGTAGCCTATTTCTTCTCCAGTGGATCTTCCTGACCAGAATCAAACCAGGGTATCCTGCACTGAGCTATCAGGGAAGCCCAAGTAAATGCCCTGATAGGGTTCAAATTTTGTGATATATTAAATATAAAAATTACAAGATGAAAGTTTCTCCCCAAATTTTTTAGTGTGTGTCTTGGATCTTATATGTTTCTATTTCTTTAAATATTATAATATCAAAAGTCTGAATGTGAGGCATTTCTGGGGTATGGGCTTTCTCTCTACACACACACACACACACACACACACACACACACACACAGGTACACAAGCTCTGCCTATAATCGCACATTGCTTGGAGCAGTAAGCAGTATGTATATTTTTTTATTTTCTCTTTTTTACAGAACAAATAAATTTTATAGAAATTATTCAGATGTTTAAACTTATGCACTAAAGTATCTATACGTTAGTATTTATAAAGAAAGGTGTGTTGTTTTATATATGAAGTAAAAAAAATGTTTTAGAGAAGGCAATGGCAACCCACTCCAGTACTCTTGCCTGGAAAATCCCACGGACAGAGGAGCCTGAGAGGCTGTAGTCCATGGGGTCGCTAAGAGTCAACATGACCGAGCGACTTCACTCTCACTTTTCACTTTCCTGCATTGCAGAAGGACATGGCAACCCACTCCAGTGTTCTTGCCTGGAGAATCCCAGGGATGGGGGAGCCTCCTGGGCTGCCGTCTATGGGGTCGCACAGAGTCGGACATGACTGAGGCGACTTAGCAGCAGCAACTTTATATATGAAGTATACATTTATATATGAAGTATATATTTACATATGATATAAATATGATTGGGCACAATTACCATTGGATTTTGGTATTCAAATTTCTAACTGAGGAGGGAGAAAATTGAATATCGTTTTGGTCCAGGAAGATAAGTGCATCTTAGGAAAATAAGAAGCTAGACAAAGTTAGTTGTGAAGATTCTCTATCAAGGAACAATGCTTCCTTGGAGAAGGGACAGAGGCAAAAATGAGTTTTCTCCAACTACACACCCTAACCCTATATCAAAGGACAAAGTCAAGTTCATTGTCATGGGAAGTCATATGTCTTTCCAAGTGCATCAGTACCATCTCTGCTACTTTCTTAGCACAATCTTTGTGAGAAGGCATTGCCTGAAAAAGTTTTACATATGTGCCTCCTGGCTTTATAATCTTAAACAGATTAACACACATTGGAAATGGTTCAGAATTGCCTCTGGTAACAGTCATGACTCATAAATTAGTTTATTTTCTCCCTTTTTTGTTTGTTTATGACCCATAGCAAAAATATGGCACGAAATCCTGACAAGATATACAACTGCCAAACTGGTTTAATTTTTGTTTATACTTTACAGACTACTTGGATTGATTCTAAGGAAATAGGTGGACAAGAAAGAATCTGGGAAATATTGAGTCAGTGTTTATTTCACGAGGATAAACTATTCAACGTACGAAATAGCTAAAGATGACATGAGGCATCTTTATTTATGAGGCAACTGATCCTACACCTGATTTCCATCAAGAATGTCTATGCATGTAGGGGCTAAGCATTCACTACTTTAAAAGGATATTATTGAGATTCAGTTGCACTTTTTAAAAACTTTAAACAAAGCTTCAAAAGAGTCAGCTGTATTAGTTAATCACGACTTATAGAATGAAATTATTTTGGGGTAGTATTAAAGGAAAAGTTTCATTAAAAGCTAGCACCTCCCATGGGGTAATTGTAAGGACCCCTTAAAATACATCTTTCACTTTGAGTATACCTGGAAGAGATCTGTTCTTAGGCTTAATCACTATTACACATTGTATCCATCATAAGATTGCACATATTGTTGGTTATCTTCTTATACATATGCTTCACATCATTAATTACAGCAGAAACCTGAGATCTAAAATGTAAGGTCCCTAATATGAAAATTCGCTACACATGTGTGTAACATTTATTATTATTTTACCTCCATAATACAAGGCAACTCAGGACCTAGATGGTCAAATGTTAGATCTTGTTGAAACCTCAGACATCATTCAGTCCAGTGTCCTTCAAACTTTTAAGTATCTGAAGCTTGTTCTTATAAAGAATTATAACTCAGAAATATAAAATATAAAAGAAATACAAAGGGAAGCTAGTTGGGGAGGGTCTAGTGAGCTGTTTCCTTGAACCTTTCATAGCTTAGGTCTTCCCCATCCTAACCACTTCTTTTTTTTCTTCTTTTTTCACTTAAGCACTTATCTTTAATAACATGTATTTATTTACAGTTAAAATTAAATTATAAATTTATAGCATATAATATTAGAAGAAAATTTTTATCCTCAATTTCTTTTTATACTGCTGATTTTCCTTTTTAAAATTTTTTATTTTTTATAGAAGTATAATTGATTTATAACATCATGTTAGTTTCAGGGATACAGCATAGCAATTCAGATATATCTGTATATAGATAGGTAGATAAATCTGTTTATACATATGTAGATATGTTGATATATCGGTCTATCCATCTATCTATATGTTCTTCTTCAGACTCTCTTTCCTTATAGTTTGTTACAGAATATTGAGTAGAGTTCTGTGTGCTATGCTGTAGGTCTGTTTTGGCTATGTAGTTTATACATAGTAGTGTGTATACATTAATCAAAACCTCCTAATTTATCCCTCCCCTTTGGTAACCATAAATTTGTTTTCTACATCTGTGAGTCTCTGTTTTAGAAATAAGTTCAGTTACATCTTTTTTAGATTCTATATATCAGTGATATTATATGATACCACTTTCAATGAACTTTCAGGATCCCATGAAGTTGTGTCTTCCATTTAAAGATGAAAGAGCTGTGAGAGTGACTGTCCTCAAAAATTTAGATCACATATGCTTATCAGTAAAAATATTTTGAAAATTGCTGCAAAGTATATTTACATACTACTATGGTATGTTCTTGTAAAACATATACACAAAATAAAATACATAAAAAATAAAAACAATGACTTGAAAATATTAAAGTTATACTTTCCTCCCCATATCCTAACAGATCAGCTTGTGTGCCTTGTATTCTCCATATGAAGCCTAGAGATGCGAGAGCTGACATTCCCAAACCTCATGACCGATTGCAAATAAAATAAGGATACAATCTACTCAGTGGTCCAACATTCTACTTCCTTTACAAATGTTCAATCCAGTTCAGAGTGTTTCACTCTAGAACTGTGTTTTCAAGCAATGTACATTTTTCTTTATAACAACAAAGTACAAATTCCTTGCCCTTCTAATTCTTGTGCAACAATAAAAAACCTGCTTTACAAACCAAATGTCCAACTACAAAAATCAATAAACACCGAAGTTGTCAGCATGAATTGATTGTGATGGATCTTGTTGCTTTGATGAAATTAAATTACCAACTGTATCAACTAGGAATGATTTTACATGCATAAAAAAACAAACAAGATTTACTGTTGTTTAGTCACTAAGTCATATTCAACTCTTCTGCTACCCCATAGAATGTAGCCTGCCAGACTCCTTCTGTTAATGGGATTTTCCAGGCAAGAATACTGGAGTGGGTTGTTATTTCCTTCTCCAGGGGATCTTCCCAACCCAGGGATGGAAACCATGTCTCCTCCATTGTCAGGCAGGTTCTTTACCTCTGAGCCACCAGGGAAGCCCAGATAAAATTTATAAAGGTTTAGAATAGGGATCTGTTTCTTACATGGGAAGAAGTCTGTAGATAGACTGATGGCATTGTTTAGGCCTTTAACAATGTCAAGGATTCTGTCTGGAAATTTTGTTGGCTTTTCCTTCATGTTGTATAAGAATAATAGTTACTTTTATTTTCAATAACACATTTCAACTTTGGACCAATTAACATGCTACTCACTATAATAGGACACAGCAATAGATAAAGCAAAAGGACTCCTTGTTTTCACAAAAGTTATTTTCTGTGTATTTACAACTGCCTTTACTGCTAAGTAATTGACTTAAGCTGATGCATACCAGACAGGCCCCATTGACAGTTTCATTATTTCAAATGAATGACCAAATTTGTCATTAACTCAAGACTGAGTAGCCTAAGGAATGGGACTGCTGAGAATAAAAGATAAAGAACATCGAATACACATTCCTCCTTGTTTCACAATATGCTGTTGGGAATATCTCAGTTTAGAATTCGTTTTTAAGTGCATTTTTTCACAATCTTTGTAAATATGATGTCTTCCCATGTCATTTAAAAATTAAATAAATATTTAGGAACAAATGCATGATTGTATCGGGCTTTCCAGGTGGTGCTAGTTATAAAGAACTTGCTTACCAATACAGGAGATGTAAGAGACGCAGGTTTAAACCCTGGGTTTGGGAAGATTCCCTGATGGAGGGTATGGCAACCCACTCCAGTATCCTGGAGAATCCCATGGACAGAGGAGCCTGGCAGGATACAGTCCATGGGGCTGCAAAGAGTCAGATAGGACTAAAGTGACCTAGAGTGCGCACACACACACACACACACACACACACACACACATGACTATATAATGGATGTATTGGATAGTCAGTGGAGAAGAGAGAAAGTGGACTAACATGTGTAGGAGCCCTAACTGACACCTATACAGGTAGTAAGTGAGAAGAGAAAGGTAAGAGATAATCAGGGACCAGATGGTGTGAAACCCAGGAGAAATTTAAAAGATGCTGAATTTTATTTTCAGTGGAATAAGGAGCCTTTCGAGAGTATTCAATAGGGTGGTGACATGATAGGAAATGTATTTGGAAGAGTTAAGTATGTTCTCCAAGATCAAATAACTTAGAAGTTGGTGAAGTTGTGATTCAAACGCAGGTCTGTTCTGCTCCAAAGATTGAGCTTTTAGCAATCTATACTACAGAGGAACATTGCCTTATTTTTGATATTATTATCTGAATCAAATCCTAAACTCAAAGCTTGGGCTTCTGTCAAAGCTTGTCTTGGCTTAAAGAGAGTCTGTTGTATCAGTAATAACATATTTTGTCTCTTTGAAATATATTATGAAACATGAAGACACGGATAAAGGATATAATAGAAAACAGCTCTCTACTGGAAAAAAAATGCATTGAAAAGTTTACTACATTGAAAACATTTAAGCAAAAATACATCCAAGAGTAATTCAGACATTAATTTATGTTAGTTGCATTTATACAGTATGAATTATAATCTGAATTATTACATCAAAATAATTCTGATTTTTTCTTCAAAAATTTGTATGGAATAAAAATTGACCTGAGCATACTATGTACATAAATTCTTTATGAATTTTTCATATGTCTTCTCTTCTAGATAGTAATCAGGTATATGATTAGATATGTTGTAATCTATAAGAAATGCTCATGTTGTATTTTCCTCCTGATTGGAAGAAAACTCATGAGAGAAACTGTTCCCTATTCCTGCACAATTTGCAGTCTCAAGAAGATTGGATAGTTCAAAGCAAAGCCTCATTCTGTTTTGAAATTTCTTCCATTATTTATTTATTCTGAAGTCGTATTATTGCATTCTCCTTTCCCCTTTTCTTCTGAGGAGCTAAGAGTGGAGAGTTTTACGGAAGAAAGTGTCGTCAGAAGAAAATTTCACACCTATTTATTCAGCTAAATGATATCTTTTATCGATGCTTCCTAATTTTTGTGCTTCCTGATTTTTCTATGAAGCAAAGAAAATAAAACTTTCTAAGTGGATGCAATAGTACCTCAAGGTTTCACAGGCTTAGTTTATGTTTGTCTTAGTAAAAATTTGCCACAAATTTGCGTAACTGCTGAGTCTATTCTTTCCTTTAATCTAGACCTGCATTTGCCCGATACTTTATATAACTGTTTATATTTTGTCATGAGAACCACGCCAGTCTGTGGTAAATATATATAAATATATATATTATATATACATACACACACACACACATGGGCTTTCCAGGTGGTTCAGCGTGTAAAGAATCTGCCTGAGATGCAGGAGATGCAGGCAGACATGGGTTCTATCCCCAGGTCAGGAAGATCCCCTGGAGGAAGACTTGGCAACCCACATCAATAATCTTGCCTGAAGAATTCCATGAACAGAGGAGCCTGGAAGACTACAGTCCATAGGGTCACAAAGAGTTGAACACAGCTGAAGCAACTGAACATGCACACACACATATATGTGTATATAGATATATATTTCATTCTCATGTTATTTCTCTATTTAATAGATTAAGGACAATTCTTCATGCCAATAGACATACTTCTAAAGTATTATCACTGTGAACAATTTTAAAATATTTCATTGTGTGAATGTACTAAAGTTCATTTAAATAAACCCTTGTGTATGCTTATTGTATATTTAACCCTTACTGGTTATGGACAGGGAGGCCTGGCGTGCTGTGATTCATGGAGTCGCAAAGAGTCAGACACAACTGAGCGACTGAACTGAACTGAACTGTTGTATATTTAAGTTGTTTTTATATTTAATTATGATTAAAAAGGAGCTTCCCAGGTGGCACTAAAAGAGTCCATCTGTCAATGCAGAAGACACAAATGATATGGGTTGGATCCCTGGGTCAGAAAGATACCCTGGAGTAGGAAGTGGCAACCCACTACAGTATTCTTGCCTGGAAAAGTCCATGGACAGAGGAGCCTCGCCGGCTGCCATCCATGGGGTTGCAAAGAGTCAGACGTGACTGAGCAACTGAGCACACATCATTGAAAAGACTATAAATAACAAAATCATAACTAATTTCATTTATCCAACAAATATTCAACTATTCATCCACATACACACACATAGTTGAAACAATCTTTCCAAAAACAATTCTGTTTATATTTAAAACTCATTCAAGCTTTGGAAGTAAACTGTAGTTATTTGAGCAAAAGAATAAAACTCTGAAAGAAAAAAAAAAAAAGAGAGACCTTTGGTGCTTTCTTATCCCCCCTGTATCTTTGCACACTGCAGTCTCACTTCTCTTGCCTTTCCAGCCACAATTGTCTCCTGTCAGCTACTTGTATTTGCCATGACTCTTCCTACCTTAGGGGCTCTGCACCTGCTACTTCTCTGCTTGAAACCTGCTTTCTTCTCTTTTCGGGTTAACACGTATTCCTCACTCAGCTTTTAGCTTCAAGGGCCTTCCTGAGAGAAGCCTTCCTTGAGCTCTTTGACTGTGTTAAAAACATCTCTTAAAGGTGCTCATATCACCCTTATATAGCACTTGGCATGGTTGCCATGTTTGTATGACTTTTAATGTGTCTTCAACACTAAACTCTAAATTCTTGAAAACAGGAACTTGTCATCACTGAATACTCAATGCCTGGCACATTGACTGACAAACATGTGTAGTATGTATGTGTGTAGGTGTCTGTGTGTGGAAAACATACTTGTCAAGTAAAATATACATGTGTCAAATATTATGCTAATTTATATTATGCATATTAATGTTTAAGTATGAATATATTTCTAGAAGTGTCTAAGGATATGCATACTTTTACATTTTAATACACATAATCAATTTGCTTTCAAGAAACGTTTTACCCCATTAAAATCCCAAGATAGATGTACAAGGATAAGAACCCTTAACCCTGAATCCCCCAAAATACTTATAATTGTCATCGTCAATAATTTTCATTTCTTATTCCTAGTAAGAAGAGGATTTGTTTATGTTTATTGATCATTTGTACTTATTGCATAAACTATCAGATTTAAATCTTTCAGCATCATCTTACAAATAAAAATGTATAGGCTCATATGGTTTGACAAACTTCTTGAGGATCTTCATAACTTTTCAGATTTTGTGTTTCCATTTGAATAAAATTATAAAAAGAAAATACAGAGGTGTATTCTGGCCATCTGAAGAATCACCATATAATCAGTATCAGTAAATGCTTTTATACCAATGTTTGCTTTATGATGAAAAAAAGGAAGTTAACACAACTTTACTTATCAGTAATGAGAAAAGAACAAAACACAGTTGGTAATGAAGTGATGATTTTATACTGATAAAGACAAAATGATGCCTGGTGTGCTTGCTGAGTAATAATTCCATGGTGATGGTGCTACTCGCTCAGTTGTGCCTGACTCTTTGGGACTCCATGGACTGTAGCCCACCAGTTTCCTCTGTCCATGAAATTCTCCAGGCAGGAATACTGGAGTGGGTTGCCATTCCCTTCTCCAGAGGATCTTCCCAAGCTAGGAATTGAAGCTGGGTCTCCTGTTTTGTAGGCAGATTCTTTTCCATATGAGCCACCAGGGGAAGCCCATAGTTATGTAAAAAGAGAAAATTTCTGGGAGGACTCAAAAAAAGAAGCTTTCATAAGTGCTATAGTTATATTATGGGTTTCCCTGGTGGTTCAGCAATAAAGAATCTGCCTGTAATGCAGGAGACACAGGAGACGTAGGTTCAGTTCCTGGCTCGAAAGATCCCCTGGAGGAGGACATGACAACCCACTCCAGTGTTCCTGCCTGGAGAATTCTGTGGACAAAGGAGCCTGATGGGCTATAGTCCTTAGGGTCACAAAGAGTCAGACATGACTAAAGTGACTGAGCACACACGCCCATAGTTACAATAAGAAGAGATTTAGCTTCTGTAAAATAACTTCAATTTTCATATTAAATCATAATTGTTAGCTTTGAATTTATGGTTTATACAAAGATTTTTTTATTTTTTAATTTAAAAATCTGACATTTTATCTAGCCTTTGTTTAGTCGCCAAGTTGTGCCTGACTATTTTGTGAACTCATGGGCTGAATATAACCTGACAGGCTCCTCTGTCCATGGGATTCCCCAGGCAAGAATACTGGAGTGGGTTGCCATTTCCTTCTTAAGGGAATCTTCCCAACTGAGGGATCAAACCCGTGTCTCCTGCACTGGCAGGCAGATTCTTTACCAATGTGCAACCAGGCAAGCCTATTGTTACCTAGTATAAGATTTATATATCAAGTTTATATTTATTTTTATTTACCAATATGTAATTAATCCTAATTAATATTAGGAGTTCCAAAGAATATTTTCCTTTTAAAATATGTCCTTTTACTACTCAACTCTGTGAAGCGCAATCATAGATCAACATAGTTTGAATGAAAATCTATACCTGACACTCATCTAATGAACTGTGAAGAAAAAAATATCAACTATTGTTAAGATGAACGTAAAATTTGTTGCTTAAATTTTGAAAATGAAAGGGAGTGCTATTGATAATTATGCCAGAACAATAGGTGTAAACCTAACCAGTCCTGGGCAGACTGTCTTGTTTGGTGACCCAAAGTATATAATTGGCTTTGTAGTAACTTTTGGTCATGTATTATAAAAATCACGGTGGGCAAAAATGCAGACTTAACTAGTTCAGTGGTCTGGCACCAGACCTGGGCTTAATAATAAAGGGATGTTGGCCTTTGGGATCTGACTCAAGGAATTAAAGAAAGGCAGGCAATAGAAGCATTTTATGAAATGGTTATACTTGAAAATTAATAGAAAGAAAAAAAATAATTACCTGTAAAATCAAGTAAGCCAAGAAAAAAGCAGACAGAATGTGATATAATCTTTTTAAATAAATGAAATTCCAAGCACAATTTGCCAGTCCCATTGATTTCCCTATAGAGAAGAACCACACCAAGAACACACACCTCAAGCCATACACCTTCAGCTTGGCTTTAAATGCTATCTGTGAATGAGGACTTCCAAATTCCTATCTCTGGATCCAACTCTCCCCTGAACTCCAGCATCCTATATCCAACTCTCTGCTTGATGTATAGAAGACATCGCAAAATTAACATAGACTATTTTCAGTTCAGTTCAGTTCAGTCGCTCAGTCGTGTCTGACTCTTTGCGACCCCATGAATCACAGCACACCAGGCCTCCCTGTCCATCACCAACTCCCGGAGTTCACTCAAACTCATGTCCATCGAGTCGGTGATGCCATCCAGCTGTCTCATTCTCTGTCGTCCCCTTCTCCTCCCGCCCCTTTACCCTGCTCAAATTTTCATAACAAAATACCAAAGCTTCAGTGGTTTAAACAACAGAAACTTATCTTCTTATTGTTCTAGAGGATGGGAAGTTCAAGATCGAAGAGATGGCCAATGTAGTTTCTGGTGAGAGCTCTCTTCCTGGCCAGCTACCTTCTTTCTGTTTCCCCACGTAGTGCAGAGAGAGAGAGAGAGATAATGGGTGTGTTTGAGCAAACAAGTTCTGATCTCTTAAGGATACAAATCCCATTATGAGGGTTCCACACTTTTGGAAAGGCTCCACCTCCAAATGCCATTACGCTATGGGCTAGGACATTAAATTGTGAATTTGGGGTGACACAAACATTCAGTATATAATACATGCTAAGCTTTTTATATACTCTTCAACAAACTGACTACTCTCTTGAAAAATTAATGTTAGTTGACCAGTCATGTCCAACTCTGCAACCCTATGGACTGTCGCTTTCCAGGCTTTTCTGTCCATGGAACTCTTCAGGCAAGAATTCTGAAACGGGTTGCCATTTCCTTCTCCAAGGGATCTTCCCAACCAGGGATCAAACCCTGGTTTCCTGAATTGCAGGCTGATTCTCTACCGTCTGAGCCACCAGGAAAGCTGGCTTCAATACTTATTTCCAAATATTTTCCCTTGTTTTCTCTAGTCATCTATAAGTTGGTCGTATTTCATCATACCAGTGGTAGCATTGTGCTATGAGTTCTTGCAATGAAAATGTGACTTGACTTAATACAGAATTCATGAATCATATTTCCATTCCTGAATATCTGTTTAAGATTGCTTTACTGTTTTCTGGTATTCAGTTCAGTTCAGTCGCTCAGTCGTGTCCGACTCTCCGCAACCCCATGAATCACAGCACGCCAGGCCTCCCTGTCCATCACCAACTCCCGGAGTTCACTCAAACTCATGTCTATCGAGTCGGTGATGCCATCCAGCCATCTCATTCTCTGTCTTCCCCTTTTCCCCCCGTCTCCAACCTTTCCCAGCATCAGAGTCTTTTCCAGTGAGTCAACTCGTCGCATGAGGTGGCCAAAGTATTGGAGTTTCAGCTTTAGCATCAGTCCTTCCAATGAACACCCAGGATTGATCTCCTTTAAAACGGACTGGTTGGATCTCCTTGCAGTCCAAGGGACTCTCAAGAGTCTTCTCCAACACCACAGTTCAAAAGCATCAATTCTTCTGTGATCAGCTTTTTTCACAGTCCAACTCTCACATCCATACATGACCATGGGAAAAACCATAGCCTTGACTAGACGGACCTTTAAATGTTGCTATTCAGAAATCCAAGAGAAGGTTAATTTTTCCCTCAGTATGTGACTTTTTTTAATCCTTGAAGTCTAATAATTTTATAAATATATAGGCTGATGTTAATTATTCTGTATCAATTATTTCTCAGATATAGCTCAGTGCTCAGTGTTCAATATTCAGATTCCAGTGTGTCTCCAGGCCAGAATACTGGAGTGGGTAGCCTTTCCCTTCTCCAGGGGATCTTCCCAACCCAGGAATTGAACTATGGTCTCCTGTATTGCAGGCAGATTCTTTACCAACTGAGCTATGAGGGAAGCCCCATTCAGATTCTAATATGTCAAATATTTTTAATTCCAGTTAGATTGTATTCTTCTCCAGTTACAACATATAACCACAAGCTTCATCCTCCGTATGTGTCCTCCATTAGTATTTTCCCCAATTTTCTTAAACTTTTATGCATTTTGAAATTCATTTTGTTCATCTGTCCTCCATGTCCCCACTTGTGATTTCAGCAGTATCTATTTAAACTGTTGGCTATATTTTAATCATAATGGTAAGTTGAATTTAACAGTTTACATTCAAATCTTTATTATTCTTATGTTTATATCTTTGACGTCTTAAAAATAAACCATATTGTCACTTAGTTTTTTGCAGATCATCAATATGTTCTTATCTGAGGGCATAATTATTGATAATTCCCCATCCTGTTTATGTAAATTAATTTCCTTTCTCTAGGTTCCTTTACACTTCTTCCTTATTTATCTCAAACTTCTTACGCATTTTTGCACTCCATGATTGCTTTCTTCTGGTTGTTACCCATCTTTTAATGTGGTCAGTTCTATCTGAATCAACTTACTATATAAGAAAAGACAAAGAACAATGAAGAGATAAACTAGGGGAACAGGAAAATCTATTTTAGATATGGTGTCTCAGAACCTTTATGCCAAATACTCTTGGGTTTTTGCCTTAGGGACATGATTTAGCCAATCTTCTTAGCAGTCCCTTGGAAAGAGTGGGAGATTTGTGAGAATCACAGCAAAATCTCCACTGTCACTTTTTTTGTGTGTTGGTTTAGCATTTACCTACACATTTTTAGCTGCTTGTGATCAGCAGCTTCAGAGTAAATAGTCTCCATCTGTTTCCCACCCTAGGAAATAGACTGTTTTCCTCTTAGAGCAGTGACACGGCTCTTCTGATTCAACTTTATCTTCTTCTTGTGACGTATACTGGACTCAGAGATAATCTCTCAGGTCATCCCTCCCCAAAGGTACATGGACCAAGTACAGGGACATTGATGAGGCCCTTTTACTTTAGAAAATATCTGAAATTTTCACTATATCTACAGAGGTGTATATCCTTCTTGGCTTTCACCTTCAAATTAACCCAAATTTCAAATTTTTGTCATTGGGCATTGTGGCTGTTTTCTAGTTTATTGGAAGTGATATTTACAATTATTTTGTTCTTTGCAGTGTTTGGCTGATTTCAAAGAGAAGAAGGAATAGAAATGTCTCTATTCTTTCATCTTTAACTGGAAGTTTGAGTCAAAGGATTTACAAATAAAAACATGAAGCCAATTATTGAGAAATTCATAACCTAATCATAAAAAATCATCATCCTTGAACAATTTTTATTTTCATATGTTTTATAGATAATATTCAATAGCTTGCTTTTTTTAATGGCTTTTTCAGCTCTTACCATAAAATAACTTTTTAAGCAAAAACATACATGTAAGAAAAATTTACAATTTTATATTACATAAAGCAGCTTATTTTATGTTTTTATTCAGTAGAAATTTAAAAATTCAAATGAAAATGATAATGCAATACTGTTCACTACTTATTGACAAAATTTTATAAAGCTTGATAATCCTAAGCTTTAATGAGCATAACATAGGAAACTCTGATACCATTGATGGCATCAATGCTACTTCTTACATAAATCCTTAAAATGAATTTTTTTTTATATAGACAAGACAAATAAGAGGATTTTCATTCTAATCTTATTGTGATATCAAAACACTGACAACCAACTAAAAGTTACTTAACTGGGGAAAAAAATGGATAAATAAATTGTAGTAAATAAAACATTGGCACATTATATACCAATTAAAATGAATGAAATTAAAGTACATGTATTAACATGGATTCATCTCAAAAGTGTAAATGAGTGAAAAAGAAAATTGAGGAAGAGTAGGTAGAGTAGGTTACCATTTGCATAAAATTTAAAATAGTGTAAAAAATACTCTGTTTCTATCAGATAGCTTTTGATCAGGAAATTAAAAGCCACGTTATATTTAAGTATTAATAATTCTAATACAAGATATTCAGTTCAGTTCAGTCGCTTAGTCGTGACCGACTCTTTAGGAACCCATGAATCACAGCACACCAGGCCTCCCTGTCCATCACCAACTACCAGAGTTCACTCAAACCCATGTCCACAGAGTCGGTGATGCCATCCAGCCATCTCATTCTCCGTCGTCCCCTTCTCCTCCCGCCCCCAACCTTTCCCAGCATCAGAGTCTTTTCCAGTGAGTCAACTCGTCGATATTAGAGGCGTACAAAACAATTGCAAAGATTGGAGGAGTACAGTAAAGGAATTCATTAGGGACGATTAGTTAGTGGTAGTAAGAGAGTTGTTATTTTTCATGATATTGTTCAGAAAACACTGAAAATCTCAGGACTCAAGGAAAAGACCTGGCTATCCCAGCGAACAAACATTGATTCTCAAGAAGCTTTTACTTGATAACTTAGTTGTCTACAGAACTAAAGCAGGTGAGCTTGCCAGAAAGCTCTTGTGGTCTTCTTGTTTGCAACTTACCCAGTGTCTTTCTGCAAAAACCTCCAAAGAATCCTATCCACATTTTCTTTCTTACCTTCCAGTTGTCACTCAAGTGCATCTCACTGACAAACTCTAACCCAGAACCATGCCAAAAAAGGCACTTTGTGAAAACTTGTTTCTGGTTTCCCTCTGCAATGCAGAGTCCTTTGGACACCTTGAACGTGATGGCAGTTATGCCATACTGACCAGATATCGAGCCTAATATTCTTATTGGATAAAAAAGAATATAATAAATGTTTAAAAATAAGATGATAAGCACAATGTACAGGATAGTGATTGCTTTTGAGTAGGAAGCTATTCAAAGTAAAATCAGTTCAAGGCTAAGTGGAGAAACTGTCAGGCTTAGAATCAGATACCATTTCTGACTAGAGTTGTTAACAAACCGCATTTCAAGCACGTGTGTAAACACTGTAAATTGGTGGTTTCACTTATCATCTAAGCTTTATGTTTTGAGTTTAGCCAAGTAAACAAAATTTTCTAATCTTCCAGATTCTCTGATAAAGAAGGAATACAATTGTCTCTAGTCTGAAGGACTTCATATCTGTGACTCTATCCACTGTCACGAAGATTCCTGATGACTTAATTCTGCATAAGATGAGGAGGATAATAAATGTATAACTAAATACGCCAGTCTTTGCATCATTTGAGAATGACATTAGGATTTTGTAGGCAGATCATTTAACTGTCCATTGGGTCGCAAAGCATTGGACACGACTGAGTGACTAAGCACAGCCCAACAATAGCACATATAACCTTAGATTGTATTTGAACAGGAAAGCTGGATAATTTCTTACTTAAAATTGATCAAAGGACCAAACAGATTCGTTTTTTTTTTCAAGTTTCTAGTGTATATACATTTCCTTATCTCATTTCATGAGATAAGACAAAAAAAGAAAGAAAATTTAAGGATCAATGGGGCTGTATGAGGCTATGTGAAATATTGAGGACTCTTTTTCAATTATAAGAAAGTACTTTTACATTTTTCCACCACAGTTTAATTTAATCCAAACTTCTTTCTCCCATCCTGTATCTAGTCTCCATAATTACTGATAGTTCTCTCACAGGGTTTTTATTTTGGCCTCTGACATTGATCACTTTTTTCCCAAAAAGATAGTATCCTATTTCCTATAATTTTTAGAACATTCAGAACAATTTTAAACTTTAAAAATATTGATGTGTTTTAACAAGTTTAAAACCACACAGGTTAAATATTCATGATGTAAGTATGTATGTCCCTCTCTAAGTATGCCTGGAGAATTCCTTGGACAGAGGAGCCTGGTGAGCTACAGTCCATGTGGTCACAGAGTCAGATACAACTGAAATGACTTAGCATGCATGCATACTTCTGTAAGATATTTAAGTGTAAAATTCCTAAGTAACTTCTATCAGTTCTTTTGTAACTTTCTTCATATTCCTAAGAATTTACTCATTTTTTCTAAGAGTGCAAAGAAGTAAGTTACGAACTATAGTGTTGAGAAGTGAAAACATAGCAATGCTATAATGGTTGCTTTGTATTAGTGTGACTGTTCAAATAGACTGTGATGTAAAAACTGTTCAAAAGAAAGAAGTCAAGGTAATGTGGACTGAAAACCAGTTGTCTTTAATAGAAGGCAAAAGGAGAGAATCTTCTAACTGGCTATAGTTACAGATGTCAACAGAAGAACAAGTGACTAGAAAACAACCAGTGAGAGAGGGATTCCTACTGCTGTCCAGTTGTAAACATATGCCCATTTTTCCTTGTTCAGACAAAAATAGTCACAGAAACTATGGGGCTGGACAGTTGTCATGCTCTGTCAGAAGAGTTTGTGGTTGTAGTTTGCAGCAAATGAAAAGCAGACAGAAAGAAAATCATCTAGCTACAGATTTTCCTCAATTTACAGTGAACATCTGGAGAAATTAAGAGAAGTAAAGCAGTTTATCTCATTCAAGCCTTTGATAACTTGCAAAGCTCTCCTAATAATAGCTAACCTGGAACTGAAGGTTTGTATCATGTGTTTTCATGTTACACTACTTCCAAACAAAATGCTTGAGCATAGACATTCAACTGCAATATTGTATGGAACACTTAAAATTTATTCTATTTATTTATTCAAAAGCATGTTCTCTTCACTCTATTAAAAACACAACAAAACAGCAATAAGTGAAATGATAAGAGAAAATCTCAGTAGAAACTGACATTTGGTACTTAATAGAAAGATGTTAGATACAGTTGTCCTAAACAGATTGACATGAGACCAAACATATTTTAAGATGATAAGCTTAAACCTAAGAACCTTAAATTTAGACATATCCAGCCTCATGAAAATTCCCAGCTCTTTCATTGTCCCTATATACATCCAATATTCCCCAGCAATTAGACAAAAGGACATAGGAAGTAAAATATTCACTTAATGATAGCTGTTTTACACATAAGATAATTAAGCATCAATTATGCCTTTCAGTATTCAAAGTGGTCTCTCCACTTGTTATGAAGATATAAAGAACTCAAGAGTTGAGCTCAAAAAATGCATTTAATGCAGCTCGTTGGAACTGTGATCCAAGAGGCAAAAAGTTCTTCAGAGACCATTTTGTAACCCACCACACTGTCCTCTGCAAAGTTATAATAAAGGAAACATCGAGACTCCCCCAAATTGATGGCGTCTGTGATTTCTCGGTCTTCAGCTTCCATAGTGCCCACGGTGCAGACCAGCTGAGAGAAGGCTGATTAACTTCAGTTCTGAAGTAGACACACAGCTGGCCAGAGCAATAGCAGGTGCTCTGAAATCAATTCTGACCTAGAGAAGATTTCAGTGCAAATCAGATAATATAACTAATTTTTCAGAGAGGAGTGCTGCAGAGTTGAGAAAGCTTAAAGGTCATCTAAGCTAACTGAACTTCCAAGTTACTTTTTCTATTTAACTCTTGTTTTCGAAATTATAGTTCATGTTTCATAATTCTCATAGTGTATGCATGCGTGCATGCATGCTGTCTCTTCAATCCTGTCTGACCCTTTGTGACCCCATGGACTGTAATCCGGTAGGCTCCTCTGTCCATGGGATTCTCCAGGCAAGAATTCTGGAGTGGGTTGCCATGCTCTCCTCCAGGGGATCTTCCAAATTCAGGGATATCGAACCCACATCTCTTCTGTCTCTTGCATTGGCAGGTGGTTCTTTACCACTAGTGCTATGTGGGAAGCTCTCATAGTATATAAAGAAGTTGAATAGCATTTATTCATTCATTATTTTAACAAATATTTATTGTGTGCCTTTTATACAGGAAGCGCTGTTTTAGATATAGAGATACAGCAGTGACACAAACAATAAACTCTATTCTTATGTAGCTTCCATGCTACTGGAAGAAGAGAAACAATAAACAATTCACATTTCAGATAGAGGTGAATTATATTGATATAATAATGGAATAGAGAGTACTCAGGGGTTGGAGGATAACATAGTTAAGATATGGTTGTCAGGCAAGTCTTCTGAGAGAAGATAACATTTGAATTAAGTTCTGACCAAGGGAAAGAGGCCAGTCATGCAAGGACATGAGACAAGAATATTTCACACAGAAAGAATGGCAGGTGCAAATGCCTGGATGCAGTTGCAGGAATAAGATAAAAGTTCTGTAAGAAGAGAGAGAACGCCATTGTTTCTTGAGCATAGTAAGACTGAAGGATGTAATTTGAAATAAACTTAAAGACATGGGCAAATTATGTAGGACCTTAAGACTATATTATAAGAAAATGGAAACTTTTGAAGGATTTCAAGCAGGGAAGTTATAGGATTTCCTACAACCTACTATAATGCACAAGAAGCTCAGCTCAATGCTCTGTGATTACCAAGATGGGTGGGACAGCAAGTCTGGGAGGGAGGTACAAGAGGGAGGTACAATCCAGGAGCCTACTGGATTACAGTTCACAGGGTTAGTGTCAGACAGGACTGAAGAGACAGCATATAGCTTGCCTATAGCAGATAGCTGATTTGTTTCACTGTACAGCAGAAACCAACACAACATTGTAAAACAATTGTACTACAATAAAAAAATAAAAAAGAGAAGGAAGTAGATGGGGCAAGCAAGAATAGAACCAAGGGGATAAGGTTGGAGTGTTGCAGTAGCTCAGGTGAGAGAAGATGTTAGCTTGTCAAAAGTGAGTATGGAGATAAGATAAAGGGGCAGATTAGTATTACCTGTATTTTGAAGGTATAATCCCAAGGCCATATTTGTTTATTGAGTGTGATGACGGGAGGCAAAAGACAAATTAAGATTATATCAAACTCAGATTTCCAAGCCAAGTAATTGAATGAATTACTCATATGGAAAAGACCAAACTACTAAGACTGGGGATACCATTCTGTTTTGTATATGTTCGACTTGATATTTTTCCTCTGTGGAGTGAGTATCAAGTCGGTAGATATAAGAATCTTAGAGTTCAGGTGAAACATCAAAGTCTGGAGTAATAATATTTCATTGGCACAGAGGTGTTATTTAAAATTGTTGAACAAAATGAGATTACTTAGAGACACAGAAAACAGAATAAGGACTAGTGCTGAAGTTTAAAGATATGGACATTCAGAAGTTCAAAAGAATGAGAGAGAAGAGAATAAGTTTTCAAAATGAAAATCAGGACATTTTAATATTAGCAAATGCTGTACCTTTTCAAAATTGATGAAGACTCTTACTTTTCAATATATCCATTCCTTCCAACTTTTTCCAAACCTCCTCTATCTTGACTGAATTGCTAGAATAACTTCCTGCTTCCACCCTTTTTCCTCAAGAGTCAGGTGATCCTGTTAATACATCAGACAGATGATGCTCAAAATTTTGCACTGGACTCCCATCTCATCTGAGGTTAAAGTCAACCTCTCTCCATGTTCTCAAGGCCTTCAACAGTTTGCACCATTATCGTTCTTATCCCCTCTCCTTCCCAGACCCATTCTCTTTGTGCTACACTAGCCTCACCACCATCCCTCAGGCACAGCTGGCCCATTCCCACTTCAGTTCTTTTCACTGGTCACCATTCTGACCAGAAAAAATTTCCCCCATAAATCATCATGGTTTCTCACTTCCTTCAGGTTCTTTGGCTGTGTTCACTCTTGTAGAATGATCTTCCTGAACATACTGTTTAAAATGACACCCACCCCAACTCTCCTTAATTTACTTCCCTGCTTCTTTTTTCCATAGCGTGAAATAGTATCTGAGGCACTATAAGTTTTATTCATTTTTTTTTCCTTTTTTTCACTCCCTCCCATCTTCCTCCCCAACCCACCTCTCTCGGTTGATACAGAGCCCCTGTTTGAGTTTCCTGAGTATTACAGAAAATTCCCATTGGCTATCTATTTTACATATGGTAATCCGGGAGTTGGTGATGGACAGGGAGGCCTGGCGTGCTGTGATTCATGGGGTCGCAAAGAGTCGGACACGACTGAGCGACTGAACTGAACTGAACTGAATATAAGTTTCCATGTTATTTTTCCCATACATCTCACCCTCTCTTTCCCTCTCCTTGTGTCCATGAGTCTATTTTCTATGTCTGTTTCTCCACTGTTGCCCTGTAAATAAATTCTTCAGTATCATTTTTTTAGATTCCGTATATATGTGTTGGAATGTGATATTTATCTTTCTCTTTCTGACTCACTTCACTCTGTATAATAGGTTCTAGGTTCATCCACCTCAGTAGAACTGACTCAGATGTATTCCTTTTTATGGCTGAGTAATATTCCATTGTGTATATGTGTCACAACTTCTTTATCCATTCATCTGTTGATGGCCATCTAAGTTGCTTCCATGTTCTAGCTATTATAAATAGTGCTGCAATGAACAATGGGACACATGTGTCTTTTTCAATTTTGGTGTCCTCAGGGTATATGCCTAGGAGTGGGATTGCTGGGTCATATGGTGGTTTTATTTATAGTTTTTTAAGGAATCTTGATATCGTCTTCCATAATGCTGTATCAATTTACATTCCCACCAAAAGGGCAAGAGTGTTCCCTTTTCGCCACACCCTTTCCAGCATTTACTGTTTGTAGACTATTTAATGAGGGCCATTGTGACTGGTGTGAAGTGATATCTCATTGTGGTTTTGATTTGCATTTCTCTAGGGCTGACGTCTATGGGGTCGCACAGAGTCGGACACGACTGAAGTGACTTAGCAGCAGCAGCAGTCTTATTCATTTTATTTATAATATTGTTGCCTGTACTTCCTATGAGGACAGGACTTTTTTTGGACCTGGAACAATTCCTGGCATGTAGGCAGTGAATAACTTTTAATTAGGTAGAGCCCAGCAGAGGAAGGTATTATAAGAAGGAAGAATTCAACTATATTGACTACTGCTGAGAGATCGGTTAAGATGCTATCATTTTATTTGGTAAGATAGTTGCCATTGATGACCTTGATGGAAGTCCTTTCATTGAGAGGTGAAGATAGAAGCCTGCTGAAACCTGTTGAAGTTTGAAACAGGAGGGGAAGAAAAGGATAATCTGAATTTACACAAAATTTTAAAGTAGTTTTGCTTTTGGTTTCAGCAGAGAATAAGTAGTGGCTAAAGACGTACTGAATAAAATTTATATTTTCAAGTAGGAAGATCCAGGAAAGAAGAGCAGTTGATGATACAGAAGAACAAAAGCAGATGAAAAATCCTTGAGTAGGCAAACAGGATGATTTACTTTATTGTACAGTAGAAACTATACATTGTCAAGCAACTATATGCCAAAGGACAATTTGAGGACACCATGTATATATCTTCCATTGTGACTAGAGAGAGAGAAAGTGTGAAAGTGTAAAATTGTTAGTTGCAAAGTGGTGTTTGACTCTTTGCAACCCCATGAACTGTGGCCTGCCAGACTCCTCTGTTCATGGAATTCTCCAGGCAACAATACTGAAGTGAGTTGCCATGCCTGCCCGACCCAGGGGATCTTCCCAACCCAAGGATCAAACCCAAGGTCTCCAGCATCGCAGGCAGATTTTTTACTGTCTGAACCACCAGGTAAACCATCTCTGCAATTACTGTTAAGCTCTTTCATGTGAAAGTCACCATAAATATGTGTCAGTTCAGTTCAGCCGCTCAGTCCTGTCTAATCTTTGAGACCCCATGAACCGCAGCACGCCAGGCCTCTCTGTCCATCACCAACTCCATGAGTCCACCTAAATTCATGTTCAATGAGTCAGTAATGTCATCCAACCATCTCATCTTCTGTCGTCCCCTTCTCCTCCTCCCCTCAATCTTTCCCAGCATCAGGGTCTTTTCAAATGAGTCAGCTCTTCACCTCAGGTGGCCAAAGTATTGGAGTTTCAGCTTTAGCATCAGTCCTTCCAATGAACACCCAGGACTGATCTCCTTTATGATGGACTGGTTGGATCTCCTTGCAGTCTAAGGGACTCTCAAGAGTCTTCTCCAACACCACAGTTCAAAAGCATAAATTCTTGTGCACTCAGTTTTGTTTATAATCCAACTCTCACATCCATACGTGACCACTGGAAAAACCATAGCCTTGACTAGACAGACCTTTGTTGGCAAAGTAATGTCTCTGCTTTTTAATATGCTGTCTAGGTTGGTCATAACTTTCCTTCCAAGGAGTAAGAGTCTTTTAATTTCATGGCTGCAGTCACCATCTGCAGTGATTTTGGAGCCCAGAAAAATAGTCAGCCACTGTTTCCACTGTTTCCTCATCTATTTTCCATGAAGTGATGGGACCAGATGCCATGATCTTTGTTTTCTGAATGTTGACGTTTAAGCCAACTTTTTCACTCTCGTCTTTCACTTTCATCAAGAGGCTCTTTAGTTCTTCTTCATTTTCTGCCATAAGGGTGGTGTCATCTGCATATCTGAGGTTATTGATATTTCTCCCAGCAATCTTCATTCCAGCTTGTGCTTCTTCCATCCCAGCTTTCTCATGATGTACTCTGCATATAAGTTCAATAAGCAGGGTGACAATATACAGCCTTGACAAACTCCTTTCCCGATTTGGAACCAGTCTGTTGTTCCATGTCCAGTTCTAACTGTTGCTTCCTGACCTGCATACAGATTTCTCAGGAGGCAGGTCAAGTGGTCTGGTATTCCCTTCTCTTTAGGAATTTTCCACAGTTTATTGTGATCCACACAGTCAAAGACTTTGGCATAGTCAGTAAAACAGAAATAGATGTTTTTCTGGAACTCTTGCTTTTTCAACGATCCAGCGGATATTGGCAATTTGATCTCTGGTTCCTCTGCCTTTTCTAAAAGCAGCTTGAACATCTGGAAGTTCACGGTTCACATATTGCTGAAGCCTGGCTTGGAGAATTTTGAGCATGACTTTACTAGTGTGTGAAATGAGTGTGGTAGTTTGATCATTCTTTAGCATTGCCTTTCTTCTGGTTTGGAATGAAAGCTGACCTTTTCCAGTCCTGTGGCCACTGCTGAGTTTTCCAAATTTGCTGGCATATTGAGTGCAGCACTTTCACGGCATCATCTTTTAGGATTTGAAATTGCTCAACTGGAATTCTATCACCTCCACTAGCTTTGTTCGTAGTGATGCATCCTAAGGCCCACTTGACTTCACATTCCAGAATGCCTGGCTCTAGGAGTGATCACACCATTGTGATTATCTGGGTCTTGAAGATCTTTTTTGTACAGTTCTTCTGTGTATTCTTGCCACCTCTTCTTAATATCTTCTGCTTCTCTTAGGTCCCTACCATTTCTGTTCTTTATTGAGCCCATCTTTGCATGAAATGTTCCCTTGGTGTCTCTAATTTTCTTGAAGAGATCTCTAGTCTTTCCCATTCTATTGTTTTCCTCTATTTCTTTGCACTGATCTCTGAAGAAGGCTTTCTTATCTCTCCTTGCTGTTCTTTGGAACTCTGCATTCAAATGGGTATATCTTTCCTCCTCTCCTTTGCTTTTTGCTTCTCTTCTTTTCACAGCTATTTTAAGGCCCCCTCAGACTGCTTTTTTTCATTTCTTTTCCATGGGGATGGTCTTAATCCCTGTCTCCTGTACAATGTCACGAACCTCTGTCCCTAGTTCATCAGGCACTCTATCAGATCTAGTCCCTTGAATCTACTTCTCACCTCCACTGTATAACTGTAAGCAATTTGATTTAGGTCATACCTGAATGGTCTACTGGTTTTCTCTACTTTCTTCAATTCAGTCTGAATTTGGTAATAGAGAGTTCATGTTCTGAGCCACAATCAGCTCCCAGTCTTGTTTCTGCTGACTGTGTAGATCTTATCCATCTTTGGCTGCAAAGAATATAATTAATCTGATTTTGGTGTTGACCATTTGGTGATGTCCATGTGTAGAGTCTTCTTTTGTGGTGTTGGAAGAGGGATATTTGCTATGACCAGTGTATTCTCTTGGCAAAACTCTATTAGGCTTCTGTTACTCCAGGTATTTCTTGACTTCCTACTTTTTGCATAATAAATGTGTGTATCTGTGTATACATACATGTACATATATATGCTTATGTATATGTATATATATGCTTATATATACGTATGTGTATGTGCACATATATTCATTATACTAAGTCCTTTGAAGGAGGGAGATAAACAGAAATAGAGATGCAGAGAACAAAAGTCTGGGCACCAAGAGGAGAAATGGGGGGATTGTTAGGATGAACTGGAAGATCAGGATTGACATATACACACAACCGGTACTATATATAAAATAGAGAAGTAATGAGAAACTAGTGCATAGCACAAGGAATTCTACTCTTGCTCTGTGGTGACCTAAATGGGAAGGAAATCTAAAAAAGAGTGGATATATGTGTACAAAAAACTGATTTACTCTGTTGAACAGCAGAAGCTACACATTGTGAAGCAACTATATGCCAATAAAAATTAACTTAAAAAAGAGGACATCAAAATGGAATTGTTGACTGTGAAAAACAAATTTAAAATTACACACAATGAAAAACAAAAGCAATTGTGTAGATAAGTTTTGGAGTCAGACATTTCAAATCTTGTCACCACCACATTAGACGAGTTATTTAACTCCTCTAATCCTCCATTTCCTCCTTTTAAAATGAAGGGGATAGTGTTTGCCCCACAGAGTTATAGTCAAGGGCATATGTGTATCAAAGCTAACAGTAGCTTCCCAGGTGGCTTTGTGGCAAAGAATCTGCCTGCTAAGCAGGAGACATGGGTTCGATCCCTAAGTCAGGAAGATCCCCTGGAGAAGAAAAGGGCAATCAATTCCAGTATTCTTGCCTGGGAAATCCCATGGACAGAGGAGCCTGGTGGGCTACAGTCCATGGGGTCACAAAAGAGTAGGACACGACTTAGCAACTAAACAACAATTACAACAACAATCAAACCTAACACAATTCTTTATGAATAATAGAGTCTCAGCAAATGGTGCTTGTCATTATTGTTTTGTTTTCATTATTTTAAATGCTGCCTAAATTTATACTTCTGTATAAAGAAGATAATGCCTATTTATGAGTTTTTAATGAACATTAAAATATTGCTTTATAAATTGTAATGTTAATATATATATGTAAAATATCAGTGCCAATCCCAATTGAGTGAGTGAGTGAAAGTCATTCAGTTGTGTCCAACTCTTTGCAATTGCATGGACTTTACAGTCCATGGAATTCTTTAGGCCAGAATACTGGAGTGGGTAGCCATTCCCTTCTCCAAGGTATCTTCCCAACCCAGGGATTGAACCAAGGTCTCTTGCATTGCAGGTGGATTCTTTACCAGCTGAGCCACAAGGGAAACCCAAGAATACTGGAGTCGGTAGCCTATCCCTTCTTCAGCAGATCTTCCCAACCCAGGAATCAAACCGGGGTCTCTTAAAATGCAGGCAGATTCTTTATCAACTGAGCTACTAGGAAAGCCCAATCCAAGCTAGAGTTATCAAAGCAAAAACAAAATAACTGTGCCATCTCCAAGAAGGACCTTGAATCTCACTCTCTAGACTTTTAGACGTAATTATGTCATCCCAGATTAGAGAGTTACAGAAGTGTGTAAAATACAAAATGCAGTGGGATCTATGTGGAGACTAAAACATTTGAAAGACAAATTTCATTAAGTTCATCAGACCTAAACTTTTCAACACTTCCCTCACATAACCATAGTGTATCTTTCCACTCTAAATAATTGGGAAATTATTTAATTCTCAATGTTTTCACAGCAATATTTTTGTCTTCAGAGAGGGTTTTACTCTGACTATAACATCAAAGAGAAATGTAACAACTATTGGCAATTAATTAAACCAAAATGTGGAAATTGCTTTAATGTTTATAATTTGAAATATCTCATTCTGTGTACTCTTACACCTGTAATATTAATACTTAAAGAATCCTTTGATCACATTCTGAAGTGCTTGGAATACATTATTGTGCTTCTATTCTTTCATTTACCCATCTTTTTCTCAGATAGGTATCTTCTATATTAGTTCATCAATTCCATTTATCAAACGTTAGTTCTCAATAACCTGGATTTGATTCTTTGGAAAGAAAAACATTCATATAGTCCTTATTGTTATGGAACTTAAAAAATTATTGAGCAATCATCATATCTTATATATAAAATTTTATACAAAAATATTAGTGGTGATGCAAGTTGCAAACAATTACAATATATGCTCAAGTATGAGAGTGACGTGAGGATAATCCTTGTTCCTACTCAACATCTGTGTGCTGTCAATACCCTAAATCCATATCTGCAACATGTAGAGTGATCAGTTCACTCCAGTTTTCCCAGGACTTTTCTGATTTTAGCACTGAAAGTCCAGCAAAAAATCCTGAAATTTAAGGAAATAGGAAGAAACTGGTCAAACTTACAGCCTGCTCTCTCTCTTGAGGTTTGACTGGACATCTCCATGTCACAACCCACAAATGTCTTGTTCCCAGGAAGACCCAAATCTATTTTGTAAGATACTATACTGGTGGGTACACATCATGATAAATTTGTCCAAACCCATAAAAACGTACAACACCAAACTGAACCCTAATACAAACTAAAAACTTTATATGATAATGATGTGTCAATGTGGGTTTATCCATTTTAACGATGTACCATTCAGATGAGGAATGTTGACAGTGGGGGGGGTGGTTATGCATGTGTAGGACTAGGGGATAAATGGGAAATTTCTGGACTTTCCATTCAACTATACAGTGAACCTAAAACTGCTCTTAAATATTAAGTCCATTAAAACAATTTCTGTCTTTCTAACAAGGAAATAAGCTTGTTTTCTCTATATAAGCGTGATATATAAGTAAAATAAAATTCAAACAATATAAACATTTCAAAAATAAAATCAACTGAAATTCTTTAGTAATTTTTATACACACTACCTAGACCACTTTTTATACACACTCGCACTACTAAACCTGTTGAAGGCAATGACAGAGGATGAGATGGCTGGATGGCATCACTAACCCAATGCCATGAGTTTGAGCAAATTCTGGGAGTTGGTGAAGGACAGGGAAGCCTGGTGTGCTGCAGTCCATGGGGTCACAAAGAGCTGGACATGACTGAGTGACTGAACTGAACTGACCTAAACCTAATCTCAGTTATGTGATTTAATTCATATTACTGAACTTTGCATTTTCTACTTTTGCAATCCCTATATAAGACATAAAAACCCAACCACACCAGAATCCTCACACCAGAAGAGTAGCTTTCAGAGAAGTCTGTGCATATTCCTTTAATAAATCTAGAAAAGACTGCCGATTTTCCTCCAATATCATTTCCTTATTCCTCACTAAAAGGATCCCAGAATACAGGACTGCCAGAATAAAGACTATACTTCCCAGCCTCCGTGCAGCTGCATTTGCCTGTTTGACTAGGTTTGGGCCAAAGAGGTAAGAGAATATGTAATACTCAACTACTGAGACGTGTTCCTGGAGGTAAGGGTCTTGTTTTCTCTTTTTCTTTTCACTCTGCTGTGTTGGACTATTGAGAGACTGTAGCAGATGGCTTTGACTGGAAGATGGTGAAACAGCTCGATAAAGGCTGATGCTTTAGAGATATCTGAGCAACAGGGCTGGTTAAGGGGTCCTTTCTTTGTACCCTTACACAATAACAATAATTTGGCATCCATACATGGACAAAAGTGCTTTTGAGGGAGCAGCGTATTACAGCAATATCCCAAGGGATCCAGATATCTTGCCCACATGTGCACTGGGTAATATATAGACCCCAGTTCTGGCTATAAACTCTGCAGTGACCCAGAAACCTGCTCCAGCTCTAGTCCTTGGGTGTAGTCTGGAAGACCCTGGAAAACACTCTCTGAAAAGTTTACCCAGACAAAAAAGATTTACAGCAAAGAAGTTCCAGAACTTCACTGGAGTATATATATATATATATATATATATACATATATATATACACACACACATATACATATAGGTGGGCTGGGATGAACTGAAGAGGGTTAGAAGAACAATTTAACTTTCCTTGCACTACCCTTCCTTCAAGACAGCACAGCTACGTGAGAAATCTTCTTGGACCATGATTTTTTCTGTGTGGGAAGCGAGAGTGTATAAATAAGTGCCCAGCTTTCCAGCTGTGCAGGGTGCTGCCAAAGCATCCCGTTTCTTTCACACTCTATCCTCAGTACTGAGAAGGGAGCTTCATGACTGAGGGTGGGCAGGAAGAAGCTGGAGAAGGGAGAGTAGGGAGAGGGGTATAGAGCCTCCCCCAAAGCATTTGAAAGATGCAGATCCTACTAACTCTGTCTCATCAAGAAGCCTGACCATGAGCCATTGAGATGGCAAAGGCTGGCTTTTACTAACTGCTCTTGGGTTAGAGCAGTTAGTTCACTAAGAACTGAAACTAAAGAACCTTGATTATGGCTTTGAAATTCATGCCAAATAGATGTATTAAATGGGTTCATTTTTAATGAGCTGTGATGTCAGGATGTGATTATTACTCAAGAACAACCAAATCCATGTGAATCAAGAAAAAAATCAGATGGAAAATTTTACTGATACTGTGGGTCAAAATATTAAAATACTCCTCACATAAAAGTTTCACAAATGAACATATCCTTATGAGTTTTATAAAGAATATCTGTCTTCTAACAGCTTGAAACTGCCAGTGGGCAAAAATCTTAAACATGAGATAAATTGCATTTACTTTTGTAGGCCTCATGGCAGGGTTTTGAAAATTGACAATCCATTTACTTTATGAATTAGTATGGGCCTATATTACACACTGGTATGATAAGCAATTTTTGTCATCAACCAAAAATTGTGAAAATTGATTCCATCTCAACCAAAAGATGCAGTTGCTCCAATCATCTCTATGTCTTCAACTGACCTTCTGAGTTGAAAGTTTCTTAAAAGTAATCCTGAAAAACTTCATAGTCCCTCTGTTAATTTTTGCTATACAATAATCTTCCCCAAAATTTGGTAGCTTAAAACATTATTTGTTTTACTTCATAATTCTGTGTGTCACTGATTGAGACTGGACAGCTCTATTGCTGCTCTTGGCAGCTCTCAAGCAACTGAGTTTAAGTGACAGGTCAGTGTTTGTTAGATCTGGTTAGGGGTGTTGCTTGGCTGGGATAAAGAGTTGTTCTGGGTAGTCTCTGATCATCTAGAAGGCAAACCTGGGATTCTCCACAGAAGTCTTGGGGTTCTAAAAATCAGTGAGACAGCACAAATGCCCCATTACACCGTAACATTTTAAGTCTATAATTGTGTCTCATTTGCTACATCCCATTGACAAACTTCCATTCATAGATCACAGCCTTGTCAAAAAACTAAGATCATGGCATCTAGTCCCATCACTTCATGGTAAATAGAAAGGGACAAAGTGGAAACAGTGACAGATTTTATTTTCTTGGGCCCCAAAAACACTGCAGATGTTGACTGCAGCCATGAAATTAAAAGACACTTGCTCCTTGGAATGAAAACTACGTCAAACCTAGACAGTGTATTGAAAAGTAGAAGCATCACTTTGCTGACAAAAGTCTCTATAGTCGAAGCTATGGCTTTTCCCAGTAGTCAGGTACAGATGTAAGACTTGGACCATAAAGAAGGCTGAGTGCCAAGGAACTGATGCTTTCAAATGGTGGTGCTGGAGAAGATTCTTGAGTGGCCCTTGAACTTCAAGATCAAACCAGACAATCCTAAAAGAAATCAACCCTGAATATTCATTGCAACACTGATGCTGACGCTGAAGCTCCAGTACTTTGGTCACCTGATGTGAAGACTTGACTCATTGGAAAAGATCGTAATGAAAGACTGAAGGCAAAAGGAGAGGAGGGAGGCAGCATTACTGACTCAACAGACTTGAGTTTGAGCAAACTTCAGGGGATAGTGGAGGACACCTGGTATGTTGCAGTCCGTGGGGTGGAAAAGAGTCAGACACAATTTAGCAACCGAAAAACAACAACATTGACAGAGTAAGTCACAGAGTCAAATCAGATTTAAGAATGCAGAGATAAATGTCACCTACTAAGAAAGGCATCTGTTTCTGATTGTTCTTTATGCGTTTAGAGTTCTATTATGGTGTTGTTTCAATCCTTAGTTTTCTTATCCTTCTTTCTTTTTCCTTCTCGTTGTTATTTTTATCATCTCAGCTCTGAAGTCCTGTTTTCTTAAATTGACCAGATTCCTTAAGTGTCTTTTAGAACTATCACATTCCAGTTTGTTTGTTTCTTAGATTTGTTTTCTCTGGCCTGCTGTTTTCCCTCTTTCTGATTTTTCTGTATTGTGCTTGCCTTCCTCTCATCTTGGATCTTTCCTATAGCTCAAACAGTAAAGAATCTGCCTGCAGTACAGGAGACCCAAGTTCGATACTTGGGTCGGAAAGATCTTCTGGAGAAGGGAATGGCAATCCACTCCAGTATTCTTGGCTGGAGAATCCCATGGACAGAGAAGCCTGGTGGCCAGTCCATGGGGTCACAAGAGTCAGACACGACTGAGCGGATACTACTACTACTAAGGAAAGGACTTGAAAAATAGCACCACTGTGGCTTTGTCCATTGTTTTTTCTTCTTTTTTCAGGGCAAGGATGTCAAAAAAAAATAGAAGGTACACGGTTTCATTTAAACAAAATTGGATAAAAATTTGATATATGTAAAACATTTCTGTATAAAACATAAAACTGAATAAAACATCTTTGTCTAATGGAAGTCTGCAGACTAAAAGAGATGAGTAGCTAAATGTCTAAACATACTATAAGACTGGAAAGAAAATTAGTGCTAGATTTCAGCACAAGCTCTGTTTTGTTAGTACCCAAAGTTTCATTTACCAAAGATGGTAAACAAACTCTATACAGTTAGCAGAAAAAAGACCAGGAGCTGACTGTGGCTCAGATCATGAACTCCTTATTGCCAAATTCAGACTTAAATTGAAGAAAGCAGGGAAAACCACTAGACCATTCAGATATGACCTAAATTAAATACTTATAATTATACAGTGCAAGTGAGAAATAGATTTAAGGGACTAGATCTGATAGAGTGCCTGATGAAATATGGACGGAAGTTCGTGACATTGTACAGGAGACAGGGATCAAGACCATCCCCATGGAAAAGAAATGCAAAAAAGCAAAATGGCTGTCTGAGGAGGCCTTACAAATAGCTGTGAAAAGAAGAGAAGCGAGAAGCAAATGAAAAAAGGAAAGATATAAGCATCTGAATGCAGAGTTCCAAAGATTAGCAAGGAGAGATAAGAAAGCCTTCCTCAGCGATCAATGCAAAGAAATAGAGGAAAACAACAGAATAGGAAAGACTAGAGATCTCTTCAAGAAAATTAGAGATACCAAGGGAACATTTCATGCAAAGATGGGCTCAATAATGGACAGAAATGGTATGGACATAACAGAAGCGAAGATATTAAGAAGAGGTGGCAAGAATACACAGAAGAACTGTACAAAAAAGATCTTCACAACCCAGATAGTCATGATAGTGTGAACACTCACCTAGAACCAGACATCCTGGAATGTGAAGTCAAGTGGGCCTTAGAAAGCATCACTATGAACAAAGCTAATGGAGGTGATGGAATACCAGTTGAGCTATTTCAAATCCTGAAAGATGATGCTGTGAAAGTGCTGTACTCAATATGCCAGCAAATTTGGAAAACTCAGCAGTGGCCACAGGACTGGAAAAGGTCAGTTTTCATTCCAATCCCAAAGAAAGGCAATGCCAAAGAATGCTCAAACTACGGCATAATTGAACTCATCTCACATGCCAGTAAAGTCATGCTCAAAATTCTCCAAGCCAGGCTTCAGCAATACGTGAACTGTGAACTTCCAGATATTCAAGCAGGTTTTAGAAAAGGCAGAGGCACCAGAGATCAAATTGCCAACATCCGCCTGATCATCAGAAAAGCAAGAGACTTCTAGAGAAATATCTATTTTTGCTTCATTGACTAGGCCAAAAGCTTTGACTGTGTGGATCACAATAAACTGTGGAAAATCCTGAAAGAGATGGGAATACCAGACCACCTGACCTGCCTCTGGAGAAACCTGCATGCAGGTCAGGAAGCAACAGTTCGAACTGGACTTGGAACAACAGACTGGTTCCAAATAGGAAAAGAAGTACGTCAACGCTGTATATTGTCACCTTGCTTATTTAACTTATATGCAGAGTACATCATGAGGAATGCTGGGCTGGAAGAAGCACAAGCTGGAATGAAGATTGCCGGGAGAAGTATCAATAACCTCAAATATGCAGATGACACCACCCTTATGGCAGAGAGTGAAGAGGAACTAAAAAGCCTCTTGATGAAAGTGAAAGAGGAGAGCGGAAAAGTTGGCTTGAAGCTCAACATTCAGAAAACGAAGATCATGGCATCTGGTCCAATCACTTCATGGCAAATAGATGGAAAAACAGTGTCAGACTTTATTTTTGGGGGCTCCAAAATAACTGCAGATGCTGGTTGCAGCCATGAAATTAAAAGACGCTTACTCCTTGGAAGGAAAGTTATGACCAACCTAGATAGCATATTAAAAAGCAGAGACGTTACTTTGCCAACAAAGGTCCGTCTAGTCAAGTCTATAGTTTTTCCAGTGGTCATGCATGGATGTGAGAGTTGGACTGTGAAGAAAGCTGATCGCAGAAGAATTGATGCTTTGAACTGTGGTGTTGGAGAAGACTCTTGAGAGTCCCTTGTACTGCAAGGAGATCCAACCAGTCCATTCTAGAGGAGATCAATCCTGGGTGTTCATTGGAAGGACTGATGCTAAAGCTGAAACTGCAATACTTTGGCTACCTTATGCAACGAGTTGACTCACTGGAAAGGACTCTGATGCTGGGAAGGATTGGGAGCGGGAGGAGAAGGGGACGACAGAGAATGAGACGGCTGGATGGCATCACTGACTCGATGGCCATGCGTTTGAGTGAACTCCGGGAGTTGGTGATGGACAGGGAGGCCTGGCGTGGGGTCTCAAAGAGTCAGACAGGACTGAGGGACTGAACTGAACTGAAATTTTCATTTAATTTGATGGTGGTAAACAGAAATTTTCACGGATGAAATAATAAATGTGCTGGACTAAGTAGATGACTTTAGGTGTAGAAATAAAAGCATTTTATACCGAAAGTATTTATCCCATAAAATCAAAGAGATGTGAATGTAAATTTGGTGATAGTGAAATCATACATTTCATAACTTCCATCCAGGTTAATAGCTTTCCTATCAATATTAGTTAAAAATGAATTTTACTGCAAATAAGACCAACTTTGGGCTTCCTGGGTATCTCAGCTGGCAGAAGATCCCAGTTCAATTCCTGGGTCGGGCAGTTCCCCTAGAGAAAGGATAGGCTATCAGCTCATGTTCTTGGGCTTCCCTGGTGGCTCAGATGATAAAGAATCTGCCGGCAATGCGGGAAACCTGGGTTTGATCCCTGGATTGGGATGATCCCCTGGAGGAGGGCATGGCAACCTGCTCCAGTATTCTTGTCTGGAGAATCTGCATAGACAGAGGAGCCTGGTGGGCTACAGTCCATGTGGTCCCAAAGAGTTGGACACAACTGAACGAATAAGCACAGCACAGCACGGCAATAAACAACATGTACTTACTGGGGCTTAAAAATGAAGACTTCTTTTACCCCAATGTGTCTGGTGATTGGTGATAGGTTGCTTTTAGATTTTTTTACCTCCTGCTTTACCACTTTTAGCTTATTGGCTTTATTTTTTCACACTTTTTGTCTCGTGATTGAAGTGACTGATCAGTATTGTCTCTTTGAGACCCCATGGACTTAAAGAGTCCGTGGAATTCTCTAGGCCTGAATACTGGAGTAGGTAGCCTTTCCCTTCTCCAGGGGATCTTCCCAACCCAAGGATCGAACCCAGGTCTCCTGCATTGCAGGAGGATTCTTTACTAGCAGAGCCACAAGGGAAGCCCCTCATGGTTGAAAGTGGCTATTATACCTTCAAACACTATATTTAAGACAGAAAAGAAATAAAGCTCTGCTGATGTAAGTGAGAAAAAAAAAAAGTTCTCCTCAACCTTCTTAGGGTTTTTGGGGGGGATCTGAAAATCAAACTGACAAAGACAGATTATCAAAAGAAAAGCATACAAGTTTATTTAATATACATTATATATGACACAGGAGGCTTTATAAGGAAAGGAAGACTGGGGGAAACAAATAAACCAGAGTGTTTTTTTTCTAGCTTTGGCGAAGATTGGACAGCCGTGTAGAAACATGGTTGAACAACATTAGGAGGTAAATATAATAAACAGGGAAGATCAGCCAGATCTATTTATTTGGATTCTTTTGGCACAATTTTGCCTTCAGAGATAAAGATGTTGCTTTCCTGAAGGTACAGGGAGGGCATCTCTCTCCTGAGGATTTATGATCTGTTTCATGGGAGAGAGGTGTGGGGAAGTTCAGAACGACCTTCTTGCTTCTGCTATTTTCTTAAACTCCTTCAGCTTAAAATATTTAGTGTATGAACATACCATATTTTGGGATATTGTGTTCTGACCACCATCATCAGTCATATCTGTACTCTTATATCAGAAATGCAAAAGTTTGCCCCAGACTTTTCCAATAGATTTCACTTATATCATTGGCTAAAGCTGGGTCACACAGACTTCCTTGCTGTACAAAAATCTGGGAAATTAACAGGACCAGATTTTTATATTTGGCTTGAAACAATGAATATTTCTCTCCTAAACTTGGCAAATGGCTGTCCTTAACCATGACCAAAAAGATTCTGTTAGCGAAGAAGGGGAAGTAATATCTGTTGTATTATACCATAATATGCTCAGCTCTGACTCTGCCTATATTTATGTTATTTTTCTAGAATGCAATGCCTTTCCTTACCTTCATCACTCTATAAAGGCAGGCCAAAGTACCAACTCCTTTGGGAGGCCTTCCTCGGTAGCCTATTCCTGGTCCTCTTTCTGACCCATATCATATAACATTGACATTAATTACATTCTATCTTCAATTGCTTGCTAATTAATGTATGTACAAATTTTCTCTCTTCAGTGAAAATGTAAATATTGTTAATGGAGCTAAAGACTGTAGATTATACTTTTATATTCTCTTTAGGAAGTCAAGAAACACCTGGAGTAACAGGCAAGTTTGGCCTTGGAGTCCAGAATGAAGCAGGGTGAAGCTAACAGAGTTCTGCCAAGAGAACACACTGGTCATAACAAAACCCTCTTCCAAGAACACAAGAGAAGACTCTACACATGGACATCACCAGATGGTTGACACCAAAATCAGATTGATTATACTCTTTTCAGCCAAAGATGGAGAAGCTCTATACAGTCAGCAAAAACAAGATTGGGAGCTGACTGTGGCTCAGAACATGAACTCCTTATTGCCAAATTCAGACTTAAATTGAAGAAAGTGGAGAAAACCACTAGACCATTCAGGCATGACCTAAATCAAATCCCTTATGACTATACAGTGGAAGTGAGAAATAGATTTAAGGGACTAGATCTGATAGACAGAGTGCCTGATGATCTATGGATGGAGGTTCATGACATTGTACAGGTGACAGGCAGCAAGATCATCCCCAAGAAAAATAAATGCAAAAGAGCAAAATGGCTGTCTGAGGAGGCCTTACAAATAGCTGTGAAAAGAAGAGAAGTGAAAAGCAAAAGAGAAAAGGAAAGATATACCCATTTGAATGCAGAGATCCAAAGAATAGCAAGGAGAGATAAGAAAGCTTTCCTCAGCGATCAATGCAAAGATAGAGGAAAACATAGAATGGGAAAGACTAGAGATCACTTCAAGAAAATTAGAGATACCAAGGGAATATTTTATGCAAAGATGGGCACAATAAAGGACAGAAATAATATGGACCTAATGAGCGACAGAACGGACGGAATAGAAGAAGAAGATATTAAGAAGAGGTGGCAAGAATACACAGAAGAACTGTACAAAAAAGATCTTCACAACCCAGATAGTCATGATAGTGTGAACACTCACCTAGAACCAGACATCCTGGAATGTGAAGTCAAGTGGGCCTTAGAAAGCATCACTATGAACAAAGCTAGTGGAGGTGATGGAATACCAGTTGAGCTATTTCAAATCCTGAAAGATGATGCTGTGAAAGTGCTGTACTCAATATGCCAGCAAATTTGGAAAACTCAGCAGTGGCCACAGGACTGGAAAAGGTCAGTTTTCATTCCAATCCCAAAGAAAGGCAATGCCAAAGAATGCTCAAACTACCGCACAGTTGCATTCATCTCACACGCTAGTAAAGTCATGCTCAAAATTCTCCAAGCCAGACTTGAGCAATAGGTGAACCGTGAACTTCCAGATGTTCAAGCTGTTTTTATTTTTTTTATTTTTTTTTAGAAGTCTTTTATTTTACTTTATTTTAATAACAGTTTTTTCTTGTTTATTTTGTTCTTGAATTTTGGATCTTATTTTTAATTCAAGCTGTTTTTAGAAAAGGCAGAGGAACCAGAGATCAAATTGCCAACATCTGCTGGATTATCAGAAAAGCAAGAGAGTTCCAGAAGAACATCTATTTTTGCTTTATTGACTATGCCAAAGCCTTTGACTGTGTGGATCACAATAAACTGTGGAAAATTCTGAAAGAGATGGGAATACCAGACCACCTGACCTGCCTCTTGAGAAACCTGCATGCAGGTCAGGAAGCAACAGTTAGAACTGGACATGGAACAACAGACTGGTTTCAAATAGGAAAAGGAGTACATCAAAGCTGTATATTGGCACCCTGCTTATTTAACTTATATGCAGAGTACATCATGAGAAACGCTGGGCTGGAAGAAGCACAAACTGGAATCAAGATTGCCAGGAGAAATATCAATAACCTTAGATATGCATATGACACCACCCTTATGGCAGAAAGCAAAGAAGAACTAAAGAGCCTCTTGATGAAAGTGAAAGACGAGAGTGAAAAAGTTGGCTTGAAACTCAACATTCTGAAAACAAAGATCATGGTATCTGGTCCATCACTTCATGGCAAATACAAGGGGAAACAGTGGAAACAGTGGCTGACTTTAGTTTTCTGGGCTCCAGAGTTACTGCAGATGGTGATTGCAGCCATGAAATTAAAAGACGCTTACTCCTTGGAAGGAAAGTTATGACCAACTAGACAGCATATTAAAAACCAGAGACATTACTTTGCCAACAAAGGTCTGTCTAGATAAGGCTATGTTTTTTCCAGTGGTCATGTATGGATGTGAGAGTTGGACTGTGAAGAAAGCTGATCGCCGAATAAGTGATGCTCCAAATGTGGTGTTGGAGAAGACTCTTGAGAGTCCCTTGGACTGCAAGGAGATCCAACCAGTACACCCTAAAGGAGATCGGTCCTGGGTGTTCATTGTAAGGATTGAAAGCTGCTGAAGCTGAAACTCCAATACTTTGGCCACCTGATGTGAAGAGCTGATTCATTGAAAAGACCCTGGTAAAGATTGAGGGCAGGAGGAGAAGAGGACGACAGAGGATGAGATGGCCGGATGGCATCACCGACTTGTTGGACTTGGGTTTGTTTGAACTCTGGGAGTTGGTGATGCATAGGGAGGCCTGGCGTGCTGCGGTTCATGGGATCATGAAGAGTGGGACACAACTGAGAGACTGAACTGAACTGAACTGAATGCCCAGAAAAGTACTGGGCACATATGTTAATCAAAAATTGTTGATTATTATTCCATTGCAATTTCACTTCACAAATGTTTAGACTGCTAGAGTTGATTAGCCTATGCCTGTTTCACTTCCTTTATGCAATAACTAAGTGAATTGAAAAAAAGAATCTTTAATAAGGGTGGTAAATATTTATTGTCCATTCCATGTTGTTAAACACAAGGAAATCCATTTTCTTCCAATCAAGTTTAGATGGTACTCTCCCTGCTGATTCCTGGAAGGAATTCAAATTCAAGACACAGACAATTATCCCTTGGCCTCAATTACAAAAACGAACATCTGACCCAAGCCAACCCAACAAGATTCGGTTAGGATATTTAGGATCAAATATTAGAACAGGAAAGCATTTTCTTCCTTTGGAGTCATGGAATTCCATGAAATAGGCCTAAAACTCTTTCCTCCATGGAAGAATTTTTGCCTTCAGGACCTAATGATTTTTTTCCCAGTCTTCACCATTCTTAGTGGTAAGAATAAAGCTAATCCAGAGGAGTGCAGAAACAAGGGAGGGAAAGAAAAAAATGAGTCTCAATAATACCATCTGAATTCCAGGATCAAGTCATCCCTGAAATCTGAATATTTCAGTTGAGTAGTACATTTCCTTTCGACAACGAATTCCCATTTGACAGTAAATCCCCTTTTTGTCTTAGACAACTTTCAGTTGTATTTCTGTCATTTGCAACTGATCTTGACATTTAGATTGATGTCCTTCACTCTTTGCTTTAGCCTCTTATTGTTACAGGCAGCTCAGCATAGCCTGACATGATGGAAGTGGCCTTGTCCTCATAGTCAAAAACTTAGGCTAATTCAGTCTCTGCCACTTTCTAGCTTTGTGGTCTTACACCAATGTGTTAGATTGTGGTTGCCAACTTGGCACTACCATACATTTTCCAGAAATCCTGTCCCCACATGATTCTGAGTTAAAGTTGACCAATAAATGAATTTGCATGAGATTTGGAAGCTAAAAGTAAGAAAAGAGGACATTGCTCTTAGAAAGCCATGGTGGTCAGATATGTCAGCCGTGGGACAGGTGCAAGGGCCCCCACTAGGCCCCAGCTGGTCGATGCTCTCCTCCTGCTTCATGTGTAACTTGTCTTTCTGACTGCTGGCTCTACCAGCCCACCATATCCCCAAACCCACCCTTACATGCTTGACAATGAGATTAAAGATGCACCCAACTTCTCAACTGTTCCTGCAAGCTTTCACTTATTTTCCTAAGCCAGTGTTTTATTCGGATCTGGTTATTAACTGTATCTCTGACCTCTATTTCCCTCTTCCAGACCTGCACTTAAATACCTCTCCGCACATTCCTGTAATTTCTATAAGTAAGTAAATAAGTCTTAGTCTCTCAGTTGTGCCCAACTCTTCGCAACCCCATGGACTGCAGCCCACCAGGCTCCTCTGTTCATGAGATTTTCCAGGCAAGGATACTGGAGTGGGTTGCCATTTCCTTGTCCAGGGGATCTTCCCAACCCAGGGATTGAACCCAGGTCTCCTGCACTGCAGGCAGATTCTTTACCAATCGAGCTACAAGGGAAGCCCTATAGTAATTCCGTATTCACAAAGTCCTTATAGTGATTCTGTTTTCTTTGCAGACCCAGTATAATAAGGCCAGTTATTTACTCTCTTAAGCCTTAGATGCTTTGCCAATAAAAAGTGGGTTGTCCTGTCTGACTCTTGCTTCTATAGTAAGATTCTGGTAATAATGGGCCTGGGGTGGAAACTGTATATGTACAGCATTATTGTAGCTTGACTGTTGATCCTTGGAAGCAAGGGCCTTGGCTCCAACATATAGGACTTTGCTACCTTTCTTTCTTGTAGAGACAAGCCCTCAAAAGACAAAAAAGATAGTATTTTCTAATCTCAAAAACAAGTGTATGCCTTAGAAATTAAAAAAAAAAAAAAAGGCAATTGCAATTGAAATTTCCACTTAAAAACATGCTTATTTCTTGATCCTCTAATTGTTTTCTCCCTTCCATTCTAGAAAGAATATTGAGGGTTCCTGATTAATCATTAACATTAAATATTAAATGTAACATTAAAATATTTCCCTCATAATTCTCACGCAGATCCCACAACTCTACCTCTTTGCATTGAGAACCTTTTTGATTCCATACCTATTCTCTGAGTGGAAAATATGAAAGGAATGAATTGTCAAATACTTCAGCCAGATAAATAGCTACTTTAAATGTTTTCGGAGATTTAGCTAGAGATTCAATCTTGTCCTTTTTATACATACAAAATCCTCCTGTATAGTTCATTGAAGACGACCCACTTTATATATATATATATGTGTGTGTGTGTGTGTGTGTGTGTGTGTGTATTTTTAAGCTGCTGTCCTTTTAAATTTCATATACATCCTTAAAAATAAATGCAAGCTACTATGCAGTTTTGTTTCTTAAACAGAACTTTTGCTTTGGTTGAAAACTCTTAAACCAAACAGAGGGGTGATGGAGAAAGATGTATCTTCACTTGAGAACTGATGTTCTGAGGCAAGGCCCTCTTTCTGCTTGTAATAAAGTGTAAAAAGTGGGCGTTCTCCAGTGAATGCTCCCTTCCTACACAGTGATTTCCATCAATGTATAATTAAAAGTGGATTTCCTTTTCCTTTTTGGTGGGAGGGAGGGGCTGGCAAACCTGGCTAAAGAAGGGAGAACAAAGAGAACTTTCATGAATCCCCTGCAAACAGTCTATCAGTTACAATTCCTAGAGTTCGAATAGCTGCACCATTCTAAAGAAGTTCAGGAATAAAAAAAGTCAAGCAGGGGGTCCAAGCAAAATTCAACCCGCATGCCAACTAAGGGAAAGAAAGAAAAAGGCAGGGGGAAAAACCTATCTTTTGTTGTAAAAAGAACTAATGAAGCTGCTGTTAGAATTGTCCACAGTGACACAACAAGGCTGTACACCCACACATATTGTTCAAGTGCCAGTCATTCCCTCTAATAGGAAAAGGAAATGCTGTGGTTTCAAGGAGGTGGTGGCACATACTGCTTTTGGAGTTTAAGTTGGGAAATCTCAGTGAGGGCACACTTTGGCTTGTATTAGCTCCCAGAAGTTAGTGCAAAAATGCCTAAGGTTGTCTACTCCAGTCTTAAAGAAGAGATGGACTGGTGGGGGGTAAAATCCCATTGTCATTATAAATTGCTAATTAAATAATTATCAATTAGTTGGCAGACAGAACTCATTCCAATGTATTCCTTAGAGAGCTGTTAATAAAGAAAAATAGTCATTTTGGCTTTTTTCCCTATACAATATTCTTGCCTAGAGGTGCTAAATAGAGATGATATATTCTATGTTGGCTGTTTCACATAGACCATTATGCATTATTGATCAAAGATAAACACCAATTATGGCAAGCAAACATGAATTTCTATTATTCTAGTTATGTGGCATTAATTTTATTATATTAACTCACCGACTGGGTCATTTTTCAATGAACAGACAATAGACTATTTATTTGCCAGCAAAGAAACTATTTGGGAAAACAAAATGTCAACTGTATTAATTTTAAAGTAAAGATTTGTCTCTGTATTTTTAATTGCAAAAGTTGTTTTATTTAAAACTCTAGGAATATTAATTCACTAATTATAAACATAATTAAAAAATAATCATTTTAAAATGTAATTAACAGAAAAAAGAAACATTCAGAAGTAAAAACATATATATTATATATATATATACAAATGCAAAAAGTAAGTATATATTTACATGTTGAAATATTATATATATTTATATGTATCTACTGATCTATCCATATATCTATCTATCTAATCTATCTGTATTTTTGTGAATTTAGGACTTTGAGGTTGGTCCTGTAAGATTCCTCAGAGTTTACAAGTGAAAAATCTCACTGGTGGTTTTTCAGAAGAGAAGCTTTTTTTCTTTTCTGATGCTCAGATTCAGGGTACCGGGCAGAAACAAAACCCAAAGGATATAATATCTGGAAAGATGGGAATCAAATTCTGAAGCAATTCAATTACATTTAAATATAAATAAACTTGTAGCTTAGCCCATTAAAATCATTGGCATAAACATAGATCATTTCTCTCTTTGTAGAGAGTTGTGAAGTTCTGAACCTCTCCATCTACTTCTCTATTAACTATGAATTTGAGAAAGGTGGCAAATTTTCCAAAAACTTTAGAAAATTCAGTAGTCTGTTAAAGACAACTAATAAGTAAATTTATTTTAATAGCTATTGAGGAAAATGTTTTTCTTTGTACTGTGATATTTTCCACTGCAAATCTGCATAAAGTTCCATTTTGTTATGAAAATAACAATATTTTAAGGTTTGACTTTAAAGCTACTTATTTATAGGTGATAGCCATCTTGATTACACAAACTCAGACCTTCTTATTATTTCAATTAATTAGGTCACAACAGAGGAAAATAAGGTATCTCTTGTTATAACCTTCTAGACTTTTGGGGACTTGGAATCAATTGACTTCTCAAAATCTTAAAAGATCTTCATTATGGCAAGGTCCGTAATTTGATTTACTTTAAGGAATACTTAATGGTTAAACGTCATACTGTGTTGTATTATTGAATTCTTGTTCATGGTTCAGGATTGATCCACTCCAGCTTTCAGCAGGGAGCAGTTTTCTGGTGAGGCTCAGCAGGACTCCAAATCAATAGGGTTAATAGATGTGGGACCAGGCAGTCAGAGGTGACAGGACTGGCAGATCCAATGCCAGTGAAAACAGGTTCTGATATCACTTTTATGCTGGCAACAATGTCATCCTAATTACCTGGAACATACAGTTGTTATGTGTTAACAGGACTGTGAATGACCCATCAATCTGAATTATTTTAAGGAAAGTATTTCAATTTTTTTTTAGCCCTTCTTTATATAACTGGTTTCCATGACTTCTGAGATATCACTTGCTCTAATAATGTAGAAAATAGTACTGTTCAGCTCTTCCTTGGTATTTCAGTACCCCCAACAACAGATTAAAGCTACATAAAATGTTAGCCCCCCCCAAATTAGAGGGTATTTTGTGTAAAAAATATTCATTTTCTAAAAGATACCTTATAAAAACAGGGGGTTTCTAAATAGCAAAATCTGAAAGAGGCAACTCAAGGTAGAAAAATGTATTTTTATCTAGTAGTCTACATGAGGCAACATAAAATATAAACTAGTTAAGCAAGGAATGGCTAGTCAAGTTTTATTCTACTGTACTCTTAGGTCTTCTCTTTAGGAAGCCACTAGAAAGGCAGCAGTCCCTCCCAAAGTCTATCAAAATGTACCTTTTATACACATCGCACTGGGACTCAAGCAACTGAGTCCAGAGCAATAGATTCATCTCTTACAAATGCTTCAAGTAAATATATTGCATGCATGCTCTGTTGCTAAGTCATGTCCAGCTCTTTTGTGATCCCATGGACTGTAGTCTGCCAGGCTCCTGTGTCCATGGGTTTCTCAGGCAAGAATACCATTTCTTTCTCCAAGGGATCTTACTGACCCAGGGATCAAACCCACATCTTCTGCATTGGCAGGCAGGTTCTTTACCACTGAGTTACCAGGGAAGCCCAGTTACTTATCAGTAATTTGGAAAATTTGCCCATCCTTGGGGAAAAAGCTTGATGGTGCACATTATTTCAAATACCGATGCCGATTTTACTGTACAGAATAATCATCTTTGCCATCATATCCTTCACAGAAGAATCTATTTGACTATTTTCTCTTTTACAAATTTTATTTACTTATTTTTTAACAAAAGAAACTAAATCTAACAATCTAGTCTTTAATAACCTAAGAATTTCCTTGATGATCTCTGTGCGGTTCGTATATCCATCTTGGATGTATGCAAACTTACATTTCATCTTTGACTGATTTGCTATATTCTTAAAGGAAAGATTTATGACTGCTAAACCTAGAAACAGACAATAATTATTTATAAATAAATAATAATTATTATTTATAACAATTATTCACCAATTGTGCTGGTGGAGACAGAATGGCCAATTGGCACAGTGAAGCCATGGATTGAATTACAGTATTCTTTTTTATTGTCTTCCATACTTATTAAACCTACTACATAGTAAACCATATTAGGTTAACTTGAAAAAGTCTGAAATCTGAAGGAAATTAGATATTTTTTAATTGCACTGGGAAATTCCCTGTTAATTGGTTGTAATCAAGTAGTATTGATCATTAGCTCTTTATTTTATGATGAGGTTGTTAATGGTGATCATGGTGATGATGATGTAACATGCACACAGAACGATGGAAATGTGTCCTGTTCATTTGAAGAGGATTTGTCTTTATGCCAAATGTATATTGGTTTACATGGTAGTCTTGCAGCCGTCAAGAAAAAGACAGGAACAAACATTTTAGGCATTCGTCTAGACACAAAGGAGGATTAATCTTAGATTAACTTTTCCATTGTCATGTCTGAAGTGTTGGCCAAGCTTGTCTTGAAATTAAAATTGTTCGTTGAGGATAAATACCATTATTTTAATTTTTCCAATAGGTATTATAATTATCTTTTAGGATTAAGGCAGGTCTTTTGCCAGTTTTACATTAAAAAAAATCATGTCTAATTCGAATACATTAACATATTTTGTCATCAAAAATTAATTCTAGAAAAGGAACCATAACCAGGAAAGCAATTTAACTGTATATTTTACAAGAAAAAAGAGAGAAGAAAAACTTTGTCATTCACTGGGCAGCTCAGTTAATTTGATGTGCTTTGATGTAAATTTGGGGGTTGTTTTAATTTCAATACATATTTTTTCACTTAATAAGGGAAACAAAAGAAACTTTCAACCAGCAACTCCAGTCTGTTATCTCAGAATGTTTTGGCTTCTCAAATGTGAGAACATGATTGTTTTTATTTCCAGGAGGAGATAATAACACTGAAGCAATAAAAAAGAGTCAAGGCAGCTTGCACAGCACAGGAAGTTCACAGCCAGAGACTTAATTTCTCACACAATGTGCTGTGCAATGGGCCCATTAACATAGATGAATAGGCTCTTTAAAGGTTTTTTTTTCCTTCTTCTTCTTCTTCCAGATATGCAGCTGCCGCTGAATGGTGATATGTTAATAAGGTACTCACTTGCCTATTCTTCAGGTACTCTGGCATTCTCTACCTAGGTAATCTCCATATAGGAAAAGCTATTAGGGGGTTGTATCTGCTACCACACCTTCAATTATATTAACACCTGCACTGATAATCCAGTAAGGTGAGCTAGTAGGGGGCCTATGGCCTTAGTCCACCCCTTTTCTCCCTACAAAGTTACATCTGAAGGGTGGAAAAAAAGGAAGAAGTAGAAGGAAAAAAAAAATGAAAGTCACTTTTATTACACATCAGTGGGAACCTTCTGAAAAAGCTTTCATTCCTAGGAAATTGTTATTTCTTCAAACAGCTGACAGCCTGCAGAGGAAACTCTTAATGGAAACCCAGCTCCTGCATTGTTATGCATGGCCCTCATGTAGATTAAGGGGAGTGGATTAAGTTAGCTTCCAAAGGGTCTATTGTATGTAGCATTAATTTGCAGGGCTCTTGATATTTGAGTTTGAAGGTTTATAACCTCAGTGTTTACTTAGATGAACTACATCCTAGGTTTGTTTATTTCCGTCTGCAGTCTCTTATTTCCTAGTAAATGTTACATTTATATTTGTTAACAGCAAGAATGTTGTTATAAATCCCAAAAAATAATTACACATGCTTATTCATTCCTTTTAAAGCCTCAATCCTGGTCCTCCCAGGTCACTTTTCACTGTTATGTTATAGAAGATTATACAGATAGATTCATTTCTCAAGAATGTTTATGCCATCCAGTTAAATAGCAAAGTAAAAACTATACAGTTAGGAATGAAAGCTTAATTATTCCTCTCCCACGTGATCACTTTCTGTGAAATTAACATAACTGCCCCTTGTTTCTTTTGTATAGCAATATTATAAATACATAGCACTCCCAAAGCTGTGCCATTTTCTTCCAAATGAACAAATTTACTATAGAACTGATCATAACTTTTTTTTAATTTTACTGTTTGGATGATTACTTTGTCAAGGGTAGTTTCCAAGTTTGAATATTTCTTAATGTTTTCAAATCACTACTTGCAGGCAACTCTGTGTGATGTTTTAGACATAGAAACCATAGAAACCCTGCAAAAGTCATCTTCCAAGATTAAATTGCAAATATCTCTTCACAAACTTGTTCAACACCACCCCTAATCTTACTCCCTCCTTCTTCGCAACCCACCCCCCACCCCGGCCCCCGCCAATATATTGTATAGGCGGTTGCTAACATGAATTTAAAATTCAATATGAATGGCTAGGGGGAAAAAAGGAATGCCCATTGGAACTTACTCTGCTCTTAATCTGGATTTAGGGACTCAATTGAATAGAAGTACATTATGCTTGAACAACTAAAGTTTCTATTATTTTTAAATCTTTTTTACAGAAAACAACACCAACAGCATGTTGAATATTTTATTGCATATTTTCTGCTTATGGTTAGCATTTTCAAGTTCTAACAGATAATTTAAAGTGTCACTATTCATGGAATTATCCATGTTAGCATTTATAGTTAATAGGTCTTGTGATATAGTGGTGAGATCACTTATTTTCTAAAATATCAGAGACCAGGACCTTTGTTCTGGCTCCAAGTACCTTGGGTGGTTCTCTGAACTTCTTTGGAGTCTTACTTTTTCATTTGTAAGAATCAGAGTGAGAGTCTGATATCTAAAGTAATAAAGTTCTATGATTCTCACCAAAATATACTACTTCTTGCTGCTGCTGCTAAGTCGCTTCAGTCGTGTCCGACTCTGTGCGACCCCATAGACGGCAGTCCACCAGGCTCCCCCGTCCCTGGGATTCTCCAGGCATGAACACTGGAGTGGGTTGCCATTACCTTCTCCAATACTACTTCTTAGGGACTTCCAATAAAGTTGATATACCTGGACCTTTCCTACTAGCAATAATTAGATTTGCTAATCTATCCTTATTTCCTAGTAATGTATATTTAATATTGTTGTTTATAGCTCTCACTATGTATTTTTTTTTACCTTTTTTTTAATTTCAAGGGAAAACTGTTTAGGAAACTGTTGTTAGGAAAACTCTGACAGACGCCATTGAAAACATACTGGCTTATAATAGTGAAATTTTGAAGCAAACTTTTAAGCTCTGATTACTCTTAGCCTGGTAAGTAATCATGAAAGATGGATCTTATTACTATCGGCTTGTTGTTTTTGTTTTCATCATGCAGTTCTTCAGGCTGTTCCTATGTGTCTTGAAAGACAATCCATCCAAAAATAGAATTTGTTGATTCAGTAAATGTTTCTTGAACACCTCTCATATGCCACACATTGTGCTACGTATAAAGGATAGAGTTATGTAAAGAAAGAAATGGCCTATGCCCTTGGCAGGATCATTTTGGGAGCAGTGCCTGTCATATTGTAGACCCATAACAATTGCTTTATTGAATGAATGAAGGTATCTATGTTTGTACAAATGAATGAATAAAGCTTACCTTTAATGAATTTAGGTTTTTCCTAAGGTTGATAAGATGTATATGTTCAGTTCAGCTCATTTTACCAGTAATTTATTATTTTCTATCTGCCATACATTAGGTTTAGTCTTGGTAATTTTTATTCAGGAAATTAAATACCAGTAAAAGTTGACTTAGCAACATGAGAGCCTTATATGGACTATACTCAAATACTTACCAATAGATAAGAATTCCACACACTATGATGTAGGCTGAAGTGCTCGCTCATGAATGTTTCATTTAGTTCATATTTTATCTTGATCTTATACACAAAGTTATTATTAGTGTGGGAGAAACAGTAACAAGAAAATATTCAGACCTCAAAGACTACTCATAAGCTGGATCAATGACTGAGTGGTTCAGTGCATGGTGCTGAAAGAAAAAAGGGAAGTCAATTTTCAGTTGCTGTGTAGTGATGATAAGGGTGATAAAAGATGATGACACTCAGCTATCTTTTATGCTGGACTTACTAAACACCAAACTTTGTCGTGAATGCTCTATGTGCATTACCTGATTGAATTTTTCTGATAGCCCTTGGAGGTTTGGACATTATTATCCCCATTTGACAGATAAAGAAACTGAGGTTGAGAAAAATGAGATAACCTGCCCAAGCCATAATGGTGCAAATGGTAGAGCTAAAGTTCAAGGTCAAATTTCTCTTACTTCCCAGTCTCTCCTCTTAATTATTGCATTACTGTCATCCTATCTTTGTGGTCAAAACACTCTGTAGCTATTTCAGGTATGCTAGTTGCTAACTTTGTTCTTTCTACTATTCCTTAGGAGACTGCTAGGTACAAATATTAATTGCAGCTTAGTAAAAAAACAGCTTTCAGGACTGTAATTCATCAAAGAGAATTTTATTAAGCTCTTGTCCAAAGTCTAGAAATATAACTTTCTTCATGGCAATAGCTGCAGCAATTTTAGAGACTTCTAATGGAATATCAAATATAAGTGTCTGCTCCTTAAAAGTATATATATATATGTATATATACATATTTATAATATCTTTGCAAGAATAAGATGAAGGAGGTGGCAATGATTAAATGGTGGGTTTATGGAACTTGCAAACTGACCTGCTCTGAGAATAATACCTACATCCCATTGTCACAGCAAGAAGTATGAGAGTTTCTAAATCTGAATGAAGAACATAAAGGAATACATAATTCTCTCAAAAGACAAATATAATACAGGGAGGGGAGGATGGGAAAAAGCAGCTGCAAGCAAGCTAGAATTAAATGTCTGATCCACTATTTGACAACTGTAAAAACATATTTGGTCACTGATGTCATTATTGGAAAGGCTGATATGATAAAGCAACGGGTTTGCAGACAACACAGTCACTTCATGCTTCTAGAGCTGCCATTTCTTGTTTATTTTACTAATAAGAACTTGCTTTTACTGTTTACATTTACAACTGTGTGTTAATGAATTGGGATATGTACAAAGAAGACTTGGACCTAGTTTTAGTTAAAAATTTTGTTGAAGATAGTAATTTGAGTTTAAAGCTTCTTTTTCTGAAATCACAAAGAAAACTACACAGTGTTATCAAAAAGAAGATATAAGAAGTAAATTTCTACTTAATAATTTCAGATATAAGTGCATACAAATAATGAAGTAAGCATGTATATATTTTCCCCTGTACATAACAGAATTTCAAAACAAACATACTTTTGATTTTTTGTCTCAATAGGATTTAGTTGAAAGAGAAGGTGATTTGGTGCCTGATGGTTCTAGGAACAAATACTTGCTATCACAGTTATTGTGTGGCCCTAAGGCAGTACTTTAATCCTTAGGCGTCTGTCTTCCCTTGTATCAGATGGAGATAAAAACGCCTACCTCACAGTGTTGTAGTAAGAGTTGCAAGGAAGGCAGTTCTTATATTAAGGGTTGAATAAATGGTTGTTACATTTTAGTGAGACCAGAAGTCTGGGAAATTAAGGCATCAAGGGAAAAATGAAATAGAAGGATAAGATAAAAAGATGATTAAAAATGGTCAGTAAAAGTGATTGAGGGAATAAAGATGGTATTGAACCAAGATAGGAAAACGTAAGAACACTCAATAGCAAAGTTTATCTATATTCTGACTCTTCTGACTTTTGGAATGGTGTTTTCAGGAAAAAAAGAAAAAAAGCACAATGAGAAGAGGAAAAAAAAGAAAAAAAGCAACAATATAAAACTACAGGGAAATTAAAACCAAGAAAATTAAATATGGAACTTTTATCAAAAAGCAGTTGAGCAATGTGGAGAGAACAATATGGTAAAACAAAAACTCTGGGAAGTCCAGAATAGAAAAGAATAGAAAAACAAAGAAACATGGGAAAGACAGGAAAAAAGCAAACAGAGAAGAAAAGGTTGAAGTGTGAGTATGTTCAAGCTAGTGGAACACACACAACTGTGCATTTAATTTTGGCAGCAAAAGATACCTGAATTGAACCTGATTTACTAAAAGAAAAAGGCGTACTAGTGTGAGAAAGCAATGATTTTTTTTCTTTTCTTTTTTTTAAATTCTCAAGTTAAAACAGAATGCAGTTTAAGCATAATATATGTCTGTGTTTTAAAATGCACATGGAATTCTGGGTTTGGGGTAGGGAGACATCACTTGATTTCACTATAAATTTACCCATCTGGATACCAGAAGTGAGACATTTATTGTTTACTCATTCATCCAATCAGAGAAGATAAATTTTTTCAAATTGCAGTTATATCAACAGATACAGCAGAGATCTTAATTAGTTAAAAATCTCCATAAGTGTCATTTGGCTGAACGGATAAAATAACAAGAGCAACAAAAATATCTCCAGCCACACAACAAGCCATCTAAAAATTCTCTGGGGATCTATTTCTCACTTCTATAGCAAAGTAACACATGTAACTCTACCACAAATCTAAAGGCAAATAGATGTTCCTGTTTACTTTTTCTTACAAGAAAGCATCTGCTTACAATTTTTTTTTTTTTGCTGTTATTATTTTCTTGAACGTTCCAATTCAAAAGCATCACCCTACCACCTTTTTTGCTTAAATCTCTCTGTCCTTAGGGCTACATCTCTATGCACCAGAGAAACGATCTCATTAACAAAGTAGTTCTGTGTGTCCTTAATACTGAGGCCCTAGACTGCAGCTGGAGGCAGTCTCTACTCAGCCCGCAGTGCCAGTGCCGAGTGACACAGGCAGGCGACATCATCTGAGTACTAACTTCTACTACATCCAGACAGACTGCAAGAACCATTTTCAAATTATGGGAAGACGTTAGAGAACCAAAGGTAATACTTCTGTTTCTATGTCCAATTTTTGCAGCAATCAAAGATTTCCACCTGGAAGGAACCATTGTGGGTGGGAGCAGGCTCTGTGTCAAAACTGATAAGTCAGGAAAGGAAATAAAGGGCAAACACAGAAAGAGAAGAGCTTCTGATATTTTTGAAAAATGAAAATCTCATGCAAAATGAATGAAGTGGCTTTAGGATCGATAGAAAAGGGAAGGCTTTGTTACATGGAAATTAAACTGCAGGCTAGTATCTGTAAATAGGAGGAGGGGTTTTTGTCTTATTGGAATCTCCAAGTTGGAAAGGACTTCAGAGATCATCCAGGCTATCATGAATGATCGTATCTCATACTTTTCTTTTTTTTAAAGGGGTGGCTGCAAAGTTTTGGACAAGACCTCTACAGGCAACTGGAAGCACAGTGAACCCAGGTGGTGGGGCTCGTCTGTGGCAATATATTTTTCAGTCTGTCCAATTGAATATGGCTGTAAAGGGAATAAAACCCCATGTAATCTCCAGCAGTGACAATTTAATCAGTTGTGTAAGGGGAAGAAGCAGAGTCCTCTCATTTTCATATTTGCATATTTGATTTTTGCATTGGGGAATAGAGGTTATGTGTTTCTATTACTTTCCATTTGATTTTAATATTTAACCCTTTTAGGAGCAAACTTCTTTCAATGGTAGGAAATATTGAGTCAAACTGGTCAAAAAATAAGATTTCATTTTTGAAACAAAGCACTGGAGGCAGCATGCCTTGTGTAACATTTTTTCCTACAAAGAATCTATGTGCCGAACATGGCTTGTGTGTTCCCAGCTTCTGCACATTATGCATCCCCTCTTAACATTCAGAGATCCACCCTGAAAATGAAGGCAACTATTTGGAGAACAATATGAAATGATGAGGTAGCCCTATACCTATACCATAATATGTCCCCTTTTTTTGTATTTGCATTTTATTAAATGGTAAGTCTTAATAACTGCTGCTATTCCTGAGAAAGTAGAGTTTCTAAAATACCTTATATATACAGGAATCCCTTCTTATGAGGTTATAGAGAGGCAATAAATACAGTTAAATTAGTAAAATTCCATTGTTTTAAAACTCTGTTTTATAACTGACAGAATGATGTTATTATCCATAATATGGTAACAGATTAGGGAATAGATTTTAAAATAAATAAGATGCAGATAATTCAAAGTCATCATCAATTACCCTTGTGTGACTCCCTTGAGTATATTAAAAATCCACTCAAAATGGCTTTGGATTTGAATGGCTAGAACATAGATAGCTGTTTTTTCTTTTTTTAAATGCATCAATTCATGTAAACCTCTGATTGTGAAAGCCCTAGAAGTATGTTAGGTAATTAAATAAAAAAAAAGGAAAACCTCATATTCTACTTGCTTAATACTTTACAGTTTCTTTATAAAAGTGAACTCTGTTGATTTGATTCTATGTAATTTTGCAAAAAGATAAAAAAATTTTAAAAAGTTTGAAAACGTTCTGCATGTTAAATTTAATCTATGTCTGTATTCACACATATGTACATGTGTGTAGGTTAGGCCATATGTTAATATGGCCTAAATATTGTTAGTTAAATTCTATAAGAAATTACTAAAATTGGTATGTGGAAAAGACAATCCATAGCATTTTATTAAAAAGCAGAGCAGATCGTCTTTTTAATTTATGTTCATGAGAAGTGCACCAGTAGTAGTATACAGGTATATATAATCATTAGATGACAGATATAAGATGCTTTGGGGATGAGCAGAATTCACATTAAACTCCAGCACATAATACATTAAGTTTTGAATGTAGTCTTATTTATTTAAATCTGCATTCTGATGGTCACACTTTCAAAGAGGTAACAAATATCTGTGATCCAATGATTGCCTATTCAAATTAACCCAGATTCTTTGAATATGATCTAATGACTGAATGATCCCCCAAACACTATAAGTCCTTGGGGAAATATACTGATGTCCCAGCACATTTTCTCAAGGCTTGGAGAGGACTAGATTGCCAAGGAGTTGCCTTGAAGCATGGATACTCTGCTCTACCTAAACACAAGTCCTAGGCTTTAATCACAATGGTTAGGTTCACACTAAAGCAATTAACCATATGATTGCTTTCACAGGAGCCCAACCTCATCAGTATCTTTCCTTCAGGCTAACTGACAGACTGGGTGTAGTCAATGTAGTCAAGTGAATCTGATTACCTAAGAGGTATAAACCTCTCAATACACAAATATGGGTAGGACTATTCACCATGAATCTAGTTTTTAGAGGTTGCCCTTTTATAATCAACCCTATAAATAGAAATGGTCAAGGTAAAATATTTATGAAACAAGAGTTGGCAAGTTTTACAAGGAAGATTACGACCAAATAATAAGAGTCTGCTGCCTAGATTGTGGGTTTTTTTGTTTCAGTTTGTTTGTTTTGATCTTTTTAGCAAGGAGTGAACTCTCAAAATCCAAAATAATAGGATTTACTTTGAGAATTTGAAAGAAGTAAAAATGCCCAAGAAATGTAATTTGTAATTTAATAGCAACTTTAGACAAGGTTTGAAATGTGTGTGTGTGTGTTTGTGTGTGTGTACACATAAACATATATGTGTATATGCCTGTGTCCATTTTTAGGCTTATTAAATCTTGTTACTTCACTAATCATTGCTGGATTTGGTGGTATATCAAGTGTAAACTTGAGACTTTCTAGCATCCTCTTCTTGGTATCCTATTGAGAAGTTCTTGCCAGCATGCTAACAGGATTTTTGGTTACTACCCACTAGAATTATTTCTTCAAAAGTGTTTTCCTAGCTTAAAAGCTGAATATAAGATCTGAGCAATGTAAATTTTCCAATGCGCTTGTCAATTCTCAGCAATTTTGAGATTATCATAAACATTCCTTAAATGCAATTAAAATGCACTAGACAGCAAGTGACCCACCTCCCATACTAAGGAATTCATGCTTCTAGTAGGTAGTTGCCAGAAATCTGGGTTATGTGGTCTGATGGACCTCACTGGGATCATATCCCATTCTAGAATGCCAGTGTATGTGTTGCTATGAAAAACTTGTTGGAATCCTGAAACTGACTTCCCCAAAGATTTCCCAAATTGGGAATTCAACAGTTAGTTTTATCACCTCCAATAAAAAGAAGGTAATCCATGGAATTTTAGTCTTGATGTTGGGAGCCTTTTAAATAAAAACACTTACACCAATAATATGGAGATTTTTTTTCTTTAGGGTGTCAAGGTAGTTTGTCTTGAATCAAAGATGGCTTTTTCAAAATTAGCAAATTTTTTTTTCTGATTTTAAACACCAAATCCAATGCTTCTTATGTTCAAATACTTAGGTAAGCGATAAAACAATTCATTCAGTAACTTGGCAAATTGTCCCAGCAAACGTTCCCAATCATCCTGGCTCCTCGCACTCAAAGCAGAATGTTCGGAGAGTCTAGATGATTTGCTGAGTGTCTGGGGTCCCAGAGGCAAAGTATCTAGAGATCTAAAGGGGAAAAATAATGCTGAGAGAACCAAATTTTCTCGCCATCACTGAGAGAGCCAACCTGTTGGAGATCAAAACACACTCTTGTCTTGTATTCCGGAGTCCATCCATCCATCTCTTGTTGCCTTTTTTTTTTCCTATTCCTAAAGAAAAATAGACATACATAAATAAATCTAAAGAAAGTAGTTATGAAAAAAAACTCTGGGCAAGATGGAGTATAATTACAACCTATTTGAGGATTGATGAAAAGATGGATGTGCCTGTACCCTCCTCACACTGGCTGCTGCTTCCAGTAGAAGAGGCTGTGTCTCCCCACAGCCCAGTGCATGCAGCTTCTGCTCCTCCTTCAGCCTATTCTTGGCTGTGGATTCCCCTGTGCTCTTTGTGCACTTTAAGTTTAATTTTGCATTTAAAAACTCAATTGACTCATCTGTTAAGCATTAAGCAGCTCCCTTTTGAGCCACAGGGGGAGCCCTGGGAAAACCCACAGCTGCTGGAACATGGAAAATGGGTTTAAAAAAACAAAACCATTTTGAAACTTTAAAGCATTTTAGCAGCCTTGGATTTCCCAATCCTTACCCCCCAAATGGTTCATCTGTTTAACTTTTATCTGGTATTGGAACACACAAACCAGAGCATTAAATAGCCCTCAGATGACTTTTTGTTTAATACAAAATGAAAGTAAGAGCTAAGCAAGCCATGTGGGAGGAACTTTCAGAGAGCTATGGCCTGGAATACCTGCAAGCAAATTCTCCCTCCAGTTATAGAAACAATTCTGAAATGCAGTCATGCCTGCTGGAACCGCAGCCTTTCCTCCACTCACTTAGGAGTCTAAGACACACTCCCCACCCCCCAAAAAGGAGGCGAGAAAACAAGTCCCAAACAACTCCAAATCCCAGCTTATAAAATGACAATAAAATTGATGGAAAAGTTAATAGGCTGGGGATATTAATGAAATGCTCCTTCAAGATTTTAACTTTCAAAATGATTTGTCATTGACTAAAACTTCATGTTTAATTACAGTTGGGTAGGTTGTAGATGAACACAAATTATCATTTCTTTTCTAGGTTCCTAAATATTCCCCTAACTAACCTTGGAACCCTGAGGTAGGCACCCAAGTTCTAAGTCCTAAGTCCTATGATTAGTTACCAATTCCTGTGAATGGACTTACACTTTCACACTTTTATGTGAAATAATAAATCCCTCACTGTTTAGTCACTTTGGTTAAATATCCCATTACTTGTAGATATATACCTTCTAACTGGCGCCATACTACAAATTGTGTTATTTTTTCTTTTAATGGTTCATCTTAGATGAGACCAAGGATTGCAGAGCATATCAATAGATTAAGACAGCATTCAGAATGATGATAAACCTTAAGAACAAGGAAGAGAATGTATTTGGGGGGAGGAGAGAGAAGATATGCAGCAGAGACCACAAGTTCTATTTTGAATTTAGTGAAACTGTTCATACATCTTGGTGAAAATATAAAATAGAGGTGAATATCTGAGAGTACCATCCAGAGATCGTATCTGTGCTGACAACGTGTTAGGAAATATTTTGCATAGAGCCAGTCCTTGTTGATGTAGGAATTAAGTTTATCTGAAGAAAACATCAAGCCATTAAGAATTCAAAATATCATTATTTCAAAATGTGTCTATCCCTCCTTTGGTGAATGTCAATAACTTTGAAGATATCAAAAAATCCAGTTAATTATTTTGTATATTTATTTTTAATTGAGGTATAGTTCACATACAATATTATGTTAGTTTCAGGTGTACAATGTAGTGATCACATTGTGAAATGGTCACCATGGTAAGTCTATAACCACTTGTCACTATATAAATTGTTACAGTATTATTGACTATACTCCTTATGCTGTATATTATATCCCCATGACTTATTTTATAACTGGAAATTCATATTTCCTAATCACCTTCACCTATTTTACTCAGTCCCTTTTCACTTTCCCTTCTGGCAACCACCAGTTTATTCTCTGATTTTATTCTTCTTTTATCACTGAACAGTATTTCATTGTACGTATATACCCCATCTTCTTTATCCATTTATCTGTTGATGGATGCTTAGTTTGCTTCCATATCTTGGCAATTGTTAATAATGCTACTGGGAACACTGGGGTGCCTGTATCTTCTTAGATTGTTCTTTTTGGATTTTTCAGAGGTATACCCAGGAGTAAAATTGCTGGATTATATGGTAGTTCTATTTTTGGTATTTTAAGAAACATCCATCCTGTTTTCTATAGTGGCTGCACCAATTTACCAGGGTTTTCTTTTCTCAACATCCTCACCAACACTTGATATTTGTTTTCTTTTTCATGGTAGCCATTTTGACCAGTGTTAAGGTCAGTGTGGTTTTGATTTGCTTTTCCTTGATAATTAGTGATGTTGAGCATCTTTTCATATGTTTGTTGACTATTTCTACGTCTTCTTTGGAGAGACATCTGCTGAGGTCCTCTGTCCATTTTTTAGTCAGTTTGCTTGATTTTTGGCATCATTTAAAATATCTGGGTTTTCCTTCCTAATGAAATTTTTGTGACTATTTTCAGAAGGATAGGTATAACTATGTAAGGGATTTTTTGGTTCATTTTTTGCTTTTTACGCATTCAACCACCTCATATCTTTTAATTGGAACACTGAATCCATTTACGTTTAAAGTTATTATCGACAAGTATGTACTTATTGCCATTTCATTAATTATTTTCTGGTTATTTTTGTTGTTCTTTTTGTTTCTTTCTTGCTCTCTTGACTTGTGATTTGATTTCTTTAGTGTTATGCTTGTCTTCTTTTTTCTTTATTATGTATTTGTTATCAGTTTTTGGTTAGTGGTTACCATGAAGCTCTTATAAAGTAAGCTATGTATGTAGCAATCTATTTTAAGATAATGATTTCTTAAGTTTGTGCACATTCTAAAAGCACTACCTTTGTAATCCCGCACCACTTGCTGTGTTTTATGTTTTTGATATCATATTTTACATCTTATTTTGTGTATCCCTTGACTAATTTTAGATAGCTATGATTTTACTAGATTTGTTTTTAATTGTCACAAGTGGTTGGCTTCCCTCATAGCTCAGTCAGTAAAGAATCTGCCTGCAAAGCAGGAGACCTGGGTTCAATTTCCTGGGTCGGGAAGATCCCCTGGAGAAGGAAATGGCAACCCACTCCAGTATTCTTGCCTGGAGAATCGCATGGACAGAGAAGCCTGGCAGGCTACAGTCTGTGGCTCACAAGAGTCAGACACGACTTAGTGACTAAAACACACAAGTGGTTGATCCATTACCCTTACCATATGTTTGCCTTTATTGGTGAGATTTTTTTCTTTCATAATTTTCATATTTCTAGTGTTCCTTTCTACGTTTTTGTTTAAAGAAATCGCTTTAACATCTCTCATAAGATTGGTTTAGTGGTGATGAATTCCTTTAGTATTTGCTTCTCTAGGAAACTCTTTAGTTCTCTTCCAGTTCTGAGTGATAAACTTGCTAAATAGAGTATTCTTGGTTCTAATTTTTTTTTTTCTTTTGCTGTTTTGAATATGTCATGCCACTCCCTTTTGCATTACAAAATTTCTGTTCAGAAGTCAGCTGATAATCTTATGTGTGTGTATGCATGCTGTCACTTCAGTCATGTCTGACTCTTTGTGACCCCATGGACTGTAGCCTGCTAGGTTTCTCTGTCCATGGGATTCTCCAGGTAAGAATATTGGAGTGAATTGCCATGCCCTCTCTGGGGATAATCTTATGCGGACTCCCCTGTTTGTAACTATGGCTTTTCTCTTGCTGATTTTAAAGTTCCCTCTTTATATTTAACTTCTGACATTGTAATTATAATGTGTCTTGGTGTGGGTCTCTTTGTGTTTATCTTATTTGGGACTCAATGTGCTTCCTGGACTTGAATATCTGTCTATTTCTTTTATCAGGTTGAGGAAGTACTCAGCCATCATCTCTTCAAATAGGTTTTCTGTCTCTCTCTCTTTTCCTTCTGGGACCTCTATAATATGAATGTTATGATTGATATTGTCCCAGAGATCCCTTAAGTTCTCTCTTTTTTTTTTTTCTTTTTGTTACTAGCCTCTCTTCCATATTACTGGTCTATTCTTCTGTATCATTTAATCTGCTGATGGTTCTCTCTGGTGTATTTTTCATTTCAGTTGTTTTATTTCTCAGCTCTGATTGGTTCCTGTTTATATTTTCTATCTCTTTGTTGAACTTCCCATTGTGTTCCTCCTTTCTTCTCCTGAGTTAAGGGAGTTTTTTAATGACTAATATCTTGAACTGTTTATCTGGAAATTTGCTTTTCTCCATTTCATTTAGTTATTTTTCTGAGGTTATGTCTTACTCTTTCACTTGGAATATACTTCTTTGTCTCTTCACTTTGGCTAACTCTGAAGGCTGAACACTGAAGAATTAATGCTTTTGAACTGTGGTGCTGGAGAAGACTCTTGAGAGTCCCTTGGACAACAAGAAGATTAAACCAATCAGTCCTAAAGGCAATCAACTCTGAATATTCATTGGAAGGACTGATGCTGAAGCTGAAGCTCCAATACTTTGGCCACCTGATGCAAAGAGCCAACTCACTGGAAAAGACCCTGATGCTGGGAAAGATTGAGGGCAGGAGGAGAAGGGGATGACAGAAAGTGTGGCTTTCTGTAGAAGTTGTCTTCTGGGTTCCTAGTAGTGCCAACCTTGTTTCTAGAGTCACTCCATGAGTGTCCTTCATGAGAACCTGTGACTGGGCTGCAGATACTGTGTATACACTAATGCGTGAGGTTGGCCAAATGGCCCAGTCACAACTATTTGCATGTATTCTGATATGTGAGGTCAGACCCTGAGGAAAGGAGTCTCTTTGGGGGGTCGCCAGTGCCAGACAAGTGTCTCACCAAGACTGGTGGGTTGGGAGCAGTTTTAGAGGGGCTATGATGTTGGATGAGAGCACCTGCTGGAACTGGAAGGATGGGAGCTACTTTGGAGAGACTCTGGTTCCAGCTGATGGTACCCACCAGGTCTGACCGGGAGCAGTGTAGTTTTGTAGAAACTCCAGTGCTGGCCAAGGGCACACACCAAGACTGGTGAGGCAGGGGGGACACTTTGGAGAAATGCCACTGGGTTGGGCCCACAGCTGACCCCAGGGAGACCAAACAGTGCTAGTTAGTTAGAAGGAGAGAGTCAGAAATGGTACCTATTAGCACCAGGTTAGCCAAGTATGAGTGCAGTCCTTCCCACCAAAACTAGTGCCCACTAGTTCCTTTGTAGCCAGAGAAAGATCCAACAGATTCTTTCCCCTTAGTATCTGCCATAAAATTAGTTGGTGAATCGCCTTCAGGTGCTTTTCAGACTGCTGCCTCTGCACTAGCACTCAGGGTAAGAGAGATTTTGCATGAGTCTTTCAAAAGCAGTCTTGGTTTCCTATAGCTTTCTGGCTCTCCTAGACGTAAATCTTCTTAATTTTCAACAGTAAATGTTACAGGGGTTCATATTCCCAGTGCAAGCTCCCTAGGCTAGGGAGCCTGATGTGGAGTTTGGAGACCTTGCTCCTCAGAGGGGACCTTGGAGGCTGTCATATCCCACCTGCCCATGGGTGTGAGTCCTAGCCAGCTGGAAACTCCACTGCTCCTACCAATCTCAGTATGGATTTTTATTTTTATCTTTGGTTGTGGAAAATCTTTTCTGCTAGTTTTTGGGTTGTCCTTGGAGAGTGTCTCTATATGTAGTTGTTCATGGGAGGAGGCGAGCCCAGGGTTTCTCTGCTCTACCATCTTTTCCTGCCTCTCAGTTAATTATTAAATATTCAGTAAAATTCCTTTCTAACCTTGCTCCATTTCAATCACATTATACTTGTTCTAATGTCTCTTTCTGAAACCATGTCCATAGTTTTCCATCTCACTCAGAGTAAAAGATATAAAAGATAATACCATTTTGCTCACAAAGAATATATTTGACTTTTTCTTTCTCATTCTTATCAGTCCACCCTATTATATAAACACCTGCCCTTCCCTCTGTAATATTACATATATTTTAGTGACTCTGCCTATTGCCTTTTTCCTCTTTTACAGATGAGACATCTCAAAATCCCAGAGCAAAGTAGAAGAATCTAGTATTTCTCAAACTGGAGAGAGGGCAATAAGAAAGGAGAGGTAGGGCATGAGAAGGGGAAAAATGCAGGGAGTGTATGAAATTAATAATTTTTTGTCCCTTCATATAGGATGTTGGGGCTTCCCAGGTGGCTCTAGTGGGAAAGAACTTGCCTGCCAATGCAGGAGACTTAAGAGATGCGGGTTCAACCCCTAGGGTTGGAAAGATCCCATGGAGGAGGGCACAGCAACCCACCCCAGTATTCTTGCCTAGAGAATCCCAGAACAGAGGAGCCTGGAAGGCTATACTCCAGACTATGGTAAACAGACACAACTGAAGTGACTTAGCACCCATGCACACACTTAGGATGTTGATGCCCAAGGTGAGAGTATTTCAAGAAGGAAGGTGAGTCCTTCTTAGTTTACTGCTGCTGGGAGAAGCATTGAAAAATGGCCTTTTGATTTGGTGATTTTAGTAAGAGTTATTTGGGTCAGTTCAGTTCAGTTCAGTTGCTCAGTCGTGTCTGACTCTCTGTGACCCCATGAACTGCAGCACACCAGGCCTCCCTGTCCATCACCAACTCCCAGAGTCCACCCAAACCCATGTCCATCGAGTTGATGATGCCATCCAACCATCTCATCCTCTGTTGTCCTCTTCTCCTCCTGCCCTCAATCTTTCCCAGCATCAGGGTCCTTTCAAAGGAGTCAGCGCTTCACATCAGGTGACCAAAGTATTGGAGTTTCAGCTTTAGCATCAGTCCTTCCAATGAACACCCAGGACTGATCTCCTTTAGGATGGACTGGTTGGATCTCCTTGCAGTCTAAGGGACTCTCTAGAGTCTTCTCCAACACCACAGTTCAAAAGCATCAATTCTTCTGCACTCAGCTTTCTTTATAGTCCAATTCTCACCCATACATGACCACTGGAAAAACCATAGCCTTGACTAGATGAACCTTTGTTGGCAAAGTAATATCTCTGCATTTTAATATACTGTCTAGATTGTTCATAACTTTCCTTCCAAGGAGTAAGTGTCTTTTAATTTCAAGGCTTCAGTCACCATCTGCAGTGATTTTGGAACCCAGAAAAATAAAGTCAGCCACTGTTTCCACTGTTTCTCCATCTATATGCCATGAAGTGATGGGACCGGATGCCATGATCTTAGTTTTCTGAATGTTGAACTTTAAGCCAACATTTTCACTCTTCTTTTTCACTTTCATCAAGAGGCTCTTTAGTTCTTAGCTTTCTGCCATAAGGGTGGTGGCATCTGCATATCTGAGGTTATTGATATTTCTCCCGGCAATCTTGATTCCAGCTTGTGCTTCCTCCAGCCCAGCATTTCTCATGATGTACTCTGCATATAAGTTAAATAAGCAGGGTGACAATATACAGCCTTGACGTACTCCTTTTCCTATTTGGATCCAGTCTGTTGTTCCATGTGCAGTTCTAACTGTTGCTTCCTGACCTGCAAACAGGTTTCTCAAGAGGCAGGTCAGGTGGTCTGGTATGCCCATCTCTTTCAGAATTTTCCACAGTTTATTGTGATCAGAGTGTAGCTGATAGAAAGACTGGAGTAGGTTAAGAAAAAAAAATTTTAAAAGGAGAGAGAGGAAGGTGAGAATGAAGTGCGGAGAATGGCCACCTGCTACAGAATTGTGGCTGTTTAGAAGAGAAGAGAGTTATGCAGAAGCTGTGGGTACTGTGGAGATGGGACAAGGATGGTTGTTGTTTTGAAAGGCAGGAAAGAAAGAGAAAATGTTCAGTGTATGTTCCCAGATGAAGCTGCAGGAAGTAGAATCTAAAGCACAGGCAGAGGCATTGGCCTGAGACTGTTTGAAGACACATTCTGGATCAAAATAGGAGAGAAGGAGGAAAGCTTAGACTTTGATGGTATGCTTGCTGTTTATTTAGAAACTTAAGAGTGTTCCAGTTCCTTTTTTTTATCTTGTGATACTGTTATATTTTTTTCTCTTATATCTGTTCTTACATATTTGAAAATCTTGATCTATGATTAAAAAGAAAGGGCTGTCATTCTAATATTTTTTCATGACATGGAAAATAATAGTTCAACTAACTATTTGTTATAATAATAAAGACCAGAAGCAAAAACCAAAGGCCAGGATCCTAGACTCTTTCATGTTGACCTCTGTTCTATCATGAACTTTAAAATCTGTTTTACATCAGACGCTGCAGGAAATAGAACAGGAGAACATGGGAAAGGAATATATCCTGCTAAGACTGCCTAGATCCTGGGGAGTTGCTGATGTTACCAAAGAGAAACAAACAGCAGTTGATGAGGGTTTTCGATATAAGTAAAAATGCTTTGATGTTAGATGATTTTTTTAAAAAAAAGAAAGATAAAGACTTTAGCAAGAAAATATTGTAATGAAACTTAAATTGACCAAAGTTTGGTCCAAGAAGTAAAGATGCAAGGAAATGAATAGGAGTGAGGCCATGGAGCATAAAAAGTGCTGGTAAGTCATTTGTTAGAATTCATGGTGATCATTTCAATTTACAGTAAAATTTCTTTGGTCACATGAAATTTTTAATTAAGCATCCTTTTCAGAAAAGAAACTGGACTAAATTTTGAAGAATGTGCTCAAAATATGGTAAATTGCCCAGAGCCACTTTTGGGTGGATATTCTGTATTTCATTACACTTTCAAATAAAGATTTTTCTTTAGCTTTGTGAAACATCTTTGTATATTATTACAGCTTTTCTATTTTCTATCTTTCCTTCCTCTCCTGTCATTGCCTTTAAAACTGTTATTAGGCTGATGTTATTTACCCTTTCCTGACAAGGTTAAAAGCACTAAGTTAACTGGCCACTGGCTCAGTGGAGGTGGTATGGTAATAATTACTGGCATGAGTAAACAGTTGTACAACTACAAATACAGTGGGAGCAAGATCTATTTGCATGAACCAACATTTAACACACTGTAATGAAAATGATTCCCTCCTGTTAGGGAGGTGTTATATCTCCCTCAATTTAAGAGTTATATCTGGGAGGTTGAAATACATACCCAATGTAATTTATTCCACAGAATAAATATATAATTGTTGTTTTCATAACCCTAATCTTCCTTTTTTAATTGGAAAGGATGGAGCCAGTGAGAAGGGGCACAAGTGCACATACTCTGGTTGCCTATCTGGCAAACACCAACATGCCATTCAAGATTTATTTCCAGCCTTATACATTTCATGAGGTCTTTCTGAACCTCCCTCCCTTTGGTAGAACTTATTTCTCCTTTCCTTGCAAATAGACCTAACCCTACAATTTAAAAATCAGCTTTAACTTAACCTCAAAAGGGTATATATTGGTTTTGTTTTCTTGAAATCATTCAAAATGTTTTTTTTTTTAATTTTTACTAAAAGTAAATTTTAAAAGGAGAAGAAAAGCAAAACTATCTTGAGAAATTATTAAATTAATTTACTTATTGAGTGGATTCAAATCTTGAAAAAAATTCTGATGCTGAGCTGATTTTGAAAGATGATCATCTTCCATGTTAGAAAAGTTTAAATTGCCAGTTTAAGCCTGTTCAAACTATTTTGATCACATTCTTAGTAATTTCCCATGGAAGCATTTCTAAAGGCTCAGCAAAACATTTATAATTTTATAAAACCTTTTAAATTAATTTACAACTTAGCTATGAGCTTCTTTTTGGGAGACTCAAAACAGTAGGTGACCTTATATCCATAATGTGTATACTTAAATGTTTTATTACAGTAGAGTAAATTAGGATGGAATTATTTAACTTTCCATACCAACGTTTCATTTAACTACAGTCAGCTTGGTGCTTTACATAAACCAATTTAATTCTATTTATACAACTGCAAGGTCACTTTTGTATGTTCTAACTGTTTTGCTTTATTTTCAACTGTAGAATGGCTTTAGGAAGGGAATATAAGAAAATACTGACAAATTGAATAGTTCCCTTGGCATTGTATCCCATTAGATGTTTAAGAAGATCAATGTTTTTTCTCCTAATCTTGATTAGTGAGACATAACATATACCTGATTTCTCCTCCTCTTAGTCCACGCTTTTTTAGCTCAGCTGTTACCATGACAACCAATTGTGTGCTGGTATAACCTGACAGCACATTGCTACCGCCCAGTCATACCTCTTTTACTTTCTGTCCCAGAGCTTCTTTATGTACACTTACTTTCAGTTCTATTTGTCTTCTAATAAATGTTTACAGGGCTGTATATTTTCCTCTGTGTAGCATTTCAATCACATTCACATGTAAACTGGATAGATTTCTAACTAGAACTCATTTTCATTAGAATTAATTTTAGCTTTGCTCTCCCAAGTTAACACAAGGGTTATGTAGAGAAGTCTTCTTAATATCTAAATAAATATTTGCCTTTATTTGTGCAGTCCACTGGAGAAGGAAATAGCAACCCACTCCAGTACTCTTGCCTAGAGAATTTCGTGGACAGAGGAGCCTGCTGGGTTGCTGTCCGTGGGGTCGCACAGAGTCAGACATAACTGAAGTGACAGCATGCATGCGTGCATGCATGCATTGGAGAAGGATATGGCAACCCACTCCAGTGTTCTTGCTTGGAGAATCCCAGGGATGGGGGTGCCTGGTGGGCTGCCGTCTATGGGGTCACACAGAGTCGGACACAACTGAAGCGACTTAGCAGCAGCCTCAGCAGCAGTGCAGTCCAGTCCCTGAAATGTAGCCTGAGTGATTTCTGATTTGGGATCCTCATCAGATTTTCTTTGTATAAAATATTACATGCTTTTTAAAAAAGAAATTTCCATTTATACAAATAATTTTTATGTAACAAAATGTTACATTGGAACTCTTCCTACCTCAAGTTTGGCTGAGGTCATGAAAAGAAAAATCTGGCAAATACTCTCACACCTCACTGTGAGGAGCTGTGCAAAGTTATGAGAGTCCTGCAAAAGAGGACCTGAAAATCCATTTCACAATTCTTGTGCATCAACCACTTCCAGCCCATGTAAACTGCAGACTCAGACTTTAGCCAGGGGTAAGTTAGTAGAGAGAGGGGGGCTTTTTCTGGAGGGACTCTTTGTTGGATGCTGAGGCCCACCAACCCCTTCACTTTAAGTTTTATGTGAAAGAAACTTTACAGAGACCAATCAGACAAGTTGCTATGTGTCCCTGAGAATGTCAGACACTTCTGAAAAATCTAATAGATGCAAATTGTGAGAAGCTCCTTGTGTCTTCAAAGCAGAGAGCTCAGGTGAATGGTAAGAGCCTGTCCACTGACAAAGGGTCAAAGATATGCACATCTCATTGTCAAAGACACTTTGGTGGGAAGTGGTCTAAGACTGACAAGAAGCCTATGGCATTCACTCCACTTACTGTCCTAATATGTGAGAACTGATCAAAGGCAACTTTTCCAAACTAATTACACTTCTGGGATTACACAACCTAGAAAGAGATTATGTGTCAAATTATCCAATCAATCCAGATTAAATATTCTTATTAATGCACATGGTGCACTTTGGGGTGCTGGTAGGAGTTCCTCTAACCACTGGGACAGTGTCCTCTCCCCTCTGTGGCAGCCCAGGCCATCTGTGGTTGGATCCAGCACGATGACTCTTGATAGAATGAGATTCAGGAATCTGACCAGAGCCTTCAAGGGAAGGTAGCACAGAGGAACAATTAGGACACTGCAGTAGAAGAAAATGTCTTTGCACTAGGACGTCTCAGGGTTTTTCCTCAAACCATGACTGTAGGAGTTATTCCCTTCTCCACGGTATCTTCCAGACCCAGGAATTAAACCAGCATCTTCTGAATTGCAGGCAGATTCTTTAACATATGAGCCACCAGGGATTAGGACTTGCAACCTCAGAATATGCTACTTTGGTATTTTGGTTATTTTGAACAGAAAGCACTTGCAAAACAGCAAATGCAAAAGGAAACTTTCTCCAAACTCCTTATGTTTGCTTAAAGAAAGATCATCCGAAAGGAACTCAGTTTTCATAAATCCCCTCTCAGGGGAATTTATCTCATCATCAATTTATGATTATCAATTTATTTATCTCATCAACCAACTGAGATTGACTATTATCACAGAAGAGGAGCATTTTTTCTCATTTTCCGCTGGGTATCTCCTGTGTATATGTGAAGTAGGCATGATAAAGAACTTCTATTTTTTCTCTTGCTTATCTGTTTTTCATTACAGAAAGTCTCAGCTGAGAACTCAGGGTAAAGGAAACCTTATTTTTCTTCCTCTACTGTGGTAAATAAAGTTTTATTAAGACACAGACATTCCCATTCATTTTTGTATTATTTTTGGCTGTTTTCATATTACAATAGCAGAGTTGTGACATAGACCTCATATTCTTCAAGTCTAAAATGTTTCCTGTCTAGACCTCTGCAGAGAATGTTTGTTACCCTTGATTTTTATCTCTTTCAAATTTTAGTCTCCAAATCAACTTTTAGAAGACAAATCACTTGGTTTCTCCCACTACTACTAGGAAATTGTCGTTTTCCCCTGATGCTTGAATCCGTTTTTTCTTTGAAAATTTGTGAAATTGTTTAGCGAAATTTCATGACGTTTATAACTGATATTGGCTCATAACTTCATCAGTACCCAATATACCTCTTTTTCCCTTTTAATGAACCTCCCCGTCAATTCTCTTTGGTCCAATCTCAATATAATATAACTGCTTTCTTTGAGTTAGCATTTGCATTTGCCTAGTACTTCAGTTCAGTTCGGTTCGGTTCAATCGCTCAGTCATGTCTGACTCTTTGTGACCCCATGAATCACAGCACGCCAGGCCTCCCTGTCCATCACCAACTCCTGGAGTTCACTCAAACTCATGTCCATCGAGTTGGTGATGCCATCCAGCCATCTCATTCTCTGTCGTCACCGTCTCCTCCCACCCCCAATCCCTCCTAGCATCAGACTCTTTTCCAGTGAGTCAACTCGTCTCATGAGGTGGCCAAAGTATTGGAGTTTCAGCTTTAACTACCATCAATTAATTTTCAGTCTTTCTACAGTATTAGTTTTAAGGTACTTATCTTTCTAAAAATCTTATAACTACATTTTTTGAACTTTTATGTAGAGAACTTAATCTATTTTTTGAGATTTGTAATGCTAAAATTTTCCTTGCCATATCATTTTGTTTTATATCACTTACTACACTTATTCTGCTCTGTTCTGTTGCTGGGTTTTCCTCAATTTCTTTTAAATTGATCTGTAAATATCACTTGTTACTTTTTTTTCCCTCATCTGTAGGTTGAAGTCATAAATGCTCTCTCTGCCTAGTATATATCCTTAAAATCTTAATACGCATATTTCAACTCACTTTTATACTATTATTTAGATATAGCTCTATCAATTTCTTCCCTAGTTAAGATAAGAAACTTGCCTACTTCTCTTTATCCTGCAGATCTGTCACCATTGAAATGTAATAATTTGGACTATTATGAGTAATATTATGAGAACATTACTTTGAAAGGGTATCATAAATTATTTTTATTGAATTATTTACTTTATGAAATTATTTTTCTCTACTCATTTTCCAACATTTTCTTTTTACAAGGTCATTACTTGACTTGCTAATGTACATTCTTAATTTTTGTCAGTGTTCATGGTGATAAATTTTATGTTTTTGCATCTATGAAAAATATTTATTTGATGTTTCACTTGAATGGCTCCCCACCTCAAACATGTTCCTTTAAATATGTTAACTCTTCTAAAAATTGCCTATTATCCATTTGTCTGCAGATGGACATCTAGGTTGCTTCCATGTCCTGGCTATTATAAACAGTGCTGTGATGAATATTGGAGTACATGTGTCTCTTTCAATTCTGGTTTCCTCAGTGTATATGCCTAGGAGTGGGATTGCTGGGTCATATTGCAGTTCTAGTTCCAGTTTTTTAAGGAATCTCCACACTATTCTCCACAGTGGCTGTACTAGTTTGCATTCCCACCAACAGTGTAAGAGGGTTCCCTTTTCTCCACACCCTCTCCAACATTTATTGCTTGTAGACTTTTGGATAGCAGCCATTCTGACTGGTGTGAAATGGTACCTCATTGTGGTTTTGATTTGCATTTCTCTGATTATGAGTGATGTTGAGCATCTTTTCTTGTGTTTGTTAGATGTCCATCTGCAGACGAATGGATAAGAAAGCTGTGGTACATATACACAATGGAGTATTACTCAGCCATTAAAAAGAATACATTTGAATCAGTTCTAATGAGGTGGATGAAACTGGAGCCTATTATACAGAGTGAAGTAAGCCAGAAAGAAAAACACCAATACAGTATACTAATGCATATATATGGAAATTAGAAAGATGGTAATGATAACCTTGTATGTGAGATAGCAAAAGAGACACAGATGTATAGAACAGTCTTTTGGACTCTGTGGGAGATGGCGAGGGTGGGATGATTTGGGAAAATGGCATTGAAACATGTATATTATCATATGTGAAACAAATTGCCAGTCCAGGTTCGATGCATGATACAGGATGCTCGGGGCTGGTGCACTGGGATGACCCAGAGGGATGATATGGACAGGAAGGTCGGAGGGGGGTTCAAGATGGGAAACACATGTACACCCGGGGTGGATTCATGTCAATGTATGGCAAAACCATTACAATATTGTAAAGAAAAAAATAAATAAAAATCACCTATTAAACTTTCATCAATGAAAAATTTAGAGTGTGCTGTCTTCTGCCAGAATCCTGAATGTCACAAATTTTATATCTTGAAAACCAGAGTGATTACAATGAAAATCATTTCTCATTATCTTTTTAATTGTCTGAACATTAATAAATATCCTGAAACTATAGACATATAATACACACACATGCACATGTACACACACACATGTTTTACACAGAGACAAGAAAAATAAATGCTTATAGCACTTATGTTGGTTGACAAAACCTCTAACAAACCTAATGAATAAATTAACCCTAAAAGAAAAGGACATAAATGAAAAGAAGTACGAAAAAAAGTGGAAGTATTAGTTGCTCAGTCATGTCCAGCTCTTTGCAACCTCATGGATGGTAGCCCACCAAACCCCTGTGTCCATGGGATTTCCCAGGCAAGAATACTGGAATGGGTTACTATTCCCTTCTCCAGGGGATCTTCCTGACCCAGGGATCAAAGCCAGGTCTCCTGCATTAATAGCAGATTCTTTACTGCCTGAACCACCAGAATAAAAGTATAAAATTAAGTAAATAAATATGCAAACACGTTTTAGTGATGGATGAGGAACATGAGTGTAAAAAATAAAGAAACACCCAGGATGGTGTATCAGTTATGATGCATTTGGTTGAATATAAAAGAAAATGAGTCTCAAAGTGGCTGCAACAGTGCAGGACTCTGTTTCTCAGAGCGTGCAGTGTGCATGCTGCATTAGTGTCACCTGGGATCTTGTTAGAAATACAAATTCTCGGGACTTATCCAAGAACTACTGAATCAAATCTTGGGAGGTGGGGCCAAGAACCTATGTGTTAATGAGCTTTTCACGTCACTTTTATTCATGCTGCAGTTCAAGAAACATAAGTGAAGGAGATTTATTAGCTTATCAACTGGAAGTTTAGAGTTGGATTCTATAGCTCAATTGCTTCTCCATTCTGCCCTCAACTTGGCAGTTTCATCTTCCTTCTGCTTCCTCTGGGGATATCTAGATACTGCCAACAATGTCAGTGCTGTAGACTTCCTAACTGACTTGAGGAAGAAAGAAAGAATTGGTTACATATGAAAGCTCCATGACAGAAATAAGGAAAGTTCTTTACAGCAGTCACTTTCTCCTTGTGCCTGATGAGCCAGTTTGAAGCACAGGACTGTCCATAAACATGGACCATTTTGCTATACCACTTACAAAAATAAATTCTAGGTAGATTAAAAATTTAAATGCAGAATACAAACAATATTTGCAAGACAACTAGGAGAATATCTGTACAAAAACGTTGGGGAGGAGGGAGAAACAGCAGCAAAAGAAACATCACTGGAAAAGATTAAGAGATTTGTTACAAAGAAATTTAAACTTACTATGTGAAAAAATATACCACAAACAAAGTATAAAAACAAATTAGACTGAGAGAAAATTTTCATAATATGTACAGCAATAACAGGTTGATAAGAAGGACACAAAAAATAAAGTTTGGCAGTGATGTAAACAAGTAAGTCACACAGGAGATGCCAGTGGAAAATGTTTATTTATAAATGTAAAGATATTTAACTTCACTAGTGATTAGGAAAATGAAAATGGAAATACTGGTAACATATTAGTTTTCTTAACCCATGAGGCTGGGAAAAATGTGTACATGTATATGTGTTTAATATGTAATGCTCAGTGCTAATGAGAGTGTGGGGAAATGGGAATTCTTTTATATGTTGGCAGAAATATGAAATACTACTACTCCTTTGGAACAGATTTGTTAGTATCTATTAAAATTGAAAAATATATATACAAATATAAATACATATACATATATCCTTTAGCTAAATAATCTCAGTTTGCAGAATCTATCAAACAGAACTGAAAACACAGATAAATAAGAAAAAATGTTTATTGTAGCATTATATGAGTGGGAAAAATAAATCAGCAAACTACATTGTCAATTAAGGGGAGAAAGGTTGAATCAGTTAAGATACTCTCATGCTGTGAAATGTTATGCAACCATAAAAAAGGAATGAGCTTATTCATTATTCATTCAACAAATGTTTAACTTATACGTACAGTGTTCATGTCCTATTTTAAATGTTGTCATTAAAGCGAGTTCTACAGGAAAAGTGTGTCTTAGGTTAATCATAGACTAGTGAGGATGAAAAATAAATTAGTTAAAAAATAAGGTAATTTCAGAGAGCAATTATATACAAAGAATAAAATAAAACAAAGTGATATGATAGAAAATGATAGATAAGGAGCTAAACTAAGAGGTGAAGAGACAGAAAAACAGACATGAAAATCATATTAAAATTTTTAAAAAATTAAGCAAATGAACATCTTCTTTATGACTTTACCAATGGATCCACAGAGACATTTATATTATACCAAAAAAAGAAAAAATACAGAAAAATAGGGCAAAGTGTTTCTATTTTTGTTTTAAAAATTTGGAAAATCACTCTTCTGGTGGGTACACATTTGTTTTTTAAAGTGAACATAAAGAAAACAGAACAAAATATATCATGCTAACACTAGTTGGCATAGGTGGTAGTATTCAGGTGGTGAGTCCAAAAACAGTTGATGTTTTTATTTTCGCTTTCCATCTTTCTGAATTTTTCCTCAAAATTTCTTCTAATCACTTTTCCCTGCCAAGTATCTTGCTGTTGTTATTGAGCCACTAAGTCATGTCTGATTCTTTTGTGACCTCCATGGACTGTAGCCCACCAGGCGGCTCTATCTATGGGATTTTCCAGGCAAGAATACTGGAGTGGGTTGCCATATCCTTCTCCAGGAGATCTTCCCAACTAAGGATTGAATCTGTATCTCCTACTTGGCAGGCAGATTCTTTACCTCTGAGCCACCCAGGAAGCCCACACATCTTGTATCTACTTTTAAAGAAACTAAACATCTTGGTCCTTTCAGGCTGTTATGACAGAATATCATAGACTGGTGACTTATAAACAACAAACATTTATTTCTCATAGTTCTAGCGGATGGGAAGGCCAAGATCAGAGTGCCAGCAGATTTGGTGTCTAGTGAGAACCCACTTTCTGACTCATAGATGGCTGCCTTCTTGATTCATCCTCACATAATAGAAGATACGAGGGAGACCTCTGGGGTGTCTTTCACCAGGGCACAAATCCCCTTCATGAGGGTTCTATCCTCATGACCTAATTACAACCCAAAGGCTCTATCTCTACTACCAACATATGGGGCATTATGATTTCAACATATGGATTTTGGGGAGACAAATCATTTAATCTATTACACTAAATAAACTTTGTTCAGGAGCAAGGTGTATGTTCAAGTTATCATCTTATCCAACCTCCTTTGCTATTCCTTCTGTCACCTTAGAATTTACATGTCAGCTTTGCAGGATAATTTAGGTTAAATGTAAGGACTTGCAAAAGTAAAACATATTTTAGGACACAAAATCTCCTTACATTTTATGAATTCAGAATACTTATATCAGTTCTCTGAGTTTCAGTCTGTAACAGCCTTTATTTTAAAATCTTCATCTTTTCTCTCAAAGCCACTGGTGTTGAATGGTAGCTCAGATGGTAAAAGTATCTGCTTGCAATGCAGGAGAAATGGGTTCAATCCCTGGGTTGTGAAGATCCCCTGGAGAAGGAAATGGAAACCCACTCCAGTATTTTTGCCTGGAGAATTCCATAGACAGAAGAGCCTGGCAAGCTATAGTCCATGGGGTTGCAGAGTTGGACACTACTAAGCAACTAAGATCATGGCATCCAGTACCATCACTTCATGGCAAATAGAAGGGGAAACAATGGAAAGAGTGACAGATTTTATTTTCCTGGGCTCCAAAATCTTGCAGATGGTGACTGCAGCCATGAAATTAAAAGACACTTGCTCCTCAGAAAAAAAGCAATGACAAACCTCAGTCAGTTCAGTTCAGTCGCTCAGTCGTGTCCGACTCTCCGCGACCCCATGAATCACAGCACGCCAGGCCTCCCTGTCCATCACCAACTCCCGGAGTTCACTCAAACTCATGTCCACAGAGTCGGTGATGCCATCCAGCCATCTCATTCTCCGTCGTCCCCTTCTCCTCCCGCCCCCAACCTTTCCCAGCATCAGAGTCTTTTCCAGTGAGTCAACTCGTCGCATGAGGTGGCCAAAGTATTGCAGTTTCAGCTTTAGCATCAGTCCCTCCAATGAACATCCAGGATTAGTAGGAAGTCAAGAAACACCTGGAGTAACTGGCAAATTTGGCCTTGGAGCACGGAATGAAGCAGGGCAAAGGCTAATAGAGTTTTGTCAAGAGAATGCACTGGTCATAGCAAACACCCTCTTCCAACAACACAAGAGAAGACTCTACACATGGACATCACCAGATGGTCAACACCGAAATCAGATTGATTATATTCTTTGCAGCCAAAGATGGAGAAGCTGTATACAGTTAGCAAAAACAAGACCAGGAGCTGACTGTGGCTCAGATCATGAACTCCTTATTGCGAAGTTCAGACTTAAATTGAAGAAAGTAGGGAAAACCACTAGACCATTCAGGTATGACCTCAATCAAATCCCTTATGATTATACAGTGGAAGTGAGAAATAGATTTAAGGGACTAGATCTGATAGATAGAGTGCCTGATGAACTCTGGACGGAGGTTCGTGACATTGTACAGGAGACAGGGACCAAGACCATCCCCATGGAAAAGAAATGCAAAAGAGCGAAATGGCTGTCTGAGGAGGCCTTACAAATAGCTGTGAAAAGAAGAGAAGCGAAAAGCAAAGGAGAAAAGGAAAGATATAAGCATTTGAATGACAAACCTAGACAGTATATTAAACAGCAGAGACATTACTTTGTCAACAAAGGTCTGTCTAGACAAAGCTATGGTTTTTCCAGTCGTCATGTATGGATGTGAGAGACTATAAAGAAAGCTGAGTGCCAAAGAACTGATATTTTTGAACTGTGGTGTTGGAGAAGACTCTTGAGAGGCCCTTGGACTGCAAGATCAAACCAGCCCATCCTAAAGGAAATCAGTCCCGAATATTCATTGGAAGGGCTGGTGCTGAAGCTGAGGCTCCAATAGTTTGGCCACCTGATGCAAAGAACTGACTCATTGGAAAAGACCCTGATGTTGGGAAAGATTCAAGGCAGGAAGAGAAGGGGACAACAGAGGATGAGATGGTTGGATGGCTTCACTGACTCAATGGACATGAGTTTGAGCAAGCTCTGGGAGTTGATGATGGACAGGGAAGACTGGCATGCTGCAGTTCATGGGCTTGCAAATAGTTGGATATGACTGAGCAACTTAACCAAACTGAAGGAACTAACACATGCACATCCTTTTCTCAAAACTATTGGTGTTAAATATAGGCAGCTATGATTGCTGAGGGCACAGCTCCTAAAGCTAGAATGTTGGATCTCTCCTTCCTCCCCTTTTTAACCAGAACCAGTTTCTTCCATCTTAAATTATCAGCATCTGTTTAAGTTTCTGTCCCTAAAATGGGGAGGGTTGATTATATTTAAGGCAAATTGGAGTGGCATCTTAAGAAAACAACCAAAAGAAGTTGGAATTCACAAGTTTATCTTTGGTTCTCTCCCAATATTTTTCTTGATCTTTTCTCATTTCCAGTTATCCTTATTACCTGCCTTCCAGATGCCTAAAACCACATGCAATCCTCAGATTCTCAAACCCTTTCAGACTCAATCTTCCTAATAGTTATGTCCCCTAGTAAAAATGCAAATTCTAACAGTACCCCAGATCTTATCAAGATGTTATGAAATGATTTGATTAAAAATTCACAAGAAAGTATCAAAAGTGGATAGGAAGGCCTCAGAAAACATTTTAAACTTGAATATTATCCTAACTTATCTCTTGTTGTTAGATGATATACAGGCACATGTTTGACTATATGATCCCTTTCTCACTTTTTATCTGCTCAGTGCTGTGACATATCCTTCCACTTGAAAGAATAAGACACATGACACTGCAAACACTTTTTATGTGTCAAACTTAGTGATTCTCAAATGGGTGAAGTTAGTGATGAATTTTCCCCTGATTTGTGACAAAATGAGGAAAATAACGCCACTAGAGGTGCATTTTTATAAAACCAAATTGATTTAGTATGTAGAACAATAATTTATCCTGTGAGTTTTTTCCTGTTTTCATGAGATAATTATTGAAGCAAAAAGTAGTCTTATTTTGAATGTCCATATCTTGACAAAGCAGGACTTCCTATGTAAAGCTCCAAATTTAAAAAATCCATAAAATGCCAAAGCCTTGCAATACAATATACTCTGAGATCTTTGTGGGTAAAAGACTGTCTTATTCCACACTCTATCCCCTTAACAGCAAATTGTCTATCATATTATAGTGCCTAGTTTATACAGAATTGAATTACCAGGTATATGCTGCTGCTGAGTTGCTTCAGTTGTGTCCAACTTTTTGTGACTCTGTGGACCATAGCCCACCAGGCATGGGATTCTCCAGGCAAGAATACTGGAGTGGGCTGTTATGCCCTCCTCATAAGGTATATAAAATACGCCAAACCTTTTAATGCTATCTTTAGATTTTATGCTATAATTGACACATATTAGTAGAAATCTTACAAAAATTCTCCTACTTAAGGTAAATACTACTTCATAGAACGCCCCCCACACTGGGATGTAGGTCTATCAATAGGTAGGTCTATTTTTTTCAGTTGGAATTTCAAAGAGAGTTTATTTACTCAATCTCTGAGAATTGGCAAGATTGTCAAAGGTTTCTGACTTCTCCATATCTTCATTTCTAGAAAACAATTCCTTCTACCATTTTTCTTTGGTTTCCCTCATAGTTCAGTTGGTAAAGAATCTGCCTGCAATGCAGGACACCCAGTTTTGATTCCTGGGTCAGGAAGATCCCTGGAGAAGGGATAGGCTACCCACTTCAGTATTCTTGGGCTTCCCTTTTGGCTCAGCTGGTAAAGAATCTGAGGCAATGCAGGAGACCTAGGTTCAGTCCCTGGGTTGGAAGATACCCCTGGAGAAGAGAAAGGCTACCCACTCCAATATTCTGGCCTAGAGACTATACAGTCCACGGGGGTCTCAAAAGTCCAATATGACTGAGCGACTTTCACTTTCACTTCACCATTTTTCTAAAACGAGTTCCCTGGCATCAGAATTACGTGTCCTCTTACTCTAGCTGCAGAAATGGCAATGGCACCTCACTCTAGTACTCTTGCCTGGAAAATCCCATGGACGGAGGAACTTGGTGAGCTGCAGTACATGGGGTCACTAAGAGTCGGACACGACTGAGACTTCACTTTCACTTTCATGTACTGGAGAAGAAAATGGCAACCCACTCCAGTGTTCTTGCCTGGAGAATCCCAGGGACGGGGGAGCCTGGTGGGCTGCCGTCTATGGGGTCGCTCAGAGTCGGATATGACTGAAGCGACTTAGCAGCAGCAGCAGTTTACTCTAGCTGATGTTTCTCATCTATCTTTAAATGTTGCTTTTGTTATTTAGTCGCTTAGTCGTGTCTGACTCATGACCCCATGGACTGTAGCCCACCAGGCTCCTCTGTCCATGCAGTTCTCCAGACAAGAATACTGGAGTGGGTTGCCATTTCATTCTCCAGGTGATTAACTCAACCCAGAGATCAAACCTGCATTCTCTGCATGGCAGGCAGATTCTTTTGAGCCACCAGGGAAGCCCCATCTTTAAATGTAAATTGTACTAAATTTAACCAAGAAGAAAAAGAGGTCTAATTTAAAATTCCTTTGGCTCATTATTCACATGCTATAGTGTTGGGAATACAGGCAATGTTTTCCAGTCCAGAAAAAGTTAAAATAGTTCAATATATTTTGTTAGCAATGATCCTTTTCCTCCTGAGAAACTTACCAAAAGACCTAAAGATATATCTGTTAATACACGTCTTACTCTGTACTTTCTCAGACTTCTGTTTTCTTAAATTTAATAATTACATTCATATGATTTAACTTTTGCCAATTGAAGTTTATTGACCATCCCCTCTAAAAGAAAACTTTATTCCTTCAAAAAGAACCCTGGAACTATAATCTACAAACTTCCAATTGCAATCACTTAAGTACTTGATTTTTCTCCATTTCAGCTAATTTTATCCTGCAACAGTGGAAAAAAAAGTTCTCACTTATAGATATCCTTTAATCTTGTTCTCTCTCCTTCACTCTCTGCTCAGTCTGTCATCTCTTCTTGACAGAAACCTTGTAGGTTCCTGAATTCCATTGTATGGAAGTATAGGAGAGTGATTATGTTTAATGTACTGTCATTTTCAAGGAAGTGGACAGATAAAGGCTGTGGATTTTGAAATAGTGGCCCATGTCTCATTTTTTTATCAGTCAGTTCAGTCACTCAGTCGTGTCCAACTCTTTGTGACCCCATGAGCTGCAGCACACCAGGCTTAACTGTTCATCACCAACTCCTGGAGCTTACTCAAATTCATGTCCATTGAATCGGTGATGCCATCCAACCATCTCATCCTCTGTCATCCCCTTCTCCTGCAGGCTTCAATCTTTCTCACCATCAGGGTCTTTTCAAATGAGTCAGTTCTTCACATCAGGTGGCCAAAGTATTGGAGTTTCAGCATTAGCATCAGTCCTTCCAATAAATATTCAGGACTGGTTTCCTTTAGGATTGACTGGTCTGATCTCCTTGCTGTCCAAGAGACTCTCAAGAGTCTTTTCCAACACCACAGTTCAAAAACATCAATTCTTTGGTGCTCAGTTTTCTTAATAGTCCAACTCTCACATCCATACATGACTACTGGAAAAACCATAGCTTTGACTAGGTGAACCTTTCTTGTCAAAGTAATGTCTCTGCTTTTTAATATGCTATCTAGGTTGGTCATAGCTTTTCTTCCAAGGAGCAAGCGTCTTTCAATTTCATGGCTGCAGTCACCATCTGCAGTGATTTTGGAGTTTAAGAAAATAAAGTCTTTCACTCTTTCCATTGTTTCCCCATATATTTGCCATGAAGTGATGGGACCGGATGCCATGAGCTTAGTTTTCTGAATATTGAGTTTTAAGCCAACTTTTTCACTCTCCTCTTTCACTTTCATCAAGAGGCTGTTTAGTTCTTTTTCACTTTCTGCCATAAGGGTGATGTCATCTGCATATCTGAGGTTATTGATATTTCTCCCAGCAATCTTGATTTCAGCTTGTGCTTCATCCAGACCAGCATTTTGCATGATGTACTCTGCATAGAAGTTGAACAAGCAAGGTGGCAATATACAGCCTTGACGTACTCCTTTCCCAATTTGCAACCAGTCTGTTGGTCTGTTGTTCCATGTCCAGTTCTCACTGTTGCTCCTTGATCTGCATACAGATTTCTCAGAAGGTGATCTGGTATTCCCATCTCTTGAAGAATTTTCCACAGTTGTGATCCATGCAGTCAAAGGCTTCGGCATAGTCAATAAAGCAAAAGTAGATTTTTTTCTGGAATATTTTTGCTTTTCTGATGATCCAGCAGATGTTGGCAATTTGATCTCTGGTTCCTCTGCCTTTTCTTTTTTTTTTTATTTTACAATATTATATTGGTTGGTTTTGCCATAAATTGACATGAATTCGCCCCGGGTTTATATAAGTTCCCCCTTCTGAACCCCCCTCCCATCTCCCTCCTCCCTTTATCCTCCCTCTGGGTCATCCCTGCATGCCAGCCCCGAGCATCCTATAACATGCATTGACCCTGAACTAGTGATTCATTTCACATATGACAACATACGTGTTTCAATGCCATTCTCCCAAATCATCACACCCTCACCCTCTCCCACAGAGTCCCAAAGACTGATCTATACATCTGTGTCTCTTTTGCTGTCTCGTATACAGGGTTATCATTTGCATCTTTCTAAATTCCATATATATGCGTTAGTATACTGTATTGGTGTTTTTCTTTCTGGCTTACTTCACTCTGTATAATAGGCTCCAGTTTCATCCACCTCATTAGAACTGATTCAAATGTATTCTTTTTAATGGCTGAATAATGCTCCATTGTGTATATGTACCAAAGCTTTCTTATCCATTCGTCTGCAGATGGACATCTAGGTTGCTTCCATGTCCTGGCTATTATAAACAGTGCTGCGATGAACATTGGAGTACATGTGTCTCTTTCAATTCTGGTTTCCTCGGTGTGTATGCCCAGGAGTGCGATTGCTGGATCATATGGCAGTTCTATTTCCAGTTTTTTGAGGAATCTCCACACTGTTCTCCATAGTGGCTGTACTAGTTTGCATTCCCACCAACAGTGTAAGAGGGTTCCTTTCTCTCCACATCCTCTCCAGCATTTATTGCATGTAGACTTTTGGATAGCAGCCATTCTGACAGGTGTGAAATGTTATCTCATTGTGGTTTTGATTTGCATCTCTCTGATTATGAGGGATGTTGAGCATTTTTTCATGTGTTTGTTAGCCATCTATATGTCTTCTTTGGAGAAATGTCTGTTTAGTTCTTTGGCCCATTTTTTGATTGGGTCATTTATTTTTCTGGAATTGAGCTGCAGGAGCTGCTTGTATATTTTGGAGATTAATCCTTTATCAGTTGCTTCATTTGCTATTATTTTCTCCCATTCTGAAGGCTGTCTTTTCACCTTGCTTATAGTTTCCTTTGCTGTGCAGAAGCTTTTGATTTTAATTAGGTCCCATTTGTTTATTTTTGCTTTTATTTCCAATATTCTGGGAGGTGGGTCATGGAGGATCCTGCTGTGATTTATGTCAGAGAGTGTTTTCCCTACGTTCTCCTCTAGGAGTTTTATAGTTTCTGGTCTTACATTTAGCTCTCTAATCCATTTTGAGTTTATTTTGGTGGATGGTGTTAGGAAGTGTTCTAGTTTCATTCTTTTACAGGTGGCTGACCAGTTTTCCCAGCACCACTTGTTAAAGAGACTGTCTTTTCTCCATTTTATATTCTTGCCTCCTTTGTCAAAGATGAGGTGTCCATAGGTGAGTGGATTTATCTCTGGGCTTTCTAGTTTGTTCCATTGATCTATATTTCTGTCTTTATGCCAGTACCATACTGTCTTGATGACTGTGGCTTTGTAGTAGAGCCTGAAGTCCGGCAGGTTAATTCCCCCAGTTCCATTTTTCTTCCTCAAGATTGCTTTGGCTATTCGAGGTTTTTTGTATTTCCATACAAATTGTGAGATTATTTGTTCTAGTTCTGTGAAAAATATCCTTGGTAGCTTGATAGGGATTGCATTGAATGTATAAATTACTTTGGGTAGTATACTCATTTTTACAATATTTATTCTTCCAATCCATGAGCATGGTATATTTCTCCATCTATTAGTGTCCTCTTTGATTGCTTTCAGTAGTGTTTTATAGTTTTATATGTACAAGTCTTTTGTTTCTTTAGGTAGATATATTCCTAAGTATTTAATTCTTTCCGTTGCAACAGTGAATGGAATAGTTTCCTTAATTTCTCTTTCTATTTTCTCATTATTAGTGTATAGGAATGCAAGGGATTTCTGTGTGTTGATTTTATATCCTGCAACGTTACTGTAATCATTGATTAGCTCTAGTAGTTTTCTGGTAGAGTCTCTAGGGTTTTCTGTGTAGAGGATCATGTCATCAGCGAACAGTGAAAGCTTTACTTCTTCTTTTCCAATTTGTATTCCTTTTATGTCTTTTTCTGCTCTGATTGCTGTGGCCAAAACTTCCAGAACTATGTTGAATAGTAGTGGTGAGAGTGGGCACCCTTGTCTTGTTCCTGACTTTAGGGGAAATGCTTTCAGTTTTTCACCATTGAGGATAATGTTTGCTGTGGGTTTGTCATATATAGCTTTTATTATGTTGAGGTATGTCCCTTCTATTCCCACTTTCTGGAGAGTTTTTATCATAAATGGATGTTGAATTTTGTCAAAGGCTTTCTCTGCATCTATTGAGATAATCATATGATTTTTATTTTTCAGTTTGTTAATGTGGTGTATTACGTTGATTGATTTGCGGATATTGAAGAATCCTTGCATCCCTGGGATAAAGCCCACTTGGTCATGATGTATGATCTTCTTAATATGTTGTTGGATTCTGATTGCTAGAATTTTGTTAAGGATTTTTGCATCTATGTTCATCAGTGATATTGGCCTGTAGTTTTCTTTTTTTGTGGGGTCTTTACCAGGTTTTGGGATTAGGGTGATGGTGGCCTCATAGAATGAGTTTGGATGTTTCCCTTCCTCAGCAATTTTCTGGAAGAGTTTGAGTAGAATAGGTGTTAGCTCTTCTCTAAATTTTTGGTAGAATTCAGCTGTGAAGCCTTCTGGACCTGGGCTTTTGTTTGCTGGGAGATTCCTGATTACAGCCTCTAGTTCCGTGCTTGTGATGGGTCTGTTCAGATTTTCTATTTCTTCCTGGTTCAGCTTTGGAAAGTTGTACTTTTCTAGGAATTTGTCCATTTCTTCCAGGTTATTCATTTTATTGCCATATAATTGCTGATAGTATTCTCTAATAATCCTTTGTATTTCTGTGTTGTCAGTTGTGATCTCTCCATTTTCATTTCTAATTTTATTGATTTGGTTCTTCTCCCTTTGTTTCTTGATGAGTCTGGCTAGCGGTTTGTCAATTTTATTTACCTTCTCAAAGAACCAGCTTTTGGCTTTGTTGATTTTTGCTATGGTCTCTTATGTTTCTTTTGCATTTATCTCTGCCCTAATTTTTACAATTTCTTTCCTTCTACTGACCCTGGGGTTCTTCATTTCTTCCTTTTCTAGTTGCTTTAGATGTAGAGTTAGGTTATTTAGTTGACGTTTTTCTTGTTTCTTGATGTGTGCCTGTATTGCTATGAACTTCCCCCTTAGCACTGCTTTTATAGTGTCCCAGAGGTTTTGGGTTGTTGTGTTTTCATTTTCATTCATTTCTATGCATATTTTGATTTCTCTTTTGATTTCTTCTATGATTTGTTCATTATTCAGCAGCGTGTTGTTCAGTCTCCATATGTTGGCATTTTTAATAGTTTTTCTCTTGTAAATGAGATCTAATCTTACTGCATTGTGGTCAGAAAAGATGCATGGAATGATTTCAACTTTTTTGAATTTACCAAGGCTAGATTTATGGGGCCAGGATGTAATCTATCCTGGAAAAGGTTCCGTGTGCGCTTGAGAAAAAGGTGAAATTCATTGTTTTGGGGTGAAATGTCCTATAGATATCTATTAGGTCTAACTGGTCTATTGTATCATTTAAAATTTGTGTTTCCTTGTTAATTTTCTGTTTAGTTGATCTATCCATAGATGTAAGTGGGGTATTAAAATCTCCCACTATTATTGCATTATTGTTAATTTCCCCTTTCATACTTGTTAGTAATTGTCTTACATATTGTGGTGCTCCTATGTTGGGTGCATAAATATTTGTAATTGTTATATCTTCATCTTGGATTGATCCTTTGATCATTATGTAGTTTCCTTCTTTGTCTCTTTTCACAGGCTTTGTTTTAAAGTCTATTTTATCTGATATGAGTATTGCTACTCCTGCTTTCTTTTGGTCTCTATTTGCATGGAATATCTTTTTCCAGCCCTTCACTTTCAGTCTGTGTGTGTCCCTCGTTTTGAGGTGGGTCTCTTGCAGACAACATATATGGGGGTCTTGTTTTTGTATCCATTCAGCCAGACTTTGTCTTTTGGTTGGGGCATTCAACCCATTTACGTTTAAGGTAATTATTGATAAGTACGATCCCGTAGCCATTTTCTTTATTGCTTTGGGTTCGAGTTTATACACCCTTTCTGTGTTTCCTGTCTAGAAAAGATCCTTTAGCATTTGTTGGAGAGCTGATTTGGTAATGCTGAATTCTCTCAGCTTTTGCTTGTCTGTAAAGCTTTTGATTTCTCCTTCATATTTGAATGAGATCCTTGCTGGGTACAGTAGTCTGGGCTGTAGGTTATTTTCTTTCATCACTTTAAGTATGTCTTGCCATTCCCTCCTGGCCTGAAGAGTTTCTGTTGAAAGATCAGCTGTTATCCTTATGGGAATCCCCTTGTGTGTTATTTGCTGTTTTTCCCTTGCTGCTTTTAATATTTGTTCTTTGTGTTTGATCTTTGTTATTTTGATTAATATGTGTCTTGGAGTATTTCGCCTTGGGTTTATCCTGTTGGGGACTCTCTGGGTTTCTTGGACTTGGGTGATTATTTCTTTCCCTATTTTAGGGAAGTTTTCAACTATTATCTCCTCAAGTATTCTTTCATGGTCTTTCTTTTTGTCTTCTTCTTCTGGGATTCCTATGATTCGAATGTTGGAGCGTTTAACATTGTCCCAGAGGTCTCTAATATTGTTCTCATTTCTTTTAATTTGTTTTTCTTTTTTCCTCTCTGTTTCATTTATTTCTACAATTCTATCTTCTAACTCGCTTATCCTGTCTTCTGCCTCTGTTATTCTACTGTTTGTTCCTTCCAGAGTGTTTCTGATCTCATCTATTGAATTATTCATTGTATATTGACTCTTTTTTATTTCCTCTAAGTCCTTATTAAACCTTTCTTCCATCTTCTCAATCTTTTTCTCCAGGTTATTTATCTGTAACTCCATTTTGCTTTCAAGATTTTGAATCATTTTCACCACCAAAATTCAAAATTCTTTATCAGGTAGATTCCCTATATCTTCCTCTTTTGTTTGTGTTGATGGGCATTTATCTTGTTCCTTTACTTGCTGGGTATTTCTCTGCCTCTTCATCTTGCTTATAATGCTTTGCTTGGGGTGGCCTTTCCCTCTTCTGGCCGTTTGTGGAGTTCTCTTTATTATGTAGTTTCCTCGTTGTGTGTGGGGTTGGACAGGTGACTTGTCAAGGTTCCCTGGTTACGGAAGCTTGTGTCGGTGTTCTGGTGGGTGGAGCTGGATTTGTTCTCTCTGGAGTGCAATGAAGTGTCCAGTAATGAGTTATGAGATGTCAGTGGGTTTGGAGTGACTTTGGGCAGCCTGTATATTGAAGTTCAGGGCTAGTTTCCTGTGTTACTGGAGAATTTGCGTGGTATGTCTTGCTTTGGAACTTGTTGACCCTTGGGTGGTGCTTGGTTTTAGTGTAGGTATGGAGACGTATGATGAGCTCCTATCGATTAATGTTCCCTGGAGTCAGGACTTCTCTGGTGTTCTCAGGATTCGGGCTTAACCCTCTTGCCTCTGGTTTTTGGTCTTATTCTTGGAGTAGCCTCTAGACATCTCTATCTGTCATTTCCAAGGTGGTTCCCTCTGTTTTAGCTTCTATTTGCTGGTCTCTTCAGTGTCTAATTTCCTCCCTGATACTAGGGGGTGGGTGGACACTTTTTAAGGCTCAGTTGTTCAGTCCTGTTCTGGGAAGGGAGGAACGCTGCAGACAAATATCTCTGGCGTCTGTGGGGAGTGCTCGCAGTGACTCGGCCACACTGGGTTTGCCCCCGCTCACAGCTTGTGTGCTGTCCCAGTCTACACTGCACAGGCTCTAGGTTGCTCTGCCGGGAACTGTCCGAGGCCGGCGCCGGGTTGTATGCACTTCCCAGGTCTGAGCGGCTCAAGTTCAGGTTCTCAGGTACTCCACAAAGGCGCAGACTTGATTGGGCCTGTGTTTTGTGCCTTCCCTGGTCCGAGCAGTTCAGGGGACCAGGTGTTTGGTGAGCGCTGTCTTTGTGACTTATCGCCTCCCCAGTCCCCGCCACTCAGTTTTCTGGGTGTACAACCAGCGCACCTTCTCAGGGGGATATCGACCGGCCCTAGCCCAAGAAGTCCTGATTAGCAACAAGCCTGTCTGCAGTTTGTATCAGATGCCTTTCTGGGGCCGCAGTTGCCCGCTCTGGCTCTGGCTGCGCTCCCTGCCTGTCTCGGCGGGGGATGGGGGATGGGCCGACCGCAGCCGGCTCGCTCTGCTCAGTCCTTTATTCTGTGAGCGGGGCTGGCCGAATCTTAGGTAGAGCTTTCCGCCTTTTTGTGGGGAAGCTATCCCACAGTCTGCTTTGCTCTCCCCAGTTCTCTCAAATTGTTCTCGCGGCATTCAAGCCCAGTCCTCTCTCTAAGCAGTTCAGCCGGCTCCTCCCTGCCCAGCCCCTGCTTGCTAATGGCGTATGCAGGCGTCTGCGCTGCTTCTCCGCTGGGAGTTACCGTTTGGCGGGTAGTCTGTGGGTTTTAAAAAAATCTTAAAAAAAAAGAGGGTTATGTGGCCCTCTGATCTTCCAAGGCTCGCCACAGATTCGCCAGTGAGAGTGTTTCCTGGTGTTTGGAAACTTCTCTCTTTTTAAAGCCTCCCTTCCTGGGACAGAGCTCCGTCCTTACTTCTTTTGTCTAGCTTTTTATCTTTTATGTTTTTTCCTACCTCCTTTCGAAGACAATGGGCTGCTTTTCTGGGTGCCTGACGTCCTCTGCCAGCATTCAGAAGTTGTTTTGTGGACTTTACTCCGCTTTCAAATGTTCTTTTGATGAATTTGTGGAGGAGAGAGTGGTCTCGCCGTCCTATTCCTCCGCCATCTTGTTCCGTCTCTCCTCTGCCTTTTCTAAAATCAACTTGAACATCTGGAGGTCCACAGTTCACATACTGTTGAAGCCTGGCTTGGAGAATTTTGAGCATTACTTTGGTAGCATGTGAGATGAGTGCAATTGTGCGGTAGTTTGAACATTCCTTGGCATTGCCTTTCTTTGGGACTGGAATGAAAACCGACATTTTCCAGTCCTGTGGCCACTGCTGAGTTTTCCAAATTTGCTGACATATTAAGTGCAGCACTTTCACAGTGTCATCTTTCAGAATTTGAAATAGTTCAACTGGAATTGCATCACCTCCACTAGTTTTGTTCATAGTGATGCTTCCTAAGACCCACTTGACTTTGCATTCCAGGATGTCTGGCTCTAGGTGAGTGATCACACCATTGTGTTTATCTGGGTCATGAAGATCTTTTTTTGTATAGCTCTTTGTGTATTCTTGCCACCTCTTCTTAATATCTTCTGCTTCTGTTAGGTCCATACTATTTCTGTCCTTTATTGTGCCCATCTTTGCATGAAATATTCCCTTGATATCTCTAATTTTCTTGAAGATATCTAGTCTTTCGCATTCAATTATTTTCGTCTATTTCTTTGCATTGATCATTGAAGAAGGCTTTCTTGCCTTTCCTTGCTATTCTTTGGAACTCTGCATTCAAAGGAGTATATCTTTCCTTTTCTCCTTTAGCTTTTCTTTTCTCAGTTATTGTAAGGCCTCCTAAGACAATCATTTTGCCTTTTTGCATTTCTTTTTCTTGGGAAGGGTCTTGATCACTGCCTCTTTTACAATGTCATGAACCTCCATCCATAGTTCTTCAGGCACTGTGTCTATCAGATCGAATCCCTTGAATCTATTTCTCACTTACACTCTATAATCATAAGGGATTTGATTTAAGTCATACCTGAATGGTCTAGTGGTTTTCCCTACTTTCTTCAATCTGAATTTGGCATTAAGGAGTTCATGATCTGAGTCACAGTAAGTTCCCATTTTTGGTATTTCTTAATATCAGTGCATTCATGAATGGCAGATACTTAGCAAAGGTCAACATCTGTGAGGAAAATGTTGAAGGTTCAAACATGTCTTTTTTGTCAGTTGCAGTAAAATGTGTGATGTGCTGTGCTTAGTCGCTCAATTGTGTCCAACCTTTTGCAACCCCCATGGACTTTAGCTTGCCAGGCTCCTCTGTCCATGGGGATTCTCCAGGCAAGAATACTGGTGTGAGTTGCCATGACCTCCTCCAGGGGATCTTCCCAACCCAGAGATCGAACCTAAGTCTCTTTCATTGCAGGCAGATTCTTTACCATCTGAGCTACCAGGGAAAAATGCATACATGCAAATTTCTATTAGTACAGTTGGTCTTTGATCCTTAATACAAAAAGGACAAGACTAGAGCATGGATGGTCATGAGAGAGCATGGTGCATTGGTGCCCTTAAAATATAGGTAAAAGAAATTTGAGTTCAGTTTTTCTTCCTTCACAAGGCATCTCCCACTGCGTGGACACAAGTTCCAGAGCAGGCTCTTCATTGCTCATGCCATTGTATATGTTCACCTTAAGTTTATTGACTACCTCTTGGACCCTGTTATACTTTTGTTCTTCTAAAACAGAAGGACATAGTTTAAATTTATTCCCAAATAAAAATATCTGTGCTATATTTAGCATTTGCAGCTGGCAGTGTGCCTTCCTGGCCTCATTTTAAAGACGTCTTTCATTCTGTCCAGTATACATTCTTTGTCCACTAAACACATTTACCATTACTTTTTTTGGTGAGTCACTTGATAAATATTTTCTGTCTTCAACTTCCAAAGTCTTCCTGATGGTTTTTTAAGAATATCAGTACTCATACCATCAAAAAGATTTAATAAGCTTCCTCTGTACACATTGTACCCTCAAAGTTATGAAAACCTGGCACATTGATATAAAGAGTGAAGACAGTCAGTAATTTCACACCTGTGAGAATATCATGCTTTCTTTCCAGTTACATTGCTTTAGTAATAGATTGATTGCTGTTTCCAATGTTTCTCTGAGTATAAACATTTTTCAGGAGCAGTAAAGATTTTGGCACAGTTGATCCTCATTATTCATGGATTCTGTATTTGTGGATTTGTCTACTTGATACAATTTATTTGTAACTCTAATATCCACTTGATGGAATAGCCAACTCATTGAAAAAGACCCTGATGCTGGGAAAGGTTGAAGGCAGAAAGAGAAGAGGGCAACAGAGAATGAGATAGTTGAATAGCATCACCAATTCAATAGACATGAACTTGGGCAAACTCCGGGAGATGGTGAAGGATATGGAAGCCTGGCATGCAGCAGTCCATAGGGTTGCAAAGAGTTGGACATGACTTGGCGGCAACAACATGATTTGAACAAGAACAGCAACATCCACCTACAAGGACACAAGAGTCCCAGTAGAGGAATCCTCCAGAGAACGGTTCTCCTGGAGGTTTTATTTAATATACAATGACAATTCTGCAAGCTCAAGAAGAGCATTGAAAGGTAAAGAACCAGGACCCCAGTTCAGCAGTTTTGGAAGCGAAGCATCCATGTAAGTGTCATGATTTGCTGGTACCTTCATTGGAAGGACTGATGCTAAAGCTGAAACTCCAATACTTTGGCCACCTCATGCGACGAGTTGACTCACTGGAAAAGACTCTGATGCTGGGAGGGATTGGGGGCGGGAGGAGAAGGGGACGACAGAGAATGAGATGGCTGGATGGCATCACCGACTCGATGGACATGAGTTTGAGTTAACTCAGGGAATTGGTGATGGACAGGGATGCCTGGCGTGCTGTGATTCATGGGGTCGCAAAGAGTCGGACACGACTGAGTGACTGAACTGACTGAACTGAACTGAAGCAATAAGAGGGATGGAAAGAGAAAGAAGATTGGGTGGGTTCATCAAGCAGGGAGGAGAAAATTTATCCAAAATGTTGGCTGAAGTTTTCAAAGTGAAAATCTTTTTTTTTTTTTTTAAATCCAGATAGTCATGTTATATATCATCTCGTATACTTACTTCTCTGTGTGTGTGATGAGGATATTATCTTAGTAAATTTCAATTATACAATACATATTATTAACTACCATTATTATGGTGTACATTAGATCCCCATAACTTATTCATAGTATCACTAAAATCTTATACTTTTGACTAGCATCACCCCTAGCATTTGGTAACTGTCATTTTAGTCTCTATTTCTGAGTTCATTCAGCTTCTTTTTCATCTTCTTCTTTTATTTGTTTGATTTCATATATGAAATTATATAGAAATTTTGGGGTGGTATGCCACATTTTCTTTAAAAAATGTTCTCAAGGTTCATCCATGTTTTCACAAATGGCAAAAATTTTCTTATTTCTCATGGCTGAATAGTATTCCTGTATATTGGTTTTCATGTCTTAGCTATCGTGAATAATGCTGCAAAGACTGTGGGAGGTACAGGTTATCCTTTGAGATAGTAAATTCATTTCTTTGGGATATACAATCAGACATGGGGTTGCTGGATCACATGCCCATTTTAATTTTTTGAATACACTTCATACTGTTTTCCATAGTGGCTGTATCAATTTACCTAACCACAGATAGCTTATGAGGATTTCCTTGTCTCTACTTCTCTAGTCTTTTTGATTAAAAAAAAAAAATTAACAGATATGTTGTATCACTGTGGTTTTGATTTGCATTTCACTGATAATTAGTGATATAGAGCATCTTTTCATGTAATAATTGTCCATTTATATTTCTTCTTTAGAAAAAAGTCTAATCAAGTCCTTTGCCCATTTCTTAACAATATTCTATTCTTTTTTGCTATTGATTTGTATGCATTCCTCTATATCTTGGATATTAACCCCTTATCAAGTATACAGTTTGCAAATATTTCTCCTATTGGTTGTAAATATTTTCTCCTATTCTGTAGGTTGCCTCTTTATTATATTTTATAACAATTATTAAAAACATTTTAAAATATTCTAATTCTAAATTTTTTGACTATATTCTCTTTTCAGTTCAGTTCAGTTCAGTTCAGTCGCTCAGTCGTGTCCAATTGTGACCCCATGAACCACAGCACCCCAGGCCTCCCTGTCCATCACCAACTCCCAGAGCTCACTCAAACTCATGTCCATCGAGTCAGTGATGCCTATGTCAAGGATAAGCCAATAATGTGTAGCATTATTTGGGAATTATAGTATTACAATCATAAATTATAATATGTTTAATATAATTATGATTAATATGTAACATAATATGCATTATCACATCATTAAGTAACATTGCATATTATAATTAATATATGCTATATATTAATATATAGCTGCTGCTGCTAAGTCACTTCAGTCGTGTCTGACTGTGAGAGCAACATATACTTATTATATGAAATTGTCTACCCAATTTAATACTAAATTATATCCATCATTTAATTAAAATTATGGCTTGCAAATTTCTTCATGCTGCTAAGTTTTGTGTGAAAAATTTTTAATTAGGCTCATTTTAAAAATTATTATGTTTTAAATGTAATGCTTTAAAAAACCTTCCTTTATTATCAGAGGAACATTACTTTTTAAATGTAAATATGTTAACTCCTTTTTGGCTTATCCTTGACATAGGCATCTTTTCTTCTGATGAGTAAATTTAAGAAGAATGTAGAGACTGAAGAGTAATAATATGCCATTCTTTGTGCATGAAAATGGCAGTCCTGACCTGACATTAGTCGGGGTACTTATGGCTATGATAGATTTTTCTGGATCCATCTGCTTTTCCTTCAGGCACCCCAGGCTTCTCAGGACGAAAGGCATAATCGGTGGCCTCAGAAGAGAGCAACGCTAATGAGGATGACCCTGACCTCCTGAGAATAGTGTTCTGACCCCCTGACCCAAACGGAAATAGAAAAGCTTGAGCAGTACATTTAAGAGTAACTTTGGGATTAGTTCTATAAGCATAAAGATCAATGAGAAAATAAATTCCACTCACAAGCAGAGGGACTTGGATAATTGTGTGGTATTTGAAACATAAAACTTAAACTGAAAACTATTACACTTGTAAATTGAATTACATTATCATTCCTTTTAACTAACATCAGGATTACCTTTCCTTTAATATTTTCTTAGTTAATAAGAACCCAATCTTATTATAATAAGGCTGCTAAAAATGCTTTAAGACTTTTTCTTTTAAAAAATACATTTATTATCTTTTTATTAGGTCTATTTGAAACAAATACAGAAATTGTACTATTTTCAGAAATTTTGAAATATTATTTCCATCAATTGACGTATATTTAGGTTAAAACTGAACATTTTCAAATAATTCTTTTGCAGTAGATATCATGAAAGCCCTTTCCGGTGTATAATTAAACACTTACCATGTAGCTTCTCTCTATTAAAACTGATCACTTCTGAATTAACTGAATATGTTTTACTACAATCCTTGCATATAAATCATTAATAATATAATTATCTGATGGTGTATAGAAGCTCTACTAATATTAGAACTTCAAAATGTATTAACTCTAGATACAAATTATGCAAAAATATAAAGAATGAAATAATTGTTTATCTTGTTTTACTTTGGTAAGAGATGGTTAATTTTCATGATAAATCAAGGATTTAAATACATTAGGTTTGTTGGTCATTGAAATAACAAAGGGAACTGTGAGTTGAGCTGAGGGAAAAATAGAATCCTTATTTTTCTCTTTTAAAAAATAAAACAACTGCCCCAGGGAGAACTGGTTGCCCCAACCCACTATTTGTCCAATTACACTTCTTTTTCCTAAAAAAGGCAACTTCAGCTTTGGATTGCAAATGATCCAAAAGAAAGGCACTTTTTGACCATGGGCATCAACTTTTAGATAAGGCATAAAACCAGAGAATTAGTACTTTCCGGAAGAATTGAGGCACTAGATCCGGTGTTCTGGCCAAATTGCAATTCGGGTAATTGCATTCTGTTTTCCATAAAGGCCCCTGGTTGGTTCCATTTGAAAAAAAATTCTT